>NC_139543.1:58286136-59018636 GCF_965153285.1 Podarcis tiliguerta | reverse complement strand
GGATGTACTGTTTGTGCAAGTGTCAAAATGCAGAGGAAACTGAGGTCAAAGTGCGGTCCTTTGTCCGCACTTCTGTAAAAGCGCGCTATTGGCAATTCCTCAGTTAGCGCGGAAAAGTTTTGTTGCGCACGAAAAGGAAGACTTTCTTCTCACATAACGGTCCTGAAAGCGCCACTCTAATCCCCACCCCCGCCTCCCCCCACTACTCCTCTCCGGCCACAATCTCACTTTTACTCGGGAGTAATAAAGCAGTGTGTGTAACCATGCATGGGTGCTGAGGTCTGCAGACGTTGCAGAAATGGTGTTTAGAACTGGGTGAGTCGAGACGTTTTGCTTACCCACTTAGGACAGAAGGAAACCAGCCAGCGCGATGGGGAGGGGGGAGGGGGGCGTTAGAACCCTGCAGCCGGATCCTATGAATGCTTATTGGGAAGCAAATTCAAACCAGAGGCTTCTTCTCAGGTTAAAGCTGCGCTTCGGTTGGGCAGCGCGGAGTTGCTCTCTCCGCGCCAGAGGTCACTTTGCGCGTGAGCCGGTGGGTCGCTCGCCGGCTGCCGCTGTCCCCGCTGCTCATGTCTAGCATATGCATATGCTTTTCTTTTCCATTCCACCCTCCCCCCTCCCACTGACTTGAACTCGCAGGCTTGTAAATTTTCACCCTGGGAAATTAGCGACAAAGCCCAATCTGTCTCCCGGCTGCTTTGCACTTTGCGAGAGGGAGGTTGTTGCAAAGCCGCAGATCGAGGGGGGGGGGCGTTGGAGAGAGAGAGAGGAGAGGGAGGGAGGGAGGGAGGGAGGAGGGAAAGGGGGAGGAGGGGGGACGAGAAAGATAGGAGGGGGCACATATGAGAGAGTCGCGGTAAATAGCCTGAAACCGGCCACGAGCCGCAGCTTCGAGCTCGCACGTTCACACGCTCTCTCTCTCTCTCTCTCTCTCTCGCTTTTGCAAGCGCGCAAGCGGCGCTTGGCTGTCTCCCTAATAACAAGAGTGACCTTTTCCCCTTTGCTGTATTATGTCTGGCTGGTTAAGGGATTGCGTCCTGCAGTTGATACAGCCTCTGACTTCCTACAGCTCGGCTCCAAGCACGCTGCTTTAGGTAAGTTGCCTTTTAACGGGGGTGGGGGGTTGGTTAGGGGGTGGTGGTGGAGGAAATCAGCCCTGGACTCCGGAGATCCACCGATGCCTTTCCAAATCTCTCTTTCTAGGTAGGAGGACACCTGTAGCTCTGCCGAGGCCAACCCAATTAACTTGGCGGCTCCGTGAGGACTTCATGATTATTATTAATAATACCAATACTAATAAAACCCAGAGACAGGCAATCGCGTCCTTGCTATCCAACCCTCCCGTCCTCCTTTCCCTTATTACTTTTCTTTCCTGTCTGCAAACAATGCTCCTTTCTGACCTTCCCGAAAGGAAGAACCAGCTCCATCCAGAGCAGCGCCGGGGTTTCTTGAACTCACCTTGCCTTGCTTTTAATTGAGAAGGTAAGTTGAGGCAGCGGTGTCCACGCCAGCTTGGCCCCGGGGGCAGATTTTTTTGGGGGGGGTCCTGTTCTTTCCCCCCTCCCTCATAAAGTCGGGATCCTGCTCCTCCTCCTCGACTCTTTCCCGTCTCCTCTCTGCTCCGCAACTTGGGGCTCCCCAGCTCCTCGCTCTTTTCCCCGCGGCGTGTGCGTGTGTGTGCCTGTGTGTTTAAATCAGGGGAGGTTTTCCTTATTTTTATGATGACGAGAGAGAGATGCGAGATCGGGGGCTGCAGGAGGCGAAAGAGCGGCGCGATTGGAGGGCTGGCGAGCAAGAAGCGCAGGCGAAGTTAAACAATGAAACGGGAGCAAACGCCCGCTCGCCCTTTCCCTTAAACCGCGTCGCCAAATCCGGCTGGCGCGCTCCTGGTTGCCAAACAGCGCGAGCGTGAAACGCGATGGTGAGAACCGACTTCATCTCTCCCCTTCCTCCTCCTCCTCCTAAGAATCGGATCCCTTTTCTTTTCTTCCTTGCTCCCCTCGGTTTTATTTCTAATGAAGCTTGAAGGGAGGGGGGGGGGTTCCTGTCTTTTAACCCTAAACACCCTGCAATTTTTAGTGGGAGAAAGGCCACCTTTTGCGCATGGGTTTTCTCGACTCGGTGCAGCCTTGGCCGAAAATGAGGAAAGAGGGGGGGGGATCAATCCGATGGGCAATTGTGATATATAGCCCTCTTTTTCTTGTGATGGTGCATTTCTCCTCTCGGTCCCCCCCCCCCCCCGCCCGGCCACCCCTGCTCTGCCTTAGAGCCCGAGACAGGCTTGTGCAAACGCTGCATGTGACGGTTTAATCAAATCCATTTGTTACCGCCGAGCTTAAAAAGCAGACCGCGGGGGCGGATAGAGTTAGGGACGCATGTGGCTCTTTGTAGATCGCCACCACCATTGCAAAGATAGATGTGTGTGCGTGTGCATAATCTCGCCCGCTTGCAAGTGCCTGCCGTGTGTGTTGGTAGAGGTGTCGCTTTTTCCAGCAGTCGCTTCCCCCACCCGCCATCCCTCCACCCCCTTTCCAAAGTGCTCTGCACAATAGCCCTGTTCTCTCTTCGCTTTCAACGCAAACCTCTTCCACTTGACCCAAACTACGGGGAGGGACACGGACACACACACACACAAACACACTTGCCGCTTCTTGCTTTGCTCAATGCGAAGGAGCTACCCGAGAGTCCTTAAATCAACTCATGCAGAAAAAGGAGAAAAGTTTCGGTAAGGTTGCCATCGATTGTTTCGTTGCTCTTTTCTTAAATAGATATTATCTCTCCTCCCTTACCTTGACGAGCGTTGAGCAGACGTGCATTTTCAGTCTGGATGTTTTGGAGAGGAGGAGGAGGAGATTTTGGGGGATGGAGGGGGGGTAATGCCTTCCCCCCCTGACTTCAGCTTGTGTTATGAAATGCGCGCTGCCGCTTGGTTGGGTAGGCGAAGGCTTTTAGATTTTATTTTTAAGCCAGTTACTTATTTATTTTACTTTAGGTGAAGCGACCGCAGAAAGCTGCAAAACACTTTCTCCTTCCCGTCCCCCTTCCTCTGTAAAACAAAACAACATAGCAAAAGCCAGCCCACACGCCATCCTTCTTGTGGCTTTGCAGGGGTGGGCAGAGAAATTAGAGGCGCCTGGCTTGTAGCTAACATTGCAAGGGGGGGGGCTTCTTTGTTGTTAAAGAGAGTGTTTCCTCTGTCGTGGCTTTTTTATTATTTTTTTTATTTTGCATGTGAACTGCATCAAAATTGAGCTCACTCTTGCAAATCTCTTGTTGGCCTTTGCCAACCACTAGCACTTTGCTGCCATGGTAACTGTAATTAAACTGATAAGAGTGGAAAAATGTCAGTATCTCTCTGAGTCTTACAGCTGCATTGGAAGAAAGGAGGTGGGGGCTGAGAGAATAAAAATTGGCTCCCAGCAGCACCACATTGAATTGGGAGAGAGGTGAGGTTGGATGGGGGAGAGGGAAAGAGAGGATAGGAAAAGGGGTGGAGGAGGAAATATTGTGTATTTAAAAGGGTATATGGGTAAGGGACTTTAGGAAGAAAATATCCTCTTCCTCTACATCTTGGGGGGGGGGGGAGAGGTGTTGGCACTGGTCCATTCTCCCAGCTCTCTAAGAAGGGTTACAGGGAAGCTCTGAGGCCCCCAACTAGCTCTCAGAAATTTAGACGATCATGACAAGTTGGGGGAAGGAGGGGGCAGCGCTAAAGAGAGGCAGAATGAACCCTTTTGTCCTCTTGGCAGTTGCCAGATTCTGCCTTCTGAATTGGTTCCCCCAGCTGTGGGGCTGCTGCCTGTCTTTCCCCCCCACCACTCACAAATAAGTTACAACACTTTCCCCAGCCTCTCGCTTCAATGGTGCTGTTGCAATATATACATATATCAAATTAATAATAATTGTTTGTGGGGAGGGAACAATTAAAGTGCAACGTAGGAGTGATTTAAGGTGGTGGTGATGTTCCTGGGTGTGAAGGAGTTGCAGTTACTTTTGTTGTATGAACTACAGAATCTCACCCTCTGTGTGTGTGTGTATGAATAGCAGAGAACAAGAGCCCACAATGGAAGCAATCGAGCGTTAGGCTGGCTCACAATGCGATCCAGGCAATTAAAAGCTCACCAGAGTTTTTAAAATGAAATGGCCCCCGCTTCTTCCTGATCACCATGCTGCACAGGCTATTATTTGTGCATCTCTCTTTTTTAATTATGCTTTCCCTTAAACTGTCAAACAACTCAGAAGTAGCAGGGGCCTCGGGGGCAGAAGGAAAATTTCCAAGCACAGTCGACCTGAATGACTGATTCCTGAGCTGCTGGGAGTAAAGTCTTTGTTTATTTATCAAAATGCCTTTCTTCAAAATAGGCCTCCGCCCCCTTCATCCCAAACCTCTCTGAATAATTGTGTGTTGTGGAGGGAGCTCTGAACGGTTGCTTTATTGCTTTTGATTGGTACTTCCCCTAACCACAAAACTTTGATATTTCTGTTGTTCGCCTGTAGTCTGAACATAATGTAAGAAATCCATAGTGGGGAAACACCTTCATTAGGCCAAACTGTTGCAAGCAAACTGTTGTTCCTCAGGCTAGATGGCAAACAACTTGTTTTGTTTACTGTCTTGCCTGATGAAGTGTTCTGGTGAACTCGAAAGCTGGCACATTTTGGCAACTGGCTGGCCTGATAAATGCATTGCTTTGCCATTTCCCTCAAGTGGGCTTGGATTCTTCTTCTTCTTCTTCCTATGGTCCAGCATGGCTACCTTGTTGCCCTTCCATTTTTAAGTTGTAGCATCTTAGTTTCGGTTGTGTTCATAGAGGATACAACCGAATTGTTTTTTAAACTTTGGAGCAAGTACCACCTAAATCAATATGACTTACTTCTAAATAAACATGCATAGGATTGTTTAGGTACTTAGGTGGTATCTTGCAGAAGCTATATAGTTTTGCCTCTAGAGAAAGCCTTGGTCACTTACATGCTGACTCCAAAGTCTCCTTCTAAATGTCCCATTGCTTTTAAAAATACCAGATGTAAATTTCTGTAGGGTTATGCTTCGTGTGGAAATATTGTATGCAGTAAACATGGTGTGAACTTTATTCCTAATGATGCTACTGGGGTGAAGGAAACAGCCGTAGTTCAGTTGCCTTAAATAACGTTTGCTGCAAAGTTGACAAGAGTTTTAAGACGGAATGATTAAGCTATGGAGCTGAGCTCAATGCTTGCTCATTTTTGTGGCCCAAGCAATTGGAGGCAAGTCAATATTTTCTTTTTGGCGTTCTCGTGCATTATATGTAAACCACCCCCACCCCGTCCTCCTGATTTCAGCAGGAGTGTGTGCTTAAGGCGACCATTGAGATCAATGGGCTTGAAAAACCTACCTGTAGGAATCTTAACAAAAAGCTTTAATCTGCATGCCCAGCGCATTGCCTGCAACATCAGCAGAGCATCCTAGTTTATGTGATGGTTTCATGCACCTCATTCCCAACCACAAACAGGTGCAGAGAGTCTTGAGCCCTATAGGATGGGCAGAAGTTTCAGGCTTCCTTGCACTGTGAATCCAAAATTGAGAGTGTAGTGAATGGCGGGGGAGGGGGAGGCTGTGTTGGGCAACAGAATTGTCTTAATCTGCAAAACCTCCACCTTAAGCCAAGCAAGTCTAAGGTGACCATTTCTCATTTGAAAACTTGGCAGGCTATTGAGCTGTGACTGTATTAATGTCAAAACCACAGCTCTGCTTATAAAAAAGATGGCCAGTGGTTTGCTATATCAACCTGGCTTTGATTTAGCACATGCCACTTCCTAAACTGAAAGTTGGGTTGGGTATTGTTGGTTTTTTTGTGTTGGATTTTTTCCTTTGTGGGTTTTCTTTGCATTCATCTAATATGGCAAGAATGGCTGTCTAAAGTAGTGCTGTGCCGAAAAAAAATTCTGCATCTGAAAAACATCAAAAGGGAGAGGGGAAATTTGGTGAGAATCAGAGTTGGAAGGGACCTCTAGTCCAACCCCTTGCAATTGCAGGAATCTCAACTAAAGCATCTATGACAAATAGCCATCCAACCTCTGCTTAAAAACCTCCCAGGAAGGAGAGTCCACAACCTCCCATGGGAACCTGTTCCACTGTGAGGTCCTCATGGATGAGAAATTTTGTTGTTGTTGTATGTAACTTTCATTTCACATGGGAGTGTTGATGTGAATCTTTCATTCTACAAATACTCTGCCGGCTTCTTGGATGCTCTGGCTTCCTGAAAGCCTAATGACCTCCTTGGCTGGACTTTGCAGTAAGCGCTGGAATGCTGGGAGGCTCTTTGCCATGCACCTGACAGCTGCTGCTGTTTTTTGTTTTGAAGGAAAGTGTTTTTAGTTTTAAAGAAATTAGCGTGGGAAGGTTTTTTGTTTTGTTTTCAAGTGAAAGAAGAACTTCCCTTGCTCAAGATCAGTGAGCATGCTGATCTCAAAGGAAAGCTGCCTTATAGTGAGTCCAGCTTGCTCAGTGTGGTCTCTGACTGGCTCTTCCAGGGTTTCAGGTAGGGGTCCTCTCCCAGCCTTAGCAGGAGATGGCGGGATTTGAATCTGGGACCTTCTGTATGCAATGCCGTTCAGGAACTATGACGGTTCTCGGGAACTCAGTAGCCATTTTCAGGAGCTTCAGATTGGAAACCAGGGAGATGTCCTGAGACTACTCCTCTCCTGGGACTTTTCCAGATAAGGGCACATGGGCAGCTGGGGGAGAGTATGGGCAGAGGACTGGGGAAGCGTTTAATGGAAATAAAATTCGCACGTCACCCCCTGCCTCAACCCTGCACCCAATTAAATTCTGAAAGGTCCTGCAGTGAAACAAAACTGGAAGCATCTTTTGCGGAGAGTTTAGGTTTTTTTAAAAAAAAGAAATTGGAGGGAAAGTTTTCGCACAACCACAAAAGATGAGCTATATTCGTATGCAACTATATTCGTATCCCAGTATAGCTTTTGGGGCTAATCCCATGAGTCAAAATCCTTGGGTTATAAAGCTCACCTGAGTTGCTGCATGGCCTTAAGACTATATCTCAATTCGATCCCACATTATGAGAATAATATTGACACATCTCGCAGCATCGAGGATGTAGAAAGTTATTTGAACACTTAGAATCATAGCTGTCAACTCTTTCCTTTTTTTAAGGGAAATTCCCTTATTCTGAATAGGATTCCTCGCAAGAAAAGGGAAACGTTGACAGCTATGCTTAGAATGTGCTGCATAAGTGTTAAGCACTCTTAAGGTTTGGGGTTTTTGTGAATGAGTTGCTGTCATGTATAAGCACTAGATGTGTCTTGCTGGGGAACAGGATCGGCGGCAGTGTCTCCCATAGCTGTATAATAGGATTAAGGAAAGCATAGCCAACAAGGGACCTCCAGAAGTTGCTGGACTACAACTCCCACCATCCCTGACCAAGCTGGCTGGGGCTGCTGGGAGTTGAAGTCCAAAAACTCTGGAGTCCACCGTCTTGGTTATCCCTCGACTAAGGAATGTTTGTGATGGCCTCTGACCATTAGGTCCAGTTGTGGCTGACTCTGGGGTTGCGGCACTCATCTCGCTTTATTGGCCGAGGGAGCCGGCGTGCAGCTTCCGGGTCATGCGGCCAGCATGACTAAGCCGCTTCTGGCGAACCAGAGCAGCACAAGGAAACACCGTTTACCTTCCCGCCGGAGCGGTGCCTATTTATCTACTTGCACTTTGACGTGCTTTCGAACTGCTAGGTTGGCAGGAGCAGGGACTGAGCAACAGGAGCTCATCCTGTCGCGGGGATTCGAACCGCCAACCTTCTGATCGGCAAGTCCTAGGCTCTGTGGTTTAACCCACAGTGCCACCCGCGTCCTTAGCAGGACTTAAAAGTTTGGGTGTGACACTTTGGTATCCCCATTTCCTGACACTGTGGCTTTTTGACTGAAGGGAAGCCTTTTGTGGTTGCCTGGGCAGAACCCTACTTTATCCTTAACGCCTTTGTTGTATTTCTCCACAAAACGGCTGTTTTCTACCTGCGGTTCTGAACCAAGTATTGCTTGTTCGGTCTTCAAATTCCCATGCCTGCTTCTCTGATGATAGATGCTGCTTGCATATGGCTGAGGCAATGCTTAAAGTAAAAAAATAAATAAAAATGCTGCTTCTGCCATTGCCCGCTGCCCTTTGGTAAGACTATGGGAGCCCTGCTGTCTAAAGAGGCACAATATGTAGAGGTTGGTGCTAATGAGGAGTTTCTCACCTCTTGCAAGCAAGCAGCAAATAGAGGTAAACCTCTTTATCACTTTTCCAACCACCGCCTTCAATAGAAAGCAGCCCGTCAAATGCTGTGTAGCATGACCTCATCTGCAATGTGGATCTTGACTCTCCTGCATCCGGCTCCACCTCTCCTTAAAAAAAAAAGTTTCTTCAGCTGCAGGGTGTTTGCCAAATTGCCAGGCAACCCCTGCTGACTGCTCTCAGTCCAAGGTTCTGTTCCATAGGTTTGCTCCTCGAAAAGTACTCCCCAAGTCAGTGCCATAGCTAGGGGGAAGGGGCTAGCCAGGACTTTTGCCCCAGGTAAAGACTCCAGAGGGGCACCAGCCTGCCAGCTATTTACTCTTTGTGCTGGACACACAATTCTACTATTTGGAGAGACTCTTTTTTCTCTAGCCTCTTTTGAACAGCAAACACGAGCGACCTTTCTTTTTCTCCTTTCTCAGAATTGGCCGTGTTTTAGTCTACTGAAGTCGGGTTGTTATTTTTAAAGCCAATTAAACACGGAGGAACTCGTTAAGCTTCAAAACTTTTGGGGAAACTGTTTCTTGACATTTCTAAACCTTTGAGTGCAAATCTTGAGTTCAGCTGAAGCCTCTGGAAGCTGCCTTGCTGTCACAGAAACGTTGGCAAATAATATATTGCTTCCTTTTTATGCAATGTGTACCTTTAAGAACAAATGTGCTGAGGTGTGTGCTCAGAAACCTGTGTGCCGTGTGTGTGTGTGTGTTTGTGTGTGTGCCAAACTGAGTCTTTGACCCAGGTGAAAGAAAGCCCAGTTTCACCCCTGTCCAATTTGCAGCTTTATTTATTTGTTTTTAAATCACAATTTTATTAGATGTTGGCTCTTTTCCATCTTCCTTCAGGATTCTTTGCTCCACTTTCTTTCAGAAAGGTGATGGGGTTAGAGGCTGTGTTGCAGAAATGTGAGAACGGGTGGCCTGATGTAGAAGGAACACCTGTTGTTTAGTCTTTTAGTCGTGTCCAACTCTTTGTGACCCCATGGACCAGAGCACTCCAGGCACTCCTGTCTTCCACTGCCTCCCACAGTTTGGTCAAACTCATGCTGGTAGCTTCGAGAACACTATCCAACCATCTCGTCCTCTGTCATCCTCTTCTCCTTGTGCCCTCCATCTTTCCCAACATCAGGGTCTTTTCCAGGGAGTCTTCTCTTCTCATGAGGTGGCCAAAGTATTGGAGCCTCAGCTTCAGGATCTGTCCTTCCAGTGAGCACTCAGGGCTGATTTCCTACAGAATGGATAGGTTTGATCTTCTTGCAGTCCATGGGACTCTCAAGAGTCTCCTCCAGCACCATAATTCAAAAGGAATTCAGAAGAAACATAGGAACCTGCTCTATACGAGTCAGAGCGTTGGCCCACACAGCTCAGCACTGTCTACACGGACTGGCAGAAGCTCTCCAGGGTTTCAAAGATGGAATCTTGCCTAGCCCTATCCAGAGAGGCTAGGGTTTGAACCTGGGACCTTCTCCGTGCAAAGCAGGTGTTCTGCCCTGAGGCTGTGACCCTTCCCACAGACTTAGACTTTGTACACATGATACCTTTGAAGCACATTCAGAGCACATGCATTCTCTCAAAGACTTCTGGGCTTTCACCACTCAGAGTTGCAGTTCCCAGCAACAAACTGCAGGGCCCACAATTCTTGAAAGGGAACAGATGTGCTTCCAATGTGCTTCAGAGTTATAGTGTGTACACAGCCTGGCTTAATTCTTGGTCAACTCATGTTGAAGGCCATATAAATACAGCAAGGCATATATTTAGAATATTCCTCCTGCCCCCCCCCCGGGGGGGGATCATGGAAGCTGTAGTTCATGAAATGTGTTCAGAATTGCAGTTTTGTGAGGAGTAGACTAATATTCCCAGGATGCTTTGGGTGAGAGAGTGGGCCTTCAATTGTGTTGTCTGCCTAGCCTGACTTAAGAACCTGAATTCTTTCCCAGCAGCTCTTCATATGAATGAGGAGTGTATGCTAAGGGAAATGTCATAGCTTCAGTTGTAGGGAAAATGCAAAGGGTCCCAAATTAAATCCCTTGTGACTCCAGGTGGGGCTAGAAAAGGCCTCTCCCTGAAACTCTGAAGAGGTGCTGCCAGATCGTGTTGACAATACTGAGCTAAATGGACCAGCTGCCTGAATTGTAACAAGGCAGTTTTCTATGTTCCTTTGTTGAAGGCTCCACCTATAGTGCTTGAAATAAGTTCATTGCCTTTGAGATCTGAGGCCCCTTCCCAGGTGGGGAGAACTTCCTGGGCATAACACATGCTGGTGGACCCCTATAAGCAGTTCTAGCCCAAGGCATTTTGCTACCTGAGGCAGGAGATCCTGTTGCCCCATCTCATCCCAACCTCATCTCAAGTGTCTGTTCCTGGGAGTAACAGTAATAATAAAAAATTAACCAACAGTGCTTTCCTTCCATGGAACCCAAAATCCCCTGCCTGGGGCAGCTGCTTCGCTCCGCCCAATGGTAGGGCCAGCCCTGTTGGGCTTATCTAATGGCAGCATTAGTAGTAGCTAGCTTGGAGCTGTCCTTTACATTTCCTACAGTGTCCTAGAACACAGTCTCTAATCCACCTGCTGCTCAATGGATTGTTGCAAAAGGGAGGTCAGGGATGGATAGATTTTACAACATGTCTAAATCTCTTGGTTGTAACAATATCTCAAAGCGGTTCACAAAAAGAAGCAAACAATAACATTACAGAGTAGCAAAGAACCAGTTAAAAGCAACAATTCAAAAAAATAATAATTAAATAACCAAGCTCAAAAAACAGCTCAGAACACATGTCAACATTCTAATATCTCTAGACAGGAGCATCTAAATGTATTTAGCAGGCTTTGAAAAGAGTACGGTGAAGACACCTGCCTGATGTCAATAGGGAGTTTGAAAGTGTGGGCTCACTGCCACGCTGAAAGATCGGTTCTTTACAAATGTGGAATGGGTGTTCTATGGCTCTTCCAACAGTGCCAGTTCTGTAGATTGATCAGTTGAGTGGGCACCTAGAGGTAAGACAATATCACAAGTAAATGGGTCAACAGTTAACCCTTCTAGAGCTCTTGCTCCTTGACAGTTGCCAAGAATGACTTGTTGGGTTTGCGTGCATGAGAGGGCAAGAGGAGAGCATAACAGACATGGGTAGAGCTGATATCTCCCCAGATCGCACCCCGTTCCTTCTAGCAGGGTTATGTTCTGGTGGGCAAGAGACTCAAGAGCAGCCTTATCGTCGTGTGGGACTCCTATGAGTCTATACCTATGTACACACACTGCATGGCGATAGCACAAGGGAGAAATGACTTCTGTGCATGAGTGAAGAACTCTTTCTGGCAAGAATGCCTATGTGCATCGAGTAAGTGGCCTGCCACCATTTCCCAAGCTCTTTGGCAAGAATGCCATGGAACAAATCCAAAATAGGAGAGAGTGCCACCACTCTAGTTCGCTTTGCGTGTTTGTGCCACCCCTCTGATAGATTGGAATAGTTTGGCATCATAGACAGGGAGTGGACTGTAGCCCTATCTGGCCAATGGCTCCTCAAATCTGCCTTCACATGGCAGTTTATTCCATTTCCCTGACCTATTTCCCAACTATTAATTTCTGCATTAGTTTTGAGCTTTCGCATGATGTGAAAGCCACTTCCAGGAAACTAATGGACTGTAGTACATGCTTAGTGCTCATTTCTGTGTTGTTTCATTCCAGAAAAAAATCCATTTGCAGCCCACTTAACCTGGAAAATGGCAAGAGTTAATATGGCAGACTTAGGGGTAGTATACTGCCGTACACTTCTTCCCTGTTTTGTTTTTTAATGGGGGAATAGGTCTACAGTTCCCAGACTGTATTAACAGTCAGTCCCCTCTTCATAGGGAATTCTTGAGAATTGTAGCTCTGTGAAAGGAGTAGGGGACCTCCTAACAACTGTCAGTACCAGTAGCAAACCACAACTCCCATAATTCTTCAGCAGATACCCTGACTGTGCAAACTGCTATTGTGGTGCTTTAAAGGTGAACGTGGCCTAAAATGGTTCTGGTTATCAGACTAGCGATGACTTCCCAGCGCTCTCAGAAGCATTAAGAGTTCTGTTAGCAAATTCATATTTTCCCAATCACTGGTCTCCCGGTCAATGTGGATGGAGCAAAGGAGATCAGGGGGCATCGGTGCCATACTCCATGCTTGCCTTGCAATTACTTCTCATGCTGGTTTTAACCTGCAGCTGCTTCTAACCTCAGTCTGGCCAAGGGACAAAACAGTTTTTGAATGGGTTGGGAGGCTGCACTCAAAGAGAAAAAGTACACACCCACACCCCACAGATTTTTTTCCTTCCCCTTTAGAAATGCACACTACCACCAATTTGGTGTTTATGTAGCTAAAGGAGGGTTGTCACACCCACCCACCCTCATAGCTGTCAACATTTCCCTTTTTTAAAGGGAAATTCCTCATTCCAAATAGGATTCCTCACAAGAAAAGGGAAAAGTTGACAGCTATGCCCACCCTACTTTCTTCAAAACGTGTAGCTCTGCTCTTAGGGACTCCTCTGCAAAATGGGGCTGTAGTTCAGGTGGCAGCTTTTAGTTTGTACCATAGTAGAAAGAAAAGCCTTGCTACGTTGTTGCCCGTTTTCTACTGAACCGTTCAGCCAAATCTGTTCTTTGGAATATTGGAGAATTTTCTGCCTGTGCGACGGAACCAATATTGTTGGATGTGGGCAACTCTGCTAGGAAAGATGGGCAGCAAATTATTCTATATGTGAAATGGGCAGGGAGAATCCCTTCGTGCTTCACGAGCCTGTATTGAAAGACTACTCTTTAGTTACCTCCTTTAATCAGGATATTAGGAAATGCTGAGTCCCTTTTGGATGAAGGGAATAACAACTGAACAGGGCTTTTGGAGCAAATTGCGCACAGAATGCGCCTTACCCTTAGAGCGGTTCTGTGCATCAGTTTAATTCAACTTCCTTATTATTATTTCATTATTAATACTTGCAGTTTTTCTCCACTTGCTTTCAAATCTGTGACTTTAAAATTCACCAGTTCATCTGTTATGGTGTCTGGCTTTCTTGCTCTATAATGTTGACATGTGCATTGCTTGCTGTATCCAGAGATTGTGTGAGCTGAAGGCAGTTCATGTGGTTGATCTTTTCATTCTGCACTCCTCCTCCAGCATCCTCCCATAGGTTAGGGAGCCCTCCTACACAATGACGGCTGTTTTAATTCTTTAAACTGATTTAATCCTGTATTTATTATTATTATTATTATTATTAGTTACAAATTGTCCTTTATGTATGTCTCAAGGAAATAAGCCATCATACGGTCATACCTCGGTTGAACAGAATCTGTTCCGAAAGTCCGTTTAACTTCCAAAATGTTCGGCTCCCAAAGCATGGCTTCTGATTGGCTGCAGAAAGCTCCTGCAGCCAATCGGAAGCCGCAGAAGCCCCATTGGACATTTGGCTTCTGAAAGAACATTCAAAACCCGGAACACTCACTTCCAGGTTTTGATCATTCAGGAGCCGAAACGTTGGACTCTCAAGGCGTTCGGGAGCCGAGGTATGACTGTACTCTAAAAATAGTTTTTTAAAAACACTACAAAAACAACAACTGGAAACAGGTGTTCATTCTGTACTGTTTTTAAACCTAAGGCAAAGCCCTTTGCATTTAGCTGAAAAAGCTTCTTCTTCTTTTTTTTTTAAAAGCATTCAGTTGTTTCCAGAAAGCACACATGGAGGGCTGTGATGTATCTCAACAATGATGCTGTTCCATAGGCCAGGGGCAGCCAGACTGAAAGCCCTGCTCCAAATTATCCCTAGGACCTTTATGGGAGAGGGCCAGTAAGAAATCATCATCATATGGGGCTGAAGTGGGAGGGCAGAATCATCCCAAAATGGGCAAGGGGAGGTTGCACCAGCTAATATTTCCCCATTGCAGCTATTGCCTTCATTCCTTTCGTTGAATTTCTGTGTTAGCCCCAGTTATTGGCTGCCTTTGGGTTTCTGTTAGGGACAGAGGGAGCAGGATATAAATGTATTTTGAACTGTGGAACAGCAGTGGGTCCCCTATAGGTTCCTCAGATCACCTGATCTAGCTGGGCTGCCAAGCGATGACACGCCTTCATTGCGACAAACGATCAAATATGCAATGGGCAAATCTGTCAATTTCATTTCCTCAGTTTCACATGTTTCCAGTCTTTAGTTCTCCACATCATTTCCAATTTATTTATTTATTTAAAAAAACCCACCACAATTATAATGTGAGTTTCCCCTAATATACACGTTTGGATGGAATATTGCTAAATATACATTTCTTTATTTTTTGCAAACCAGTCTCACCTGAAAAAAGCAGATAATGGGGTAAAGTGTCCATTAAATGCATATATTAAGTGAAAATGTGTGTTTTTATGGACACTTTGTCCCACTATGTGAATTCTTGTATATGTTTCTTGGCTGGAGAACTGCATTGCAAAATTCGGAGAAGTGTGAATTCGGACGGAAGCCTATGCTTTGGGTCTCCTGTTGTTTCAGAGAATTCAGATTAGGTAGGCTCACCTTTAAATGTGAACTGAATCCAATTATTCCTGCATCCCATAGTCTTTAGTCCCTCCTGCCTCTGTTGCAGTGGGGTGGATTGTATGGACGAAGACACCTGGGTGCAACCCAGCCAGATGGACGGGGTATAAATAATAAAATAATAAATAATTCCATATTGCCTATTCTGAGCCTACACTGGCACCTCACAGTCTATGTGGGTGCTTAGTTCATCTACAGCCATGTGTTTGCTGCAAGGAAAAATAAGCTCTCCAGTATTTTCCTCCAGTAATTGTGATGCTCGTAGGTTGCAATCTTTATTAATTTCAGAAGATCTATATACCACTGGATTGTAATAAAACCTCAAAGCTATTTAGAAAATGGTCAGTAAGCCACACACACCCCAGTTAAAACAATTACCTGAAACATTCAAAAAATAATAATTAAAATAAATGATAAGCTAAACAGATCTGGGTTAATTTTCCATGGAACGCACACTCGACAAATCCCAGCTAATCCTGGTCTTGAAAGCACATTTTATCTGTGGGTGCCTGTTTATTGCATTCACGTGGTGGGAGGGAATTATACGTACACCTGAAACTGCAGTGTGTCGAGAGGTCCTTTGGAGGCCAGTGAAAAGTTATGGGTTCTGCAGAACAGAGCAACTTTGAAACTTGATATTATTTACCAAAATGACACACCGCTATTAGGCAGCTACCTTTCTGTTCATAGCACTTAATATTTTAGACATCAGGTTCTAAATGCAGCTGACTCGCTTACTGCAACTGTTGAAAACGATAAATCTCGGCTGCCCCCAGATATAACAGTGGGCGGGTAAGCATTTATTTTGTAGAGAGCTCTTGGCTAGAGTTTTTCCCCTGCCTTGCACTGACAGATGCCAATCTGACCTTTTGCAAAGCTCATCTATTTTCCCAAGCCTCCCCCCACCCACCCACTGAGGAATGGGAAGAGTGGATGTGGATAACATTTGAAATCAGTGTATCCTATCCTATCTCTCATTTGCCTGTAACTAAATGGGGCACGTAGGCTGCGGCAGTATAGACAAGCTTTCCATTTACAATTAAACAAAGCCAGGTTTCTTTCATATAAATAAGATACAGAGTCACGGTTTTATGTGTTTCACGTGTTTTCTTTGGAGAAAGTCCCACAGATTTCAGTGGAATTTTAATTTCAGTTAGTTCTCCCTGGAGCACAAGTTAAAGTTTCTGATAGAAGCAGTGATTACAAACCAAATTTCTTTTTTAACTTCTGAGAGTTGCATCATCATTCCCAATATTTGCTCGCAATGTTTTTCTCCCCTTTGTCTTTACCCTGTTAAAACTTGACATGTAATCTCCTTGGGGCAGGGACCGCCACCTCGTTTAAATTGTAAAAGCAGCACGAGCACTGCCACAATATTAATAGGTTACACAGTGTGTAAGATTCAGATCCAGCTAATTGTTATATAAAGAATTAAAGCATCAAGGAGTATTGTTGAAGAAAGTGAATTCTCCCCTTTGTGACTTGCAGAGAAACCTCCACCTGACATATTTCAGTCTCTGAATTTAAAAGGAAAGATGGTTTGCATCTGTGTGCTAATATTCAAAGATACGGGGCAAACGAGGTGGCGGTCCCTGCCCCGTGTGTGCTGATGACAGGACAGCTCTAAATGCATTTGCTTTCTGACTTTGTGGCATTGACACGTCTCAACACAATGCCTATATGCTGGAGAAGCGGAAAAGGACTAAGGAAGCATGAGTTCTTTGAGCACTGCCATCAAAATTTGCTTGAAATCAAATTTTTTAGCCAGCTGGGAGAAGCAGCTGAGAAATCTTGAGGGAAGCAGTAAGACCGGTGGTTGTTGTTATGGAGGGGGCACATCAGCAGGTTGCAGGCCTAACTGGAAACCAAGTGTACATTAATGCAGCTCTTTAGTGGAGCTGGTATGTGGTGTGTGTTACCTGCCTCTCACCAGCATTTGCTCTTGTGTTTAGGGGAGTCCGCAGCCGGTGAGGAAATGGTGCTGTGGGCAAAGTAAATTGGAGAACCTAGGAAACTAGTATATACCAAATTGGTCTATTTCTCCACTTAGTTTGGTATTGTCTACACAAACGCGGGTGGCGCTGTGGGTTAAACCACAGAGCCTAGGGCTTGCCGATCAGAAGGTCGGCGGTTTGAATCCCCGCGACGGGGTGAGCTCCCGTTGCTCGGTCCCTGCTCCTGCCAACCTAGCAGTTTGAAAGCACGTCAAAGTGCAAGTAGATAAATAGGTACCACTCTGGTGGGAAGGTAAACGGCATTTCAGTGCGCTGCTCTGGTTCTACAGAAGTGGCTTAGTCATGCTGGCCACATGACCCGGAAGCTGAACACCGGCTCCCTCGGCCAATAAAGCAAGATGAGTGCCGCAACCCCAGAGTCAGCCACGGCTGGACCTAATGGTCAGGGGTCCCTTTACCCTTTACATTTTACACAGACTGGCAGAGGCGCTCTCCAGGGTTTCAGGCTGGAAGCCTTTTCCAGCCCTTCCTGGAGATGGTGAGGATCAAATCTGGGACTTTTGGTGTGCAAAGTCAATGTTCTTCCCTTGAGCTGTGGAATGGTTAAAGTCTCTGAGCTGTTTTTCAGTTAAGCAAGAAAAGTTGACTAGGCAGTAGGGCTGGGCGATATATCGTCCAAAACCAGTTTTAAGTCCATCTCATGAAATCAGTTTCATAATTTTTGAATTGGCAATATATCATAAATCATGATGTGTGTGTGTGTGTGTATATATATGTATGTGTGCTATGCAAAAATCACAATGCAGGAAAAACAATGAAGCCAGCCAGTGCCTCTACATAGCTCCATTCTTATTTCAGACATTGTGACATATCAGTATATTGTGATGTTTAGCTGGTGATATATCATGATGTTGAAAACCAGATATTGCCCAGCGCTACCTTTCATGAAGGTTGTGAGAAAGTGGATAGAGAGCCATTTTTTTCTCTCCCATTATCATATGCTAGAACTCTGGGTCCGGCATTTATACTACTGGCTAGAAGTTTCAAGAGAGGAGCAAAAGAAGCATTTCTTCACACACTTGCAGGATTGATTCCCAAAAGATGTGGTGACTTTAAAAAGGGCTTAGCCATGATGGACATATCTATCAATGGTCCTTGGCCGTGATGGGTCTATGCAGTGCCGGATTTATGTATAAGCGAAACAAACTATAGCTTAGAACCCCACTCTCTTGGGGGCCCCAAAAAATTAAAAGGGAAAAAACTGGATGTACATTTCCAAAATACAAGATAAAAAACAAATAAAATAAAACCTGCATACAGCAACAGTGTTTTGTGTAGGCTCCTGTTTGTTATGTGCAAATGGCTTTAGATACCTATTAGGCCATAAATTACCATATAGCATATATTCAACACAAAAAACGGCGACAATTTGTTGTTGACAAAGGACAGCTGGACATATAAAGGGCCCCATTACCTTCAGTAGCTTAGGGCCTCATCAAACCTAAATCCGGCCCTGGGTCTATGAAACTTTTCAGTTCTGAAGCACTATGCCATTGGATAACAGTTGCTAGGGGGTGACATTGGGGAAGGCCTGGTGCCTTCTTGCACCGTGTGGGGTTTTTTTGTAGGCACATGGAAAGCCACTCTCTGAAGGACTAAGATGCTGGGCTAGAAAGACCTCCATTCTAATCCAGCAGGAATCTTCTTACACTCCGGCTATAGACAAGACCTGCCACTGCGCTTCATTCAAAACAACATTGGGAGATCCAAATTATGTTCATTCTACACTTGCGGAGAATCAATATTTGACTACTCTTTGGAACTCCCCACGCACTGATATTAAGCAGTTGCTTTTCCTGTATTGGTTTCAGTGGCTGCTAAAACCTTTGTTGTTTCCACAATCCTACACAGGCATGTAATATTATGATGCACAATAGTTTTAAGGTGGCTGATTCTATTTACATTTGAAAATGTTATCTTTAACAATGCTTTTGATACTAATTTATGTATATATATTTAAATGAGTATTTTAGACCACCCTTTTTGAACAGCGTACAAGTTTTTAAAACTGAGTAAACACTACACAAATTTTGTTAAATGGGTAAAAATAAATAAACGTGATCTGGAGTGGGGCTTCCCAAACTTGGGTCTCCATCCACCTGTTTTTAGACTACAGTTCCCATCATTCCCGACGCTGCTCTTGCTAACTAGGGATGATGGGAGTTGTAGTCCAGAAAACAGATTGGGACCCAAGTCTGGGAAACCCTGGTCTGGAGAATTTCAAAGAAAGAGGAAAGCTCTGATAAGTTTCAGTTTGGGGGCAAAGGATCCTGTTCTGCGCATCCCTTGGCTGTGTCACCTGACATCTTCTTCCCCCTCTCTCCTTCTCTTCTCGTTTCAGGTATACAAATGCTCTCTGTCCAGCCAGACACCAAACCGAAAGGTTGTGCTGGCTGCAACCGTAAGATCAAAGACAGGTATCTCCTAAAGGCCCTGGACAAATACTGGCATGAGGACTGCCTGAAGTGTGCCTGCTGCGACTGCCGTTTGGGGGAGGTAGGCTCTACCTTGTACACCAAAGCCAACCTTATCCTGTGCCGCAGAGACTACCTGAGGTAGGACTTTGCTCTTTCTACACACCTCGTACATACGCCACACTTCCAACTCTTGCTAGGTCCTTTCCCCTTGCACTGTCTGCTGCACCACTGTCGCTACGGATACTTTGCCACCCGGCTGCTCCACAACAAGCATGCAAATGGTGCTCAGAGTAGAAGAACGGTGTTGTAGGCTCATTTTCAGGCCTTGTGCCCTCATAAGGAAGATGTTTTTCCTAAGTGCTATGCTGAGGGTTGTTTTTTTTAGGAATGCGTCTTTGACTGTGCCCCTTTCTACAAATGGTGGTGGTAGGCTGGGATTGTAAGTAGCTTTATTTAAAATGAAAGATCTGCAGAAATCCTGTTTCTATTTTTCTCTGGACAAGCAGCTCACCCACATGATAAAAATAGGCTTCAGTTTCTGGACTGTACCAGTTCTGATGGCTGAAGGATGTATGTGTTTGTGTATTTCCCCCTCAGGGAGTGGGAATCCAAAACGACGGAAACTTAGCATGTCTGGGAGAATCGGAGGCTAGAATATTTCTCTTGGACCAGTTGCAGAACTGTACTCAAGGTTTTGCAGCTGTTAATATTCTTTAATACTGTTAATACTTATTAATAACTCTTTATAAAGCTTGGGTTCAAAAATTGCCTTCTCCTCCTAATTCCCTGTAATGAATGGTGGCACAATGTTGACCTTTCATCTTAAACTGAACCACTTAATTTTTTACCCTGAGAGTATCTGGAGCTTATTTTACAGAGCATCCAACCCTAGTTTCACTTCATCTGCATTTGTTTCCAGTAAGTTCCCAGCAGCAGGTTATATACCATGCAGCAAGTACTATGTACATTTTGGAAGCTGTCAAATCACTTGTTCCATCCTCACTTGCTCTCAAGGACCATAATTCCTATTCAAAACAGTTAATTAACTGCCACAAAGGATAGCTCTTTAACTATCTGCACTGAACAGTGGCACATTTAATTCCTAGCAGTCCCTACTAGGCTACAACTAGGCCTCTCATCTCTCTATGTTGGCGCAGAAGCCTTTTCAGTGTATTGTGGTGAGTTCACTGGTCTGCTTAGGCTGTACTAGGTAAACTGCTATCTCTACAAATGTAGTTTTTTGGGTTACTGGGATATAGTTGTATTTGTAGACCCTGCAATCATCCTCTAAGACCCTTCTTCATGTGCCCTGTCCACAAGAAGTCCGGAGGGTGGCAACACGAGAACGGGCCTTTTCTGTGGTGGCTCCTCATTTGCAGAATGCTCTCCTTCATTACATATCTTTAGGTGGCAGGCAAAAATATCCATTTTCTCTCAGGCCTTTGGCTAATTAAACAGTCTAGGGTCTTTTAAACTGTGTGTGTTGCGGGTGGGGAGTATTTTGTTCATTGTTACGTCATGTATTTTTGAGTTTTTATACCTTAAACCACCCTTTGATCCTCTGATGAAGGGTAGCATATAAATTAAACCAACAAACAACCTCTTAATTTGATTCTCTAAGCAAGTAACACTTTGGGCTAAGTTAATTGTGTTCACACATTATATATTTGGGGGGAAACTGTCCCTATGCAGTCTGCGCCAGCCCACCCCCCACAAGTGATCTGAATGCATGAGCCAATCACTCATATATGTCAACCTTGGGAATGTTCTGTCTGTCTCAGGCTGAAAACGGATGTGGTGTGGTTGAAGAGGAATCAGAGAACTGATAGCAGCTTGAAAGAGGCTCAGCTCCATGCAGTATATACATTCACATCACTTTTGGCCAATTGGTGTTACTGGTTTTTTGAAACCCCACAAAAACCTGCAACACCTATTTGTTAGAGGCAACAGGAAGGCAAAAAACTGAGGTCAAAACTAGAGAATTCACTCCCACAAGAAGTAGTGATGACTGTCAAACATGCTCTACACCGAATCAACTTTTCCTGTCCCAGTGGCGTAGCATGGGTTGTCAGCACCCGGGGCAAGGCAAGTAATTTGCGCCCCCTAACCCGGGGCAAGGCAAGTAATTTGCCCCCCCCCCCCAACTGCACCGTCCCTCCCCCAGATAGTCCCTCGCTCTCTCTCCGCACCGCACGCCTGGCACCCTCCCCTCCACAGTGGGCAGCGACCCGGCGGCTTGGATCGGATTCGCACAGCCAGCACTGCAGTGAGAGAGTGAGTGAGTGAGCCAGGTAGGGGCAGAGAGCTGCGAGTGCGAGCGCGCCCCCCCCCAGATGTTGCGCCCGGTGCGGCCGGCCCCCCCTGCACCCCCCCACGCTACGCCACTGTCCTGTCCAATCTTTGGGTAGGTTTTATGGGCCCCCACCCGCCACCTTGACAAATGTGGTGAAGAAAGTGTTGGCCCCGAACCCAGGCCTACTCCCAAATGATGAAGCCTGACTGGAGTGGAATAAAGCTCCCGGCTTCACGTGAGAAGTGGCACCTTTGGTCCAGCCCCCTTTCCCCGATCTAGCCTTGTCTCTTCCCCATCGTGATCACTTGCTTATACTTAAATGCGCTATTTATGTTAAACTTCAAGTTGATGCACTTAACGTAATTGCAGACAGTCATTTGCCTCATTGCGCCCGTATGTACTTAGCTATGCAGTGAACCTGTAAAAAGAAATCTCCATTTTTATGCTAATCCGGGAGGTAAAGTGTGCTCCCTTTTGTAGGCAAATAAGCTTTCATATTTAGTCACTGACTTGATAGGGATACGTGGAACGAATTGTCTATGCTAATGACTGCATTAGGGTTAGGTTGCAGCTTCGGTCTACCTCCTTTAGAGGCTTTTAAAAAATCCTTTCCTGTATTTTAAGCATCTCGAACAGGGTGTCACACACACCTGTGTATTTCTAATTCGTGGCGCCCTCTAGAGGCATGCAGGTTCTGTACCAAATGCCTTCCTCTTTCCCTTAATCATAACACTCAAGAGAGTTTGCAGAGAATGAGGTGAAATTTCAGGTACTTGGGTTCTAAGTCGTTCAGGGCTTTAAACCCTTGAATTTGGCCTGGAAATAAACTGGCAAACCAGTGCAGCTGTTTTAAAACCCCAGCCAGTGATCTGGCTGCCGTCTCTGGGAAGTCCACAAACAAAGCATGAGGGCATTAATCCTCTCTCAAGCTTGTTCTTCAGCAATGCCATCTTTGAACCTAGAGGTGAGATATAGCTATTGATGACTTCTAGCTACCAGTAGCCTTATCCTTCATGATTTTTCTCCATTTCCCTTGCAAAGCCACATAGTTTTGGTTGCCGTCACTACGTCTTGTGGTAGCAAAACTCTAACAACCTAATTCCTCATTTAACTCAGGGGGACTGTACGATCCAACCTCTATTAATATTCTGCCAACTAGTCAAATATTGGGATTCTCCTTCTGACCTTCATTGACTTCTCTTCCATACATGAGGATGCAACTAGGAATGTTCCTTGGACCATGTCAGATTCTTTGTTGTTGTTTTTTTTTAAAAAATAGTGTTCATTAGCATTTCCAGTTCGGGAAATATGAATGAGGTTAGCACTAGTTTGTGGTGCCTTCTGAGGAGAGAGTGGGCCAGTGAGATAATTGGTTTCTGTTGAAGTGGTTTGTTGTTTTTTTCAAATTGTTAACACTGACATGTGGGTCACCTTTCATGGAACACTTAGAGATGTCCATCCAAAGTCTGAAACAACATTTTGAATGGAAGTCTAAAACAGCCTCCCCCCCTCTTTAATTTGAGTGCTTTGTTTTAGGAATTAATTTGGGTTCATCCATCTTTCTGGTGCACTTCTGTGGTGCCCTTTTTTAGTTGGACAGGTAAATGTTGGGTGTTTCTGTGGTGCTTTTTATTATTGGGATTTTGCCATGACCTGTCAAGGTGTCTGAAGAACAGTCCATGACAACAAATGCAACTCCTAGAGTTGTGGAACTGAATTACCCTCTCTTCCCCCATTATTGTTTCTCTTACATTTAGGAATAGTTTTTAAGCTAGTTGATGAGTAGTCAAAATTTCCAGAATCAAAGCTTAATGTCCCACAGAGGAATTTACGGTCTTCAGACAAAAACATCTTGAAGGTCCCAGGCCTCAGAGAGGTTAGGCTGGCCTCAACTAGAGCCAGGGCTTTTTCGGCTGTGGCTCCGATCTGGTGGAACGCTCTGTCACAAGAGACTAGGGCCCTGCGGGACTTGACATCTTTCCGCAGGGCCTGCAAGACAGAGCTGTTCCACCAGGCCTTTGGTCATGGCACAGCCTGACTCCCTCCCTCAGCAATCTTCACAGAACTCTAGCCCAATGGTTGCCATTAATTTGATTTGAATTAATTTTATAATGAAATGATTTTAGAATGTTGTATTATTTTATTGTTGTTAGCCGCCCTGAGCCCGGCTTTGGCTGGGGAGGGCAGGATATAAATAATAATAATAATAATAATTATTATATACAATTTAAAAAGTGTAGTTGGATACAGATTAGCTGAAGGTATCCTATTTAAATTCTCAGTATGATGGACGTATTGATACATTGTGATATTTTTCTCTCAAGCAGTAGTTCTAAATTTTCTGTGTCTACGGATACTGCTCCTGCTGAAGAACTTCCACATACCCACCACTGAGTGCAATGCAGAGGTTTGGGGAGTGTATTTTAAAGCAGCCTGTCCCAAACTTGGGTCCTCAGGTGTTGTTGGACTGCAACTCCCATCATCCCTAGTCAGCGAGGGGTGGACAAGTGTGGCTTATAGATTCCACAAGTTGGGTGCAAACTTTCCTGTTTTGTATCAACAGTCTTGCATTCCTCCAAGAAATCTTGAAGACCCTAGTATAGTTCAGGTACGGAGAGCTTTCCTCTGAGTGCTCTGTTGACCACAGCAAAAGTCCCAGGGTTCTCTGGGAGAGAGGAGTGTAAACCTTAAGTCTGTGGCATGGAGATGACAATTGCTAGTCCTGAGTCCATGTTATTTGCTTTTCACAATTCCTTCTCCTAGAAGAGGGGAAGGCTCTACGTGGAAACAAAGCATAATCTCTAGGGATGCCTGAGGAATTCAATTTTTTTTGTGAATTCTAATGTGAATTGACCTGATCTGGGCCTTCTGGGCTTATACGTGGATTGGATTGTACTTACTCTTCAGATTTTGCACTTCTTCCAAATTTGCAATACCGTACATTACAACTGTCTTCAGCTAAGAACTTGTAACATGTTGCACAATGCATAATTTAGTATCAAGTATGAGTTAGACGTTCATTGAGATAAAAACATAATTATGTGCAGTGCTATTTTTCTAGAAAAGAGGTGCCGTAACTCACCATGAACACCTCCCTTGTTCTCTTAGAATGGCAATGGCACCCGCTTAAGAGGTGCCGGAACTGAGTTCTGGCAAGTTCCAGCTGAAAGACAGCCCTGATTATGTGTTTACATATGGATTTTTATGTGGATTTAAGACACAAATTAAAAACAGGATGGGATGGGTTTAGGAATGAGTGCTTGCAAAGTGACACAAACTAGAAATAGGCTGATCCCTCCAGCTCTGCTCATGACAGATAGATCTCTTTCTCCCCCTTCAAATTTGGCATATGGCCTATCAAGATCAAATTTGCCATTTAGCCCACTTTCAGCCTCCAGCATGTTCAGGTAGGGTGAGACCTTGGAGAGCTGTCGCCAGAGTGTGGTGGTTGCTCCATTAGGGCAAATGGGGCACTGCCCCACCAACCTGAGTCTGCCCTCAGCCAACCCCCCAACTGCCTCCCTCCTTACTGAACAACAAGTCCAGAGGGTTCTTCCTCTGTCTCCATCTCACCTTTGCAGAACTCGGTAACAGGAAGGAGAAAACCGGAATTATTTGCCCTACAAATCCCATTGGTCACTCGCCTCCACTGTGCTTTGATGGCCAAGTGGTCTAACTGGGTATAGAGCAGTTCTCTATGTCCTAGCTCCACTCCTGTGGCATCCTGGGCCAGTTCCTTTTGCCCCTACGTGTTAGAGGAGCAGATAAGATTTCCAGGCAGCTGCATGGCAGGGTGCTGTGCAGCTCTGCTGCTGAAGTTAGTATCTGGCCATGTGGTATGAAATAGATGAATGCCTGGCAAGTATAGGTAATTCAGTTGCATTAACTAATGAGCTTCATCAGATGCAATGGAAATAACGAAAGTGCAGCTGCACGGAGCTGGTAGCAATGTAGGTCAATCACCCTTTTCACTTTGGGTTTTTAACTAGGCGTACCCTGCTGAGCAGCCAATGACTACAAAGTGCCGTTTCGTTTCCAATTTAATTTTGGCAGCATTTTACCAAAGAGCTGCTATTCTCCCACACGCACACACACATACACGGCTTAAATTATCTTTGCACTCTGAGACTTTAACTCCAATTTGGAGATGCTAAATGTCTCTCTCTGTGTGTGTGTCTTAGCAAAGATTATGGTGCCTTTCTAAAACGTGTCCCCCCCCCCCCTTAAAAAAAAAATCCCCTTCTGCATAGAAATTGAATTACTGCACTTTATACAACTGTCATGTTAAATATTCCAGCCATGCACAGGGCTCCTGTAAAGAGGATTATCAAGCTTGAATATGGGGGGAGTTTTCCCCCCTGCCCCTTTTGAAAAATACATCTTGAAGCTTAGTGGTCTCTTCTTTCCCCACCCTCTTCTCATGGCCTGTTTAATTAGACTTGTAAATGTACTGCAGGGTTCCTCCAAAAAGAAGCTGCTCTCATGACTGATGCAGCTCTAACCTGAAAGTTTGGTGGAGGAAGAAATGAGCAAGGCCCTGGCAATTGAGTATTGAAGGCAGAGCAGCCCCCAAGAACATGCTGTCTCCTAATAGTTGCAATGCAGCACAGTTCGCTGATAGGGAGAAGGAGGCAGTGCAAGTGGAGTGTGAGTTGTGTGTTTGGCAGCAGCAGTGGCAGCCATCATCTCTTCTCCTCCTGAGCCCTCTCCCCAGCGGTTCCCCTCTGCTGGAAGAGAATACAGTGGTACCTTGGGTTACAGACGCTTCAGGTTACATACGCTTCAGGATACAGACTCCGCTAACCCAGAAATAGTACCTCGGGTTAAGAACTTTGATTCAGGATGAGAACGGAAATCGTGCTCCGGTGGTGGCGCGGCAGCAGCAGCGGGAGGCCCCATTAGCTAAAGTGGGGCTTCAGGTTAAGAAGGGTTTCAGGTTAAGAACGGCCGTCCGGAACAAATTAAGTTCTTAACCCGAGGTACCACTGTACTGTGAGCGCCATGTAATCTGCTCCATGCTCCTGGAACTATCTTGCTGGTGGAGTTGAGGGCCTCATCAAGGCCAGATTTAGCTACTGAAGATAATGGGGCCCTTTATATGTCCAGCTGTCTTTTGTCAACAACAAATTGTTGCTGTTTTTTGTGTTGAATTTATGCTATATGGTAATAGGTATCTCAAGCTATTTGCACATGTTGCCATGCAACCAATCCATGCAGAATGTAGGCACCCTATATATAGAGAGGAGCAAACCAGTGATATTTTAGGGAGCAGGTGAGCAGGTGGGGCCCATTGCTTACATCATAGGAGCCTACACAACACAAATCACTGTTGCTGTACATATGTTTTATTTGTTTTTTATCTTATATTTTGGAAATGTACGTCCAGTTCCCCCCCTTTACATTTTTGGGCCCCCCTCCAAGAGAGTGGGGCCCTAAGCTATAGCTTGTTTAGCTTATACGTAAATCCGGCACTGGGTCTCATCGCCAAACACCAGTCTAGTCATCTTCTGCAAAGGGCACCACCTTGTCCTTTGCCTCGGGCGGCAAAAGCTCTTGGTCTTGCCGCAACTCTTTGACGTGGATGGAAGTTGCACTTCCTTTCAGTGGAGAACCACCTGGGCGTTTGTGACCTGTGGGTCAAGTCTCTCTGTGCTCCATTCTGTTGTCCTTAATCCACCCCCACATGCACACTGTCGGCTACTTGAGGTAGGTGCAAGGGCTGCATGATATATTGATATAGCATCCCAAACCCGATTTGAAGTCCGTAGTGCGATACTGGTTTCATAATTTTTGACCTGGCAGTATATCACAAATCATGATGTGTGTGTGCTTGTATGCTATGCAAAATTACAATTCATGGGCAAAACCCATGAAGCCAGCCAATGCTCCTCTAGATTCCTGCTGCCCCTGTTTATTCTGCTGGCTCAGCTGTCCCCTGCCTCCTGCAGGCGCAAGCGAATCACAAGAGCAGGTGCTGGCAAAAGCCACAAAGTGGGGAAAATCATGAAGCCAGCCAATGCCTCTATATAGCTCCATCCTTATTTCAGACACCATGATATATTGGTATATTCCTGCTTTCTGAAACAGTATCCAGACTGAAGCACAGCCATCGTTTGAAATTTGCACTTCTCTGAAGTTTGCAGGGCATTTCTCCAGCCAAGTAAAATGTGCAAAAATGCACATACTAGGGTAAATGTTCATATAAATGTATGTATTAGTGGAAATAACAAAAATACATAGAGAAAACTGTTTTGTAAAAATGTGTGTATTAGCAAAAACGCATACAAAAATATCCACTAAAATGCTGATGAATTTTCACGTTTGTTTTTTAAGTTAGCAAACTGGTGTGGAGAACTGAATATACGATTGGGGGGAAATAATTATCTTTATTTCACCAAGTTTATATACTGCAGTTGACAGATATGCCCATTCCTTGCTGTGATCAATGCAATGTTTTGGGTGGGCTTTGGGAAACTCCCCTCCATCCTGTGTCTGTGCCGAAATTCAGGTTCTTAGAAAATTCAGTACAGGACTTCATGCTACTAGAATCTATGAGAATTATTTACTTGGCAATTATTTATTTGGCAATTAATCCATCAATTTTGAGAGCTTTGAGTGGGTAATAAAACACATCAAAATCTGGCCTCAGGAATAATTTGACTGGGTGTCAATTTGGGCTATGGGTGAAAGCGTCTTGCTATAGAATACCAAGTAATGTGAGGAGGATTCACAAGCACAGTTAAGGCTTGAGTCTACTTATGTGCCCAATTATACACCAAAAATGTATTTGTGCAGCATAATTTTGTAAATATTTGTATGCACATGCAAATGTGTATGGGTAGTTTAGGAAACCTGGATTGTATACATAGATGATATTATGTAGATGGTGTGTGGGAATTGCTTGCATTTTTTATGCAAACTGTTTTAAAAAAAGTATTCTCATCAAAATCAAGGAATGTGATGGGAATTAGAAAAAAAAATGTGCAGATAACGCTGACATTGAGGTTTTCAGAATATTCCAACCAAAGATACAGCTATCATAACAGCAAGTCTTATCTTCCATTAATTTTTCTAATCGTGTTTCATGTCATCCTAGCCATGATGACTCACTCCCTCTTGTGGCACTGAATTCCATAGTTTAACTATGTGCTGTGTTAAGAAAGACTTCCTTTTCTTCTGCCCGGAAAGTCATGGCTTTGTTGGAGAGGGGGCGAACTTATCACTATCCTCTGTCTCCATGCTGTTCATAATCCTACGCACACCTCTCATTTCCTCCTCCTCCTTTTGCTTGCTTTCCTCCCCCTAAACTAAATAGTCCAAAATGTTACAACCTTTTCTCATAGGTACGTGGCCCCAAAACAATTTTGCCTGCCCTCTTCTGTACCTTTCCAGCGCTTTCTCTAGCTTTCCCCAGCATGAAAGCAGAGGCTCTCGGATTTGTGTAGTAGAACGATCTTGCAGAGTGTAGAGAGATGCGTGTCAGAAGAAAACAAGGAGCTGGGAGTTCCTCCCTCCCCAATGATTACCGTTTCTCTGTGGAAATGACCAAACAGTTTCTTTCTCCAGCTTCTGATTCTGTTGCATCCTTATCTGATTTCTAGAGCAGCCAGGGAGTCCCCATTGTGTGTGAGCAGAACTAAAAATGTGTTCGCATGTAGGGCTAGCTCCAGGTTTGAGGGGCTTCGGGCTCTGGTGGGCCCCCTTCAGGGCCGTCTTTACCCAGGGATGCAAGGGGTGTGGGGCACCTGGGTGTTGGATTCTGGGGGGCACCCGGCGCTGAAGCAGCCTAAGCATATTGTATTGAGCTGTTATGCGGCAGAGGGGCCAGCAGCACCTTGACACGACTGATCTCGTGCCACCTGCCTGCGAATGCTGTTGCAGGGAGAGCTCTCTGGAAAGTCTCGCTCACCAAAGCCAGGAGGAGGGGGAGTGACAGGAAAGAGGGAGAGATAGGCAAAAGAGAAGGCGCCTATCTAGCGACGGGAGCATGCACAGTATCCAGAAGAACTCGTGTATGCATGCTCTCAAGGGCCCTCCCAGCTGTGTGGTGAGCCAGTGTGGTGTAGTGGTTAAGAGCGGTAGACTCGTAATCTGGTGAACCAGGTTCACATCTCCACTCCTCCACATGCAGCTACTGGGTGATCTTGGGCTAGTCACACTTCTTTGAAGTCTCTCAGCCCCACTCACCTCACAGAGTGTTTGTTGTGGGGGAGGAAGGGAAAGGAGAATGTTAGCCGCTTTGAGACTCCTTCGGGTAGTGATAAAGCGGAATATCAAATCCAAATTCTTCTTCTTCTTCTTCTTCTCCTCCTCCTCCTCCTCCTCCTCCTCCTCTTCCTCTAGAAATAAGGTTGCTCCCAGAATGAAAGGCTGCCTGAGATGGCTCTCCCACACATGCTCACAATGCCTGCCTGTCTCATCTTTCAGACACATTGAAGGCAATGTGAGGTCTTCACCTCAGGTGGCAGGATCCACAGGGGCAACAGATCCCAACATAGATTTTTATTCCTCCCTTGCTCCCAATGTAGATCTTCACTCAGCCCTTCTTTCCTGGCGGGGAGGGAGGCACCATTTTGTGATTTGCCCCAGGTGCCAAAATTTCTCAGACTGGCCCTGAGCAGCATCAAAGTGCCCTGAGGTGCTCAGTGTAGCATTATTCTGGAGCACTGTAGGAAAGTAAAATGGAGGCTCATAGACTGAGCTCTAGGGCCAGGGCAGATGTAAGCACTGGTGGACCTTACTGGAGTCCTAGCAGTTGCCTTCGGATACAAGTCACCAATCCTATGCTTATGTACAAGAATCTCTGAACAGTTTCCACCCTACAGTCGGCAAAGGTCTGAGAGTATCCCCAAAGATGCTGTCAGCTTTGAAGGGGGCTGTGTTAATAGGTCCTTCAGAGGCACTTTAAGCGTAGAACGAATCTTTGGTTTGAGCGCTGCTTCCTTGTTGACATTATGGCCAGTTTTCCTGACTTCGGTGTCTCATTATTTATGTGAAAATATTGATAATAATGTGCCAGGGCTGGTATTTGACGACTTCCTGCAAGAACTGTGGGGGTAAAATACTACCTATTTCACACCATTGTGAGTGCATATGTAAATAAAATTACCACAATGGTGCTATCTGTGGCATCTGACGTTGTTCTGGCTCTACAATTCTCGTATCATTTTATCAAAATTAGTGCTTGGGATTATGTGTGGGTTTTATTCTCTCATGATTGATGAGATAATCCGTGTAGGGGATAAGCTCATTTTTGATGCATGCCAAAACTGGTAACGAAGGAATGTTTTATATAATAAAATATTGCTGAGCTAGACTGATTCATGTATTCTCATTTGCACAGTTTTCTGAGGGGCATATTCAATTATGTTATTACACTTCGTGTTTAATGCTTAACAGCAAATTTCTTCCAGCTTACGACAAATTAAATAAATTGCTACAAGTGTTCTTGCTGGTGGTCTGTCTCTTCTCTTAAAGCACAGCACAGATTAACTTATTTGTTTATACTGAATTGCTGTATAGGCTTGTTGACTTCCAAAATCAAAGATTCTGCAACCTGGAGGTGGCAGCTCTATAAAGGTAGTGGATAGCTCAAAAATACCTTCTTGTTTTTTTATAATTATAATTAATTTATGATTTAAAAACCCTGGGGGATTAGGGAAGCATTGGCACCCCCATTGGTATAAGGTTGCAAAACTGAGTCGGCATGCATACTTGAAGAGACTAATGTGATATCGAGTCCTAATGTTTTTGGTTTATTTAAATGGAACTGCTTTTCAGGATCTTGGGTCCTCCCAAAATATCTTCCCCCCTCAACCCCCCCCCCCATGAATCTCTGAAAAAAGCAATCACACAGTAGGAATAGCATTGTAGGAATAACATTCCCACAGTTAAAATCAACACACAGTTGAAAATTCTTTACATATATATATATAAACAGAGCGTCAAATAGCAATAATGACATAAGCTACAATCTCTCACAAAAACCCTATGAATCCCCAACATATAACCAAAGCATTCCTCAAATTAATAGCTATCCTGGCTTGCCTTAATGAAAAGCAGATGGAAAAAGAATTTTTAAAGGAATTGTTTGTTTGTTTGTTTGTTTGTTTATATGCTGCCCACCTCACTGCCCAGAAATCAAGGAGGAAGACACCTTTATCTTGGGCACGTGAGTTCAATAGACAAAATATGTTGGTTGGTGCCTCCACTCCCCACTTCCTATCCCTAGCCTGGTCATATTCAGTGATATCACAGGGTACCTCTGTGGCTGCTTGAAGGCCCAGGTAGCGTCATATGAGCATAAGCAGTCCTTCAGGTAACTTGGGCTTTAAATGTCATGAAACAATTTAGAAATCTTCCTTAGAACCGCCCCGAATAGTCTCCAGCTTCAGTTAGAAACCGATGGGATAGAAAATACGATTGTACATAACATTTGCTCATTTGTAGAATCCTGCTGGTCATTGTTTCCATAGCATTCCCACCACCACCTCTAGCCACATGAGTGATGGCACCATCTCTATGGGTCTAGAGTGGCAGCTCCTTCAATAATGCCACCATAGTTATGAAAAGCCTCCCTCGCCCCCTGCTGGTATTCAGCCGTGTTTTTCTAAACTTCCTAACAGGTCACCAGCTTACTGTTTTAGGCAGTGCCGTATTTACATACAAGCTAAACAAGCTATAGTTTAGGGCCACAAACCTGGATGTACATTTCCAAAATATAAGATAAAAAACAAATAAAATAAAACCTACATACAGTTAGAGCTTAATAATTATTTCACAATTAAAATACTTCTTCTTAATTGTATTTCACTATTAATATACAGTACTTCTTAAATGTATTTCAGTTCAACAATTACTTTGATAAAATACATATTTTGTTATGTGCAATTGGCTTTAGATACCTATTAGGTCCATAAATTACCACATAGCATATATTCAACACAAAAAAACAGTGACAATTTGTTGTTGACAAAGGACAGCTGGACATACAAAGGGCCCCATTACCTTCAGTAGCTTAGGGCCTCATCAATCCTAAATCTGGCCCTGGTTTTAAGCAGTACTTGCTTTGATTAGAATTGTACACTTCCTTGCGTGTCTGGCCCTAGATGTGAGGATCTTCTCAGCCACGTGGACCACCCTCATACTTCATGGTGGTCTTACCTTGTTACACCACGAGGGTGCTGGACTTTACTTTAACAGTAAATAGCAGACAAGACAAAAAGACGAGCCTTCTGGATCAGGCCCATGGCACATTTAGTCCCAACATCTCGTTCTCTAGGTGGACAACCCGATGTCGGCAAGCACCACCCAAACACAAAAGCACTGCTCCTCATGTGTTTCTTCAGAAGTGTTACTGCCTGTGAACATTATTCTCTCCAACTCCTATGAACTAGGGTTGCCATCTCTTGAGCCACTGCCAGCCCAAGGTGGGGAAAGAAGCATGCAGGCGAGCGGGACTGCCACTGCACCCACACGCCTCTTTCCCTGACTCGGGCTGGCAGCAGCCACGGTGTGCAGAGCCGCCCGAGAAAAAAAAAAAACCCCAATAGAAATTTTAAAAGACATAAGACAATTGCTCATGTATGCTACCACAGCAGTAAGAATTATTGGGGTGAGGAAGTGGAAAAACGAAACAATACCGACAATTACAGATTGGCAGATACTCATGTTAGAATATTTACAACTAGAAAACTGACGGGAAGAGTTAGAGGAGTATTGAACCAGAAAATATTTGGAGAATGGAGAATATTTAAGGATTATATAAGATCATTGTACCAACCACACCATATTAGCAGAACTTGAGTGATACTTGTAAACAACAAATACCGTTTGTGGAGTAGATGGGAACAATATTAAAGAATATAAAACTGTGCAAAAAACCCGATAGTATAAACAGTACAATGAGAATGATTGGAAGACTCATTTTGTCGGAAGTCTTCTTTATTTAAGTGTTTATTTAAGTATTAATTAGGAAGATTAAGTTTTTTTATGCACGTAAATCTGCTTATTCTTCTTTCTTCTTTTCTCTTTTCGTAATTGTTTTTTCTTTAATTTTCTTTTTGTAGTATGAGATTGTAAATACTTTGTATATGTGTGTACTGGTAATTTAAATTAATAAAGATTATTTAAAACAAAACAACCCCCCCAAATCCCCCCCAACCCAGACATCTCCTTTAAAAATGTAAATATCTGCCAGGATCAATATGTTCCCCTCCCCCACCAAAGAGGACATGTCCGGGTTTTCTTGGACATATGGCAACCCTATATGAAAGGTTGCTTCTCAGCACCCACCATTTTGTTTTTCCACACAATGGCCTGAATACTTGCATCGTCCAGGATATTGTGAGGGGGAAATAAACTCACAACTGACAGACAAATGGTCCCTGCTGGAGCTCAGCGCTTCTTGGTGAAGTGAGGGCAGACAGCAGCATGGCTAAGCCTACAGATGCTGTGTGATGGCGCCAGGCCTGTTAACTTGTATATGGCAAAAAATAAATGTTTGAAATGGGGCTGCTTGAAACCTGCCCTTCTTGCTACTTATCTCTCAACATGCCGATTCTGAAGCTCTCTCAGCAAAGGTCTATTGATTGTGTTCCTTTGAACGCTGGACATGCTTCTGAATTTTGCCGAAAGTGAGATTCCAGGCAAATTTGGAGTTTCCTGCTAGCAGGAGCCCTCATGCCAGTGCTTACACTAGGGTACAATGCCTGAGGAATTTTGAGAGCGCCAGTATTTTGCTAAGAGTAGTGAAACTTCTCCACACCTCCCTGGAGAAGGGAAGAGTGCTTCATCTTTGCATTGTTTTATAGACTTTTTTTTCCTAAAGCCCAACTGCTCGGAATGAAGAAATTAAAAAAAATCTGCTGTATGAATTGCTGAAGACCAAAGACAAAACAATGACCGAGGATTGGTGCAGATCTGGTGTGAAGAAAGCGTTGGGCCCAATTTCTGCACACTTCAGTCAAACAGCCCAATAAAGTCACCAGGAGGGCTGGAAAAGTCCTCTGTTGAGTACATGGATAAGTTTTAAAGTTCAGTGAGGGGGGATGGGGACCAGGAAACTTTCTTTAACAAAAAAAATCAAATGGCTGGAATAATTTTCTTCATTTATTATGAAATCTAGGAAGTGAAAAACTAGGCTGCTCCTATGGTCTGGCAAAGAAACCCAATAATTATGTGGGACTATAAAATTAAGCACATAGTTACTTGGTAAGTAAACAATTGGTGATGCAATAGTATTTAAATAGTGGATCAGGCCAGGGAGATTGTACAGCTATTAAAGGTAAGGGGACCCCTGACCATTAGGTCCAGTCGTGACCGACTCTGGGGTTGCGGTGCTCATCTCACTTTATTGGCTGAGGGAGACGGCATACAGCTTCCGGGTCGTGTGGCCAGCATGACTAAGCCGCTTCTGGCGAACCAGAGCAGCGCACGGAAACGCCGTTTACCTTCCCGCCAGAGTGGTACCTATTTATCTACTTGCACTTTGAGGTTCTTTTGAACTGCTAGGTTGGCAGGAGCTCACCCCGTTGTGGGGATTCAAACCGCCGACCTTCAGATCGGCAAGCCCTCGGCTCTGTGGCTTAACCCACAGCGCCACCCGCGTCCCACTGTACAGCTATTAGGACTGTCCATATTCAGCACTGATGCAATCGTAACCATGAGATCCTTGAGTTCAAGATAACCCCGGAATCTCATGTGGACATCTCTCTCATTTTAAGTCTCTCTCTGTCTGTTACAGCGAAAGCCCAGCTGCCTTTGTGCAACAACCAGCTGTTTGTGGAATGTTAAAGTCAGCCTGTGCAGGGTATGCTTGAATGAAAGAAACCCAAGGTTTGCACTCAACAAAGTCGCCGTGCTTGCACAACGATTTTTGCTCGTGCATTGTAACATCTCCTCCCCTGTCTGCTCCCCCCTGGATTTTGCTCTTGGCTTTTCCCCAACCCCCAGAACAGATCTGAGTTCATGGGGGAGAAGGAGGCAAGAATCCCTGCTGCATACGCAGAAGTTGTTGGAGAGGTGAAAGGACTTTGCTGAACGCAACCCATAATTTCTACCTGAGCTTTGAAGCCTGATCTGTAGGAGATCTCTTAGAATGCTGAGAGGGCTATTGATTCAGTGCTGTTAAACTTTCCTAGGCAAAAAAGAAAGGAAAAATGAGATGGTCTTGTTGCTGCCTTGGTGTAGCTTTTTCAGGAGAAGGTGCTGAATGTGAATTAAGGGAAGGCGCTCGAGTCCAAGTACTGGCAATAGAACCATGATAGGAAGGGATTTAACTTTTAAAAGTCTTGTACTACATAGGGTTTACCCAATGTCTTACTACTGTCTTCCCCTCCTCTGTCAACTTTTCAAAAATGAAGACTGCATCATTTCAATTTAGTTGATAGTTTTGATGGATGAGTTGCTCCTGAACATTGGATTTGTGGGAATGTTCAGGGAGGCAGGAGAGGGTATATTGTTTAATGATATCCTTCCTAACTTGCGCTAGCAAGTTCTATGTCTTAGCAGAGTTTATAAACATTCCCCTTTAAACGCACAGCGGTTTGTTTGTCTTATATAAAGAGGCTCGTCTGACCCTCTTTATATAAGATTCCTGGTAAGATCCCTTCTTGTCCCTCTTAAAAGGAATATACACGACAATCTTATTAAAGTGAATATAAAAGTAGTTTACTCACATTCATTCAGTTCACAGTTAGATCCCTGAAGGCAGACTTAGGTTACAAAAGTATATATATATGTGGAACTATTCCATAAGGGAGTTAGTCCCAAGTGACTGCAGACAGGCAGTCACTTCTGCTTACACACAGAGAAAAACAAAATGGAGAAGAGAGGAGCAAAAGAAGATGGTGTGCTCCTCTTCCCCAGATTAGGCCACACACACACACTCTAGTCACATGCAGAGGATCATAGAATCATAGAGTTGGAAGAGACCACAAGGGCCATCGAGTCCAACCCCCTGCCAAGCAGGAAACACCATCAGAGCACTCCTGACATATGGTTGTCCCAGATCAGGAGGAAACAGGAAGTTTTCTCCTGGCTGGTACAAAGCATCTCCTAGCATGTCCATTCTACGAACGTTGTACTTGACTGCTATGTGTTTCATATCCCACAGGATTATTACTGTTTTTTTATATTAAAAAAAAACACAACTTAAACTATAGGTTGCAAATGTGCCATTAAGGGGCATTCATCCCCATGCATGAGGCAGGGTAAGTAATGCTTCTTCTGAGGTGATGCCTGCTCTAACACATGTACCTCCCCCCCATGAATATGCATGCAACCAATTAAAAACCTGTACAATTTATTTTTATTATGGTGACAGTCCTCCTTAAGATGTTTTACTTATTTCCCAGGTTCCAGTACTAAAAGCTTACCTACCTTTTTTATTTGGGAAAACCTTTGGCCCAAACTCCTAGTCACTGGGTGGCCTTGGGCCAGTCACATTTCTTTGAAGTCTCTCAGCCCCACTCACCTCACAGTGTGTTTGTTGTGGGGGAGGAAGGGAAAGGAGAATGTTAGCCGCTTTGAGACTCCTTAAAGGAAGTGAAAGGTGGGATATCAAATCCAAACTCCTCTTCTTCTTCTTAAGTCGTGCACACAAAAACAAGAGGCCTCTCTTTACGAATTCTAAACTAAATATCAGGGCATTGCAAAATTCTATAATTCTGGATCTACTAGTTGTGTGTGTGTGTGTGCGTGTGTGTGTGCCTGCCAAGGAACCCATTTCCTCGAAATGTATGCTCTTCCTTCTGCATGGAAAACTGTGTCCGAACCCCTCCAGTTTCAAAAGACATTTGTGATATGGCAAGGAAGACGTGACTTTCATCCCAAGCAAAAAGGCGTAAAAATGCATAATGTTCCCCCCCCCCAAAAAAAAAAAAATTCCTGACCCAAGTATTGAGTGTTTCTGTGCTCTGTTTCTATTTTGGACTTGCTGTTATGGAATGCCTGGAGAAATGTTGTAATTAAGTGAGGTCTCCAATCCCAGGATTTTGTTGCCTGTCATATATGAAATACTTAAAAGTGGTTTTTTAGCTCCAAGTGACTGAGCAAAAGAAGCCAGGCTTAAAGAAAATTAAGCTTTGGTATGCAACCTGACAATCACGTAATACTTGGGTATTGCTGCTCTCCGTTTCCCTAAATTGCAAATCAGCTGGTGGGATGGGAGTGGAGTTTTTCCACCCCACCACCAAGTTGTGAGAGAGCCTTAAAAACCAGTGAATGTGTTGCTTTCAAGACAGGCATATTATATGGGGTGGGATGATGACCCAGATGTGCTGTATGAGCAAAATCCCAAGCTCACTTTGTGACCTCTCTAGTTAAAAGTGATGCAGGAAAGTTTTCTGCCTAGGACCCTGGAGAGTCTCACTGTCATTGTAGAAATTTCTGGGCTACGTGGGCAAACAGCTTGACTTGGCATAAGGTACCTTTCTGTGTTGCATTTGAGCGGGAAGGACCATGGCTTCAGGCTTAACCACAGTTACCGTTCCTCCATGCTTTCCAGGCACAGCTTGCACTTTAACGTTTCTTACCCAAGCATCCTTTGTTTTTGCTCTAGGGCTTTCCCTGTGAAAATCTACTCTTTAAAGCTGAATCAGAGCAAACAGCAATCTGCAGAAAACCCAAATAGCCATTTACGTCAATTCAGCTTTAAAGAGTGGTTTTTTTGTGGGGAAAGCTCTGGAGCAAAAACCAAGTGACATGGAACTTTAAAGTTTAGACCTCTGCCTGGAAAGAGCAGGGGAAAAGGCAAGTGTGGATAAGCCTTTAGTGGCAGAACACATGACTTGCATGCGAAACATCTCAGGTTCAAGCCCTGGTAGTGCTGGGAAATATTCCCTCTCCGAAACCTTGGAGTGTTATTGGCAGACCAGTGGTAGGAAATCTCAGGTAGAGGGCTGAATGCCACCCTCCAGACCTCATGAGTGTTTTTTCCCTGATTGAAATATATCCTTGAAATTCCTCTTACTTGTTGGGTGGGGAGGGGTGTATGTGTGCATGTGTGTGAAACCACACTGACTGTTGTGTGGCTGGAATGTAGCATACAGGTAAAGGTAAAGGACCCCTGGACACTTAAGTCCAGGCGACTATGGAGTTGTGGTGCTCATTTCGCTTTCAAGCTGAGGGAACCGACGTTTGTCCACAGACAGCTTTCCGGGTCATGTGGCCAGCATGACTAAACCACTACTGGTGCATGGAACCGTGACGGGTGCCAGAATGCACAGAAATGCCATTTTAGCTTCCACAGCGGCACCTATTTATCTACTTGCACTGGTGTGCTTTTGAACTGCTAGGTTGGCAGAAGCTGGTACAGAGCAACGGGACCTCACCCCGTCACATGGATTTGAAACGGTGATCTGCTGATCGGCAAGTCCATGTGGTTTAGACCAGAGTGCCACCCATGTCCTTTTGTAGCATGCAATGAAAAGCTAAGCGTTGCAATTCCCCCCTCCCCCACCAGCTTTGCCCTTGGCCCCGTCCACCATTGTCCTGTGGCCTGTAGAAGACTACTCATGAGGAAACACAGCTCTCAGGCCAAAAATGGCTCCTGAACCGCATTTGTAGATAGTCCTGAGCTAGGTGGACTTGAAGCTTTTGAGAACATAAGAAGCACCTGCTGTGTTAGACCAGTAGAAGGTCTCATCCAACATCTTGTCCTCACAATGGCCAAACAGATTGATGCCATGGGGAAAACCGCAAGCGGGACCTCAAGAGCACTCTCTCCTCTTACTTAATGTAAGACACCTTCCTAGACTTCTAAGCAGTTTTGTGACTGAATCTTTCAAGGAAATTGGGCACTGCAGAAGACCTAGCTGACTTTGCAGGGGGAAAGTGCATTCTGCTCTATAGGTCACCAGTGAGCTTTCCTTGCGCTGCTGAGACTGCACATTTTGAAAATGTAGCAAAAACCGGGGGCTGGATTGGGGCAAGTAGGAGTTGCCAAACAAGGGAAAAGTCCCGGCCAGTGTGTGTGTGTGTGTGTGTGTGTGCGCGCGCCTGTATGTGTGTGCCCAAATATCCCTGCCTGTATAATAAAAATGAAGCCATCTTGTCTCCTTTATTACAGGAACAGCTTTCACGTTTTGTAAATGGGGATATTGTTTCACTTAAAGGGCATCAGATGGAATTTGTGCCTTAAAGCAAGTTATACCATATTATAAAATCTTGGTAGTAATCTTTTATGGCTTAAGCAGCAAGGTAAATCATCGGTTGCCGAGGAGGCCGACTGAACTGGAGAGGCATTGAACATCACAGAAGTGCTTAGTGAATTGAATTCTTGGCTTTGGGTATTGGGTGGGGGCAGAGAGGAAAACTCCTTGCTTTGACAGATTAGCCACCTTAGTCAGTAGAAGTGTGTGTGGCTGGGTGGTGGGTGGGTAGTGCTGTACTAAAACATGCCTGGCAATTTCTCAGAACTTTTCTTCCCCCATAGAAGAGGCTTCCATTTTTCCACCTCTTTTGCATGATGCTTGGGAACTTGGGTGGGTGCATTTGAGCTTACCTTATCCTTGAGAGGTGGCCAAGAGCAATGCATGTGTTTACCCTTCTATGAAATACAGTGGTGCCTCGCAAGACGAAAAGAATCCGTTCCGTGAGTCTCTTCGTCTAGCGGTTTTTTCGTCTTGCGAAGCAAGCCCATTAGCGGATTAGCGCTATTAGCGGTTTAGCGGCTATTAAAGGCTATTAAAGGCTTAAGGGATTAGTGGATTAGCTGCTAAAAGGCTATTAGCAGCTTATTGCCTTAGAAAAAGGGGGTGGGGAATGGAACAAAAACCCCCAGGAATCGCAAGACATTTTCGTCTTGCGAAGCAAGCCCATAGCAAATTCGTCCTGTGAAGCACCTCCAAAACGGAAAACCCTTTCGTCTAGCGGGTTTTCCGTCTTGCGAGGCATTCGTCTTGCGGGGCACCACTGTATTTCTCCACTGCTCTGCTGCCTGCCTGTGGTTCCTGATGTGAAAAAGCTCTGTGGGAGGCTGGCTACTGAGGTCAGGAGAATGGTAGCCTCATTTATTTCATTTGATAATAGAATTGTGAAGTTGGAAGGTACCACGAGGGTCATCTAGTCCAACCCTCTGCAATACAGGAATCTTTTTATCCAACGTGGGGCTCGAACCGGCAATCCTATGATTAAGAGTCTTATGCTCTAGAGCGCTAAAATCGAGATGTGGAAATATGGAAATAACGACGAGAGGCAGGATTAAGATTTGGAGATACAGTGGTACCTCGGGTTAACTACTTAATTCGTTCCGGAGGTCCGTTCTTAACCTGAAACTGTTCTTAACATGAAGCACCACTTTAGCTAATGGGGCCTCCTGCTGCCGCCGCGCCGCCGGAGCACGATTTCTGTTCTCATCCTGAAGCAAAGTTCTTAACCTGAAGCACTATTTCTGGGTTAGCGGAGTATGTAACCTGAAACGTATGTAACCTGAAGCATTTGTAACCTGAGGTACCACTGTATGCTTCAAGGTCCAGACTATGGGAAGTCCCCAAAATTAATAATTATAACTTGTAAGATAATTTGATCTTTTTTTTATTTTTTATTGGATTATGATTTGATATGTTAATTGGATGTTTTTTATTGGAAAATTAATAAAAACGATTTAACAAAAAAAGAGTCTTATGCTCTACTGACTGAACTCTCCTGCAGGAAACTCCTCGTTTTTCCTTTTAAAAAAAAATTCTGCACAGATTTGTTGAAATGTAAAAAAAGGAACACATTCGCTTAAATAAGTTGTTTGAGGCATGCTGGGTACAGTGGCTGAGGAAGCCGCTTGGGCACCTGGGGGGGGGGTGCCCAGGGGCGGGGCAAGCTGCCCATAGGGACAGGGTGCACTGTGGGGCCTCTGGAGTCTGCCTGCCTCCTCCCAATCAGCCACCCTACAGCTGGGGGGGAGGCAGCGGGTGGACCGTTTGGGCAGCGTGGAGAGATGTGTGGCTCAGGCGCGCTGCATTTTGTCACCCCCAGAATTTTGTCACCCCCCTCAGTGGTAACACCCAGGTCAGCCTGCACCCACCGCACTCCCCTTTCTCCACCCCTGGCTGGGTAGCACTGATAGGGTAGACCAGCTGAGGATGTCGCATGTTTTTCCAGAGGCACAGTCATCTAGGGTGGTTGTGGAATACAGATCGCTGGGGATTTGCAAAATGCAAGAAAAGACACTCAGAAATGCTCCTTGGCGCTCTGGATCCCACACATGAGAATTTCATTATTTCACTGCTGCTGACAAGGTATTGGAAAGGTACAGGAGAAATTCCATTTTTAACAGATGCTGTGGGTTAAACCACAGAGCCTAGGACTTGCCAATCAATCAGAAGGTCGGTGGTTCAAATCCCCGCAATGGGGTGAGCTCCCGTTGCTCGGTCCCTGCTCCTGCCAACCTAGCAGTTGGAAACCATGTCAAAGTCCAAGTAGATAAATAGGTACTGCTCCGGTGGAAAGGTAAACGGCGTTTCTGTGCGCTGCGCTGATTCACCAGAAGCGGCTTAGTCATGCTGGCCACATGACCCGGAAGCTGTACGCCGGCTCCCTCAGCCAATAAAGCAAGATGAGCACCGCAACCCCAGAGTCAGCCACGACTGGACCTAATGGTCAGGGGTCCCTTTACCTTTACCTTTATGCTGAACTTTCCCATCCCCATTCTCTTAGCCAGCTGCAATCTCACTGGCTCACCAGCACCTACTGATCTTCATCGCTGAAACCCACTATGAGAAGAAGGTGCGCAATAATAAAATGAACCTTCCTTGTGGCCCAAATGTGGCCCTCTGCAGTCTCTAGTTGCACATGCCCAGAGGCATGTGTGATGAGGCTAAGTGAGGCTTGCAATGGAGCCTGGGATGCAAATGTTCTTGCAAAACAGGACTGGCATGATTTTTCTAGGATCCAAAATCCTAGATGTGCTGAAGGAGCAAAGAAAAGCACTAAAGCAAGAACACACAACAGATCCTATGGTCAGCAACGTACACGAGAGCTGGAAAGTGTGTGCTCATTCAGCATCTTAAGACTTGGGATTGGCTAGTTTTCTGTATATCCAGTTAAATATCTTTTACCACCAGGAGCTGCAGTTTTACACCCCTCAGTGGGTTTTGCTTTACGCTTACAGTGTGCATGAATGAGCATGGGTGGGGCTTGTACCCAGGAAGGGGTGAGCTTCAAGGATCTGGTGACAGATGTAGGTAGAAAATGAAGGAATATCTGAGGAAAGCAGATAGGTGTGTGGATCCTGGTTTGATAGCTAAAGTATTGACCCTAAAGGCAGAAAATGGGCAACTCCTTCCCTCTCTAGCCTGTTCTGTTCTGTTCTGTTCTGTTCTAACAACTTAATCAGAGCTGACCTATTTGTAAAATTCACTAGAGTTTAGCGGATTTCTTGTGCATTTGCAGGAGGCAAAGAAAGTTGAATCAACTACACTCTGCTTTTGAGCCTGGGTACGTCTTGCTATCTTAGCACATGAAAACATTTGGAGGCAGTAAAGACACGGAATTCTCTTCCTTCCCCCCAATGTCATCTTTAAAAGGTCCTTTATAAAATTCTAAGGGTTACACACACACACAAACCTCAGGTGCACACTGCTGGTTGGCTTAATTCTTTGGCGAGCTGTGTCTTAACCACCTGAATTCCTGTAGAGCAAAGTCAGATTCCTTCCTATTAAGAGTGATGCCATTCCCAAGGTAGCAATTTGTGACCAATTAGACTGGCTAATGCGAGGCGCAAGCAATACAAGCACTGGGTATCTTTGTAGATGGTTAAAAAGACTTGTGCTATCAAGTCTCTGCCTCCTACCTCGTTTTCCTTTTAGGCTCGATGGATTGAGAATCTTTTGTTCAAAATCTTTCCTTTCTTAGGTGAAGGGATTTGTCTAGATGGAAGAATTTCAGTCTTGCGGGGGAGACTACTTGATCTGCAGTGCTTGAAATCTCAGAGAGTTTCCCCTAAACCCTTTCTAGCAGACCCCTAAACCCAAGCCAATGCCTTCTAGATGTTGTAGGATTTCAACTCCTATTATTGCCAGTCAGCTTGGCTAATAGTCAGGGGTGATGTGTTGAGGGGCTGTAGTCCAGCAACATTTGGAAGGTGCTGGGTTCAGAAAGCTGGTACGCAGAGCTGCTACTGCTTCTGGCAAGGCTCTGACTTTTCCTTAAATCGACTTCTAAACTGGAAAGTTATCCAGTGTTTTTGCCCTTGCCTTACCTCGTCTTGATGATGAAAAATGCCACGTCTCACCATACTTTGCATTTAAGAGTAAGTCCAGCACTTCATCTGTAAGTCAACACTGTGGCTGGGTGATATCTGGTTTTCAACATCGTGGTATATCACCTGCTAAACATCATGATATACTGATATATCACAATGTCTAAAATAAAGATGGAGCTATGGGCTGGCCTCATGGTCCCGTCCCCCTGCATTGTGATTTTTGCATAGCACACACACACACAGAGAGAGAGAGAGAGATTCGCAATATATAGCCAGGTCAAAAATGATGAAATTGACATTACAATGTGGACTTCAAACCAGTTTGGGGCGATATATATTTATATATTGCCCAGTCCTAGTGAACACTCGACAAGAAAAAGCAGGAGTTGGAAATCTGTAGGTTTGCAAAACTACTAAATACATACATAAGCAAAAGTATCCCTAATTCAGGATGAGAGAAGGAGAACTTCATGAGGACCATGTGTGCTCAGGAGGCACCAAAATGTGACTGGCTGTTTCAGGGTAGGGGAATGTAAAACCAGGATGGAGGGAGAATGGAACGGCATGCCCTGGAAAGGGCATGGCTGGCTGGCTGGCTGGCTGGCTGGCTAGAACTGTGAGCTGGAGCATTCTTGCCACATCTTGCTTGCTTAGTCTGAACAATGTTGATAGAATGACCCCTTAAGACCGAGGTTTAGGGGCAAGCTGCCCTTGCAGTTCCTCTTCAGTGCTTCCACTGCAGCCATGCTGTGCACCCTTTTAGATAAAGGGGAGATGGAAGGAACAGGAAGACACTCAAAAGTGCAGAGAAGAGGAAGTGATGTAAAAGATTCAGGTCTGCATCAAGAATACAAGAAAATTGTAGAGGAAGTTTGTGAAAAGAAGGGTCACTTGCCATGTGAGGCCAGGAATGAAAAATAGAACAATGATTTAGGGATTTAGGGTAGTGCAGGCATGCCACCTCGTTATCAATTAATGCCTTGAGATGGATTGCAATGGACTGTATGTAAATGCTTGTATAATGAAAATAAATACTCTCCCCCACTGCCCCCTTTATTTTAGAGTGACATTCCCTTTGTGAGTATATTAGAAGGTTTGATGACCTGAATGGTAGATGATCCCAAGGCCATGACCAGTAACACGTCCAGGTGAGAAGTTGATTGTGCCACAATCCATTTGAGCGTCGAGAGTGCCTTGTGCGTGCTACTACAATCTATTCCCTTTCATCATTTTTGATGTTGTTTGCTAGTCCCCAAGGACTAATAAAAACCCACATTTGCATAATGTGTTCTTCATGATCAATGCAGCCGCAGAATTTGAAGTGGCATGTTGGTTTGGTATTAAAATTCTGTACAAGTGTGCACAGCCCTCTTGAAAAGTTTGCAGGGGTGATTTTTGGATTTCTTGCCCGTGTGAATGTTGGTCATGGAAGCACTAGGCCAATGTGATTCCTCTTTCAAGGAAGCTGCAAGAATGGATTCGGGTGGCGCTGTGGTCTAAACCACTAAGCCTCTAGGGCTTCCCGATCAGAAGATCAGTGGTTTGAATCCCCGCAACGTGGTGAGCTCCTTGGTCCCAGCTCCTGCCACCTAGCAGTTTGAAAGCATGCCAAAAAGTGCAAGTAGATAAATAGGTACCGCTCCAGCAGGAAGGTAAACAGCGTTTCCATGCACTGCTCTGGTTTCGGTGTTCCATTGTGCCAGAAGTGGCTTAGTCATGCTGGCCACATGACCCAGAAAAACTGTCTGTGAACAAACACCTGCTCCCTCAGCCTGTAAAACTAGATGAGCGCCACAACCCCAGAGTCGTCTGTGACTGGACTCAACTGTAGGGTCCTTTACCTTTTACAAGAATGGCAGAGAAAAGGGAGCTGGAAAGGAGCATCTTGCTCTCTTGGCAAAAGGTGTTAATAGAAATTTTTGTACTATTAGCATTTAGTACTTCCACCAGCCCCAGTAAGCATGGCCAATAGGTAGGAATGATAGGGGTGGTAGACTTTAGACATCTCAGGGGCATTGGCTACTATTTCTATAAGAGTATAAAAGAGTATAGCAAGAGTTTTGTTGGGTTGGGTGGTTCCATCTAATCAGGCATCCTGGTTTGCACAGTGGTAGACCTGACATCTTTGTTCCTCGCTGATGGGCTTCCTTGGGACAATAGCCCTTTCATGCTATTGTTCCCCAGCCTCTAGAAATCATAGACTGAGTCGGAAGGGACCTTGGAGGTCATTAGCCCCAACCCTTTGGTCGGTGCAAGATCTGCAATGCAGGATGCAGCTAAGCCACCCCGAGAGATAACTGAGCCCCACAACTTTCCAGGGCAGAGTGTTTGACTGTACTTACCATGAGAAAGTTTCTCTTAGCGTTCTGTCAAGATCTGCTTCCTTGCAATTTCCACCCACCGGTTCTAGTCCTTCCCTCTGGAGCAGCGGAGAACAAGTCTGCTCCATCTTCTCTTTGAAGGCTGCTCTCATCATGTCTCCCATTAATCTTCTCTTCCCCAGGCTAAACATATCCAGCTCTTTCAACCATCCCTCCTAGGATTTGGCATTCATAGGCATACAGTGCCTCTGAAGACAGAAGAGCCATGTATCCATCATAATTAATAGCTATTGATAGAGCTATCTGCCATGAATCTGCCTAATTGGCTTTTTATATTTGACTATGTTCTTGCAATGAAGGTGGCTGCGTGGTTTTGAAATCATGCAAAACATACAGTATTTGGAAAGGGCTCGGAAGATGGAACTTATTTCATGGTTGACTACTATTAGTAGTATTTCATTTAATTTTTAAAAGGTGTCCAGCCTGCCCATCATCGTATGGCAGGCCACCATAGAACAAAACAGTAAAAAGAAAGAAAGAAAAGATTCACATACGGTTAAAAGAGGAAAAATAAAAATGGGCAGTAGCCAACTAACTGATTCTGTTGGTGCGAGGATTTCTGCTTGCACAATAGGTTTTTCTCCCTTTTCTTCCCTCTAAATTTGCTCTGGGTCCCTCCCTCCCCAACCCTCTGGAACAGATTTGAGGAGGAAAGAAGGTGAGCCAGGTAAGTTCCATCACACAAGCAGAAATCCTTGCCTTGATGGAACAAGTTGGATGTCACCCTATATAGCTGGAAAATAAGGGAAGCCACAGCATGGGTCCACACTAGGGCTGGGCAAAACTGGTTTTCAACAGCGTGATATATCACCAGCTAAACATTGCGATATATAACAATGCCTGAAATAAGGATGGAGCTATGTAGAGGCATTGGCTGGCTTCACGGTTTTCCCCTACATTGCGATTTTTGCATAGAACCGCCCACCCACATCATGATTCATGATATAATGCCGGGTCAGAAACTATGAAACTGATATCACGAAATGGACTGCAAACTGGTTTGGGACGTTGTATCGCCCAGTCCTATTCCACTCTTTGCAGCAGCAACAGTAGTGCAAAGAACTTGCAAACACCAGCACATAAAGCACCAGTACTGTATTTCACCACACAATAGTCACATTTTGAAACCCGATTTTTGTTTTCAAAAAAGGGGGGGGGGTGCGACTATTGTGCAGTGAAAAACCTGAGACGCAACCAATATGTGAGGAAACAATTTTTATAAATGAACATACTTATGTTAATGTTGATGCTTTTGAACTATGGTGCTGGAGGAGACTCTTGAGAGTCCCACGGACTGCAAGAAGATCAAACGCATCCATTCTTAAGGAAATTAGCCCTGAGTGCTCACTGGAAGGACAGATCCTGAAGCTGAGACTCCAATACTTTGGCCACCTCATGAGAAGAGAAGACTTCCTGGAAAAGACCCTGATGTTGGGAAAGATGGAGGGCACAAGGAGAAGGGGACGACAGAGGACGAGATGGTTGGACAGTGTTCTCGAAGCTACAAACATGAGTCTGACCAAACTGCGGGTGGCAGTGGAAGACAGGAGTGCCTGGCGTGCTCTGGTCCATGGGGTCACGAAGAGTCGGACACGACTAAACGACTAAACAACAATGTTAATGTTGCTTCTTATTTGTTACTGACTGTTTTCGGTGCAATCCAAGTCTCTCGTGCCTCTCTCATGGCACTTTCATCCACCAGCCCACTCCCTTTGCACCTATGGCTGGTACTGAGAACGCGCGCTGAGAATGCCCTGTGACTATTATACAATGAATGCTTTGAGACCAATTTTAGCCCCCATCCCCCCCAAAGGGTGCAACTATTATGTGGTAAAATACAGTATGTTGAACTGGACCGTTGGTTCATCTAGTTCAATATTGTCAACACTGACTGGCAGCTGCTCTCCGGGGCTTCAGCTGGGTCTACATTCCCAGCCCTGCCTGCAGATGCCAAGGGTTGAATATGGAACCTTTGCATGCAAAGCTACAGTCAAGGTGCCTTATCTTTGAATCACTACACTTTTTAAACAAGAACTGCAGGAGCCTATTTCTAGGAATTACTTGGTATGTTTATCAGTGAGAAGAAGATATAAGGGATTTATTTGTGTCCTCCTGCTCTCTTCTTGCCCCCTGCTCCCCCCCCCCAACATTTTTAACATACCCTAATCCACCTTTCTTGGGTTTTCTTCCGCCTCACATAATAGTCTATCAGGCTCTTGTTTTGTGAAAAATGTGACAGTGTGTTGTTGGCAGTTTACAAAGCTGCAGCCTTCGGCAATTGTTAATGAGGCAAGGTTCCCCCCCCCCCCCGCCCCGTCCAGGACGCAATGAGATTTTTTAGACAGATGAATGCTAGGAGAAGCCAGTCTACCAAAGGCAATGTTTACTGCATGTAATACATATCATTGTTTGTGTCTCCTGTAGTGAAAAATACTTGTGTCGTGCTGTTAAAATGTACTCCTGACAGAACAGTTCTTGCTGTGCTAGGGTCTACTGCTTTAAAAAAAGGGGAAAAAATGATATACTGTCAGAAAATACAATTTAAGAAAATTTAACACCAAGGGTAGTCAACCATGTAGGCTACTATTAAGGGGCCAAAAACTCAAGGCCGTAGTTTTTATTGAAAAGGATAGTGTGTGTACATTTGCTGCTAGCTAGTGGGAGGGAGGCTTTTTTTAAAAAAAAAAAATACATAGAGAGAGAAAGAGAAAGGTTCTGAGGGACTCGCAACTTTCACCTGTAAGAAATGAGGGGGAAACAGGAATTCAGCCAGGATTTATTGCAGAAATCTTTCATGGAAATGTGCAGGATTTCTTTTTAAAATGGCTGTGGTTCAGAGGTTTTGGATCGTTTGCTTTCATAAATTGGTATTACTGAATGCCAGGTGTGTGGGCCATGTATAGCTTCAATTCAGATGGGGAGGTGGAATTGGGAACAAAAGTCTGCACGTGTAACATTCCAGGTCCCGTGTTTCTGTTGTGCCATTGGAAACTTCTGCATTCACACGCCAGTTTCTTCCATTTCCCTATCAACGTCCGCATTGTGTTTGAGCTTTCACACAAATTAAATGTCAGTTCTGGAATGCTAGTGGAATTTTGGCTCTCCTTTCAGTGTTAATTGCATGCGGGGGGGGGGGGATCCATTTTTTGAAGCCAGCATATTGGTCGTAGTATCATAGAACCGTAATAATAATAATAATGATTAATACTAAAATTTTATTTACCGTATTTTTTGCTCCATAAGACTCACTTTTCCCCTCCTAAATAGTAAGGGGAAATGTGTGTGTGTGTTATGGAGCGAATGCAGGTTGCACAGCTATCCCAGAAGCCAGAACAGCAAGAGGGATTGCTGCTTTCACTGCGCAGCACTCCCTCTTGCTGTTCTGGCGTCTGAGATTCAGAATATTTTTTCTTGTTTTCCTCCTCCAAAAACTAGGTACGTCTTGTGGTCTGGTGCGTCTTATAGAGCAAAAAAATACAGTATATCCCACCCTCCCCAGCCGAAGCCGGGCTCAGAGCGGCTAACAACAATAAAAGTAACACAGCATTCTAAAATCAATTCATTTAAAAATCAGTTCAGTAGTGTTGGAAGGGACCTCGAGAGTAATCTAGTCCAACCCCATATAATGCAGGAAGCACAACTAAAGAATCCCTGGCAGATGGCTACAGAATAACAGAAAATATATTGGTCCTATGGGACCAGAAATGCACAACAAATGGAACTACAGCTTTTGGTGAGAACCAAGCAGAAAAGAATCACTGGCAGGGAAGGAGAGGGAGAACTCTTGATTCTTGAACTTAGGCTGGGCTGCAATGGAAAATGCCTGCAGCAGATCCTAGCAGTTGTGGAGGAAATGGGGTGCGGGTTGTGTGGTCCGCCCCAGGTGTCATCACTGAGGGAGGGGTGACAAAATGACAAAAATACAGTGGTACATCTGGTTGCGAATGGGATCCATGGCGGGTTGCGATTCGCCGCTTCTGTGCATGTGCGCAATGTAATTTTGTGCGCATGCGCGAGCGGCGAAACCCGGAAGTAACCCTTTCCGGTACTTCTGGGTCGCCGTGGAATGCAACCTGAAAATGCTCAACCTGAAGCAAATGTAACACGAGATACGACTGTATTAGTTTTTTTAAAAAACGGGTTCACGAAACTTTTTAGTTCAGTCAACAAATGTAACAAAACGCGGCTAGCACTGGGCGCCACACCGCAGGGGCCGGCACTTACCGGGGGGCCTACAGTGTGCCTGAGCCACGTGCCTCTCCTGGGAGTGACATGGTGGCTTGGGCACCTTCAGGCTCTGTGCTGCCTGAAACGGCAGTGTGGGGATTGCGCCTGCCCACTGCCTCTCCCTCAATGCCCTTACGGCTGCAGGATGTGTGTGCCGCACCAGGCACCTGAGCGGCTAGCTACTCTGGATCCTAGTGGGGATCACTGGCAGCAACAATCAGCTGATCAGTGCCTGCTTTTGTCATAGACCAGCCTTACTCGGAAGCTCCAGTTATGAACTCCCAAGTGGAGCTGACCCCATTTAGAGCTTGTATTTGGTGCCAGATTTAAAGGGCATTGTTGAATGATGGGAAAACACTTCAAGGCTCCTGACCATTCTTTTGCAGGTACATATTTAGGTGTTCCACACCAGATGTTGTGTATGATGTCAGGTATGGGGCAGATGGGGGATGCGGGTGGCGCTGTGGGTTAAAGCCTCAGCGCCTATGGCTTGCCGATCGAAAGGTCGGCGGTTCGAATCCCCGCGGCGGGGTGCGCTCCCACTGTTCGGTCCCAGCGCCTGCCAACCTAGCAGTTCGAAAGCACTCTCGGGTGCAAGTAGATAAATGGAGACCGCTTACTAGCGGGAAGGTAAACGGCGTTTCCGTGTGCGGCTCTGGCTTGCCAGAGCAGCGATGTCACGCTGGCTACGTGACCCAGAAGTGTCTTCGGACAGCGCTGGCCCCTGGCCTCTTTGAGTGAGATGGGCACACAACCCTAGAGTCTGTCAAGACTGGCCCGTACGGGCAGGGGCACCTTTACCTTTACCTTGGGGCAGATGGGCATGGTTTGGAGGGAATTGTGTTGCAGGGCAAATGAGGATTCTTGTCACGTTTAATTCGGCTTGAGGATCAGAAATTCCTCCCTGCTGATGTAAAACAATCTTCTTCTGGGTGGCAAAACCTGAGGAAGAGTTTTGGTCGTCTCAATCCCACCTCCCAAAATTTAGATCAATGTGATGTGCATATATCATGCACTCTTGTGTCCTGTGTTTGAATGGCCATTGGTAAACAGGGATATGTACCAATTTCATAGCACTGTTTATAGCTCCATTAGACCTTTTCTACATGCTACAACCTTGGGCTTCAGTGTGTATGGCAATGTGGAAGTGTTTTGAGGGCTGGTTTATAAATAATGTGCCTGCCATGTTTTCCATCCACTCAGTAGATCTGCTGAAGCAGACTGCTGGCTCTGAAAACTTGTGCTGTAATAAACCACTTAGTCTTTAAGGCGGCCCGATGCTCTTTGTCCTTGCGACCCTATCAAAAGGGTGCTGCTCCATATCCTTCTGACAATCCGTATTAAAGTAATGGAGGTTGCCTCTTGACACGGCAAGTGCTGGCTACTTGAGCTTTCTCCCGGCACATGAGCAATGTAATACAAGCGGCATTTTTGACCCGCGGCCGATGCACGTCAAGGGAAATGCACTGCTGGTAATCATGTTGCACTTCCTCTGAACTGCGCAAGTTGGATTATATTGCCGACGCGCATGAGAGCAAACTTGTGTGAACAACTCCTCTGAATTTTGGCATGTTAGGTGGGAACCCATGTTCACTCAGGGTTGCTGGCAGCCTTGGGAAGGCAAGCCAATAAGATTTGTTTATTTGTAAAGCGCTGGTATTTGCCATTTCCCCCCCGCTAGATTGGCCTCTGCAAGAATACCTTCAATTGCCTTCATTGTTGTCTCTTAAATGGCAGGCTGTCATTTCTGCAACACCTTCAAACCACTTCATAACTGTGTGGCTTCCTTTTCCAAATATTCAGAATAGGCTATTTTACTTTTGGCTTGAAGGTTTATCATCACCATCAATCTTTATTACGGTCCAGAGACCCAACAAATCATTACAAAGCAATACACAATTTGAAGGTTTATATACATTTAAGTTTTTCCAGTAGGTAAAGAGGGGGAAGAAAATCCTTCAGTTCCCATTTTAATGCCGACCTACCTAATTCAACTTCCTAAAACAAATCAACCAAACATCAACCAACTAAAACATCAACCAAAACTCAGATAACCTTGGAAAAGGATGCTTCTCTGTCTTGATGCAGTTTTCTACCACACCCACCCAAAATATCATGTGCAGACAAGTTCATATTAAGGAAAAGTGCACACACAAATATTAAACCGAGCGAAAATGAAGGACAGAAATGGCATTGTATTAGGGGAGATGGTTTGTGAAAATGCAGACATTGGGTATAACTTCAAAAATGCTTACCTGGACTATTTAAAAAAAATGAAAATAAACATTTGCAAATGGGGGTAGAAATGGGAAGATGGGGAAGAAAGAGAAATTGAGAGAATCTGAGGCTGACATATGCATCCATCCCTACCAGAGGATATTTTAATCTGTTGTCTAATTTCTCAATAAAATTACTTGATAATGGCTCAAAACTGGGTCCCCTCCTTTGTTTTGTTTGCTTACCTTTGAAAACTACTTGGGTCTCTCCCCCCCCCCCCCTGTTTGGATAAGTCAATGGGTGGGTGGCTAGAGGGGTGACTTTTTCTATGGGTTTAATTTATCCCATTTCCTTAACTTTGTGGGTATGTAAAGGACCTTTCTCCCCAAGTCAAACTGTCTAGTAACCCACCTGTTTCTTCTTCCATTTTGCCCCATTTGCCCCCTACAGCAACAGTTGGGAACCTTTGGCTTGCAGGCCTAATTAGGCCTACCCATTTGGCCCACAATGTGATTTGGCCCCAAACCATGCCCTCCTGCCCGTCATGCGACATAATAATGATGTCAGGCATGGAAGAGGTAAACCCGTAGGCTCTGGTTGAAAAGGAAGGAGCTCTGCATTTATTTTCAGGCATTCCTGCAATTGAAATATTGAAGTAGCCTGTGGTGGGTTTTAGGCAAAATGGCATAGCGATGAGGACTATGGATTTTTCAAGGATTTGAGCAGAGACACTAGCAAAAGCAATATTCCTTCAGCATTTGTTGCAAGCAGAGCCCTGATATACCCACCCCTGTGAGTGTCCTCTCTCTCTCTCTGCCTCAAGCAGTGGCGTAGCGTGGGTTGTCAGCACCCGGGGCAAGGCAAGTAATTTGCGCCCCCTAACCCGTGGATTTGCGCCCCCTAACCCTAACCCCCAGATGTTGCGCCCGGTGCGACCAGCCCCCCCTGCACCCCCCACGCTACGCCACTGGCCTCAAGTGTCCCAGGTTAAGGGGATGGGCAGCAGTGAGTGCTCCAAAGGCCTTTCATCAAGCTTGACCCCCTGCTGAAAACTAACATTTTTGTTGTTTCTACCAGGGCTAATGGGCCTGGGAGTCTCTGTTCCATTTCCACCTGAGGAATGAATTCCACTTGGGCCTCTGTGTGGAGCCAGTGTGGTGTAGTGGTTAAGAGTGGTGGACTCGTAATCTGGTGAACTGGGTTCGCGTCCCCGCTCCTCCACATGCAGCTGCTGGGTGACCTTGGGCTAGTCACACTTCTCTGAAGTCTCTCAGCCCCACTCACCTCACAGAGTGTTTGTTGTGGGGGAGGAAGGGAAAAGGAGAATGTTAGCCGCTTTGAGACTTCTTCGGGTAGTGATAAAGCAGGATATCAAATCCAAACTCTTCTTCTCTGATGGAAGGGAAATGGGACAAATCCTGGAGATATGCTGCCAGTCAGGGTAACAACAACAACAACAATTTATTTATATCCCACCCATCTGGCTGGGCTTCCCCAGCCACTCTGAGCAGCTCCCAATAGAATATTAAAAACATGATAAAACATCAAAGATTAAAAACTTCCCTAAACAGGGCTGCCTTCAGATGTTTTCTAAAAGTCAGGTAGTTGTTTATTTCCTGGGCATGTGATGGGAGGGCATTCCACAGGGTGGGCACCATTACCGAGAAGGCCCTCTGCCTGCACTCAGCACTGAGCTAGATGGACCAGTAGAGTAAGTATAAGATAACTCCCTGTTTGGGGCAGGGGAGAGAAGGGTCATAGTTCCATAGCAGAACATCTGTTTGCATGCAGAAGGTCGCAAGTTCAATCCTAGGCATCTCCAAATAGAATTGAGAATGTTCCTGGCTGAGCTGCCGCCAGTGAGTTTAGATAAAGCAGAGCTTGATGGACCCAATTGTCTTGATTGAGAACAAAGCTGCTTCTTCCTGTGTTCCTATGAGGTAGCAAAGCCTGGTGCTTTCTGAGCTCTTGAACCAAGTGCTTGCAAGAGCATTTGGTGCTGGTGATGGGATGCTCCTGCCTTCCTAAAATGGATAAAGTTGTTGGAGCAAAAAAAATGGATAGCCATGTGCCTAACCTTCTTTTCAGTAAGCTGGGAAGTGCTGAAGTCTGTAGAAAAATGTACAGTGAGGAGCCCGTGTGCTGGTCCTCCTGAAGGCGACGTGCTTTTCAAGCCTGAAGCATTTGCTCCATTGCAATTGGCTTGAGCACTTTGGAGCATCATGGGTTTGAATGGTAGTTGATTGTCTGCCCCTTGATTAGAGCCTCTCGAGTGTCAATTAAAGCCTAGTGTGAGCGGATTCTGCATCTCTCTTCTCCCTTTATGTGTCTGCCTATGATGAACGTGACTCTCCTTTTCATCTCCAAAATCAGACCCAATCTAGGCACTAAAATTAACTGTGCTTTTAATAAGAGCCAAATTTTAAGGGTGGGGTGGGGAGGGGGAGGCAAACTTGGTAGGTTTCTCTTCCATCCATCTCTTCCTCCCCCCTACCCCACCCACCCCAAAACATCTCAAATCTTGGGAAATAATTAGGACTGCATCTGTGAAGTGCTCTCAGATAAATGGTTGATCTCTCCCCATTTTGGCAAGGAAGTTTGTGCGAACTGTTCTTCTGTAATGCTTTGAGAAGGGGACACATCGTCATCCTAAATTGGGCGGGGACACAAGCTGTAGGCTTAACAAGCAAGAACTTTCAACAGACAGGAAAGTCTCTCCAAGTGAGAAGGCTCCGTATTTTACTCTGCCTGAGTTCATACTGTATTTGCAAACTAAAATGGGCTGGCAAAATTTTGTGTCAGCTATGTAGATTTGTATATATAAAAAAACCCTCTAAATGTCATGTGACCCTTCAGCCCTATGGATCACCCCTAATTGTCAAGAATGCTGAGTGTTTTAGTCCCAACAAACAAAACTGGTGTAAAAGAATGGAGCTGAGGGCCAGGATCAGAACTTCAAAACTCTTCTTCTATTTGTCTGCATTGTCTTATCAAGTGGGGGGGGGGGGACTTGACCAGTTTCCCTGCTTTTCTTTCCAGATCAGTTTTACCCAGGTTTCAATGCATATAAAACTAGCTGACTAGCTTAACACAAGCAAAATGGACAGGGGACGCCACTCTTACCTATAAGGTTGTAGCCTGCAGGAAGTCAACTGGGGGCAAACCTATGATGGTTTTCATATTGCCATTATGTAGCGTTGTCAACCAAACTAGGTTTGACTATAGCCCAAAATTATCTGTTTCCTTTTTCTTTTCTTTTGTTCACACTTGGAAACTATAGTTCTGTGAGTAGGAAGGGCTAGGGATCTCCAAAAGGGAATCATTAATACCCCGCTCAGCACATAGATTATTTTGGGGAAACCATGGTAGTTCTATTGGTTTAGATTAGTTTTAAGTTTGCGGTATTGGGAATGTCTGATAGAGACTATGCTCCTGCAAGAGAGGGGAGTGGTTGTGGTCGGGAGCCGGACTCTGCCTCTAGCAGGCAGCGTTAGCCCCCTGCCTCCCACTCACCTGGCTGGCGCCCATGCCCACAGACAGGCACCCAACCAGGTGCCTGCGAGGGGGCGTGTTTAGCAGCCTAAATTGCTGCGGCACCAGCCTTCCGGCCTCACTTTTCGTCGTCCCGTCGCGAGTCACCCACCCTCCACTCCCTTAGAGCTCAGGGTCTCAGTTTTCTTTTGGCCTTGCTATGGGCCTTAGGTTGGTCACCCTGGTTGTCCGGGGGGCCTAGTAGGAATTTTTCCATTTGGCATTAGGCTTTTTGGTTTTTTCACCTACCTTGTAGCAATCGTCACAACTTTCGTGGTACTGGTGGGTAGGTTAGGCATTGGAATAATGTGTTGTGGTGTGTCGAAGGGCTAGGTGTGGCCATCGCCTGCGCCTTCAATTTTGGGCATTCCATTAAAGGAATCCAGCGGTCGTGTATTCTGTCCGATGCCTGCGTGGCGGGAGGCCATGGCACGACCCTCGGTGACATCAGGGGAGAGCTTATAGTTGGATTAGCATCAACAGGCTTCACCTACTGGTGAATAAACCCCCCTGTTTTAGACTCACCCCTCTCTGAGGGGGTGGAGTCAGCTGACGTAATCCAATGCCTAAGCCAATACCTTTTCACTTGCTGTAATCAATAAAGTTGTGGCCTTTTCTTGCCCATTAACCTTATATCACGTGTCATTGTGTTTTCATTCCACTACGCGGGGATCGGGTCCTCGAACCACAATTGCTGATACCCAAACATGATGTGTCTACATTATTCATTTTCAGGGTCTTAGCATGCCTTACTTCGTTTCATTTTACCTGCAGAGGTACAATGATTTTGCAATGGTTCCACACAGTGGCGTAGCATGGGGGGGGGCACAGGGGCAGTTGCTAGGGGGCACAAAATTTCAACATCCAATGCTGCCTCAACACAGCTTTGTGCTTCCATAGCTGGGCTCCACTGAAAACAGCTTCTCCATGTAAACCAGGAAGTGATCTCTCCTTAGCCGGGAATAGGCAATGTGGTGCCCTTTAGATCAGGCACCCCCAACCTTCGGCCCTCCAGATGTTTTGGACTACAATTCCCATCATCCCTGACCACTGGTCCTGTTAGCAAAGGATCATGGGAGTTGTAAAACAAAACATCTGGAAGCCCGCAGGTTGGGAATGCCTGCTTTAGATGTTGCTAGACTACAATTCCCATCAGCGACCTCAAACTAAGGGCCCTGTACCTTCCAGATTACAACTGTAATGCTACAACAATTTCAGTATTATTTCTGTCATTGATGGTTAGGGGTATGGAAAACAAGGCCTATGAGGAAACATTGAAGGAATTGGGGGTAATTATCCTGGAGAAAAGATCAGGGTGGAGTGAAAATAATAGAACTATTCCAAACACCTGAAAGACTGCCGTTTAGAAGAGGACAAGGGTTTGTTCTCTGCTGTCCCAGAAATAGGGCAAGACCTAACAGGCTTAAGTTATAGAAAGAAGTTCTAAAATGGAATCATTTTATCTAGAGGGTGATGAATCCTTCAAACAGAGATTGAAGGATGCTCTGACTCTAGATATGAGGCATCTAGTTGGAGATTGGTCAAGTCACCCTTCCAACTCTTGAGTTTTTGTTATACTTTTCTGGGATTGTAATTGGTTTTGCAGGCTGCCTGGAAGGCTTTAGGCTGTCTGCACACTATACCTTTAAAGCAAAATCAAAGCACATTTCCCCCCTCAAAGAATTCTGGGCCCCGTAGATTACCCCCCACAGAGTTACAATTCCTAGCAATGCTCAACAAACTACAGTGCCCAGAATTCTTTGAGGGAAAGAATGTGCTCCAAGTGTGTTTTAAAGGTATAGTGTGTACAAAGAACAAGAGTGGGAAGCCAGCATAGAAATGCTTTCAAATAAATTCTGAACGCCTTTCAGTCTTTCAGCTGCAGCTATCCTTGTAGCAAGCCAAAGCAGATCTGCTGGAAGACTTAGGATTCTATTTATCATTGAGGTTTGGGGACAAAGGAAACTGTTAAAATCTTTGCTCAGGGGTGCAAGAATCTATTTTGGGGAGGGAAAAGAACTGAAGGAGCTGTAAGAGGGATCATAGTTCAGTGCCAAAGACCACGCTTTCATGCCAAAAGTCACAGGTTCTGTTTGAGTGGTGAGCAAAACCTTTTTGTGGGATAGGATTCATCTTTGTTATTCTTGCTGGTGAATGGACATTTGTGTTGCTCATATGTTTTGTTCCGTGTTGCAGATTCTAAAAGTTTGGTATTTTAACATTTTGCAAGTCGCTTTGAAACATTTTGTAAAAAGTGGTGAACAAACATAAAGTAAAGGTAAAGGGACCCCTGACCATTTGGTCCAGTTGTGACCGACTCTGGGGTTGCAGCGCTCATCTCGCTTTATTGGCTGAGGGAGCCGGCGTACAGCTTCCGGGTCATGTGGCCAGCATGACTAAGCCCCTTCTGGCAAACCAGAGCAGCGCATGGAAACACCTTCCTGCCGGAGCGGTACCTATTTATCTACTTGCACTCTTCCTGCCGGAGCGATACCTATTTATCTACTTGCACTCTGACGTGCTTTCAAACTGCTAGGTTGGCAGGAGCTGGGACTGAGCAACGGGAGCTCACCCCATCACGGGGATTCGAACCGCTGACCTTCTGATCAGCAAGTCCTAGGCTCTGTGGTTTAACCTACAGCACCATCCACGTCCCATGGTGGACAAACATAACCAATGATAATAATAATAAACCTCTCCATTTCTGAGACAGTAGACAGGGACAATTGCCAGGGACAGTAGGCAATACTAGGTTAGATGGACACATCATCTGATCTGCTGCAAGACAGCTTCCAACATATGCTCCTTGGTTTTTTTGGAGTCAGCTTGGATAGAAAGAAAAATGGAGACACAAGCATACCCAGTGGGAGAGCCTCATCTTCTTGGAGTGCTCTGGTTTCTTCCTTTCCCCCTTATCTCCACAGCAGAGGTTTAACTGTGAGGAGGCAGCATTCAAACACACCCAGAAAGCTGATTCAGCACCTCATCCAGCGGCTGCTGGTTGCAACTGAAAATAAAGGAAAATAAGGATGTGGGAAGGTCCCTTACAAAGCAACGCACCAGCAAAGGAGCAGGAGCAACCACCAGTTCCTTCCTCTCTTCAGCTACTCAGGTGCACACCTAGATTTTAGCGCCAGTGATCCTGCATTAGAAGCCTGTGCAAGGCAAGCTCTTAAAAAAGGTTAAGGGAACATATTGGATAAAACGCAAAACAAACACCACCCCAACAGCCTTGAGTAGTTTGGAGTGTGCAAAGTAGGTGGCTGATTGATTGATAAAGCATAGTTTCTAGATTAGGAAAATCTGACTAATTTGTATTCTGCTCACAGTGATGACAACAAATAAAATGGAATGATAATTTGGACATAGAACAGCAGCGAGAACAGCCAAGTCAGTGACAAAGCACAATAAAACCAGAGCCAAGTGGGATGCAGCAGACATCCTAAAAGGATGGGGGGGGGAACTAAATATATTTTCCGAGCACTGAAAGGATGCTAATGTCTGCACTGGGTGATCTGCTCTGGAGATAAGACCAGGAGCCACCACTGAAATGACTCTGTCTTGGTTGCTACTGACCCCTAAAAGCAGGGTGATGTTAAGAAAGGCCATGAAGGGGTGTGGGTGTCAACATCCAGGCAAGTTCATGGGAGATCAAGAAGTCATTGAAGTACTCTGCATAGGCCTTTAAATCTCAAATTTAGCTCTGTTTGGACTTGATATCCCACCTTTCACTCCCCTTAGAATCATAGAATCATAGAGTTGGAAGAGACCACAAGGGCCATCGAGTCCAACCCCCTGCCAAGCAGGAACCACCATCAGAGCACTCCTGACATATGGTTGTCAAGCCTCTGCTTAAAGACCTCCAAAGAAAGAGACTCCACCACACTCCTTGGCAGCAAATTCCACTGTCGAACAGCTCTTACTGTCAGGAAGTTCTTCCTAATGTTTAGGTGGAATCTTCTTTCTTGTAGTTTGGATCCATTGCTCCGTGTCCGCTTCTCTGGAGCAGCAGAAAACAACCTTTCTCCCTCCTCTATGTGACATCCTTTTATATATTTGAACATGGCTATCATATCACCCCTTAACCTCCTCTTCTCCAGGCTAAACATGCCCAGCTCCCTTAGCCATTCCTCATAAGGCATCGTTTCCAGGCCTTTGACCATTTTGGTTGCCCTCCTCTGGACACGTTCCAGTTTGTCACTGTCCTTCTTGAACTGTGGTGCCCAGAACTGGACTCAGTACTCCAGATGAGGTCTGACCAGAGCAGAATACAGTGGCACTATTACTTCCCTTGATCTAGACTCCTTAAGGAGTCTCAAAACAGCTAACAATCTCCTTTCCCTTCCTTCCCCACAACAAACACTCTGTGAGGTGAGTGGGGCTGAGAGACTTCAGAGAAGTGTGACTAGCCCAAGGTCACCCAGCAGCTGCATATGGAGGAGCGGAGATGCGAACCAGGTTCACCAGATTACGAGTCCACCGCTCTTAACCGCTACACCATGCTGGCTTTGTAAATTGTGTCTGGAAATGGGGCTGGTGTCAGTGTAGCGTCTGTAAAATTGGCATTGTATATTAGCAGCAACTATTCCCAATCTTGACTGGTCTGTTTTGTACAGAGTCACATGTCACCAGACATGTGGTTTTTTTGTAGATTTAGAATTATGGACCACTGGACCTCTGAGTCCATGTTCAGCCTGGGAATTTGTCTTCAAGACCACAACTATTGACTTCTGGGCTAGTACTGATCCTGCAGGCCTTTCACTTACAAATACACTCCTTCTTTTCTCCCACGTTTCCTTTGTTTCAATTTGGGGGAGTGGGGTGCGGAGAGTTGCTGTTGCTAAACTGTCAGGAGTAAAAAGCTAATCAGATCACCCCAATACTTACTATCTCTGGTTTGGGCAAGAGAATAAGAAGAATGCAAAATTGTTCCTGGCTTCAGCTGTGAAATGTTAAAGGGTGGGTTAAGTCCCAATGACTCTTGATTATTGTTGGAAGTTAATTACAGTGGTACCTTGGGTTAAGAACTTAATTCTTTCTGGAGGTCTATTCTTGACCTGAAACTGTTCTTAACCTGAGGTACCACTTTAGCTAATGGGGCCTCCCGCTGCTGCCGTGCTGCTGGAGCACGATTTCTGTTCTCATCCTGAAGCAAAGTTCTTAACCCGAGGTACTATTTCTGGGTTAGCGGAGTCTGTAACCTGAAGCATCTGTAACCCGAGGTACCACTGTATTATTATTATTAATTATAATAGAGTGTTTGAGTTGTGTGTGTTTTTCTACCATGTTTCTACTCTTTGAAATGTGAAGTTCTCCTTGCTAGGGGCAAAGGAGTGGAACAGATAATGGCACCGCTCTGACGCTTGAGTAGGATTTGCTACTTCTAAGGGACTTCAAGGAGCAGCAATTAAGTCTGTCCAACGAAGGCTCTTAAGGGGCAAGGGCTCCAATTCGCCAATCCATTCCTTTCTTAATGCGACTTGATGTAGATGGAGTGAGGGCCTATCAGGTGTGAAAAGCCCGGCTGCTCCTGGCTTGGAATGGCCTCCAGACAGCGATTTGGCGGCATCAATCCAGTCATGCTTGATTTCGATGCTTAACGTGGTAAGGCAGGATCTCTCTACCCCTGATCAGCTTCTCAATTAGCAAGCTGCCTTCTGTAAAGACCCTTGTTCCGCAATCCCTCTGGGCTGTTTGTGTCTGTGGCGGGGGACGTTGGGGAGAGAAAACTCCCTAATACCAGAAGAAGAATTGAAACGAGGGAGGGAGGAATAAAAGATTTTCTAATAGCCTACTTTTTTTTTCAAATTGTTTGCTTTCCTGCGTTTCATTCATTAGAAAGCATGAGATATAGGTGTCTTTTAAAACATTCATCATCTGGGTACCTGACAGCTTTCTCCTTTTTCACTTTGGATATATGCAAAGTTATGAAGTTAGGACTTGTCTTTTGTTCTGTGTGTGTCTTCTGTGCTTTGCTTGTGTTGCGCTAAAGAATCGCCCCACATACATTGCATGAATTATATGGTATCGTTTGCTCTTTTCAGGGGGCATTAGAAAGTAGGATCTGCTACCTTGTAGTCCATGCTAGCTGTTTTTATTCTTTTTCAAACATGCTGGGGTGTCACGATGTAGGCAGCATAAAATATGAAAAGCAGACAAGCAAAGATAGGTGTGTGGTGTATATATCTCGTGCTTCCAAATTTCCTTTCTCCTGTTAGGAATCCAACTATTGTTGCATTAAATATTCAAACTGTGCTAAATCTCCAGGGCTTTTTCCTTCCTGCAATGTGTTGCTAATATTCATACATGGGAAGAGTTGTGACCCAAATACAAACAGCACCTTTATCTAATGAGCAATAGGCGTCAACATGACACCTGCTTTTCCATTTTAAGGTGTTGCCTTTATGGAAGCAGTAATTGAAATGTTTACTAATGTAACATTTCATTAGTAAGTGTTGTGGTGCTGTGCCTGTTTTAAAGATTTAAAGATAAAACAGGTGATGTGCCTGTTTTAAAGATTTCATTTGCCTTAGCTTACTCAACATATCAAACTTCCAGAACAACCCCTGACGTCTGTTTCTATATAGCTGTTTCATTGAAGTTGGTCGCCATTTATTAGGAAGCCAAGTCTCCTAAAGAATTATTCTCTCGTTCTGTGTTTTCCCACCCAAGCAGGGGACGAAAGGCAAAGCCTTATACCTTATAGGAAAATGTGTCTGTGGGTCTGTATTGGATCTGCAGCTTCATTAACCTGCAAAATAAAGATTGTAAGCCATATTTTAATGGAATTGGTGGCGACAATCTTAATTTTTTGAGTCATTAAAATATCAACAGGCACAAAGGCTTAAAAATCTGATAAGAAATATCAAGTCCATATAAAATATTATGGTTGATAGCTTGAGCTAAATGTAAAAAGAGCCTTTGCTGAATCATGCCAATGACCCATCTAGTCCAGCAATCCTGTTCTCACAGTGGCCTATACAAAACCCACAAGTGGGACGCAACAATCATCACATGTTTTCTCCCCACTTGCAATTCCCAGCAGCTTGCATTTTTAAAAAACCGCATAAAGGATTAAGTTGTGTGTTCCAGATTGGTTTACCAATAAGCAACATTCCATTGGGCAAATTCGGCTGCCGGCCTGTATTCACTTTCCTAGAATAAGTCACGCTGAATGCACTGAGTGAAAATGCATAGGGTTGTGTAGTAAGCTGCACGTTCATGTCTAGTTAATTCCAACACTTGTTGAAACAGCTCTATAACTCCCCCCCCCCTCCTCTGTCCCAAATTCCATCTCATAGCATCTTGGTTTGTTTGTTTGTTTCCCCCTTGGAATTACCAGACTCCAAGGTTAGCATCCATGCATATGAACTTCACAGCAATGATACCGTCTAGGCGCATGCAGGATCTATCGATAGGCAGTCCGTGTGCTATTTGTACAGTGGGTGCACGTCTTTGGAATAGCCGGCTTTGATTTCCGTAACTGTTTTAAGGTTTTGCTTAAAATTCTGAACACTCTGTGTACTGTAGCCCTTGCAACGCGGTACTTCAAACAGCAAGTCCTAAAGGTGACACAACAAAGCCCAATGCCTCGGATACTCGTGCCTTTTATAAATAAAAGGAAGAATATGCGCACAGTCCAAATACAGGGAAAACTTAACCCATTTCTTTTTTCCCCTATGAAAAGAGTCAGATGCATTATTAAGAAATAGCTTTTCTGGGAGAAAATTTGCAAAGCAGTCGAAAGAGACTTAGCATTTCCCCACGTTTTGCTAGGTGGAAGGCTTTTTTTAGAACCTTGTTTGTGTTAACATTACTGTACGGCGGCGTTCTAAATTGTGTCGAGTGTAATTATAGGGTGCAGTAACTTGCATCTCTTTCTTCTGTCTTAAACCTTTTTTTCTTTTTCTTTTTCCCCATCTCTGCGCACAAAGCATTGGCCGCGTTTCTCTACCGCTTCTGCAAATCCCATCTACAAAGTGAATATTTTGGATCTTTAGCACTGTGTGCTTGCAAGCAGATCTGACAACAATTTCGCACGCATATGCCCTAAAGAACTGCGAATGCTTCCAAAGCATCTCTCTCTTGGCATGCTCTGTTAAAAAGCTTAACCTTTCACTGTGCTTATAAGGCAGTTTAAAATGCTCCCATTTATTGAGAGGTAAACTGAGGGTCACACCATAAGCTGCTAGAGGGAACTTCTTCTTGATATATGGTATTTTATTATTGTGACTGTGTTGGATTTTTTTTAAAAAATGTACAAAAATATAATAAACCCAGAACACAAAATAAAATAAAATTAAGGTGCAGTTAGGAATTTTAGATGTCGTCAGGGGCCTCATCTTTTGTTCCTCTGTGTTTTGGATGATGGCTGTGATTATTGCTTGAGAGCGCCTGTATTTCTGGCAAGTTCTCTGCTTCAGCACATTCACTATTGTTATAAGCAACAAAGTTGACCTATAAGGCTAAAAGCAGGTATGAAAGGCATAAATCCATTTGCTTTAATAATAAGATGTGTGGCCATGTTGCTGTAGCTTTGTATGTACGAGGGAGGATGTAATTTCAGTCCAGATTTAAAGGTGAACTGATTTAAAGGTGAACCCACCCCCCAAAAAAGAGTAGGCAAATCAAAACACAACCACCATTTGAAATTCGCATTCTCTGAATTCTCTCCAGCCAAGTAATGTATACAAAAGATGCATGTGCTAGCACAAAGCATGTATAAAAGAAGCATAGATAAAATAATATACACAAATGAATTTTATTAGGGGAAATGTGAACACTGGGCAGATTTGGGTACAAAAGTGCATTAGGAGAAATTTGCGCTGAAATGCTGGTGAATTTTCATAAGGACGTTTAAAAAAATTATAATAATTGCAAAATGATGTGGAAATGTAAAAGAACTAAACTGAAGAGTGGGGAAATGAGAAACTGAAGTGGTCAGATTGACCAATCCTACTTGTCATCACACTAAATGTTTCTTTAAATGTTCAATGATGCCCTGTATTAATTCTGAACAGAACGAAGATCAGACTATTAAATCCAGGGGTTATTGCTGAGAATGCTATTCCTGAAATGGTGGCCCTGCACGCCTTAAATGCAAAACTGAATTATTATTATTATTATTATTATTATTATTATTATTATTATTAATACCCTGCCCTTCCCAGCCAAGACCGGGCTCAGAGCGGCTTACAAGCAATAATAAAAACAACTTGATTATTGCCATTTTGACTTCTGCGCCTCCTTTGGCTGCTGTCAATATCGTACTTTTGGATGTGAATGGTGACATGTGACTCTATGATTATGGGTGTTGCATGATTATTGTGCGCCATTGGAGCCAGACTATTGAAAAACCAATAACATTGTGCCAAAGGAATCCAATGTCATGTAAAATAATTAATGCAAAAAAGCACTCAAAATCTAGTAGCTTACTTTAGGAAAATGCAAAGTTTAGCATTCAATACCAGAAATATTAAAGGGTGTGTTTGCTTGGGGGTTTGAGGTATATAGTGACTACTCTAGAAATACTGAATCGTGCTGTTTCATAGTTGGGCATTTAATCAGATCTTCTGTTTCTCTGCCTGCCCTGCATTATGTAGTGTAAATTGGGAGACAGACAGACTGACTACTTCTTTGTTTTAAGATCTGGCCACTAATTTTCTTCACTCAGCGCTATACACAATGTGGTTTGCTAAATGAAGAAAATGCCTCGCCAGATCCTATATTTATGTGTAATGCCCCAGTTCTTTTATTTATAAGAACGGGATAAGGGAAAAAATCAGTCCACTTTACATTTAATGGCAAAGCTACTTTTATTCAAACTTTCTGAAACAATATGCAAATCAAAACACAGCTACCCTTTGAAATTTGCACTTTTCCAAATTTTGTAATGCAGTTCTCTAGCTTCATAATGTGTACTCAAAATGCATATATTTGGCAAAGTGTGCATAGAAATGCATGTGTTAGTAAAAATAGCATCAAAATGTGATCGTTAAAGGAAACTGTGTTGCAAAAATGCATATGTTAGGCAAAGTAGAATACACAAATGCAGTGCAAAAGGCTTTTAATGAAAAGGCTGGTACTGTGCTGTTTTTATGGTAATTATCTTACATTTTAATAGCTTGGATATATAGAAAGAGGGAGTTTTAATGTTTAATTCTTTTTAAATAATTAGGTATATGTTTTTACCTGTTCTTATTTTATCTGTAAGCTGCCTTGAGTCTCTGTCAGAGAAAAAGGTGGGGTATAAATAAATAGCCTGTCCTTTGTTTTTTTGACACGCAACCTGAGGAAGAGCCCTAAGGAAGCTCGAAAGAAATGCTTCCCAAAGTGGTCAGTAGCGCCCCCTGGAGGGAGCAGAGAAGCAAGGGGGTTCTGGGGGTCTTAATGACAATCACACTTTGAAAAGCTGGTATCAATGGATCAAGTTCATCCATTGGGTTGAATTGATTAAACTAAATAGTTTTTACTGAATTTGGAATAAACGTGCACCTAATTATTATCCAGAGTCGTCCGCAACTGGACCTAACGGTCAGGGGTCACTTTACCCTTTACCTTTAATTATTACTGTACAGTGGTACCTCAGGTTACAGGAGCTTCAGGTTACAGACTCTGCTAACCCAGAAATAGTACCTCGGGTTAAGAACTTTGCTTCAGGATGAGAACAGAAATCGTGCAGTGGCAGTGCAGTGGCGGCAGCGGGAGGCACCATTAGCTAAAGTGGTACCTCAGGTTAAGAACAGTTTCAGGTTAAGAACAGACCTCCGGAACAAATTAAGTTCTTAATCCTAGCTACCACTGTATTGAATTTTATTGTGCTATATCTTTCTTAGTGGGCCATGCAAACCACTATTCTGGACATTGCCTTTTGTATGGTAGGTTTGGGTTGGGTAGGATGAGTTTTTGAAATCAAGTGCATGGTATCCCAAGAAAGTTTGGGAAGAAGAGGTGGGATGCAAAATGTGAGGGAGATAAACAGATAGAATTCTCCCCCTCGTGGCTTCTCACAATTTTTGTGTGTAAGGGAATTTCCCAGCCCCCAGGAAGCACTGTGCCCATGACCTTTGCCAGCTCCAGCGGCTCTGCTTAGCATTGCGTCCTTAATTCAGTTTCCTTGGGCAAAATCTTTGGCATGTTTCCTAGGAGCAAGTCGGAAGTGTGTCACCTGACGCTTCACAGGTTCCGCCTTGACGTCTCTCCCAGCAGCCCTGAGTCGCGGAAGCCTGACAAGGAGCTGAGTTCCGCCTTCATTCTTCCTCCTGCCTTTTTTACCCATGACGCCGTGAGCCTCGAGCAAAGCCACTAATGATTATTGAATATTCATTCCCATGCGTTGCCTCTCAGAGTGTGCTTCTCACCTGGAATGACCCGCGTGCCTGAATTTGAAAGGAAGGGCACCTATGAAAGTAATTTTGTACGTGGTACATATTTTCTCCCCCTCAGTCCCCTGTCTCCTAAAAGCCCTTTATTAGTGGAGAAGTGCTTACGGCATTCTTCAATTAGCATGTGCCGTATTGTGACTGAAACAGCTGTTTACCATTTAATAAAGCATGGCATAATTTCTTTCGCAGCCTATCAGCCTTCCTGGCTGCTATACCAAGGGGAGAGATTCAGCGGCGGCCCGGTTTGTAGTTGCAACCAAAGAGAAACTTTGAAAAAGTTTGACCTAGGGATGTAGGGAGCTGCCTTAAACTGGCCTCAACCAGGGCCAAGGCCTTTTCGGCTTTGGCCCCAGCCTGGTGGAACACTCTATCGCAGGAGACCAGGGCCCTGTGGGACTTGACATCTTTCCACAGGGCCTGCAAGACGGAGTTGTTCCACCTGACCTTCGGTCTGGGCCCAGTTTGACCCCCCCTCTATAGGCCCTGTTAGTTACCTCCTTGGCCCTTTTACCTGAAGGAGCATCTCCACCTGCATCATTCTGCCTGGACAATGAGGTCCAGTGCCGAGGGCCTTCTGGCAGTTCCCAGTTACAGGGAACCAGGCAGAGGGCCTTCTCGGTAGTGGCACCCGCCCTGTGGAATGCCCTCCCACCAGATGTCAAAGAGAAAGACAACTACCAGACGTTTAGAAGACATCTGAAGGCAGCCCTGTTTAGGGAAGCTTTTAATGTTTGATAGGTTATTGTATTTTGGTGTTCTTTTGGCTGGGGAAACCCAGCCAGATGGTCAGAGTATAAATAATAAATTATTATTAATATTATTATTGGCTCATGTGGGACCAACATGATGAATACTGGCCCTGATGAATACTTGAGGTTCCCGACCCCTATGGTTGTAATTCATGCGCAGTCATTTAATTTTATCCTGATTATAATTTTTAAGCTGTATTTTAATCAATTGTTTGTTTGCGTTTTGATGTATTTGATATTTGATGTTAGCTGCCCTGAGGCCGGTCTTGGCCAGGGAGGGCGGGGTATAAATAAAAATTTACTTACTTACTTACTTAGGTGGACACTGGGCCATTGAACCACTAAGTCAGTAGTGGGCAGTGTGGTGGTACGAGATGCTTACCTGACCTCCCAGCAGGTGAGTCACTGCTGCTTGCTTGGACGAAGAGAGGCGAGGCTGTGGCAATGTCAATGTAGTGCAAATGCACCGCTGGAGCTAATCCAAAACTCCCGCAGATGCATTTGCACCATCTCTCTTTCCCAGTAAGCACAGTGTGACTCACCAGCTGGGAAGTCTTATGAAGGTCTCTGCCCCATCACACCATCGGCTGCTGCATCTACTTCAATATTGTCTTCACAGACTGGCAGCACCTCTCCAGGGTTTCTCAAAAAGTCTCTCGCCAACCATATCTGGAGGTACTAGGGATTGAACCCAGGGCCTTCTGTGGAGCAGGTGCTTTTCCACTGAGCTATCCCCCTTGATCTCCTCTGTTTTAATAGAGGTTATTTTATAGCAGCCCACTTGACTGCTTTGATTGGCGGAATTGGCACTTTGACAGGTGCCACATGGTACCTGACATCGGTAAGAATTTGATAGTTCAGTGTGGCAGCACCGACACTTTGGAACTCCCCGCCTATTGATATCAGGCCTCCGCTGTATTCTTTTTGGCTCCTCCTGAAGACATTCTTGTTTAGACAAGCCTGCCCAGATGTTTGGAAAGTTTGTGTGAGTTTTAATTTGATTTAGTCTATTCTATTGAGTTTTTAACTTGCTGTACATTTTAAATTATACTTGTATTTTTTTATTGATAGTTTTATTGTTTTATACTTTTTCTGAAGTCAAGTGGTATAATTTTTAGAATGAAATAAATAAAATAAAATAAATAACCATTCTAGAGGTCTAAAATCCTCCCCGCTCCCCACCCCCTGAGTTTTGGGACAGCATGAAAACTGTGCCTTTAGTCTCCTCTTTTCCAGACTAAACATAGCAAACTCCCTCAATTGTTCCTCATAAGGCTTGGTTTCCATAGTCTCCTCTGCACACGTTCCAGCTTGCCAGTATGCTTCTGAAATTATGGCACCTAGGACTGGACACAGTATTCCAGGTGTGCTCTGACCAAGGCAAAATAAATCAGTGCTATTACTTTCCTCAGTTGGGACACTATACTTCTGTTGATGCAGCCTAGAATAGCATTAGCTTTTTTTGTTGCTGCATCACACTTTTGACACATGCAAAGCTTATGATCTACCAAGACCCCTTGGTCCTTTTCACACGTCCTGATAGTAAACCAGGTGCCCCCATCCTATATTTGTGCATCTGGTTCTTCCTGCCTAAGTGCAGAACCTTACATTTGTCCCTGTTGAAATGCCATTTATTGCTTGGGTTCCTTTTAGTATATTAAAGAAGCTCAATGTGTGGCATACATGGGCTATTAGGGCATGTTGAATTTTTCAACTTTCAAATGAAGGGTGCTAAAAAGTTGTACCACAACCACTGGTTGAATGTCTTCAGCTCCTGACATTCCTTCACTTTACACAGAGAGATGGATGTGAATGATCTGCTAAACTGCTTACTTTTGTCTGCATGAGTATGAAAGGAATGGTAATATTCACAAGAGGAGCTAAACATTTAGGTCAGGCATAGGCAAACTTGGCCCTCCAGATGTTTTGGGACTACACCTCCCATCATCCCTAGCTAACAGGACCAGTGGTCAGGGATGATGAGAATTGTAGTCTCAAAACATCTGGAGGGCCGAGTTTGCCTATGCCTGATTTAGGTGAATGAACAGTGAACCTTGAAATGATTCGTAACTGTGTGTGTGGGATTTTTGGTGCAGTCTAGGTGTTTTGCAGTATTCTATAAACAAACAAACAAAAAGCTTGCGAATTACTTGATATGAACTATATAACCTCTCCTCACCCATCCCCAAAAACCATTAGTATGGTCATTGTGTTGCTTCTTTAGTTTTCAGGTGCAGTTCTTTGCTTCAGAAAAATACCATTCGAGTTCTGCAGAAGGAAAAATTAATTTTGAATAAAGGCACCACTTAGGCTAGTGAAGTTTCCCAGGGAGGTTCCAGGGGCGTGGTCCTACAAGGGGGTCACACAAAATAGTATATGCAACATGTTTGAGCTGCAGCAGGGAAGGGTTTGCATCCTGTGCACTGAGCTCGCTGCAGGGAATCAATAGCTGAGGTAGACACAAAGGAGACTGGGGCTTCTCGAGGAATTGGTTCTGGGCAAATTCTCATATGAACTGACCCCAATCTGCACTTTCTGAGACTAATGCATGAATCAGAACACAGTTATCCTCTGGACTTTGCCCCTCTCTGAATTTTGAGATGCAGTCCTTGGCTTTGAAAAAGGAATAAAAAACGTGTATTTTAAAATAAGTACATTTAAAAATGCAAAGGTTTTGTGCAGAATTTTGAATTTGTATTTTTGTGTTGTGAACCGCCCTGAGATCTATGGATGAAAGGCAGTGCACAAATTTAATAACTAAATAAAAATTGGATTAATACTGAAATGTGAGGAACAGCCTTATGAATGAATATATGTGAAATAGATAGTTCTGGCCATCCCTGCTGGAGATTTTGCCACACCTTTTTGCTATGGCAGTGTCAAACTGATATCAACTCCTCAATCCTTTTCCTTCTAGCCTCCCTCCCTTGCGTATCTGGTTCCTTAGAGTATCTGCATACACCTTAACTGTTTGTAGCATAAAATATGTGGCTTTTCTCAATCTGGAAAGGTTCTGGCTTGTCTTCAACATGCTGCTTTCATTCTAGATTGATTCTAGATCCTGTCATCAGTGAGGGTGGGTGTAGGTACTTGATATGCTTTTGAAAACCCTCCCCTTGATGAGATTATCAACATCTTTTCCCTTCTGAACATGCCCAGATGAATGAAGAGCTAATTTCAGCCTCGTTATATTATACACCTATCCTTGACAACCTCACTCAGCAGATGTGGATATGTTCCCAATCTCTGGGACCTCCCATGTTTCTTCTCATCCATTTTCAAATGGACACACTGTGGGGCAAAATAAAATTAACCTGCCATCAGCTTTTATTTTCCAAATGAAACCAGTTTCCCAAGAAGCACTTTCCAAGGGCCAAAAAACTATACAATAGGTCTGGATTGTGTGTAGACTAGGTAAAAACACAGTATTTACTGGTTCTAGTATGAAATATTGTATAAATGTAGCCTACGTCTGAGAGGCAAAGTCCCTGCCTTTCTGTTGTTGCTGTTGTTTGTTTATAGGTACTGCTCCAAAGCAGCAGCACCTGAAAATTGCCTTTGGAGTCTTCAGCCTGTCTAGGGATGGATGAATCTGTCAATTGCAGTGTCTCTCAGTTCCTCATTTTTCCAATCTTAAATTAAGTTCTCTGCATTTCCACATCCGTTTCTGTTTTTTTTTTTTTTAAGTCCTCATGAAAACCCATCAGCATTTTTGTGTTAATTACTCCTACTACACAAATTTATATGCAGTGTTGCAAAGCCATTTTTGTTTGTTATTTTCAAGAATATATGCATTTCATGCACAATCTAGTAAATGCGTTTTTGAACGCATTACTTGGATGGAGAACAGCACTGCAAAATCAGGAGGAATGTGAATCTTGGCGGATGGCTGTGTTTTCGGTTTCATGAATTGTTTTGGATGGTGTGGGTTCGGTAGGCTCTCCTTCAAATGTGGAGTGAATCAAATTCCTCCCTCTTCCGTATGGCTGACTTTGCCTAGTGATAGGAGCAGCACTGTCCCTAGCAAAGAGTTGGGGCTATTTTCTGGCCAGGGATTTTCTTTTGGCTCCTTGCAGCATTTTTCTACCCAGTTGTCCTGCTGCGTCCCCAGTGGCCGGTCTGGTCCTGCTTAGAATTCTCGGCACTGCAATTGACGACAGTCTTGATATCAATGAAGATATGGACTAAAAAAGTAAAGGTAAAAGACCCCTGACAGTTAAGTCCAATTACAGACAAGTCTGGGTTTTCGGCTCTCATCTCGCTTTACTGGCCGAGGGAGCCAACGTTTGTCTGCAGTTTTTCCGGGTCATGTGGCCAGCATGACTAAGCCACTTCTGGTGAAACGAAAGCAGCACACAGAAACGCCATTTACCTTCCCGCCAGAGCAGTACCTATTTATCTACTTGCACTGGCATGTTTTCAAACTGCTAGGTTGGCAGGAGCTGGGACCAAGCAACGGGAGCTCACCCCGTCGTGGGGGGGGGGGGATTCAAACTGCCGACCTTCTGATCGGTAAGCCCAAGAGGCTCAGTGGTTTAGACTACAGCGCCACCTGCATCTATCCAACCCTTTTCCTGCAGTTTCATCAATCGAATACGATGCTGAAATAGTAGCTACTTTGCCTCCTTCACCTTGCACATACAGCAATCTGCCTGCCCTGCCCTAGTTTCCTACCAGGAGGGAGGGTTTGGAGGTGGAGAGCCAAATACATCTGGAACTAAGATACTGAGTCTGCACCTTTAAGCCCAAGCCGTGATCCTGCTCATTATGGGCCCAAGAACACATGTTGGCAGTTAATCGGTATCGATGAAAGATATTGAACACACCCCTATTGAATGCACAGTTTAATTTGGAGACGTGGTGGAAGGTTGTGAAAGGTGCTATTGGTTGCTGGTTCATGCTGAGATTCTGTATTGGGGTAGTCTACAATAGTGCTGTGCTATCTGAAAAACTGTTTGCTTGTTAAGCACACAACTGTCTTTCCTAAAAATGGAAGCACAAATGAAGCATTACGTGTCACACACTCATGAAAATCAGAAGAGCTCTTTACCTGGAACCCCACTTTTGAGCCGGAACTCACATGGAAAGAACCCCTTATTTCCTCAAAATACAGAGTCAATGGGTTTGGGTTATTTTGTTTGAGTGTATCTGCTTTATATCATAACACACTATAGAACTATGGATAAATAAATACTTCCCCACTCACCACTGCGTAACCCCTTGTACATTGGAGCGTGGGTGATATCACCGGCAGGTCTAGTCCAGTGCCTTAGGAAGACAATGAGCTGGATCACTGCTTTCTATTTCTGTATTTCTGTTGTATTCCTATTAGATCTTTTGAAGCCCATGGTATTTTGAAAAGTTTTAAAGGCATGGAACTGCAATATAACAGCAATCTGTGTTTTTCCTTGAGGTGACTGTAGCAGTTGCATATATATGGAAGATCTCTGCTAGCATTGCCAACTGCTCATTCAGTTGCCTTTCTTGAATGGAAAGCTGCAGTATACTGTCTGCTGAATAAAGACACTGAGTGCGAAGCAGCACTTACAACACTGAAGGGATTGGAAAGGGGCTCCACAAGTGTGCCTGTAGCAGCTGTCTGGGCAAATAGCTGCTACTGGCACTTGGAGCCTAATTCATAGGCTACTCGCTGAACTGTGCCTCTGCTGGAGTTTGCCCTCTTTAACTTGAAAGGAGTCTAAGATGAGCCCTTCCAATCAGTCTGACTGGTGATGCATTTCTCTGGCAATTGGTCCTGGGGCCTGAAAAGCCAATGGATTCTACATTCTGCTAGCCTCTGCTGTGTCCTTCCATATCCTGCTTTCCTCCTAACAACGGATTCTGACCCCTGACATGACAAAAGCTCCATCCATGGCTTGCCACATTCTTCCCCCTGGTTCTCCTCTTGCTCTACCATCCCAGGCATCTCATCCGCAAAATCAAAATGTGGTAGTTTTAGGCTGGAGGGAGGTGGAAGCATGTAGAAAGACCAACAATATAGTCGGAAGCAGAGTGAGACAGTGCTTAGGACCAAGGCCAAGGTGAACCTGTCTTGGTGGAGGGACTATTTCTTGCCCTGAGTAGAATTTTTCTTCCTTTCCCAGCTAAACAAAAACTTGGTTTCAATTTCTATTATCTTGAGCCTCCTAGAGAACCTAACTGACGCCACCCCTGTGCTCTCTCCCTTTCCCTCTCCCTCTCTCCCCGGCAAAGGAGTAGGCAGTGCCTGGCTACTGACTGATCTCTTGATCCTTGGGACGAAACGGAGGGAGAAAAGTCTAACAAGTGCGTCGTTTTGCAGTAAATTAGATCAGATTTCCGCATCTCCGCACTCGGTCTGTGAGCTTGACAGTTCAGTAAAATGTTCCCTTGTAAGGTTCGCCCTCTTAGGGAAAGGGGCAATAATTCATCATTAGGATTTCAGAGTCCAGGTGCAGATGAAAACTGATGGAGCCTCCAGCGAGGCAGGAGAAGTGCGGGGAAGAAGAAAATTTTATCTGAAGCCTAATTCCCTGGTTACAGCAGAGAATAATTAAGATAATATTGCTCCAAGAGTTCTTTAATGATTAAAAATCACATATGCAGAATCCATAAATTGGAAAGCAACAAACTGGGAAAGGTATAGTATTGGGAAAGGCATTTCTTTCCTTCCACCCCCTTTTTCCCCCTTTTTTTTTTTAAATGCACATTATACAAGAAAGTGCACCGATGGCAGAGCATAACCGGCCCGAGGAAAACCACAGGAGACCAGGCCCGTTCCAAGGACTTTGTTTAGATGCAACAAATCATTTGTCTGTTATTAACCCAGAGCTTGTAATTATGCAGATTGCCATAGATTTTCCTGGGCCTGGAAGTGAGATTGAGGGTTGTTCACACTATACCAGGCAGCTCGGGGCTGGCCATGCATTACTGAACTTGCCACATTTATCATGTTGACTGATGGCAGGAGAAGCAGGTCTTGGGTCCCAGTGGTTAATGTAGTGGGTAATTAACTGTCATTTGCCTAGTAATAGGCTGATGATCAATGGTTTGTGTGGAAACAAATTCTAATCAGGTAGCTGATAAATGCTCGGGGAAAGAAAGCAATTGAAAATTGGGGACGGTGGAATAGAAGAACTCGGTTCAGAATTTCAACGTGGCATTGTGGGGTAGTGGTAATAATAATATAACAATAGCAAGAGGGGGGCGGCTGTTCTTAATGCAAACAAGCAGCTATATTCAGAATTAACACCAGCTCATATTTAGCCCTGGTCTGAGTGCAAGAACGCAACTGCAAGAAGTCTCTTGCGTAGCCTTAAAGCAGCTAAGATTTTAGAATAAGCTTTTCAGCAACATTTGTGGGAGTCCTACATAACTAGACAAAGTGTGTGTCTTTTCTCATTCTTCAGGATTTATACCTTACCCTAACTCAGTGTGTAATTCATGGAGGTTAGGTCTATCCACAACCATGATCCATACTATCAAGATACCTCTGGGAGGCAGGTGCTGGGTGGGAGGTGGGGGCTGTTGCAATTTCTGCCCTACTTAAGGAGCCTCCAAAGGCCACCTGCTCTAGGGAGGTTGCCAAAAAAAAGAGGAGATGCATTGCCCGAAAAATAAGATTCAGATTTGTATGAAATTTGCCTATGCTGACTTATGCAGATTTAGGAATGATATACAGTACATCCCACCATAGCAAAGAAAGGTGACGAGGTGGTATGTGCCTGTTCAGTCTGTTATCCAGACACTCACTGTTGATGGACAACTTCAAGGTCCCTGCTGCACTCCCTTCTTATGTTACAGATGGATGGATGGATGGATGGATGGGGCCTGGATCAAGCATATCTTCAAATAGAGGACTGCAAAGTAGGATGTGTGGACACCCCAGCCTTCCCTCTGTTGGTGACAAAAGAGTGGGCTTAGGGTTGCCATATTTTGAAGTGCAAAAAAGAGGATATACTTCCCAACTTCTAACTCTGGGTCGCTATGATGACTCTAGCCATGAAAAAGAGGGTGTGTCCTGGAAAAAGAGGACATACAGGCTTTCTTGTCTGATCAAGCATATATTCCTTCAGCTTAAGGAATCACCTGCAGAAGATCACCTGCAAAGTCACATACATATGCTATACTGCACAGTTAAGATCAGTTCCTCAAGACGCGTCCTTCCCTCTTCATTCATTCTTCATTCATTTATTGAATTTCTATCTACGCCCTTAATCCGTAGATCTCAGGGTGATTCCGTGCAGATTGTTCTCTCTAGCTGAAGTCTTTTGGAAGAAGAGAGTCCTTTGGGGAGGGCTTTTACCTTCCCATCCCCCCTTCCTTCTTTCTCTTGACACTGGGGGTGGGATGAAGGTCAAAGAGGCAGCTTTAGGTTGATGAGCACCCTCCCCAAGAAACTGTTGAAGGAGCAATGCCTTTTGGAATGTTAATGCTGTGAATCTCCACCTAGGGTCAACCCATATTTTGTCAAGGAATGTGAATAGGGCACAATGTCAGAAAGCTCTCCTGATGTCCTCTACAAGGATAACCACCAGAACCTCCCAAAACCTCTCACGGCTCAAAGAATTGGAGCATGCAAATTTAGATGCAGCATATAGTGGAGAATAAATAATCCCATCTCCTGGCGTGGCTTTCCATCGGTAACACTTGTGTTTGGTCTATCATGGAGTAAGGAAGCTTTTACATGTTCATTTAAAAAACAGCCGCCACCACCAAATGGATCTGTCCTATGTACTCCTGTTGAAAAGCTGCAAAGCAGGTATGAGGCACCTGTGGTTTATAATACATTGATGGAATTCAGCTCGCATCATGCTTTGAGCATTCGCCATGCTCTGTTGGGAAGTGAAGTCTGACACCTGCAGGGCCACAGGTTCCCCATCCCTTCTTTAGAGAACCTCACTTTTCGATGCAGCTTAGGGCCCTGGTAATTGAAATGAAAGGAAATAATGATACTGAATTGCTCATTGTAGTCCCCGGTGTGGTTCTATAACATATTAGTCAATTATTCTTCAAAAGCGACAATAAGGTGCTGCTGGAGATTGGTGGTTTCCAAATGTTCTCCCCCATGGACCACTTGAAAATGGATGGAGTCTCTGGAAGACCGCTTAATGAATTTTCTGCCTATTGTAGAAATTGTAATGCAATAGACTAGAAGCTGCATGGTGTTTAATTGTGTTTTTATCTATGGAATTCAAATTGTAATACAGTAGAATGCAGCGTGAGAGATAAAAGTAGCAATAAAAATACAATTAAAAATCATTATGAATATTTAATGCGGACATGCCGTGGGCCACCTGAATGAAGCACGGTTTAGCAACCCCTGCTGTAGATCAAGAGATCTCAAACCTTGTCTAAGGTAAGCCTTCCTAAATGAAATTAATTTACGACATGTATATCCTGACCTCCCAATGAGTTCAGTGCTGCATAAGCAGAGCTCTTTTAACCTTGTGAGTTAGGCCTTGCCAGTTTCTTGGTGAGCTCTGTAGCTGAGCCGCTCTGAGTGCTGGAGGTGCCGTTTTTCAGGATTAACCCATTTGAACTCCTGCCTGCCTAGTCGGAAACTGGCACATGTTCCTCCCACATCAGACTGAACATTGGAGGCTGGGGACACAGGGGTGAATTCTACCCATACCTTGGCACTATTTAGGGTGGATCAAGTTCCATGTGTGCGTGGAAATAGGACACTGTCCCTTTGGTAGCAGCATTCATACATGGTGGAGATTGGGCTTTCAAATTTCAGCGGCATCTTGTGTGATACCAAAATTTGGTGTGTACTCTGCCTCTCATGTTCCATTCTACATAATTGTTGTGGCGCCCACTCAGCTTGGTACCCAGTGCAGGTGAACCAGTCCCTTCCCCTCTCACTCATTTATCCTGCTGACTTTTAAAGCCCTAAACAGCCTCGGCCCAGTATACCTGAAGGAGCATCTCCACCCCCATCGTTCTGCCCAGACACTGAGGTCCAACGCCGAGGGCCTTCTGGTGGTTTCCTCACTGTGAGAAGAGAGGTTACAGGGAACCAGGCAGAGGGCCTTCTTGGTAGTGGCGCCTGCCCTGTGGAACGCCCTCCCATCAGATGTCAAGGAAATAAACAACTATCTGACTTTTAGAAGACATCTGAAGGCAGCCCTGTTTAGGGAAGTTTTTCATATTTGTTGTTTTATCGCTTTATTATTATTACTAATATTCTGTTGGGAGCTGCCCAGAGTGGGTGGGGAAACCCAGCCAGATGGGCTGGGTATAAATAATAAATTTTATCTATTATTATTATTATTATTATTATTATTATTATTATTAATTCTCCTCTTCCTGGCTCTGCCAGAGTCCTGCTCCAAAAAGTCTCTCCCTGCTGTTCTGGTAGTAATAACCATGTTGAGTCAGCTCATGCCGATATCCAGTGTTGTTGGCAGGCTGAGGATTGTGTCCGCACAGGGGTTCAAACCTGGATTGGCCTTTGCTGTGCCATTGCACAGCATAGCTGTTGGAGCATAGTGCTAACAAAGACTAATTTCTATGTGTGTTGCTGGCAGGCGTGTAACCACCTTGGTCTACAGCATCCGGTGTCCCATGTAAGGTTGTTGGAGAATAAAGGGAAACAGGAGTTGAAATTGCTGGAGCTCACTTATTCATCCCATTTCCACTATGGAAATCAATCAACAGCTGTTGCTGTTGCTTTCAGACCACAAAAGATAGGTAATTGATTACGTCCCCATCACCCCAGTTTGCATTGTCTTTCCATTGCATTGAAAGGAATACAGTGGAGTATCATAATGGCAACAAAATTCACATAGTCAATTACATAAATTGCGTAAGCTATGTAATTTTGCCAGAGCAAACAGTGAGACAGTTTTGGGTGGAAGACGAACTGCAGCAGAAAGGAAGCAGTGTTGTGTGCAACAGATAGAGGGAGGAAGGCAAAGTGATGCCTTCTTACATCCTTACTCTCCTGTTATGAAGCCAACACAGGCCTTGTGGAATTTGTTGATCAGGAAGGTGTGTGCACCTCTTCCCTGGAAGGTTTCCAAAGACTGGGGAAGATCTGTAGCTCAGTGCTAAAGGTCCCAGGTTCAGTCCCCAGCATCTCTAGGTAGGAGAGACCCCAAACTGAAATCCTGTAGAGCTACTGCTGGTCAATGTGGACATTGCTGAGCTAGATGCAATTCAGTATAAGGCAGCTATGTTCTATGTTCCTATGCCCAGTTTGATCTCTTCCAGGTTGGGTGACGTTGAGTGCTGCAACCTCTTAGTGAGCTGCTTGACCCATCGTCTAGCGGACCTGATCCCCCTCCAGATATTGGGAGTCCATCTGGAGGCTCACAAGTTCCCCATCCCTGATCTAGTGCATGTCTTGCTTTGGCCTAGATGCTGCTGTTCCATTAAAAAAAAAAAACAACCCACTTCTGGGTTCTGTTCTTCTAATTTAGTTTAAGATTGGTTTATTTATTTGGTGGATCAGCTTTCCCCAACCTGGTGCCCTCCTGATGGTGTTGCACTCCAAGTCCCATCATCCCTGATGGCTGAAGCTGATGAGAGTGGGAGTCCAACTGGCTGGAGAAGGTCAGAGGTGGACCAACTTTACTTGAAAACGGGACTTGCTCTCCTGACCAGGCTTCTTGGAAACAAGCTCTTGTTATTATTTTAATTCCCCAAGCTGTTAAATTAATTTAGATTAATTTAATTGACTTATGATTGTGGGACCAGGTTGTGGGGCCAGTCACTGACACTTCCCCATGGGGTAGAGTGCCGTGTAAGGTAGATGCTGAAGACCATGTCTGAGTGTTGCTCCACTCAATTGTACTGTTCAGGAAGAACAGAGGAAGCGAGAGCACAGAATCACCAGAGATGGCTATTAAGCCAAGCACCACCACCAGGGAAATGGACTACCATTGAATTTGAGTGCTGCCAAGATGTAAGCTCTGTGGATGAGCCGTTCCTATGTCTGCCTGCCCTGTGTGGAAATATCCTGAAAGAGCAAGTACTCAGCTTGGGGGGCTGCTTCTCACCTCAGCCTCTTCCACTAGATGCCCAGTTGAGCTCTGGGGCTAGTAGCACCTTCCACCACCATTGACTGGAGCATCAACTGCTGCCACTCCTGGATTGACTATGGTCGTTTTAAGCATGGGTAGCATCAAGGTGGGATTATTGCAAACTGGGGCTTAGCTTGCAGTTGCTCAGGAAGCTGCTGTTAGTGCAGAACACTGCAGCACAGTTGCCGATAGGCCTGAGATCCTGCCAGCATATTGCACCTCTGCTCAAATAGGTGCTGATTTCCAACCATGCCAAGTTCAAGGTCTTGCTATTATAATATAAAACCCAAAGCCTTCCGTTTGTTTCACCAAGCCTCTCCAGACTTGGGAATAAGTTATGCATATCTGTTTTCAAACATTGCTTCTTTTATTTGCCCATCAGTAATTGTTTTGATTTGTTCAATGAACGCTGCTTAGGAGCTATTTAATTAAGTGATATATAAATTATTTGAAATAAATGAATGCATTTGTGACCTCAGTTTTACTCTGAAGTGCCTCTCTGCTAGTATTTGAGCCGTTGTGTTGTATTAGTCCTACTCAGAGTAGACTCACTGAAGTTAGTAGTACCAACTTAGTCCCATTCATTTCAGTGAGTTTACTTTGAGTAGGGCTTAGTGGGATCCAGCCTCTTTTTGTTTTTGAACTAGCATGGCTTGCCCAAGGCCATTTGAGAATTGCTGGGGTGGAATCTTTTGAGAAGTGATTGTGGAGAGACACACAACCCTCTGTCTCTCTGTGTGTACATATAATTTTAATCATCCGTCTTCACAATTAGCAAAATGAAGTTGACATGAGACTGAATAATAAATCTACCAGGAGTTGATGAACATAGGGATGCTGGTGATTAAGCCTTGTTGTTGTTTTGTTTATCTCTGAACATATATATATATATATATGTGAAATCAGGGTAAACTGGTGCACCAGACAATCAGCAGAAAAGTGGTTTATAACTTTAAAAATAAACATGCCGTATGTATTATGCAAAATGTGTGCACTGGGCTGATGTCAGGACTTGGTTAGCTGTGCAGGCACCGCTGGTGCACCCCTTTCATACGGGAAGGTTTGCGCTCATCTGTGTGTGTTGCCAAACCAAGTTTTCGACTGTAGCACCTTTGAATTCATTAGCTCAGAACTGCTTTTAATTCGGCATTTCCCCCGAGAGCCATTAATATTTTTCTGCTGTCAGCCTGATGTTGAAGAGCAAAAAGGAAGGCGGCAGATGTGGCATTTTCATCTATTTTGTATCATACTTTAAAATGGCATTAACTGCTAAACACAGAGGAAGAGCATTGCTACTTTTTTAAAAGGGGAAAAAAACCCATTTGCATGTATTAAGTAGCTTTGCATTAAAGTTGGTTTCAAAGATCGGTGGTGTGTGCATCCGAAAAGGAAAGGAAAAAAGTTCATAATCCTCCCTTATTAGAATTAAAATTCTGTATAGATGTGTGTGGATTATTTCATTATTTGGAACATACCAGCTGTGTGCGGAGGAAGGGGACCACCTTGAACAATGTGCGACTGTGCTCGTATGCACGCGCATCTGTTTTAAAAAAGGAAGTGGGTTCTCCCCACCCCCCATCACCAAAGTTAAAACATTTCATAAGAGATTTGAAATTGTTCCTACAATATAATGTACCTGCGCTCCTAATGTGGCTATATATAGCTGACTGCCTCATTTACTTTAATGGGCTACTTGAATAACATAATCATAGCTATAAGCATGGTACAAGGTTGGAAGGTGCATGAACCACTAATGCTTTCTGACGCTTTAAATGACTTCTTCATAAAATGCTCTTTAATAATGGTAAAGCTTTTAGCACTAGGTGTCAAAAATGACTGCAACGGGAGCCTTCCCCGCACCATCACCGAAGTATTATTTCCTCTTTTGCTAAAGCTTGTGTGTTACAAATAAATAGCACGGAGGCCAAGGTTTTACATCACACTCGTATTTACAGTGAGCTCCAAGGAGTTGTGGATTATTATTATTATTATTATTATTATTATTATTATTATTATATTTTACTGCACTATCGGACAAACTCACTCCACAATCTGTGCCATAGGCTAACATTTTGCTGAGCTTTATTTATTATTATTTCTTATGTATTTATGAAATCTATATACCCTATAACATAGTCCCAGGCTTGTTGTTTTCCCCTTCTTTTATCGTCTTTCCAAGAATGAGAATCCTCACTCCCTACCACATCGAGTAACTTTACGTACTGTATGCTAGCTATGTAGATTTTTCTCGCGAAGGGAGAGAATCAACCATTTCCCCACAGTTCCATATCTTTCCGCCTTTTGTAGAAAGCTTTATGACAGTAGAATGCTTATCTGCGAGTGGAGATGAAAAGCAGTTTGTGCCTCCACCATCGCCCTCTCGGTGTATTTGCACTTTAGCATTTTCGAGAGAAGTTTAGTCTCGTGGTGAAATCAAATATAGATTTATGTCCTGGAAGGAAGAAAAATGCAAGTGTGATTATTGGGTACTGTATAGGGGGTTTCTCTTTTCTTGACCCAACCAATCATGCCTCCTCCACTCATCTTTTTTTCTTCTTCCTTTTTTCTTCTGTAGGTTATTTGGCGTTACGGGGAACTGTGCAGCCTGCAGCAAACTCATCCCTGCTTTTGAGATGGTGATGAGGGCCAAGGACAATGTTTACCACCTGGACTGCTTTGCCTGTCAACTTTGTAATCAGAGGTAGGAGAGTTTCTTAAGTCTCCTTCCATGTACTGAAACCAACTTGGGACTGACCTAGAATTAGGAGGGTATGGAGGCACAATAGCTTGCTATCATTCTCTGGGCAAAACTGGACACAGTGTACCTGCTCTCACCTACCTCTTATCACAGCAACCCTACTCTTGCACAATAATTATCTGTGGTTCAGTATTACAGGTGCTCCCCTTTGTCTCACATCTACAGTGATGGTACTGTGTACTTTGTTCATGGTTTAGCAGCAAACATGGTAAACCATGGCTTGCAAACCTGAGGCCACTCTTGATTGTAATGCTAAAATCCATTGGTGCAAATTGCATCTGAATGCAGCTCCGAATTTGAGTGGCAGCTCCATCGTAATGCTGCCACCATCACTGAGCCCCAGTATCACATAGAGCAAAACCTTCTGTGGCCATGAAATTATGGAGGTCCTATCCTTTCGGAGATCCGCTTCATTTTGACTTTGAGCATGTTGGCTTGAATCCAGACTTAGACCTGCAGAAACCAACTGGGCTCAAGTAAGTCATCGCTATTTTAGACCCACTGAAACCACTTGATCCTTCTCTGACCATGACTAAGTCCAACCCATTATAAAATTGTACATGGACAGTTTCTTTTGGACTTTCAGGTTAAAATGCTGCAGAGCTGCAAAACTTTAAAACTCTGATGGACCCCAACATTCGAAGAATATTATTATTCAGTTTTCAACACTCCATAAGTGTTGAAATGCACATTGGGCTGTATCCACTGTTAGGATATTGAATTTCCGTTCCACCTTTAGAACAGGCATGTGGAGTTTTTGTATGTCACATGTCTGTTTGCTTCCAGCAGAACTTCCATTCTATATAGCTTTTGCCTATGCTTTTTGCTTGGACACAAAGGGAAGCCGACATGTTTTTCCTTTGTTCTAATGCTGAATAAACACTTGTAAATATGCTTACATATGCCTCTGTCCGCTACTTCCATTGCAAAGAGTTCTTATCTCTGCTGGCTTGCGTGCTCAGTCTCTAAAGGTTTCTGAGGCTTGAGTCACAGTTTTTTATGCTGGAGTTTGCCCTGGCTGTTGGCCGGTGGGCTGGAGCCAGCTGGGGGCCTGCCAATTGCCCCCGTCTCCCAGGACGCATCCCAAAATCCACTTGCACAGCAAACTTCCATGAGCACAATAGAACTTCCTCTTCTCCTAGCCCTTCCGGCCACCATGTGCACCCTGCAAGTCAGATTTCAGGGAGGTGTTAGTGGAGCAGAAGAAAGGGGAGTCCTCTTGGGAGAGTGGAACTTTGCTTGCATAACAATGGGTACAGCCCACTTTTTGGAAGAAGCCACACGTTAAATATGTTATAAAATACACAAAAATGTTTGTTGAGGTAGCTCTCCTACTTTCTGAACCTTAACTGGCTTAACATGGAAGCCACAAATGGAATGTCACTGCAACTAACCTGGACTGGAGTGGGGCAGTGTCAGGGACTGGCAGGACTCTGGAGTCCCACTCAGGAGAGGAGGAACAGTGGTCCGTGGGTTCCTGTACCAACCAGGAGGCAAGAATCAGAGGCAAGGGAAGCTTCAGAGTGGAGGAAGAGGCAGGGCAGGCAAAGAAAGTGCTGGGTGCTTCCCTACCCTCTCCTGTACCACTCACTCCCAGAACCAGAAGGGAACTGAAGCAGGAAGAGCAGAGGCAGTTTCCACGTAGGCGTAGTCTCCAGCTACCTGTGCACACGCTATCAGGGGAAGGTACATAAACTGGTGGAAAGGGAGTGGTCTCCAGCTGCTGCAACAGCTTTATACAGCACAGACCTGGAAATAGCTGCCTAGATGCCAGATTGGTGTGCAGAGGTATCCAGAGCTGTAGAAGCGACTGTAAGGGTTGTTTTTTACAAGAAAGTTAGCACTCTGCCATGTATATACCTTTGGGCTGTGCGCTTGCCCTGGTAGGGCTGCCAGATTGGTTCCAGTGCTTGGTGCACTGATGGAGCCCCAACCTCACAGCTGCCCAGCCCTACCCCAATGGCAAGCTGCAGCAACCCCAGTGCCAGGAGGGTCGTTCTATGGCTCTGCCTCACCACATGGACCACTCCTGTGGAGACAGAACTGAATGATGGGTAAAAACAGGGCTAGCCCTCTAGATGCCCTTGGACCATAACTCCCATCAGTGCCAGACAGCATGGCCAATGCTCAGCTGATGATGGGAGTTGTAGTCCAACAGCATCTAAAGAGTGCCACATTAGGTAAAGGTAAAGGGACTCCTGACCATTAGGTCCAGTCGTGGCCGACTCTGGGGTTGCGGCGCACATCTTGCTTTATTGGCCGAGGGAGCCGGCGTACAGCTTCTGGGTCATGTGGCCAACATGACTAAGCCACTTCTGGCAAACCAGAGCAGCGCACAGAAACGCCCTTTACCTTCCCACAGGCGTGGTACCTATTTATCTACTTGCACTTAGATGTGCTTTTGAACTGCTAGGTTGGCAGGAGCAGGGACCGAGCAACAGGAGCTCACCCCGTTGCGGGGATTCAAACTGCTGAACTTCTGATCGGCAAGCCCTAATCTCTGAGGTTTAACCCACAGCGCCACCCGTGTCCCTATGCCACATTAGCTAGTCCTGGCTTAAAACCCCCCAGAAAGTATCATGGTCAAGAAATGAATGGATTTGCCCGTTTCTCTAATGTGTGGGGTAAAATAATGGAAGAGGCAGCCCACGCTGCTCCGCTTCGTTCTGTAGCGACGTAGTGAGTTTTAAAAACACACACGCACACATACAGCCGAGCATCCCTCATGCAGTGTGAATTGTGCAGCTGCCATAATTATAGCTTTCTACAATTACATTCTAAAACAAAGCCAAATTGACCTTTTTCATCACGATGTGCAGAAAATTAAAATATCAGACAAGTAATAACCACTGTTTAAACTATGTAATAATGCTAAGCAATTAGAAGTTACAGGGCCATTTACAGTTCCTATACATCAGCCTTGTTTTGGTGCAGAACTAAAGAGTCTGCATTCAAAATAAGGTCAGCCTTACCCTACCAGTGGAATCCATTCAAGTACGAAATAATTGCATACTCTTTTGAATTGAAACTCTTAAAGACTTTCCCCCATCCTTATTGCTCCAAACCACTGTTCTAGTGTCATTATTAAAACTGTCTAATACGTTCTTGTTGTTCGCTTCATTTATTGCATGTCGTAATGGGCCTGCATATCTTTAGCGCTGGTTATGCACAATTAGCACTTAGTTACTGTCTTGTCACTTCATCCCGTACAAGATAAACTTCTTTAACGCAAGAAGTCGGCTAATCTTTATCAGTCAAGCAAGGCAGATAATTTTTGTTAGCCACAGAACAAAAGACGGTGGGCTTCTTTTTCAGTGTATAGAGGTTTCGGATTAGTGACAGGTTTTCTTTTCTTTTTCTTTTTTAAAAAGATAGTGGCCATCGCTTCTTGCCTGCAAAAAAAGAAGAAGAATTAAAATATAATAATAATATAAATATTTGCAAGTATGAATGATTTGTGTATTCTAGGGCCATAGCTAGATGTGATGTTGGAAGTTAACAGATTGATTTAAAATCACAATTTAGCAAACAATAAAATAGCACAGGACTTTTTAATGGCCAAGTACTAACTTTTTCAGGTGTGCTTGCATGTTGTAAAAAGTGTTGAAATAACTCTTTAGTCAAAGCCTGTTCTCACCAGAGAGCAGGACATCCAATGAAGAACACGAAGAGGGCTCAAATCTCACTGGAAGTTGTACATGCAGAATTTCTCAGGCTCAATCTTTTGTGCCTCTGCTCAAAAGGACCAGGTAATAGCAGATGGGGAAAAATTCTTCCTGAGACTTTGGAGAGTCACTGCCAGTCAAAGTACAATTACATAGTACTTGGCTAGATGTACAAATAGGCCCGATTCAAAAATAACACTGCAATTTCAATTTTAAACCATGGTTCATTAGACCAAGGAGTCTTGTGCCTGCACCCACCCCCTCACCTTGCCTGGCTTTGGCATTGACATCTCTGCATGTTAAACCACTGTTTCCTGTGATGCCTAAACCAGGAAACTGTGGCTTAAGTGCTCCTTACAAATCAGAATATACGGGGAGCAGGCGCTGGGAGAGACATTTGCCTGAGACCCCAGACAGCCGCTGCCACTAAGAGTAGATAGACCACTGGTTTGTGTAAGATAGCTGATGGGATCCACAGTCCCAAAGGGTGCCAGGTTGGCCAAGGTCAATATTAGGAAATGTCATATTTTCTTCTTTGAAAGTAGAAAGTTGGGAAACAACTGTTCTATCTACATTATCTAGAGTGGCATTCTTCAGATTTGTTTCTGGACTGCAACTCCCACCCCATTATTCCTCTCCATTGACTGACCTGGCTAGGGATGATGGGAGTTGTAGTCCAGCAACAGCTGGGGACCAAGGTTGAAGAACCCCATCGGTGTTATCACTGCTACCACCACCATATAAGTCAAGCAAGGGGTTGGGTGGGGGAAGGCCATTTCACCTTCTTTATGAAACATGATATTGGAATAGGTTTGCAAACATTGCCCATGGCAGGGGTGAAGAACTTGCATCCCTCCAGATGTTGCTGGACTTTCATCATCCTTGGCAATGCCTATGCTGGCTGGAGCTGATGAGAGTAACATCTGGAGAGCCACCAGTTCTCCACCTTGAGCCTATCTGTAAGCCCAACAGTCCACCAGTACTGCATTTACATAGGAAGCTGCCTTATATAGAGTCAGACCGTTGGTCCAACTAGCTCAGTAATGACTATACTGCCTGGAAGCTGCTCTCCACGATTTCAGGCAGGAGTCTCTCCTAACCCTACCTGGAGATGACAGGGATTGAACTTGGGACCTTCTTCTTGCAAGGCAGATGCTCTTCCACTGAGCTATAGACCTTCCCCAAGGGAAGGAAGAATCACCTTTGTTCTGGTGCAGCTCTGGGAAGGTGTGCATGAGGCAAGGCTACCATTGTTAAGCAAGGAGAGGGATGCGGGTGGCACTGTGGCCTAAACCACTGAGCCTCTTGGGCTTGCCAATCAGAAGGTCGGTGGTTCGAATCCCCACAACGGAGTGAGTTCCCGTTGCTCTGTCTCAGCTCCTGCCAACGAAGCAGTTTGAAAGCACGCCAGCGCAAGTAGATAAATAGGTACTGCTGTGGCAGGAAGGTAAACGGCATTTCTGTGGGTTCTGGTTTCCGTCACGGTGTCCTGTTGCGCCCAAAGCGGTTTAGCCATGCTGGCCACATGACCTGGAAAGCTGTCTGTGGACAAAAGCTGGCTCCCTCGGCCTGAAAGCGAGATGAACGCCGCAACCCCATAGTCGCCTTTGACTGGACTTAACCGCCCGGGGGTCCTTTACCTTTGTTGTTGTTGTTTAGTCATTTAGTCGTGTCCAACTCTTCATGACCCCATGGACCAGAGCACTCCAGGCACTCCTGTCTTCCACTGCCTCCTGCAGTTTGGTCAAACTCATGCTGATAGCTTCGAGAACACTGTCCAACCATCTTGTCCTCTGTCATCCCCATCTCCTTGTGCCCTCAATCTTTCCCAACATCTGGGTCTTTTCCAGGGAGTCTTACCTTTACCTAAGTGAGGATGGACCACTCTGGCCACAATCAACAGGGGAGATGTGATTGGAGGGGGAAGACTCTTCCCCCCACCAACACACACCCAGTTATATATTCATAAGAGCTTCTTTTTATATAACTGAGGTACGCATTGTGGGAGGAAGAACTCTGCAAGTATTGTGCAATTTGGCCAGAAAAGCTGTTTAACATAGGGGTGGTTTTTTGTTTTTTTGCAGAGAAACAAAAATGGTCAGGTGCTAAAGAGCTCAGAAAATAACTGCTTCCCCTCCGCAGGAGCCCTTTTTTATTTCCATCTGCTCCATTCAATAAGATGTAGGTGGAATATAACAAAATATAAAAATATGTCAGGGAAGGATTCGAAATTAGGAGTGTGTGTTTTCTCTATGAAGCTGCTTTGACCATAAATAACTTGAAAAGCGTTTTCAGGAACGGGTTCCATAATCTGTATTTTCAGTCAAGAGCTATGAGCGGGTATTAATCCGAGAGATGGGGGAGAGTGTGAGGTGGGGAGGAGAGGGGAGTCCACACATAAACAGCCCCATTTTCCTTCAGGAGCCAAGCTAATTCTTTTCAATCCACTTTTTTATTACACTATTTTCCCTCACTCTATTTAGCGAGCATAAGGATAAATTTCCAAAGCTACCCGGTTGGAAAATAAATGGGTTCGCTGTTTGTCTAGCATTCCAATCTTTACAAATGTAAATCAGCCCAACTGCTGCCCCATTTAAAACCTCACAACTTCACAAAACATTAAAGGCCTCCTTTCAATACACAATTTACTCTGTGACAATTCCCTCAGATTTCTGCTTCAGACATCATTAGAAACTGACTGACTGATAAAAAGGGTGGGGAGGGTGGGGGGGGCCCACAATCGAAGGTCGCCAAGGTCAACTTGTGTAATTATACGTACTTTTACTGGGTCAACTACACCAGACACCGCTATTTGAAGGTTAAATTGTTACAATTAAGTACATATACAGCCTATTCCCATAGCTACTCTGTTGTTAAATCTACCGTAAACAACGTGCACATTTATTTCTGCTTCTAATTGTGTCCAAGATGTCGCTCGCTTGGAAAATTATACGGCAAAAAAGAACATTGTAATCCATTACCAAATTAAACAATAGTTTCGAGAGTAAAGCGGGTAATTAGCTGAGGGAGACTGGTTTTCATCTGTCTGCCTCAATGCTAAGAAGTTCATTTAGGTTACTCGATTTGGTTTAATTGGAGCTTTTGGGTGTCGCACCTCCCAATATGTTTTTATAGATGGAGCGTTGGCCACAAACAGAATGTGACCCCCCGGTGCACGATCATTCATTAGCGAAAGCTCTTCTGTGTGCCAAAAGACCCCTTGGGGTGTGGTGCTCCCCCTGTTTCTCCAGGCGGGCGTTAAAAGAGAGCTCTCTTTTTGTTATTAAGGAAAAATGAACCCATTGAAAAAATAATGCCCATGCCACACTTAGTGCGAAATTAGCTTGGCTGTATATAAAGGCCAATTCACATGACCCCTCCCGGGCCTGAAATGTCGATTGACAGCGATGCGGATGGAATTAAGTAGTGTGGCAAAGCCACCAAGTGAAGATTTTTGTGACGCTGTGGTGCAGCCTTCCCTAAGCTGGGGCTGATGGGAATTGTAGTCCCAAACATCTGGTGGGCATCAGGTTGGGAAAGGCTTCTGTAATGTCTAACGTTCTATAGTGCCACCAAGAGAAGTGGTCAACAGTGGCTTGGTCTTTATACAACTGCTGTGGTCCATTGGTTCATAACCCCAGGGATGGATTACTGCAACATACTCTGGGTGGGGCTGCCATTGCCTATGCTCCAGAAGCTCTAGCTGGTGCAGAAATTGATGAGGGAACATGGCCCACAACATCTGACACCAATGTGGAAATGGTGCTCATCTACTACCAAGCCTGGTTCATGGTCCTTGTATTAATGTACAAAGCCCTGGACAATTTAGGTCCCTGGGTATATTCCAGTTCAAACACTGAGGTCATCGGTAGGAGTGTTTCTGGTCGTTCCCCTCATTGGCGAGGCTCATCCGATGGCAACAAAAAACTGTGTGTTTTCCTGACACCTAAATGCAACTTGGATCCTCCACGTTTCTCATCTTATTTCCCCCCTCTTGTGTTTCCAGATTTTGCGTGGGAGACAAATTTTTCCTAAAGAACAACATGATACTGTGCCAGACAGACTATGAGGAGGGTTTAATGAAAGAAGGTTACGCACCCCAAGTTCGCTGATCCGATGCCTCGTCGCGGAGAATATTGAAGCACTATGTTCTTACCCTTTCTTTTCTTTGCTTTTGTTCAACGTGTATATATATATACATATATATATATTAAAAAGAAAAACAATGGCAGAACCTACTGAATAGCGTAGAAATAGGGAGACAGGATGGTCGTGTGGAATAAGAGGCGGACTTCAAATATATGTAGTGGAAATTGCACCAGTTCACAGTTGAATGTTTATTAAAAGATAATGTAAATACTTGCTGGAGTTTTTTTCCCCTTTCCTTTTTCTCTTTTGCTTGCTGTTTTGGTTATCTTATTTTACTTTATTTTTTATTTTGCGTCATTTGGCATGAGATGCTTATTTTGGACCAATGTATATAATATACTGTAATATTCAAAGCACAAATGTAATACAGTTTTATTGTGTTACCATTTGCTTCTTTGTATTGTTGCATTTAGTACAATCGGTGTTTAAACTTTATTGTATATTTATGCTTTCTGTATCTACCAGCTATTTTGAAAGAGCTGTATCTTTCTAGTAAAAACAAAACAAAAGCAAAAAAAAAGAGAGAAAGAGAGAGAGCCAATCCCATGCATTCTTCTCCGTTTTAAGAGCTTCACCAATGCTTGATCTATTGAATTAAAACTGATGGGTAAAACTGGCCAAAGTTAAGTGCACAGTTCCATTGACTTGAATTGGGTCTATTTAAGTGCATGCTAAACTCTCCCATTGAAACTGATGGGATTTGGAGGTGCTTAATTTCAGACTGGATTAGAATTCTAGCTAACCACGCTGAAGCTTCCAAGGTTCTCAGTCTTTCATTAGATCTCATGCAAGCTTTTCTTATCATTACTATTATTATATTGAATGATGTTAGCTATTTTATTCCATACAGTTCAAAAAGTACTTTCTGTTTGCTACGGAATTTCAGCGGGGGTTTGCCCCCACAACTTTGTTGGCAGTACTTCTCAACCTTACGGAGTGGGCGTTTAATTATTTGGGGCGGGGGCTACTGTGTTCTGTATACTTCCCCCCTCCAATATATATATATATATGTAATTGCTTGTTTCCAATATAACTGGGAATGAGGAGCTGAGCCCCAATGCAAATCAGTGCCTTTGGGTGTCATGTAAAAATTTTATATGTATATATATATTTCTGAAGTTATTTTAATGTAGCATAGTGATTTCTGCTCCTGTACAGAAACGTTATTTAAGAAAAGAAAAATCAGTGGCCTGCCTAAACATCTATCCGGTTTGGGTAGAGCATACCTAAGAGACTGTCTCCCTCCATATGACCATCACAGCCCATAACGTTGACCAAGAGCGCCCTCTTGAGGTCACCTCCTCAGTACCAACTCAAGACATCTGGGCCTTGCAGAGGGACATTCCTAGGGGCTGCCCCACAGCTATGGAAGTGCTGTCATGCTGGAGACTCGCTAAAACCTGCATAACCTTTCAGAAGCGTTGTCAGGCATTTTCGATACGAGCTGCTGGGGGAAGGGGAGATGGAAATGAAGAACCTCCACTCAGAGCGCTGAGGCTATCACATCTGTTGACTTTTGTAGATGCGTTTAATCAAAATTCGACTGGATATTGTATTCTTTGTTTCTTAATTTATTGTTGTCCATTCCAAGTTGTTTGGGTGGGGCAGTCTACAAAATAAATAAACTCTAAGGATTGGATGGCAAAATCTCAAGCTGGTGCTTCTCATCTACCGACTCAACTCCACTTTTTTTTAGCCAACTACCAGTTCCCCAGTTACCACATTTGCCACTGGTTTGCAAAGAAGACAGCGGCCATCACTTCACGTAACCTAAGATTCCTCAGAAAACAATTTTGAGTACTTTTCAAAAAGTTCTCCTAAGCTGTTAGAGAATTTCAGTCCTCCATTAGAAAAAAAAAATGATCAGTGAAATTATCTTTCCAGTCCCACCATCTATGAGTTTGGGGTACAGCTGTGGACTCAATTTTAATCTTTATTGGCTAACATGAGTTTCATTCCTCATTAAGTGAGCATCAGTTTCTCTGGAGAAACCCTTGGGAATATTTCACCGCTTCCCCAAAAGCATGCAGCAAAATGCTCTCCCCAAATAGCATGGGATGTTTGGGGATGTTATTTTAGCATCAACCTTTGCAGCTCCATGGTGTCATCCAACCAGAATCCACTCCTATGTTTGACATCTCTACCTGATTAATTCATGCAACCCTTTTTAGACAGTTTGGTGGTCGTACAGCAGAGGTGAGAAACATCAGGTCCAAGAGACCAATGCAGTTCTCCTGGCCTCTATCCAGTCCTCAGGCCCATATGCTTCACCGGGTCTGCTTCCCATCCTTTCTCCTGGCTGGAATGTGCCCTCAAATGGCAATAATGCCTCCTACTTGCCCAACTGGAGGTGTGTGTGTATTAGGTGGCTTCTGCACAGCACGAATGGACCCTGCTGTGGCACCTGTTAAAAGTGGCACCTGCACTTACTTACCTCTACCCGGCCGACCTCTGGCATCCAGCTCCTTCAAGGTTGCCCTCAAGGTACTGCAGCCTCAAGGCTGGGGGAGGGCAAAACAAACCCTGTTCTACACTTTTTCTACAGGAAGGCGATTGTGCCATAGCCAAGTAGTACCATTGGTTCCTTTGGGGCAACACTGACTGCTTTTCCTTTGGAGCATCGCTGACTGCTTTTGGTTGGTGGTAGCTCTTCAACGCATCATGCAGGGGGTGATCCTGTCTGTTTCCACCATGACTTGTCAGATACTGACCCCAAAGACAGTTTGCTGTGGAGCTCCAGCTGTGAAGTGAGGGTGACTAGCTACATTATCCTGTCATCTGCCTACATGGCATGTTTAGCACAGCTGTGAGGTTAGGAAGCATCCAGAATAGGATGCAGCCATACTAGAAAAGAATCAAAGCTATGGGATATGATCAAGATCAGGCTTCCTCAACCTCGGACCTCCAGTTGTTTTTGGCCTACAACTCCCATGATCCCTAGCTAGCAGGACTAGTAGTCAGGGATGATGGGAATTGTAGTCTCAAAACATCTGGAGGGCCAAGGTTGAGGAAGCCTGATCAAGATGATCCTATTTCCTTTCTTAAAAGCACTCACCACAAAGATATTCATACACAGATGTGCAAGAGCACAAGTCTCAATAGGAATAAAAATCTAAAAATGGCTATTGGCCATGAAAGCTTAATTGAATTCACATATGCAGAGGCATATGTGATAATGGATAATAATAATAATATATAAAAATAATTTATTACTTATACCCTGCCCATCTGGCTGGGTTTCCCCAGCCACTTTGGGCGGCTCCCAACAGAATCAAAACAGAAAACATCAAACATTAAGAACTTCCCTAAACAGGGCTGCCTTCAGATATCTTCTAAAAGTCAGATAGTTGCTTATTGCCTTGACATCTGATGGGAGGGCATTCCACAGGGCAGGCGCCACTACCGAGAAGGCCCTCTGCCTGGTTCCCTTGTAATCTCACATCTCGCAGTGAAGGAACTGCCAGAAGGCCTTTGGAGCTGGACCTCAGTTTCTGGGCAGAACGATGAGGGTGGAGACGCTCCTATACTTGGGCTTGGGAGAGACTGTGGGCTTAGTCACACCTCCATTTGGCCCACCACTTCCCCCTGGGGAAACCGAATCTTTGGAACAAATGGCAGTAGGGTTTTCTGCAGAGTGCCAGCAGGGCCAAGGCAAAACCGCTACGGCACAGGACAAATGGAAGTGTGGATTAGCCCTGTTGCAACATTTTGTTTGCTAAAGAGGCAACTGGAACTCATTTCCAGGTTTGTCTGCATTTATCACATAAAGCAGTGGTCCCAAAGCTTCCCCCAAAACTGCAGCATGGCAACACCAACATCTTTTATTATATGTACTAGGAGCTGCATCCCTGCTCGCCAACCCCACTCCCCCCTTGCGGGGTTTCCAAGCTCCAGCTGCCACCGAGGGAAGCATAATAAAATTCAGGTTTCTTCCACATGCTTCCCAAAGGAGCAGCAGTGATGGCAGCCTTTCACACACACTTTGCCCCTGCCCCTGGCTCGTTCACTGTAAACCCATAGGGCAATCTCCCCTGTTCTCTCCTTACAGGTGGTCAATGCTATTGGTTGCTGCCTGTCTCATTGGGGCTGCATAGAAAGTTGCTCAACTAAATTGGCTACAGCAGAAGTTTCCCATCTTTTTGAGTCCACGGCTCCCTTGACCAACTACATTTTCTGCAGCACTCCTGTGAGGCTCAGGAGCCCAGTTATGTCACCCCTTTCCTGCAGAGCTGGCACCCTCTCACCCTTTTTCGAACACCCTCCCTTGTCCCTAAGTGTTCCCTCATCCTCCTCTCCTCTCCCCTCTCCTTGGGAGTCATCTGGGCAGCAGCTGCTGCTGTCCCTGGTCTCTGAGCTGCCCTCCCCCAGAGGTGCCCTCAGAGGCATCATTCACCTGCAGAGCTTGTAGCCAGGGCTGCTGTGATAAAAAACTATGCAAGCCTTTGGGAGGCAGAGACACGAGAGGACATCAGAGGCAGGGAAAGAGGGACAGAGGTCAATGTTGCCCTCGGCACCCCTGGCTATCATTCAAGGCACCCCAGGGTGCCACGACACACTGGTTGAAAACCACTGGGCTACAGTGACTGTCTATAGGGGGTTGGTTAGCTGTGGTTCCTGCATGGCTGGCAGTTGGACTGGGTGGGACTTTGGGTCCCTTCCAATTCTCTGATTCTAGGACTGGCAGCAGTTCTTGGCAGCTTCTGACAGTCAACTTTCCCTCCCCTACCTGGGGATGCCAGGGATTGGATTGGGACCCTCTGCATGTCACACCTGAATTACATAAGCACAGCCTGTGTTTGGTGCAGTTTTCTCCCGATCTTGAGTCATCACTCTTTCAAAATCACATGCCCCAATGTTCTTTTTAAAAAAATTAAAATTAAAAGAATTCCTCCCCTACATCAGTTTGCAGTTGGTTTTAACTACCAGTGAACAAAGTGTTCATCAGAGAGAAAGACCGGGGGAGGGGGAGCAATCTTGTTAACATTTTTGGACTCTGCAGGCAAAGGGAGGGTTTTAAAGATTCCCACTACCAACACACACACACACACACACACACACACAATGTAATGCTAAGTAGTTTCTTGTAATTTTCTCAGCAGTGGGCAGTTTGCAGTCATCTGTGCCTAGAACAAATCTTGTCCAAAACCACACACCCCACTCCCAGAAGATCTGGGGTGATTGCTGGGCATAATTTGATGCATTTAATTGATTGTTCTGAAAGCTTCATCTGTGCTGCCATCGCCCAACTCCATTATCAATTTGCCCATTTGTGGTTCGAGGGATTAAACAAAAAATCCACCTAAATCCTATAAACGAATATTGCACATGGGGTTTAAATAAAGCATAGTTTCAATGGCCCTTTGTGCCATATCATGCCCCAGCACCACAAACGAAGGAAATGCAGTTTGCCGTCCTAAACCCCATGGCCTAAGTAAAATAAATAGCAGCTCTTCCCCAACTTAAACGCATCGGCTTCCTGGTTCGATGTTCTGCACCCATTGTAAGTGCTATTGAATGGAATGGGCATTGCTGAAGAACTCTCCTATGGCGTCCATGCAGGAGAAGCAAGCAGTTGTGCTCCCCACAAAAAAAGAATACCACTCAAATGCACATACTCAATTATAATGCCAGAGAGCGATGGGCAAGAGAACAGCTTAACATCACTAGTTAGCAGTATTATAGGAGGAGTGGTGTGAAGGAAAGCATCTGAAGCTGCCAGCCACCTGGCTCAGGTACATTCTAAATGCCCTTTGGATGATTTAGTTCTCCTGGACCTGCCATTAAGGAGGCTACAGGAAGGATGTTCAGCTCCTTCCTTCTCTCCAGCATGTCCCTGGGATGAAAGCTTCCCAGAAAATATCTCATGTAATCAATGTGTTCAGAGAGTTACCCAGCACAAATTACTCATTAATTCAATAGCGCACAGTAAAAAAAGAACAATTAATTAATGAGTCACCCTTAGATCACTTTGATTGCAATGCGGTTTGGTTGACGCGGCAGGCACTTACAAATGAAGCTGCTTTCCCATGTTATAGATATATAGATAGTGCCATGGCCAGTGTCATATTTCACACACGCCTAAGAGTAATTGTGTGATTACTAGCTTCATTAAAGTGGGGCATAGGAAGAGTGCCTTCTGTCGTGGATATGCTCCAAGACAGAGGAAACCAATTATTCAATTCTATTTGATTTGCAAACTTCGCCGTTCTTATCTTGTGCTCCCTAACAAGATTGCCCATCGCTGTTATTCCCATTTTACAGATAAGAGGCTGAAGCTAAAGGCTTTTCCGGATTATCCATTGGTAGTTCAACAACTCTGCAAGTTGTTTCTCATTTCTTGTACCAGAGCCAGCTGTCTGACACTGAGCAAACAGAGGAAGGGGACACTCGAACTTGCGGCTATCCAACGAAGCTGAATGTTGGGACGGATGAAATAAAATACTTCTCCAGGCAACACATTATTAGTTAAAACTATGGAACTCGCTCCCAAAGGAGACAGTGATTACCACCAACCTAAAGTAAAGGTAAAGGGACCCCTGACCATTAGGTCCAGTCATGACTGACTCGGGTTGCGGCGCTCATCTCGCTGTATTGGCCGAGGGAGCCAGCGTACAGCTTCCAGGTCATGTGGCCAGCATGACTAAGCCTCTTCTGGCGAACCAGAGCGGTGCACAGAAACGCTGTTTACCTTCCCGCCGGAGTAGTACCTATTTATCTACTTGCACTTTGACGTGCTTTCGAACTGCTAGGTTGGCAGGAGCAGGGACCGAGCAACAGGAGCTCACCCCGTCGCGGGGATTCGATCCGCCAACCTTCTGATCGGCAAGTCCTAGGCTCTGTGGTTTAACCCACAGCGCCACCCGCGTCCCGATCACCAACCTAGATGGCTTTGAAAGAGCGTTAGACAAATTCATGGAGGAGAGGGCTATTGATGTCTACTAGCCATGTGGACTATGCTCTGCCTGAAAGCAGCAGTGCTTCTTGGTGGAAACAACCGGAGGAGAGAGCGCTCTTGGGTTCAAATCCTGCTTGCAGGTTCTCCACAGGAATCTGATTGGCCAATGTGAGAACAAGATGCTGGATGCGATGAGCCACTGGCCTGCTCCAGCAGGAAGTTCTTGTGCTCTTACTTTGTGGAGGCCAGGTAAGGTCGTGGCTAAAGTGTCCCTCCTTTGTAACTTCAGAAGAGATGCACATGGGTCTGTGTTAGTCCCAATCTTCCTTCCCCTCTATCCTGTAGGCCAGGGGTCAGCAAACTTTTCCAGCAGGGAGGCAGTCCACTGTCCCTCAAACCTTGTGGGGGGCCGGACTATATTTTGAAAAAAAATATTGAACTAATTCCTGTGCCCCACAAATAACCCAGAGATGCATTTTAAATAAAAGCACACATTCTGCTCATGTAAAAACACCAGGCAGCCCCCACAAATAACCCAGAGATGCATTTTTGCATGGCAAGTTCCCGCCTACCCCAGAGGAAATAAAGACATATGACACCAAGGTTAATGGGCTAAAAATGGCCACAACTTGTGGCTGGTGCCAATTTGCCACATGGAAAAATTCCTACCAGGCCCCTCAACGGCGACCAACTGAGGTCCATAGCAAGGTCAGATGGACAACCTAAAAGGGAGGGAGGGTGGGAAACCACAGCGTAGAAGCGGCCAAAGAGGGAGATCCCCCGGGCACGCCAGCGCTAAATAGCGCTAGCCACACCCAGCCAACCAGCCGATTGGCTGGCCAGGCGGTGATGCAGCCGGGAGTTCCCTCAGTCGCGCGGAGGCTGCAGGCTAGTCCCCGCACATGTGGGGTGGACGTGAAGCCCACAACCCCACCTCCTCTCCAGTTCGGAAGTGGCTTAAATAAAAGCACACATTCTGCTCATGTAAAAACACCAGGCAGGCCCCACAAATAACCCAGAGATGCATTTTAAATAAAAGGACACATTCTACTCATGTAAAAACATGCTGATTCCCGACCATCCAGGGGCCAGATTTAGAAGACGATTGGGCCGGATCCGGCCCCCGGGCCTTAGTTTGCCTACCCATGCTGTAGGCTCTTCTTTCTGCAGGCCAAGAAACCATAGCCTTTACTTCTTAACATGCCCTAATAGCTCAGCGGGAGAATACATACGTCTCATGAAAAAAGGTTCCAAGATCAATCTCCAGCATTAATCTCTTCAGTTTAAAAGGATCATAAGGCCAACCAAGTTTGACACCAAACGCATCATTGTGTTTAAAATGCAGGTTTTTAAAAAATGCAAATAGTATCAACTGGAGGTGGGGGCAATAATGATCAGGATCATGGCAGGCATGGAGTGGGAATTTAACTCAATTTGCATTGCAGAGAAATCCCCTACCGGGGCCAATGGGATATTTCCCTCCACAAAAAAGGTACATTAAGAGCTAACCCCACCCCCTGCCTCCACCTGCATTCCTGCTCTGCTTCCTATAATTATTTTCAGGGGGTGGGTGGGAACTGGTGCTTATTGCATTTTTGAAAATTTGCAGGTTAAAAGCAAAGATGCATTTGACACCCCATCTAGCTTGGCCTTTCGATAGGTGATGTGGAAGACCACCTTCCTGGAATTCTTGAGAGATGCCACTGTACTGGGTGAGGGGAGAACGTGACGTGGTACAAGGCAGCTGCTTGTATTCTGAAAGGCTGCCCTGCAGAAAATGGAGCAGGCTTTCTATCTGTTGCTCCGAAAGCATTAAGGCAATTTATCTGATGACATCACACCTCCTCAAGACACAAAGCTAAAGGTAAAGGGACCCATGACCATTAGGTCCAGTAGTGACTGACTCTGGGGTTGCGGCGCTCATCTAGCTTTATTGGCCGAGGGAGCCGGCGTACAGCTTCCGGGTCATGTGGCCAGCTTGACTAAGCCGCTTCTGGCGAACCAGAGCAGCACACGGAAATGCCATTTACCTTCCCACTGGAGCAGTACCTATTTATCTACTTGCACTTTGATGTGCTTTCGAACTGCTAGGTTGGCAGGAGCAGGGACCAAGCAACAGGAGCTCACCCTGTCATGGGGATTCGAACCGCCGACCTTCTGATCGGCAAGTCCTAGGCTCTGTGGTCTACAGGCTCATAACTCTGAATCATGTCTTGGTTTAAAAGCCCTTAGGCTTTGCCAAGCTTTGACTTGGTAGACTATTACCTGCACCCTTAAAACAGTCGAACGTTACTTTTGTTCTGTATCTCATGAGCATTTAGCTTCTGAGAAGACTTTACAAAACATCTTCAGTTTTGCATTTCATTCCTTCAAATAAAATTCACTGTTGAATGAAGAGAGCGGCTTTCATTCTATCATAGCTGTCAACTTTCCCCTTTTCTTGCGAGGAATCCTATTCGGAATAAGGGAATTTCCCTTTTTAAAAAGGGAAAAGTTGACAGCTATGCTTTCTATAATGTTAAAGTACTCTTTAGTACAGTGGTACCTCGGGTTACATATGCTTCAGGTTACATACACTTCAGGTTACAGACTCCGCTAACCCATAAATAGTAATAGTAATAATAATAATAATAATAATAATAATAGGGCTCAGGGCGGCTAACAACAATAAAACAGTACAACAGTACTACACAACACTCTAAAATCATTCATTATAAAATTAATTCAAATCAAACCAATGGCAACCATTGGGCCAGAGCTCCACGAAGATTGCCGAAGGAGGGAGTCAGGCTGTGCCCTGGCCAAAGGCCTGGTGGAACAGCTCTGTCTTGCAGGCCCTGCAGAAAGATGTCAAGTCCCACAGGGCCCTAGTCTCTTGTGACAAAGTGTTCCACCAGATCAGAGTTCTTACCTCGGGTTAAGAACTTTGCTTCAGGATGAGAATAGAAATCATGCTCCGGCGGCGCGGCGGCAGCAGGAGGCCCCATTAGCTAAAGTGGTGCTTCAGGTTAAGAACAGTTTCAGGTTAAGAACAGACCTCCGGAACGAATTAAGTTCTTAACCCGAGGTACCACTGTAATATAATAGAAGATAGCCCATATTATTAAGTAACTTATTCTGATACATTTAGCATCATAACCACATTTATTTAGGTAAGTGAATAGCACTCCCCCCCCCCCAAAAAAGGGCTGCACACAAGACCCCAAAGTCCATAAATCCACAATAGCTTTTGTGTTTGTCACCCTGGGCTTCATTAGGAGGAAGGATGTTGTTATGTATTCAGTGATCTGCGATTGCCTGAGCTTGAGTCTGGACTAAGGGTTCTGAGCCCCTGTGTTCTGATTCGATACGTGATATCCAATCACAGAACATTCCAGGATTTGGGCCTCTGGCATTGGCCCTTAAACTCTGAGTCACGATTCGCAGCTTGGAAGTTTAGACAGCCAATCACACTGGGAGTAGAAGTGTCCCAGGCCTTCAGAAATGTATATAAGCAGTTGCTTTGCCCCTGTTGTCGAGTTCTGTTAGTTCAATAAAGGTTCTTGCTGTTATCACTGTGTCTTGCCTTGTGGGAACCCACCTACACTTCAGGTGGGGTACAAATTAATAATAATGATAATGATAATGATAATATTTCCCAGTGTTCTTCCTTTTGGGACACGTTATTCCCGCTGATTTTCCAGCACAGCAATCAGCAATCAGTTCTGTGCAGTGTCCCAGACCACAAACCTATGCCAGGTTGGGGGCACTTTGGCAAATCGAAAGGGTGGCTAGATCTGGTGACCTAGCACTTTAAGAGGAGTCAAGATGAAAGCCAGCTGAGGCCTTGCTAGGTAAAAGTAAAGGGACCCCTGACCATTAGGTCCAGTCATGGCCGACTCTGGGGTTGCGGTGCTCATTTTGCTTTATTGGCCGAGGGAGCCGGTGTACAACTTCCGGGTCATGTGGCCAGCATGACTAAGCTGCTTCTGGCGAACCAGAGCAGCGCACGGAAACACCGTTTACCTTCCTGCCGGAGCGATACCTATTTATCTACTCACACTTTTGACGTGCTTTTGAACTGCTAGGTTGGCAGGAGCATGGACCGAGTAATGGGAGCTCACCCCGTCACGGGGATTCGAACCGCCGACCTTCTGATCGGCAAGTCCTAGGCTCTGTGGTTTAAGCCACAGCGCCACCCGCGTCCCGAGGCCATGCTAGCTGTTGATAAACCCCAGCCATCAGCCTTGAATTCTCTAGCCAAAGAAAGTCAAGATGTAATCCTTTGAAACAACATTCAAAAATGACTCATTAAGTCACAGGGTTCACAGAGTTTTTGCGGTAAGAACAGCCTGTCCACCAAGCCCACATTTTGTGTTGTGGGGAGCCTGAGAATACTCTGTGGGGCTGTTGTCAATGCAAAATATCAGAAACTAAAACAAAAGTAATTTTAATAAAGTAGAAGGGGAGAGCCAAGTGAAATTGGCAGCCATCCCAGGCTTTTTCCACATCCTGCTTTACATTTCGATAGACTGTTGCCTGCATTTTTCCTTCTTATATCTAAAGATGTAAGAAGGGCAAGAGAGGATTTTCTTTTTGTTTGTTTGTTTTAAATCAAAAACACTGAAAAATCTGGGTCCTGGTCTGCAGCAGGAACTTCTGGCCGTAGTCTCACCCACTCCAGTGACACCCAAAAAGCCACTCCTGAAATCCAGGAGAACTATGGGAGTGGCCTCTGCTGCAATAATCTGCTGTTCGAAACCAGAGAAGTCATATTTGCGTACATAGAAAGACTTGTGTATGTCCATGGGCACCTTTAGATCCTGGCTCGTGTTATAGACTGGTTGGACGCAGAGGTTGGTGAAGAAACATGGGGGTCTTCCCCTCCTACTACAACAAGCTCCCCTCCCACCTGGTCTCCCAGAACCAGGAGAGGTGTGAAGAGGGTGGAGGAGAAGCTTCATGTAGGCATAGTCTCAGAATGCTTGGGAGAATCTCTGGAGAGGAGGGGACTTAGGTAGCTGTGAGGGAGTGGGGACCTTCAGGCTCAGCAACTGCTTCATGAGAACAAGACCTGTCAGAGACGAGTTGCTGTGCTCATTAGGCCTGGCACTCCTGTTCTTGCTAAGAAAGAGTTAAGTCCAACTCGCTCTGTGTAATTTACTGCCAGCTTGCTCCTGTCTTTCAGGGTTGGATTGAAGACAATGAGTAAGGTAAGGACTATATCACAGTGCTAGAGCATCTGCTTTGCCCTACACAACAACATAATATACAAAACCCTCCAAATGAGGGCATGCCCAGTAAAACCATTATGTCTAGGGACTAAAATTGTCTGTGTCACCTGATGCAGGGTCACGTATTATTATTAAAATAACGAGGTGTTTCCAGATCGCTTGTCATTGCTAGAAAACCCACTGCAGTCAGTATCTGTTTGGCAACAGATTCTACAGCCACAGATTGCAAAAATATGGTGGCTAGGAACAGATTTTTTGCAGAGCTCCTTGTTACCTCACGTTTTCTCCCTTCAACCCCCGAGAGAAAATCCTAATAAAAGAACACAAAGTCACCACCTGAAGTTCCTACTCTACCTTGGTTAAATGCCATTCCACAAAGCTTATAGTGTAATTATAACAGTTCCCTTAGGTAAGTAAGAAACATCTGTTAGTAACACATAGCAGGTGTTAGCAATTACACATACTGATTTTTTTTTAACAAAAAAAATGGTTTTAATTAAAAAGAATTCTGTTGTCTGAAAAGCGGGGCATGCTAAGTCCAAACACACTCTTGTCAGCGTGTCTCCACATAATGTAATATGCAAACTTAGATAAAGGTTTGTGTGAGGTTTTCCTACAGAAATGGGAAGAGGGGGAGAAGAAATCAGAAGAAATTAGAAAAGTATGTTTTACGGAAGATGCCAGTTCGCCGCAATCCAGCTGGCATTGTGATTCAGTGTAGTTCATTTACGCTTTCATCTAAAACCCACAACCAATTTGTATTCCAGCATGAGGCTTGGTAGAATCTGTACAGTTCATCTGATCACCGAATAGCCGAGCAAAAATATTTGAGTGCAAACAGAATGAATGCACTTCAGGAGCGAATATAATAGCCAGACTGGGAAAGCAGACAGCAACAATGCAAGTATTAATTTGCAAACCAAGGACTCTACTCTTCAGTTCCTTTTGAGAGAGAAACACTTACACTTGGGTTTTTGAATTTCCTATACCTGCACCATGGTGCCGCACTGACCTTTATTATTCATGCTTAAGTTAATATAGGTGTCTGACACCTGCAATTTTGATATTTAAACATTAAGAACACAATGAGAACTCTGCTCAATCAGACCAAGGTTCCATCTAGTACAGCATCCACTTAAGCACTATAGAGCCAGATGCTTTTAGGAACATAGGAACCAGTTGCCCATCTGGCTCAGAATCCTGCTCTCATAGCGACCAGTCAGATACTGGTGGCTGGATCTGAGCAGGATTTGAGCACAAAAGCTCTTCCCATCCCTCTGGTTCCCAGCACCAGGCATTCAGAAGCATACCACTTCCAACGGTGGAGGCAGAACATAACCACCAGGGTAAAGGTAAAGGTAAAGGTAAAGGGACCCCTGACCATTAGGTCCAGTTGTAGCTGACTCTGGGGTTGCGGCGCTCATCTCGCTTTACTGGCCGAGGGAGCCGGCATACAGCTTCCGGGTCATGTGGCCAGCATGACTAAGCCACTTCTGGAGAACCAGAGCAGCGCACAGAAACGCTGTTTACCTTCCTGCCGGAGCAGTCCCTATTTATCTACTTGCACTTTGATGTGCTTTTGAACTGCTAGGTTGACAGGAGCAGGGACCAAGCAATGGGAGCTCACCCCATCACAGGGATTTGAACCGCTGGCCTTCTGATTGGCAAGTTCTAGGCTCTGTGGTTTAACCCACAGCGCCACCTGTGTCCCTCACCACCAGGTTAGTAGCCACCAATAGCCTTCTCCTTGACAAATTTCTGTAATCCTCATCCAAACTGGTGTCCATCACTGCCTCTTGTTGGAATGCATTTCACAGTTAAGCCATGTGCTGCGTGAAGTAGTACAGTGGTACATCTGGTTAAGAACTTAATTCGTTCTGGAGGTCCGTTCTTAACCTGAAACTGTTCTTAACCTGAGGTACCACTTTAGCTAATGGGGCCTCCCGCTACTGCCGCGCAATTTCTGTTCTCATTCTGAAGCAAAGTTCTTAACCTGAGGTACTATTTCTGGGTGAGCAGAGCCTATAACCTGAAGCATCTGTAACCTGAAGCATCTGTAACCCGAAGTACCACTGTACTTTCCTTTGTCGGTCTTGAATCCTCCACATTCAGCTTCATTGTCTGTTCCTGAGCTCTAGTGCTTAGAGAGAAGGAGGAAATTGGCTACCATTGGGCCTTGCAAAGTCCATTGCACCATGCTTTCTTTGCAAACCTAGATGATCAGCTGATCAATGAGGTCAGGTACAGGGCAGGTGGTTGCGGCTTAGTCAAACAGAGGCATTTGCCTCTATGCTAGCTGATACTCTCTGTAAGACATGTCTGCAGTTATCGACCATGGCAGACCCTCCAGGGTTCCCTATTTCCCAGGGACAGTCCCAGATTTACAGAAGCCATACTGGTTTCTGATTTGATCCCAGAATGTCCTGCTTTTCCTTAGGACATCCCTATTTTCATTGGAGAAATGTTGACAGGTATGGAGTTATGCAACTCCCGAGTCAAGGAAATAAGTAACTATACAACCTTTAGAAGGAATCTGAAGGCAGCCCTGTCTAGGGTAGTTTTTTAATGTTTGATGTTTTATTATGTTTTTATACATGTTGGAAGCTGCCCAGAGTGGCTGAAGCAACCCAGTCAGATGGGTGGGGTATTAATAATAATAATAATAATAAGTGAACAGGACATCCCTATTTTCATTGGAGAAATGCTGGAGACTATGCCATGATCTATGTTGTGCTTATATCCAGGCAACGCTATTGCAATGTGCTCTGTGTATGACTGCCTTTGAAGATGATTACGAACTTTCAGCTGCCCTTTTTGATCTCTTCGTTTCAGTTTTCCACTCTTTCTTCTAAAGAGAGCGAATCTTCACCTCGGTTTCCTTCAGGATATTAATGGATGTCATTGATGTCCTCAAGGCCCAAATTCTGGCCACTGGACAGTTAGGATCAGTTAGATCTTAGGCTATGCTGGGGGTCAGGAACACATCCTACAGTCAACTGTGGTTTAAATGGAATTTAGATTTATTAGTGCAAATAGGATTTAGATTCACCCCACAGCATGCCTGCGCCAGCTACTGCACCCTCATTTTGCTCTCTGGCAGCCGAAAGACACATTTGCTTCTGCTGGCCCCGAGGCAATGAGCCTCAGAACATGGCGATATGCTTCTCTCCCTGCTGCCTTACTCATGAATTAATGGCCAGGACTTTCCATATTTAAAGAATTGCCTCCACAAGGCCATCCACTTTTCACAGAGTTATGATTCCACCTCATTCAGGTGGCTGAAGCTCCCAATTAGAGAAAATCAGTGAATCTCTTTTGTGTGTGTGTGTGAAAATGAGGGACTTCACCTCCCCTGCTTTCCCCCTATGAATACTACAACTGTTTAATATTTATCAAGTGTCAAGAACATTCTGGTCTTCTACAGAATGCAGAAGTGACCAGGGATGGGTTTGTTTTAACACAAAAGTTAAGGCGCAAGACCACAGCTAAATTAGGGATCGCCAATGGGAATGTTTCAGAGAGCAGGGAATGGCTACATCAGAATCAGCCCAGGAAAAAAGAAGACTGAACGTTCAAAAATGGTGTCATAATATAACAAGCTCTAAGTCAGGGGTAGGGAACCTCTGGAAGCGCCAAACTGCACAGCCAATTATTGGGGGTAGTGAGATCTATCCACACTGTACATTTAAAGCACTTTGATACATTTTAAGCAGTCATGGTTTTCCCCAAAGAATCCTTCTAAACATAGTTTGTTGAGGGTGCTGAGAATTGGTAGGAGAGGTTAAAGTAGTAATGATACAATGGGCTAAAGATTTTGGTTATAATATTCAACTAGAATCTTGGGGAAAGTTATGGAATGAAGGTATAAATTTCACTGCTTGCAGTGCATTGAAAGAGAATGCGATGAAAATGATGTACAGGTGGTATTTAACTCCAGCTAAACTTGCTAAAATGTACAGGACAAAAAATAAGGAATGTTGGAAATGTAAGGAAAAGGAAGGTATCCTCTATCACATGTGCTGGAGTTGTAAGGAAGTAAAAGCTTACTGGGAAATGATATATAATGAATTAAAGAAAATGTTTAAGTACACCTTTGTTTAAAAACTAGAAGCTATTTTACTGGGTATAGTGAGGGAAGAGATACCAAGGGGAGATAAAAAAATTGTTTCTGTATGCAACAACTGCGGTAAGAATTCTTTTAGCCCAAAAATGGAAGCAGCAAGAGGTACCAACAAAGGAAGAGTGGCAGGTGAAGATGATGGACTTCGTGGAGCTGGCAAGGCTGACTGGAAAAATCTGAAACCAGCGTGATCATGCATTTCTAAAAGACTGGAATAAATTTCAGCATTATTTGAAGGACTATTGTAAGCAATTAACATCACTAGCAGGGTTGCCGGAAGATTTGTAAAGAAAACAGTATTATTCTATTCATAATTACTAAAATAAGAGATCATTGTAATGTCTGAAAGATGGATTGAAAAAGGTACAAATGCTAAGATATAAATATTAACTTGGAAAACCATGTGGTGGGAGGGAGGGAAGGTGATGAGCTCTAATAGAGCGAAAAAGTAAAGCAGATAACAATGACTTGGTTATATGGTGTAAAATGTAAAACCAATAAAAATGAGAGAGAGAGAGAGAGAGAGAGAGAGAGAGAGAGAGAGAGAGAGAGAAGAGAAAATTGGTAGGAGATCCCTATTCCTTTCACTGAGCTATAGTTCCCAGAGTTCCCCAGGAAGAGGGATTGATTGCTGAACCACACTGAGAATTGTAGGTCTGTTAGAAGAAGGGGACTTCTTCTGTAAGGGGACTGCCATCGGAACAGGGAAGGGAGGCAGAGGGGCAGTTGGGATACAAGGAACCTCCGAAAATCTTGAGAAGCAGTTCCTCTTCCTGCAGTGGGGAAAGCCACACCTCCAGTGGGGAAGAGGGGAAAGGACCAGAGGATGCTGCTGGGAGCCTCAGCATCGCTCCTGGCCAAGCCGGCCAGGAAGGAAGCAGGCCTCTTCCGTCGCCCACCTGGTGCAGAGGTGTAAAATGCAAATAAGGAAGGAAAAGGCTGGGGGTGACTAAGCTCTTATGTTGCTCTTATGAGCTCTTATGAGAGGTTATGGAATAGAGGAATGAAATTTACACTACGAGAAAATTTAGAGAAAATGATGTATTGTTGGGACATCACACCGGTAAAATTGGAAAAAATGTATAAAAGTGGAAATAAAGTGTGCTGGAGATGTAAGCAGAAGGAGGGGGGTTTTTACCACATGTGGTGGGCGTGTGACAAAATTAAAAAAAATTGGGAGCTCATATATAATGAATTTTAAAAAATCTTTAGGTACACCTTCTTAAAAAAACCAGAGGCATTCCTCTTAGGAATAATTGGGGATGAAATTAAAAGAAAAGACCAGAATTTATTTCAGTACACGACAACGGCAGCTAGGATATTGATAGCTCGAAAATGGAAATCAGTCGAGATTCCCACGATCACAGATTGGCAAACAAAATTATTTGAATATGCAGAATTAGCAAGAATGACAAACAAAATCAGATATCAAAAAGAAACAAAGTTTATTGAAGAGTGGAGTAAATTTGTGACGTATATTGAAAGTAATTGTAGCATATTAAAAACTACAGTAGGTCTAACATAAACCTTGTTATGTGTAAATTTCAGACATAGAAACTGCAGGAGAAGAAAAAATGTAAGAAAACCGTAGCAGGATAGGAGGGAGGTCAACATGCGTGTTAACGCAATGTAAATAAGTGGACGATACTTAACATTGATTGATAAGAGTGTTTATTTTTACTTTTTTTGTTTGTCTTTTTTCTTTCTTCTTCTTTTTCTTTTGCTATATGCCTTTTGTTTTCTGTGGAAAATTTCAATAAAAAGCAAATAATAATAATAATAAAGCTCTTATGTTGGGGGAGGACCCGGAAACAACCACTCCTGGATTCTGCTAGCGATTGAGGCAGTCATGAACTTGTGGTTCTGCACTGTAAATAGTTTTGAACCAAGATAAAACCTGTAAAAGATAGGTCGGAGTCCTGACTGGTTACTCACGAGCAACCACCATTGCCATCTGACAGCCTCCTAATAATATTTAACAAACTACAGTCCCCAGAAGTCTCTGGAAGAAACCATGTTGGTTTGAAGTGGTATGATACTGCTTTAAATCAAATAGTGCAGATGGGACCCTGAGGTCCAGTAACATCTAGCCTGTTACACCATCTCAGTTCTAAGCTGAGGTTAAATAAATTATTCCCTCATTGGACTAGGTCCTGGGAGACCAGATTTCAAATCCTCACTCAGCCGTTGAACTTGGCCACGTCACTGTCTCTCAGCCTCACCTGCTTCACACAGTTGTTGTGAAGATAAATTCGGGGGAATAGAAACTTGTGTGGCACCTTGAGGACCTTCAAAATGTGGTAAGCCAGGCTTGCAGCATTTGGGGACCCCAGATTTCCATTTCCCAAAGCCCTGTCCTGATGACACCACTGGCTAGAAGTGTGCACACAGCAATAAAAAATGACCCAGTGCTTCAGGGTGTGGGGAAATTCTGGCTTTCTGGACGTTTTGAACTGCAGCTCCCATCATCCCTGTTCAATGGTCTTCCTTGTTAGGGATGATGGGAGTTGTAGTTTAGCAAATCTGGAGGGTCAAAGGTTCACTACACCTGCCATGTGGTGCCCATTCCAATCCGGAATAATGGGAAGGTTCATCTACAACCACACAGCCTACAATGTGAAAAGGGGTCACACTGAGTGACAATTGTCCAACTGTACTTCCAGATCCTTGTCTCTGTCTACACTGCACTTAATTCCCCATCTTGCAATTAATTCTTTTGCTGGATTGGATCATTAGCTATATAAAGTCCATTACAGGGTTTACGATCCCCTTGAACCCACTTAGCCATTCTGTTGGGTTACTTAGAGAAACACAGTATTCCTGGTACACAATGTGAATTAATAGGCCTTTTGTTAAAAGCGGCCAAATTTCAACAGGCTTCACAGCAGAAATGCCCCCAGGCACCACCTATTAAAGGGTGGTTTGACAAAATACGGGGATTGCTTATAATGGACAAAATATCTATGTAAATTAGGGCTGCTTTGCACCCTCATTTCAAAGATGATTTATGGGGGAAATGTTACGCATTTCTTATTGACTATAAAAAAAGGATATATAAAAGGCCTGCTAAATTCAGCCCCCCCCCCCCCCCGGTGTGTGTGTCTGTGTAAAGAGAGAGAGGGAGATTTTATGTTATAATTTCAGTGTATTTGATCTCTTGTGACTCCAGAAACAGAATATAGAAGTGAAAATTGGTGGTTATGTTTGAAATGAATGTGGAATGTAATGTTGGTTAATGACATGCCGGTTAGTGCATTGCTTTTTTTGTAACTGGGGGGGGGGGGTGGAGAGAAACCCTTCAGATAAATAACAATAAAAAATGTTTCCAAAAAATAATCACTTTGCACAGGCAGGGCCGGGGAACGCCATTCGTAATTCAAGCCATGGACTTTTGCAGTTAGGACATCTGGTTCATGCCTACTTCCATGCCTCTGTCTTGTATTGCTCTTATTTAAAATGTGCTGTTTGCACAACTCACGGAGGCCATGCTGCATTCTATCGCTGAGGACTGCGTTCAAAAAGAAGCAGCAGCAGCTTTGAAAGCCAGACACGTAGCCAATGAGTTATCAAAGAGGAGAGGGGGAGAGGGAGCCTAGTGCCTTGCGGCCCTGAAAGGGTTAATGGCAAGCCCCTAAAGTTAAAGGTGCCGTCACTTCTAGGCAGTTCATCAAGCGATGGAGTCAGGAAACAAGGGAGAATAGATGAAGGTGCTGGGGATAATAATAATGGCAAGTCGTGATTTCCCTAGAGATGATCTGATCTATGGCCAAAAGCACAGAAAAAGAGGCCAGAAAGTGCTATAACGCTACCTTGCAGCGCTTAACAGACTCAGAAGCAGTAACCTGGTGTCAGAAGAGAGTAGTGGGGGCCGAGAGGAAGCCCATCACCCTGCTCATTTTTAGCGGTGGGCGGGGGGAGCAAGAGTTATGCCGAGGCACAGGAAGGGAGAGCAGAATTCACCTCCAAAATTAAACAGCTGAAAGGTATGATTTAACAATGCTCAAAACTCAATAAGCCAAAGATAAACAGCAAATTAGATGGCTCAATGTCAGGAGGTAAGGGAAGGGGGGGAAGCATCTTCCATCGATCCCATCGTCAAAAATTAATCTGCTTGAGAATGCCCTCTGCTCCAATCGCGGTACTGATGGAGAGTGGAGGAATAGAGGGATAAATATATATGTACACACACACACACACACACACAGACTGCGTTCGTGCTTCACCTTCAGGCTAGACCCTGATTACAATCTCCTGCGAGACACCTCGGCTGGAAGCGCTTCTCATGTTGGGACTGCAAAATTAAATTGCAATCAATACTTTACAAAAATAATTGGGGGGGAAATGTTTCAGAAGTCAGAGATGTACTGCGTGCCCAGCAAACATGAAAAAGTTGGGTATTCTCTCTCTCTCTCTCTCTCTCTCTCTCTCTGCCCCCCACCTCCGTTTTATGCTGCTTACCTTCCTGGAGGTTATTCTTCCGGACAGATCAGTTCAAAGGTGTCTCTTGATAATATGGTTCTTCGACTGGTTTTGCACACCTTGTTAGGGAATTGCCAGGGCAGGTGATAATCATACATACAGAGCTCCAAATAAATCATATCCCTGCAACCTTCTGTATATTTCCTCTGTTTCTTCTGTATGCACCTATAGCCAGATTTATACAATATTGTGTTGCTGCCGTCACAAGCTGTTTTGGTTTTATTTTCAAACGAGAGCCTGGTTTGAGCAAGGATGGTGGGCGGCGGAGAGGTTTGAAAATCCACATATACTGTTCCAAACAGTGTGATAAAGAGAGAACTGCCCACCCAGCCATTAGGATAGTTTTGGTTTTGGTTGTGTGGGGTTTTGTTTTGTTTCTTAATAGCCATTTAAAACTTTCATAGACTGAACCAGGGAGGCCAGTCATTAAATTCAAAGTACAAAATGCATTTAATAAAAAAAGCACACTTGTTTTGCCTTGAGCAACACTTGCTATACCAGCTCTGCTAAATTCCCTCAGTTAAAATAGGTCTTGGCTTGGGTTAAAGAGCGTTTTTTAAAAAATTTAAAAAATCACACACACACACACACGCACACACATACAAAGTGGGGAGGTGAGAATTTCATCCTCAACATACACAAACACTCAGTTGTAAATAATGGTAATGTATAATTTATTTATAACCTATCCTAGCAGCTCGAAAGCACGCCTAAAAAGTAGATAAATAGGTACCACTCCAGCGGGAAGATAAATGGTGTTTCCATGAGCTGCTCTGGTTCGCCAGAACTGGCTTAGTCATGCTGGTCACATGACCTGGAAAAACTGTCTGTGGACAAACGTCGGCTCCCTCGGCCAGTAAAGTGAGATGAGCACCGCAACCCCAGAGTCGTTCGCGACTGGACTTAATTGCCAGGGGTCCTTTACCTTTTTATAATTTATTTATTCATTTCCTTACATTTCTAGCTTCCATCATGGAACCCAAGTGGTTCCAGGTGCTGGCCAGACCTAGGCCTGCTTATTTTCATCATGCGCCTTCAGAGCATACTGTAGCCTGATGTATTCAGCCTTGTACACATTTACAGGGGTCCTTCTTTGGAAGCCATTTGGGACCAGGCAGTAACAGTCTCCAATTAATGTGGCTCAAAAGAACCCATCAAACATAAAAAGCCAGTGGCTCCTTATGAGAAGTAGAACTGTGGCCAGTAAAGATGGATTCAGAGAACAGCCCACCAAATACTGAAATACCCTTGAGAGTGATTAGAGTTTCAAGTAGGCCAATGTAGGGGACCGAATTCCTCTCCAGCCATTTTTTCTCTTGGCCTGGTGGGATCAGGCTAACAACAACAATTTATTTATACCTTGGTTTCCCCAGCCACTCTGGGCAGCTCCCAACAGAATATTAAAAACACAACAAAACATCAAACATTAAAAAGCTTCCCTAAACAGGGCTACCTTCAGATGTCTTCTAAAAGTCAGATAGTTGTTTATTTCCTTATCTGATAGGAGGGCGTTCCACAGGGAAGGCGCCACCACCGAGAAGGCCCTCTGCCTGGTTCCCTGTAACCTCACTTCTCGCAGTGAGGGAACCGCCAGAAGGCCCTTGGAGCTGGACTTCAGTGTCTGGGCTGAAGGATGGGGGTGGAGATGCTCCTTCAGATATATGGCCCATCTAGTCCAGCATCCTGTTCTCACAGTGGCCAACTAGATACCTGTGGGAAACTGGCAACCAGGAGTCAAGTACAAGAGCCTTCTCCCCTCCTGTGGTTTCAATCAGCCCATTCCAAAGGCAATTGCTTCCCTTGAAGGCTAGGCAGGCAGTGACCCCTTGGAGAGGGGAGCCTTGCTCCACCTCTTTCTCCTTCCATCAGACTTGCTTCTTTCCAGAGCAAAGGTCTATCCAGCCCTTGAGGGGTGGAGAACCTGCTGTCTTTCAGATGTTGTTGAACTGCAGCTCCCATCAACCCAGACCTTTTGGCCTACAACATAAAGATGGCCACAGGTTCCCCATCCTTGATACGGATATCTCCTTCGCCCTGGGATTGTGGTCACTGAGCTATAGCCCCATCATAACTATGGGCCACTATGATTTTTCCAGTAAAGATTATGGGGTGTTATTTATTTAAAAATTTACAGACCTGCACCTTAACGAAAAAGGTGGTATGCATAAGAAGACAATGTCACAATAAGGTCAATAGAAGTGTCAATAAAAACATTGGTAAAGAAATTGGTTAAAGAAATTCACATCTCAACAAGCCTGTCTGAATAATACAGTTTTCAGGAGATGCCCAAAAGGAGGCAGGGATGATTCCTGGCAACCCTCTTATTCTATGATCATGCCATAAGAATATCACAAAAAACTCCATTTCAATAAGGTTTCTGGACAGACAGCTTTTAAAAATCTCTCTCTCTCTCTCTCTCTCTCTCTCTCACACACACACACACACACACAATATCTCATTAATTTTTTTGGGGGGGTGGAGTGGAGGAAACAAACTGGGTCACTGAGGAACGAGTGACAATGACACAGTTCTCCCCTTACATTGTTGGCAATTGCTCTCTCTTTAATCCCTAGACCCAGCGTTCCACTTGTTAGTTAAAACTTACGAGATGGTGGAGCAAACTAAAGCCCCGAGTTTAAATGGTATTTGTACGCAGTAACGGCAGGGCTTATATTTTCCAAATCATAAAACACAGCGGGGAGTGTGGTTTATCTCTAAGTGGGGGGAGGGGAAATCAATCCTTTGGGATCTTATAAATCATAGCCAGATGCCTATAATCCCCCAGAGGTGTGATTATCTCATGACAGCCACTTTCATTGAAGTTGTCTTATGGAAACCACTAAAATAAAATAATAATAATAATAAAATCTTTATTGTGAAAGAGGGAGCTGTGAATTGTCTGCTGTGAGGTTGTTTCTGGGGGCAATGTGTGTGTGTGTGTGTGTGTGTGTGTGTGAATGCAGAATACTCAGCAGTTAGATTAACCATCCCTTCCTCAACAAAGGGACCCCCCCTCCCCTTCCACTTAGTAACCCAAACATTGCTAAAAATGCAACACATCCTAACAGTCCTCAATGCATAAAATTCTGAGCCATGACCGTGTTTTTCTGTGATACACGTACAAGATGAAGACAGGTGCTCTGGAAGTCTGGGTCTGGTCAGTGTCTGGATAGGTGGTCACATATGCACTGCTTTGGGTTCCATAATGGGAGAAATGCAGGTTATGGGTGTAAGGGAATAATAAATAAACAGAGGAAGTGATCCAAAAGCACCCTCTCTACCTTGAAAATGCAAGCATATTTTTCTATCCCAGAGTGAACTCTGGAAAAAGAAAAAGAATCATCCAGCAAGTTTCCAGCGTGCCAGAGGGAATCAGGTGTTTTGCTGAGGGTGCTGTCAGATCTTGAGGTGTCCCAAGTGCAGGAATAAATGCAAACCAAATAATATAATTCCCCCATATTATAGTAGGGATGGGAGATAAAACCGATTTAGTTCACATTTAAAGGTGGATGTACCCGATTTGCAGTTTCCAGAACAGTACAAAAAGGGAAGTGTAGTCATCCTTTGAAATTTGCAGTTCTCCGAATTTTGCAATGTAGTTCTCTATCCAAGTTGTTGTTGTTGTTGTTAATTCACCTTATACACCACCCTATAGCCAGAGGTCTCAGGGTGGTTTACAACAAGACATATATATACTGGGATAGAGCGTTCATGAAAAAAAATCACAAAGCATACAGAATGCATTGTAAGGGAAATATGTGTGTATCTAAAATTATATACAAAAAGGTGTAAAGGGGAAGAAGAAGAAGAAGTCAGGTGAAATTCACACAAAAATGTTGATGAATTTTCATGAGGATTTTTTTTTAATTGTAAACTGATGTAGGAATTAAGTTAGGAAAAATGAGGATCTGAAACTGAAATTAATAGATTTACCCACCCTTATATCACACTGTACATTATCCCTGCTCAACAAAAGGAATAATATTGTGTGTGAAGAGACTCTAAAATTTCCCTCCACGCTTGCAAGCAGATTCTTTATAATACCATTAGCAACCTCATTTAAATTAGAAGCAGCTTCTTGTGTTTTATTTCTTCAGCTCAGCTACCAGCGAGTGCACAGATATATGTATATATATATATTCCTCCTCCGGTAAGCAGACCATTGATAAATCATCTATGTTTAGAATGGACCTAATTGTCAAATCAGCTGGGTCACAGGCTAATACCAAATAGTCTGCTTTTTGCCTCTTAAGCTATCTATCTCCCAGTTGTGTCTGACCTGTGAAGTGCTTTGAAATACTGCTCAAAGTGATACCAAGGAAATGCAGGCGGCGGTCGTAGCATCGCGTTAAGTTCTTTCTGCAGAATTACCTCAAAGTCAAATATTAGCCATTAACTCCCTTGACCCGATCATCTTTGAAAGACAGGTGAAAAGCGGAAGGCAGACCTAAGACTCTTTTATTATCTTCAGCACTGACATAATCTTAATTGTTTTCACTGTTTTTCCCCCCTTTGAGAGAGAGAGAGAGAGAGAGAGAGAGAGAGAGAAGGCATAAGTGGATTTTAGAATGTAGCAGGCTGTAGAGGAACCAATAGTTTTAGGATAAACTGACCAAATCTCAGAAATTTATTGGTGACTAAAAATTATTTTAAAATATAATTCTATTTTTGGAAGTGAGAGCTGGGCCATAAAGAAGGCTGATCGCCGAAGAATTGGTGCTTTTGAATTGTGGTGCTGGAGGAGACTCTTGAGAGTCCCATGGACTGCAAGAAGTTCAAACCTATCCATTCTGAAGGAAATCAACCCTGAGTGCTCACTGGAAGCACAGATCCTGAAGCTGAGGCTCCAATACTTTGGCCCCCTCATGAGAAGAGAAGATTCCCTGGAAAAGACCCTGATGTTGGGAAAGATTGAGGGCATAAGGAGAAGGGGACGACAGAGGATGAGTTGGTTGGACAGTGTTCTCGAAGCTACTAACATGAGTTTGACCAAACTGCGAGAGGCGGCGGAAGACAGGAGTGCCTGGCATGCTCTGGTCCATGGGGTCATGAAGAGTCGGACATAACTAAACGACTAAACAGCAACAACAATTCTATTTTTCTTTTTCTTTTGTATTCAAATGTCTCAGGAGAAATAACCACTTGGCAAACTTATTGCCATATCAAGCCCTAAATAAGGATTTGCTTACACTTGGGGTGGGGAACCCATAGCTCTCCAGATCTTGCTGGGCTACAACTCTCCTAATCCATGATCATTGGCCATGCAGGATGGGGCTGATGGGAGCTGTGGTCCAACAACATCTGGAAGACCACAGGCTCTGCATCCCTAGTTTACATCAAAGTGGGATGAGCCTAATAAGACAGCGAGTATGGGGCTTTCCTGTGAGTATCTAGTCTCTTAGGAGAAAACATTAGCAAGACAGCTATAGCAATGGCTCACCTCTCCAAAAGGATGTGGGAGAATATGGTGCTAATGACCAATACCAGGATGAAGGTCTACCAGATTTGCATGTTGTGCTCGCTGCTGTAGGAAAGTAAGTCATGGGCAACTTACAACCATCAGAAGTGATGCCTCAATGCCACCACATTTGCTGCATCAGGAAGATGTGGGGCCTCTCATAGTAGGACAGAGTCTCAAACAAGGATGTGCTCTCCCAAGCCCACATTTCCAGTATGGTCACACTCCAGGCTCAGCAATATCTATGCTGGCTTGGTCATGTCCACAGAATGGAAGATGGCAGGATCTCCAAGGATGTGCTCTTTAGGGAGCCGGCTGCAGGCACCAGCCTGTTGGCAGACCAACTCTGCGCTACAAAGGTATCTATAAATGTGACATGGAGGCTGGCAACCTCAGCCCTGCCTTGTGAGAATCCCTTGCAGACAACCACAGTGCCTGGAGACACACAGTCAGGTGGTATATCCACAGCAGTGACCAGAGGAGGAATGATTGCTGGAAGGAGTGCAGAGAGAAGAAATGCTATGGTGCATCTGCAGCAACACAAGCAGACACAAACGTTGGGTACCAACAACATTTGAAGAGCATCAGGTTTGGGAAGGTTTCTCTGAGCCCTGGATTGGACCCTTCCAATCTAGTTTTCACCTGGATGAGCCAATCTGGGGGTGCAGAAAGAGAATAAGAAGCATCTCCCCAGAGAAAATCTGGTTGGTACATTTCAGGTCTATGATGGGGTGGAAGGCTGCCCAAGTGCTGTCGGAGTCCAGCTCCCATCTGCCCCAACCAGAATGTGTCATCCACTACTAGACCTTTTCCATCTATTTAAGGCGAGCATCAGGGGTTAGAATGGTTGGGCACCTGCTGAGTCTCATTCCCCACCTGGGGGCAACCACCATGAGGCCCCTGGCTCTGCTGCAGCTTTTGACCACCAGGAATGGGCATAACATTTTTATTCCCAGACTGAGTAATTTTTGCACATGTTCACCCTTAAGTCATTTCTGTTCCAGTTTCATTAACCTGTAATTTTTTTAAAAAAGTGTGAAAATTCACATTTTAAACATACATTTCCAAATGTGTTCTCTCTCAAACTATGCATCTCTAAATGTATTTTGATATGTTTTCATTTTGCTTTGAGCCAAGAACTGCCTCTTGAACACTTGAGAAGTGAGAAAGCTGGTGGGGTCCTGTGTTCTGAGCTGCACTAGTCTAGCTAGTGTGGATCAGATCAGTCCGCACTGGAATTTGTGAAGGCTGAGTTCCTCAGGCACCTCTAGCTGCCACCTGCTGCTCACCCACTCTCTGGCCAAGAAAGCATGAACAAGTGACTGGTGGCGATTGCAATTATGAGCTGATGCCTCTTGCTTTGCTCACCTTGGTGAGTGAACATCTGGGAGTAATGGTGGCAAGCCCAGTGAGAGTTTATGGAAAGGGGGGAAAGTACATTAAGAGTGTCTGGTCTGAATCAAACCAAGTTACAACAAAGGAGATGTTGACTAAACATCAGGAAAATCTTTCTGACAGTAAGAGCTGTTCAACAGTGGAACGGTCTCCTTCAGGGGGTTGTGAACTTCCTTTGAGGTTTGTAAGCAGAGGTTGGATGGCCATCTGTCATGGATGCTTTAGCTGAGATTCCTGCATTGCAGGGGGTTGGATCAGATGACCCTCGGGGTCCCTTCCAACTCTACAATTCTATGATTGTATAACTCCTCTCCCCCCAAAAGCCCACTGAAATCAGCATGGTCTGCAACAGGGGTGAGAACCTGGTGCCAGCTGTGGTCCCCAACCAGCATGGCCAGTGATCAAGGATGGTGGGATTTGCAGTCCATCAGGAACTGGATAGCCAAAGGTTCCCCAATCCCTGAAATGAAGGAAGCCTGAAATGCATAGAAGCATTCATTCCACCAAGCCAGACTTCCTCAGCCTGTTGTCCTTGAGATGTTCTTGGACCACCATTAATCCCAGTCAGTTTAGCCAAAGTTCAGGGGTGACAGGAGTTGCAGTCCAGCAACATCTGGAAAGGCCATAGGCTCCCTATCCCTGGTCAACATGGTTGTCCCCTGCACAGCCACCTCTCCCAACAATCTACTGATGTTTCCTTAGGAGCTATTTATTATCCATAAATACTTTTAATGGATCTTGTGGTGGTTCAGGGTGGGGGCAGGGGTGGCTAGCAAATGCTTTCCTTGCAGGAATAAAAAGCTTCTCTTAAATGCCTCGATTTGATTTTTTTCCCCCTTATTTTTTTTATTTCATTTTCTATACAGCAGGGTTCATATATTAATTCCTTTTATCAGGGATAACTGATGCTATCTTCCCCTTTGCTACAAAAATTAAAGCCATTCTTAAAAAGTGACCCGAGTCACTGCATAGCGGAAAGGCATCTATTAGATAAAGTTAAAATGAAAAGCTAGAAAGAGTCGTCTGTCTAATCCTTCCTCTTACCAATGACTCAGATAGATCTTTTCAAACAGAAAAATGAAAGGGCTCGCAGTTTCTGAAGGTTTTTTTCCCCCCTCTCCCCCTCCCTTCTTTTTTTTAAAGGTTCAAACTACAGTACCTGGGAGGGGGGGGGGAATTGCCAAAGTTGTAGAGTATCTAAAAAGGAGAGAAGATCAAATTTATTTTTCTGACACAACGACTCTTTTTTTATTTATCTTTTTGCTACTGGCCATAAAAGTAAAGAAGCGAAACTTCAACAAAATATCTAAAGGTTCCATAAACAGCCCCTTTCGTTTCAGCTGCTCCTGTTTCTTTCTTTTTTTTTTTTACAAACCGAAACCAGTTAGACACTTACAACCGTGTAAAGCGAATGGGTGGGTGGGAGTTTGGGGTTACTTTACTTATTTTATTTTTTTATCTGTTACAATTTGATTTGTGGACGTTTCTGTTCCCCTTTCTCCTTCCTCTGCCAGGAGAGCACTTTCTGCTAACCTCATTTAGCTGAATCCTATCTCAGCCATGACTCGAAGAAGTTTCATTTTCCCACTTGATCTGTGGAAAGACAAATCGAATGAATGCTGCGACGCTGGAATAAAACATGGCCCTGATGTGAAGCAGAGACGCTGAATTATTTCATGTGGGGGGCAGCTAAAAATGCTCACTTACCCACTATTTGAGTAGGCATTGCGTGGTGTTATGCTGCCATCCGTACAGTTAGCTTGGATTTGTTGATAGCTATCCTTTCTTTCTGATTGATTTTCTGATTTGCAGGGGCAATCTCACATTCATGGCAGCTACAGGGGATAGGGAATGGATGGAGAAGGCAGCGCGGGGAGGTAAGTTTGAGAATGTCAGAGTCTCAAGGGAAGTTTTTTAAAACACAAAAGATGAAGGAACTTGGACGGAACATAGGAAGCTACCTTATACTGAGTCAGATCACTGGTCCATATAGCTTTGTATTGTCTACTGCCTGGCAGTGGCTTTCCAGGGTCTCAGTGTTTCAAAGTCTTAACTGGAGATCCCAGGGATTGAAGTTCAGGCTTTCTGCATGCAAGGCAGAAACTTTAACCACTGAGCTACGGTCCTAAGCAGGTATTCTGTCTGCTCCAGATTGAGATAAAATCCTCCTTAATGAGGACCTCCCTGGCGTGGCAGTGTACCTTGGCCCCTGCATTGCTCCTGGATAGGCAGGTGGCTGCTGTGGCTCCATAAGTGGTACTCATTGGTGGAGTCAGAGTCAATCACAGGCAGAGCCACTCCCTGACTCCGAGAGACGAAGACTGGTGGGGCAATATTGTACTTGACCTATTAGACCTGCTTCCTCTGGGCCAGAGTAATTTTTGCACAGCTTTGGCTGGTGTGCCAGCTGTAACCTTTCCTAGAGCGGACAGATCCTGCCACAGCTGCAGATGTGCTGGCTACATCCAGGTTCCGCAGCTGTCTGAACAGAGCCAAATATCACCCTTGGTGTGCACATGCTGAAAGGCTTTTTAAAAGGCACCTCTATCTATCAACCCAGGAGCAAGCTAGGGACACAGATAGGGACAAAAACTATGGCATGTCCCTGGCAAACATTTGGAGCTTATGGAAGATGCCTTCCACGAGGCTTCGTCACTGCTCAGTATTGGTACCCTCCTTCTTATCCACAACTGGTACCCTGATGATCAATTTTAAGAATGAGGCTTTGCCTTAGCTTGTCCTGCTGCAATACTAAAGCCCTATTCCAGCGCTGGGACTTCTCAAACTTTAGAACCTAAATAATGTTATTGGCAATGAAACAAACCTAGTTTGAGAGCTGCGGCTCCTACATCTAAAGTCCATTGCAGTATGATAGTTCTAGTGTATGCTAGTGTATGCTCCAGCATCTTAAAAAGTAGAGACATCACCTTGCCAACAAAGGTCCGTATAGTTAAAGCTATGGTTTTCCCAGTAGTGATGTATGGAAGTGAAAGCTGGACCATAAAGAAGTCTGATCGCCGAAGAATTGATGCTTTGAATTATGGTGCTGGAGGAGACTCTTGAGAGTCCCATGGACTGCAAGAAGATCAAACCTATCCATTCTTAAGGAAATCAGCCCTGAGTGCTCACTGGAAGGACAGATCCTGCAGCTGGGGCTCCAATACTTTGGCCACCTCATGAGAAGAGAAGACTCCCTGGAAAAGACCCTGCTGTTGGGAAAGAAGGAGGGCACAAGGAGAAGGGGACGACAGAGGACGAGGTGGTTGGACAGTGTTCTCGAAGCTAACAGCATGAGTTTGACCAAACTGTAGAAGGCAGTGGAAGACAGGAATGCCTGGCATGCTCTGGTCCATGGGGTCATGAAGAGTCGGACATGACTAAACGACTAAACAACAACAAGTGTATGCTCATTGACAAGAGCTTTGCGAAACCTGAACAAGCCCAGCTCCTTGCAAGACATCTGCTGCAAGAGAAGTAAAATGAAACCTTGCTAAACCTGAGCCATCAGCGATCTTACCAGGAAGCTAAATCCACCTTCTCAGAGGCTGCTGTTGTTTCTTAATAGAGTGAAGAAATAAAGACTTAAGTCTGATGCTCTGCTTTACAGAATGAAGGTATGTAGCATCCTAGTGGTTTTATTTTTCCGAGTATACTTTGGGGGATGCGATCCAACCGAATGCAAATATTAAAATATTTATACACCAAAGCACAAAGCAAACTGTGCATTGAAAAAGCCGTATTAATGCATAATATGATGTGAATACAAGATGCGCAGATGGCACCATATTGCTTTGGCGAGGAGGAGAGGTCAAACAATACACCAATTGACTTTGACTGCTATCATATAAACTACTCTAATGTGGAGCTGTGAGCTGCCAGATTGCACTCCCTTTGACTAAGTATCTTACGGCATGATGTAATCACCAGGCACAGGACAGATGCTCTCCCTGGCTGTAATACACAAAGCCCGAAGACAGTGTTGCAATATTTAGGTGTAATGGATCTCTGTGCTTGGGAGCATGTACACAGTAATGGTGATCTGTATTCTTGTTCTTAAGGACATTCCACAGGACTTAGGATGGTGAACGCTGGCATTCCGATCTCGGTTTCATTGCTCTGAAAATATTTATATGCTGCCCAGCAATGAAAGTTCCCTGGATGATTTACAAGTGAAAATTAAAACCATTCGATTTATAAATACACAAATAAAGGCACGAGCGTGAAACAGAGTTTAACCAGAAACAGTGAAGGTTATCCTTTAGCCACCTTGGGCACTTGGTTCTGGAGTGGAAAGGCAGGGTAAGCACATCAAAATAAACAGTCCAGAAGAAGGGGGAAAGAGGGGGGGGAGGGAGAGACAGAGATAGATATAGATGATAGATAGATAGATAGATAGATAGATAGATGATAGATGATAGATAGATAGATAGATAGATAGATAGATAGATAGATAGATAGATAGATAGATAGATGACAGACAGATAGATAGATGATATAGACATTTTAGACAGTTGGGAGAAACTTGGCTCTTCAAACCCCTTTCCATGTACATTTTAACTGCCCCCATCATTGGTTTAACATGTTAACACCCGGGTCTTCTGTTGTTGTTTGAAATGAAGTGCAATTCACTGTTTTCCATTGTTTCATGACTGCTGCTTTGTTAGCCGCCTTGAGTTCCATTACTGGAAATAAGGCGGGATGTAATATTCAACCACCATTCCTAGTCAAATCCATTTGCACCATCATTTAAAAAATAAATAAAAACAAATCATGGTCTCTGAAGCTCCTTTTGCTCCTGCGATCCAACCAGCTCACATTGTGGTACTCTTTGTTCTCCATTTACAGTAGCAACTTCAACGAACTGTTTTTGAATCTAGACTCATTTCCAGATGGGTGTTCTCAGAGTATGTTCGCCCTCTCTGCCCAGCTTGATTAGCAAAGCTCTCTCTCTCTCTCTCTCTCTCTCATATATTTACTCCCATGAGAAAGTTATCATTTATCATACTTATGTTCATTTCACCCCTATTCTAATCACAGTGGCTTTCATGTAACAGGAAAAGTAGAGGGAGGGAGGAACACAAGATTAACACCCCATTAGTACACCTTTATTGCCTCACACACTCACTTCTGAAGCAAACACTATGCCCTATATTACATTCTTTTCTTTTCTCTTTAACGTCTGGCCTCTCCAGCCCCCTTATCAGCATTATCTGAATGTAAATATTAGACGGAGCTGTGGGAAAACAGAAAGCAACTTGTAAATCTGCATATTCACCACAGAAGCAAAAAATGAAGAATGAATCTTCAAGCCAACCATCTGGCTTTAAACAATGCTCCATTTCAAAGGTAACTATTTATAAAACAACATATACTGATGGTTTGGCAGATTAGCATAAGCGCACATTAAGAATGCCATCGCTCTGGGCGCATTTCATGCACCCGCAAGATTATGGCATAAATGCAGAATTCTTTCTTTCTTTCTTTCTTTCTTTCTTTCTTTCTTTCTTTCTTTCTTCTTCTCTCCAGCATCATGTGACACAAGAGGTTACAATGCCTCAAGGGGCTTCTGGAAGATGCTTTGTGAAGGGTGGCAAACTACTTGATAGAATAAACTGTCATGACAAATGGATGAGGATTATTATTGTTACCAGCGAATGGGCAACAGTGGTCAGACTGTCCTTGTCCAGCTGAAGACATTCCTAGCCACTGAGGTCATCTGGGCCTCTAGTGCCAAAGATTGATTCAGGAACACCCCCAGATTATGAACCAGCCTTTTTAGAGGAAGTATACCCAAAGCAGGTAATTGACTAGTTATCCAGGCTTGAGACCCACCCACCCACTATGCCTCCATCTTGCCAAGATTCAGATGGGGTGGCACAGTATATGTTAAAGAAATAAATCAGATGAACTGAGTCACATGCCAGGTCTTAAGCACAAGAGGCAGAAGTACCTATTACCCCAGGAAGCCCCACTAGATGGAACGAGCTGTATTGTATATCTGCAATCTTTACAGGTTTGATTGAAGAAGCTCAAGCTGCTTTTTCTGATTTGCAAGGTTATGCGAATGTTCCTTGTCCGTGATTCGATGAGTGGATGGAAATGCAAGAGTCAAGGTTGCTGTTGGGTTCTCTCCAGCCCCTCACGAATACTTACATTAACAAATTCCCATTTGCTTTCTGAGAATATTCCTCCGCTTTTTTGCTTCGACATTCAATGCCAGTAAACACAATCATGGGAATCAGTGCTGAAAACAAACACAAAAGGAATGCAAGTGAAGGCGAAGGGGATGATTTTATTTGTATTTTTTCCTCCCAGGGGGAGAAAAAAAAAGAGAATGCATAAGTGCCAAGATTGTGTTGCAATTTGTACTTTATTCATGTCACATAAAGCATGTTGAGAGACAGCAAAACCCAACTGAAGAAAAGTTAGAAGGGACTTGATTAAGGTATTCAGATGCATAAAAGGCACAGTGAAAACTAATCAGCTTCCCTCTCTTCCCCCCATCATCCCCTTCCTTTGACTCTCGCCTTGGAGAGCATGGTCACTCCAAATCAAAGGGCAACAAAAACAGTGCAAATTAGAGCAGCTTCTTCATGCAGCTTTACTCAGCCAAAGGAATTCACGTGCACAATATATTATCCCGACAAGTCTATTGCCTTGATTGAAAGGGAAATTCTGGCTGATTTCCTGAATAAGGTTATTAAAGGGGACTGGAAAATCTTCCTTTCAACTTCCTCAATCAGCAGCTCCGATACCAAACCTGCAAGCAAGAAAGAGACAGACTAAGGGTGCAATCTAAACCCACTCTGTGCCAGGTCAGGCTGGGCTGGGGTTGACTTGGGTGGAGATAAACCCTCTGCCCAGCTGACTGCCTCTGGCCTCTACCTGCTGAGTGATGCTGTGATGGACCAGAGTCTGGGATGCAGTACCTTGGAATTCCACCAGAGTGCTGGAGCTGCTCTCTGATTGGCTACCAAGCCAGAGAGGGGTGAAGACAGCACTTTGGGGGAGGGATAAAAGGAGCAGTTTCTAAGAGAGTGCTCAGATGGTTTAGGACAGGCATCCTCAACCTGCGGCCCTACAGACGTTTTGGCCTATAACTCCCATAATCCCTAGCTAACAGGACCAGTGGTCCGGGATGATGGGAATTGTAGTCCAAAACATCTGGAGGGCTGAAGGTTGGGGATACCTGGTTTAGGAGATAGTTTTGGGGAGATAGTTGAAGAGATGGTTTAAGAAAGCTTTGAGGAGGGTGGGGTTGGGGAAAAGAGAGAGCACTGGTTCTGATCTGTGTGTATAGCATCCACTCTGAGGGAAATATCTAAAGCTAGGGAAAGGAGTCTCTTAGCTTAGATAGGAAAACAGTTTTTAGCGTCTTGTGAGAGTATTCAGGAAGAGGTTAACTGGAGAGCTGAGTTTGAGTGAAAAGTAGAGCTGTGGGTTGGGTCTCATTTCAGTCAGGAGGGGAGTATTCTTCTAGGAAGAGAAGATTCCCAAACCAGTTAAGACAGGTGTGGTGACCCCCTATGTCTGTTATACTGCTAGAAGTACTTCAAGAAATGCTTCCTGCCCCCTGGTCTCCCAGAACCAGAAGAGGCATGAAAGCGTAGAGGAGAGGTTAGCTGCATGCAGGCCCAATCTCCGATTGCTTGGGAAAAGCCCTGGAGAGTAGCGGACAGGCAGCTGTGAGGAAGTGGGGACTTTCAGTCTTGGCAACTGATTTTCATGGAGTAAGACCACCAGAAATGAACTGCTCATTAGGCCTCAGCCAAGTCTGTGAGGATCACTCAACCAAATCTGTGGGGATCATGATTTTGCTAACAAAGAGCTAGCTGTGTGATTACTGACCGTCATGCTCCTCTGACATGGACAGGATGGCCCTGCTCAGCATGTCCATGTCACTCAGCATTGTCATGTCACTGGGAGAATTGTGGGAAATTTAAATGGCAGTGGAACTGATTTGAGGATTTCTAGCAGCTTGCCCAAAGGCATTCACTGATGCTGGGCTTAACAAGTGTTGCTTTGTTGCATCATTAGCCCACCAGATACTGGAAAAGAGTCTGGAGATGTAACACAGCGAAGGTCTTGCAGAACATGCTAGGGATTAAAAAGGTAAAGGTAAAGGGACCCCTGACCGTTAGGTCTAGTTGTGGCCGACTCTGGGGTTGCGGCACTCATCTCGCTTTATTGGCTGAGAGAGCTTCCGGGTCATGTGGCCAGCATGACTAAGCCGCTTCTGGCGAAGCAGAGCAGTGCACGGAAATGCCGTTTACCTTCCCGCTGTAGCGGTACCTATTTATCTACTTGCACTTTGACGTGCTTTCAAACTGCTAGGTTGGCAGGAGCAGGGACCGAGTGACGGGAGCTCACCCTGTCGCGGGGATTCGAACCGCTGACCTTCTGATCGGCAAGTCCTAGGATCTGTGGTTTAACCCACAGCTCCACCCACTTGGGATGCTTGGGATTAGCTCACATTAAAAAGCCTCCAAGTGCACACTATCCATTTATGTCCCAGTAACTAACAAAACCAAGGCTTAGATCTTGCTCCGTGACTTGTTTGTATTTGAGCTATGTCCTGTTGATGGGAGGGAGAAGCCCATTCAGCATTTCTACCAAAATGGGCAATCAAAAATATTATCATCTTACAACTTCCCCATTGATCTGCAGATCGCTCAGTTTTGCTCCTGTTTTCTTTTCACGATGTGCTATAATCTGGACGGTGGGTTGGAAGAAAAGGTTTCCACGACACCACTTGTCACTGCAGTTTTACTGTGCCTTTTAAAGATCAGAACCCCGGCCGTAGTTGGAGGCGGAAGGCCAGGAAACCACAGATACCTGCTTCACACCATTACTGAAAGCAATGTGTTCTGATGGTGAAATGAAAGCAGCTATCCAGAGTGTATCCTTTTAACTGTGCCTCTCCCATTATAACGAATAATGGCTATTTAAATACCTGCAAGCTGAAATTATCCTGATGGAAAATGCAGCCGGGAAAAGTATGAAAGACAAAGAACTTTAAAATAAATCTCCACCTGCCATATGAAGCAATTTTTGCACCAGATGGCAGATGTTTATGACGGTGCTTAAAACAAGTGAAAATTAAATGGATCTCAAAACTTAATTGTTTTTAGTGTAAAAGGGCTCCCAATAAAAGCTTTTCTTTTCTTTTCTTTTCTTTTTTTGGTTCGTTTCCACCTCCCCCACTCCATTTGGTTACAGTTCCTTTTAGAAATGACCTAAAAACTTCATACTCTGGGTGTGGAAGTCTCATGAATTTGTGGGAATGTTCAGGGAGGCAGGAGAGGATACATTGTTTATTAATATCCTTCCTAACTTGCGCTAACATGTTCCTTTACTTAGCAGAGTTTAACATTCCCCTTTTAAACGCACAGCAGGTAGCTAGTTGCAGGCTTGTGTAAGCCTCTCACTATTAGGTTCCTAGTAAGTTCCCTTATATCCCTCTTAAAAGAATAAACACGCCACAATCTTGTGTAAAGTATATAAAAGTAGTTTACTCACATTCAGTTCACAGATGGATCCCTGAAGCCAGACTTAGTTACAAAGTATATACATGTGGAGCTATCCCATATGGGGATAATCCCAGTGTCCTCTGTTGGCTGGAAGTGACGGAGGAAGTCAAAAAGAGAGAGAGAGCTGCGTGCCTTGTCCCTTTTGTAACCTGGACAGGTAAGGTCACACCCACCTCTAGTTACATGCAAAGGAAGTATGTCCCAGCCAGGAGGAAACAGGAAGTATTTGACTGGCTGGACCAAACATTCCCCCGCATGTCCACTCTAGGAAAACAAGGAATGTTGTATTTGACTGCTACTTACATATCACATCCCACAGAATTCACAAGGAAGTACTTTGCTGGGTTTAGTTCAATCTGCTGAGCACTTTCTGCATGCCATAATTCCACAGTGCAGAAAGGGCACAGAATGTAAGGGTACACACATACACTTCCAGAGAAATCTGAGCTTGTATTTTTTTTTTTTAAAAAAAGAGTTTCTAGTCCTTATGAGTGTGACAACATTCTTGAAACTATGTCAGCAATATACACTGAAATCTAAGGAACCTGGGGGAGATGAGGTGAGTGGATATGACGTATCATGCCTGAGGCCGGGCTAATGTCTGTCAGTGTAGATAATTCTGCAGAACACACAGCCCCTTGATGAATCAACAGTTTGGCTGAGTATTAGGAGCTTCCAATGTTCCTGTTGCACAGTTCAGGAAAGGTAAACAGGAATGTAGATCTGATTCTGCGCATAGCCTGGCTCACAGACCTTGCTTTTCTTGCCCAGGGATGCCACTAACCCCAGCCAGATGTGCTGCAGGTTATCCCAGACCCTCCATGTGTCCCTATTTTCCAGGAACATCCCTGTAGGTGCCCCAGTTTCTGATATCATCCCGGAATGTCCCGCTTTTGCTTAAAGGTAAAGGGACCCCTGACCGTTAGGTCCAGTCGTGGTCGACTCTGGGGTTGCGGCACTCATCTCGCTTTACTGGGCAAGGGAGCCAGCGTACAGCTTCCAGGTCATGTGGCCAGCATGACTAAGCCGCTTCTGGCGAACCAGAGCAGCGCGCGGAAACACCGTTTACTTTCCTGCTGGAGCGGTACCTATTTATCTGCTTGCGCTGGCGTGCTTCCGAGCTGCTAGGTTGGCAGGAACTGGGACCGAGCAACGGGAGCTCACCCCGTCGCAAGGATTCGAACCGCCGACCTTCCTGCATCCCCGCTTTTGCTTAGAATGTCTCTATTTTCATTGGAGAAATGTTGAAGGATATGGAGTTATCTGACCACCGAGGCACCTGAACGCAATCCTGTATAGGGAAGTGTTTTTAAAAAATATTTAATGTTTTATTATGTTTTTATATACAGTGGTACCTCGGGTTACAGATGCTTCAGGTTACAGACTCTGCTAACCCAGAAATTGTACCTCAGGTTAAGAACTTTGCTTCAGGATGAAAACAGAAATCGTGCCCTGGCGGCGCGGCGGCAGCAGGAGGCCCCATTAGCTAAAGTGGTACCTCAGGTTACGAACAGTTTCATGTTAAGAACGGACCTCCAGAACAAATTAAGTTCTTAACCCGAGGTACCACTGTATGTTGCCTAGAGTGGCTGGGGAAACCCAGTAAGATGTGTTGGGTATGAATAGTAAAATGGTCATTATGGAATGGGACGTCCCTATTTTAATCTGTATGTTTTCCATCATTACTTAATGTAGCTGAAGTACAGCGGTACCTTCGTTTGCATACGTCTTGGTTTGCATACATTTTGGATTACAAACATGTCAAACCCGGAAGTGTGTGTCTCTGTTTGCAACCTTTTTTTTTGATTACAACCCTTTTTCTTTTTTGTATTACGAACAAAAAATTTTGGAGGCCCCATTGGCGAAAGTGCACCTTGGTTTACAACCTGTTTGGCTTTTCAAATGGACCTCTGGAATGGATTATGGTTGTAAACCAAGGAACCACTGTACTTCATTCAACAAACTGGAAACTTTCAATTCTCCCCTATCTATCCCCTGCTCCAACCTCAAGTCAAAGGAGCCCGTAATGGTACAAGACTGGGAGTCTCATCTTATGGTCAGGACAGCATCTTTGGCGAAGTCAGCAGGCCTGCGAAATGATCTACGAGCGACCAGTCCACTATTGGCTTGCCGAAAATCACATAAATTGCAGCCCCGGCGCAATCAATGGTCCTGCAGAGGAGAAAGCTGAATTAGAGCAAACTTTAATAGTATAGTTTACACTGAAAGTCCTGAATTATTTCCAAGGCAATACAAGGGGCGAACCACAATTCCAAGCAATGGGGGCTATTTGTTACACACCCAAAAAAGGGGGAAATCTTTGCAATATAACGTTGGATTTGCGGATGATAGTTAGTGAGTAGGAGGAGGAGAACACAAATTCATTAGACAAACAAAAGCAATACTTTAGCCCCCGACAACGGAGATTCATTGATAAAACAATGAAGTGAGCGCAACACCCTTCCTAAATAAAGTTTCACCAATAGTGCTGTATGTTAATGGAGCTATTTCATTGTTAACGTGACTGACTGCTTATTGATTCTTCCAGTAATCCAGCAAGGGCTTCAGAGTACAATTTAGTTTGGAGAGCCACGGGCCCAACATCTATGCTCAATTACAACTTTCAGAAGGTTGGATCAATAAAATTTAAATTGCTTATGGTAATCACAACTTCAAATCATTGCGATCAGCATAAGCAATCTGCTGACCCCAGCCAAGCTCCTAAATTGAAACTTGTAATGAGTGGTCATTTAGTTTGGGTCCATTCATATTATTTGGGAGGCAGGTGATGAACAATTAGAGATCAGCCAGCACCTTCTCCTATCCAGTGTTCCTGCCTCAGTCCCCAAAGTACTAATATGCAGTTACCCGGAGGTAAAAGCCTTTGCACTTCCTTAATGGGTATTCTGTATGAATCAGCAATTATATTTTCTATTAAACTATTTCAGTGTAATTGAATTAGCAACTATAATATTGCTAGGGCAAGCGGAAACCTTTCCTAGGGAAAAATTAAACAAGATTGGCTAATTCAAATTAAAGTATAGGATTGGAGGGGGGGGATGGAAAGAAGTAACCATTAAGGAGAATTGTACCTCCCAAATGATAATTAACCAGTGTATTGCTTTACTCTGTAAGTATCCTAATACTTTGGAGGGTTTTTGGGAGGGATCATAATAGACTTTTAAAAAAAAAAAATCATTATCAAATTCTGCCCATACTAATGAAGATTTAATCATTTGTTTTCTCTGACAAAGTAGGTTGCACGTTTATACCAAGATAGCCCACAGATTTCATTTTATGATACAGACTAACCTGCAGATTACATTTTAATAAATCATTGACAATAAATCTTTGGTGATGTTGCACAAGGTTTAATGTGGGAGGTGTGGGAAGGGGAGGGGGGAAGACTGAATGCATTAAAGGAAATGATCAATGGAAATCTCCTTATGCCAATAGGAGAACAGCCTGCCCCTCCCAAATGCAAACTTTGTGGCCAGGAGAAAGGGCCCCAAACCTTAATTTAAAGGAGATGGAGGCAAGACAAATATCAATAAAATCGTTAGACAGGAATGGGATTGAATCACAGTTATTCATATTCACGCAAGACCTTTGGCAAACAGAGCAGGGCCTTCTGCAATTTAAAAACTGTTGGCTAAATCCTAAAGTCCTCCTTATTCAAGATTAGACTTGGCTGTGAATTGTTGAAAAATTGATTTTCTGAATATTTTCATTAATAAAAGTGCCAAGTTAGTTTCCCCTTAGTTTCCGTAACTGGTTATTCCTGTGCATTTGGATTCCTTATGGGTGCGGCGTGAAAACATTGGAGATTCACACAAAAAAACCCAATTTGAATTATAATATAAATGCAACTTTTCATTTTCCACAGTGTGTCTTGTCTGTCTGATTCATTTCGCTCCCGTTTTAAAATGACTCCGGCAAGTAGCAATCAGATGTGTCTCCGCCCAGATAGGAACCTCTTTCTGATTCTTCAGCTGCGTTGAGAGAAGTTCTCTCCAGGCTGAGCAAACTGAACAGCTCCCCGCCACCCACCCACCCTTGGCAAACACCAAAACAAAAGAACCAGATGCCGAGCTGAAAGGCACCAGAATACTAACCCTGATTGGTTGGCATTATCATGTGATGAGACCACAATTTACCAGGAGAAGAAGCAAACCAAATTAACACAATGGTCCTGATTATTGGGTGGGTGGGCATGATTTTGAAAAGCACAACGGGGAGATCTGTATGTGTTCACTGGTGTGGACTTCTAAGAATGATTTAAATAGCAGCACAGGCGCTGCATCTCAAACTACTTTCCCTGCTAGAATTCACTAGTGAATCCAGGACGGGCACCAGAGTGAGGGTCTTTTAGTCTGGTGCTCTGGCACAAGTCCTCGCGCCAGAGTGCCAGACCAAAAAAACAGGATATTCAGGCATGTGTTGAGCAATGAGGGCCAAGCCCTGCCTTTAGATTCACCACTGAGAACTTTTCATTGGGTGTAAAAATCTGTATCCAGGGCAGCTGTTTACCAGCTCCATCTGGTACGCAGGCTGAGACCCTATCTGGCTGCGGAATGTCTCGCCAGCGTGGTGCATGCTCTGATTATCTCCCACTTGGACTACTGCAATGCGCTCTATGTGGGGCTACCTTTGAAGCTGACCCGGAAACTACAACTAATCCAGAACGCGGCAGCTAGACTGGTGACTGGGAGTGGCTACCGGGACCACATAACACCGGTCTTGAAGGACCTACTCCCAGTACATTTCTGAGCACAATTCAAAGTGTTGGTGCTGACCTTTAAAGCCCTAAACGGCCTCGGTCCAGTACAGTGGCGTAGCGTGGGTTGTCAGCACCCGGGGCAAGGCAAGTAATTTGCGCCCCCTAACCAGTGGATTTGTGCCCCCTAACCCGTGGATTTGCGCCCCCTAACCCTAACCCTCAGATGTTGCGCCCGGTGCGGCCGGCCCCCCCTGCACCCCCCACGCCACGCCACTGGTCCAGTATATCTGAAGGAGTGTCTCCACACACATCGTTCTACCTGGACACTGAGGTCCAGCGCCGAGGGCCTTCTGGCAGTTCCCTCATTGTGAGAAGCCAAGTTACAGGGAACCAGGCAGAGGGCCTTCTCAGTAGTGGTGCCTGCCCTGTGGAACGCCCTCCCACCAGATGTCAAAGAGAACAACAACTACCAGACTTTTAGAAGACATTTGAAGGCAGCCCTGTTTAGGGAAGCTTTTAATGTTTGATGTATTACAGTATTTTAATATTTTTTTGGAAGCCGCCCAGAGTGGCTGGGGAAGCCCAGCCAGATGGACAAGGTATAAATAAATTATTATTATTATTATTATTATTATTATTATTATTATTATTATTATTTAGTATACACTACCCTCCAGTAGAGTTTGATGCCACTACTCTAATCGGAACTTGAATGCAAGTGAACTCTGCATGGAATTTGGAGGTGCCTTCTGCTTCTTCTGCTTCTTTATTGGCATTAGTCAAATTATATTATTATTATTATTATTATTATTATTATTATTATTATTACTATGCATTAGAGTTATTAAGAACATAAGAAGCTGTCTTCTACTGAGTCAGACCCTTGGTCCATCTAGCTCTGTAGTGTTTACACTGAATGTAAGAGAGCCAGTGTGGTGTAGTGGTTAAGAGCGATAGACTTGTAATCTGGGGAACTGGGTTCGCGTCTCCGCTCCTCCACATGCAGCTGCTAGGTGACCTTGGGCCACTCACACTTCCTTGAAGTCTCTCAGCCCCACTCACCTCACAGAGTGTTTGTTGTGGGGGAGGAAGGGAAAGGAGAATGTTAGCCGCTTTGAGACTCCTTTGGTTAGTGATAAAGCGGGATATCAAATCCAAACTCTTCTCTCTTCTTCTTCTGAATGGGAGCAGCTCTCCAGAGTTTTAGAAAGGAGTCTCTCTTAGCCCTACAAGACTATCTCCTTGTTCAAATTGAATTGGTAAGAGCCAAGTTTAAAATCCACAGGCCACACTCAACAAAGTTGTTGTGTTGGCTTGCAGAATGGGACTCCCCCCTTCACCTGTGCACCTCCACACACCTCCCCCAAATCTGCTCTCAGAAGGGTCAGGAGAACCTAGGGTTGCCATATTTCAAATAGTGAAAATCCAGGACAGAAAATTCTTGAGCAAAGTTGTCGACGCTGCCAACGTCCAGATACGTTTCAGTGATTTCCACCCGGACTCTGTTTGAGACCCTCAATGCAGTGTGTGAGATGAGGGGAGGGGCAATTGTTCCATATGACGAGCAGAAATGCTTGCACTGATGCAGCGATCGCCATAGCACAACAGTGAATTCCATCCTGTGTTCTTGATTATGCTATGGACAACCACAAAACTGCCCTTCTCTGTACTCCTGATTGCAAGGAACTCATATGCCAACCTACCTAGCAAGTTTATTCCCCCTGCTGTGCCTCTTATTTCACATGTAATGTAAGAGTGCTTGAGAGTATCAATCTTCTCTCTCTCTCTTTTCCCTCCAAGTATGCTGATGTTTTACAGCCGCTCTTGCTTTGCAATACAAATGACATAATTACTTGTTTTTGTCTGGAGGCGGTCCAATCCCTGAGTTCATTTTTTAAATGCAAATCTTTTAAGTATTTTATCCTAAAATGGCAAATGCAAAAAGGGTAGCCTGAGACTAAGACGGACAACCTATCAACCAAAATAAATATGGTGCAAGTAATGGGACTTGCGTTCCGATAGCATACGGCAAGCCAAATTGATTACTTATTGAAATATGTTAACATAGTGTGATGGGGGAGCTGCCAGAGCCAGACGGACAATAATCTTGCATGAATCATGGGAAGGGACCTGCCCAGCTTTATAAATAACAAATAATGAAGCAATAAAACATCTTGTTTTCTCTGGAAACATACAGTAACTAATGTGCGGCCACCTAAGAGTTTCTGCATGGTGTGTTTGGACTCCGGTGAGCAGTTAACTTGGAGAGCCCAGTGGATCTGTGTTCACAAACGATCCCAGATGCGGCCAAAATTTGCAGATTAGCAATAGCGTTATAAAGCATGAAATGTGACACTCTCTCTCTCTCTCTCTCTCTCTCTCTCTCTCTCTCTCTCAGAAAATGCATCTAGCCCTCAATCTTGCAGGAAAACCAAGATCAACATTGTGCAGGCCATTTTAGCATACAAACTTTTAAACCAAGGTGAGGTCAGGTTCTTTAACAGGGGAACAGATTGCATGACTACCATAACTAGCAGGAGGGCAGAAATCAGGATTTTGTGCTGGTGCAGCAGTTTCCACTGGTGGTGCTGCAGTGGCGAACCCCTCTTTGCTAAATATGGATACCACAAATACATTGCGCAAGCCTGCCCGGCCTGTGAGCAACCAATCACAATGCAGGCTCATAAAATGGAGTTCCTGTTTTGGGATAGCAGGGAGACGAGAATTCAGGACAATGTGGCAAGAGTCACCAAGGGAAGTCCTCACACACACACCCCAAGGATGTTGTTTACTAGCCTCCAATACATTTTTCTAGTTTTATCAAGACTCATTTCACTTCCCTCACCTTTCCTCAAAGAATTTGCCCTAGTTGGAACTTCCAGATTCACCTGGGAATTTTGTTGCAGGCAAAATGGTAGAAACTGAACTATTTTCCATGCCATTGCCCCCTTAACAAGACCATCATGCAAATTCTGGCACTCAGCATTGGGTTGCCTGGAAATGCTCAGGCCCAAATGAAACCTAGCCCGACCCCCCCCCCTCTCTCTCACTACAGCTGTCTCTTTTTGAATAACAAGTGGTTTTGAATATTTGAAATACTTAAACGATTAGGCAAAGCTGCAAATAACATGCCTCCTCTCCCCGAGATAAATATTTATGGCATTTTTGAGTTTAAAAGCAATATGACAATTTATAGATTTGTGATATTCTTGAAAGAAACCTGCAAAATTGGCCTGACAAATCCCTAATCCATTTATCCATAAAATGCAAACATTACCTGACTGCTCTTAAAGAACTGTGCATAAGTTATCAGTCTCCTCGGCTGTGATTGAAACGCTGATACTAGGAGGCAGCTTCGAATCTCAACAATGCTAAAGAAAGTTAAGACTATTTGCAGTGTAACCACTTTGGATTTAACTTACCGCTGCACTTCAGAACAGAAGTCGAGCTTCAGTGTGGCTGTTCAGTTCACACTAATAGCTCAACTGCAGACTGTCCAGTTTCCCACAAGCACCATGAAGTTGGGTTGCTCGCCAATTTGAGAAAAAAACAACAGCCTGGCCTATGGTTTTGCCACTGGGTCAGACACTAGCATCCTTTGTATAGAAGCCGGAACTCTGAGTTAGTGGATGTCAGAGGGCTTGAACTAATATCAGCATCTGAGGGCCAGTGTAGTGTAGTGGTTAAGAACGGTAGATTTGTAATCTGGGGAACTGGGATCGCGTCTCCGCTCCTCCACATGCAGCTGCTGGGTGACCTTGGGCTAGTCACACTTCTCTGAAATCTGTCAGCCCTGCTCACCTCACAGAGTGTTTGTTGTGGGGGAGGAAGGGAAAGGAGAATGTTAGCCGCTTTGAGACTCCTTCGGGTAATGATAAAGCGGGATATCAAATCCAAACTCTTCTTCTTCATCATCATTTTTACTTAGTTCACATGCCTGAACCATGTCCCCATTAGACAGATTCCCAGTTAGGCCTGCAAAAAAAAAAAGGGTTGCTGGTGTTCATTGGGATAGGTAGGGTGAAAGGCAGGGAGGCCAACAGTAGATGGTCCTCAGGTAAGATGGCAGGCAGGTTGGGGTTGGGGAGGGCTTTGATCAGCCATGAACAGGAGGTGGGAGTGACTGAACAGGAGGGCTCAGTCTTGCCTCCTAGAAACAGATGCCATCTTCACAAATGGGAGCAGGCCCACCCTCCCAGACCAAGTGTGCGCTTGCAATCCCGATATCCCCACAAGGTGAGTGAGTCTCGTGAATGAGCACACCATGCCTTGTCTTTAAAAGCTTGGCAGAAGGGGCGGGGAAACTTGTTGGGACACCTTCATCACTTCTATCCAGTTCTTGTCCTGCTCCTGAACTCCTGAATTTTGACTCCTGCTGTCGAGCCTGCTATTTGCCTGAATAAAGAGCTCTTTCTTACTTCTAGGTAAGAGCCTATGTCTGTATCCTTTGGGGGAGAAAATTCCCTTTGGGGGTTCAATACAGAGGCACAAACAAGGTTGTCAGTTAGTCAGATGTAATGATCACCGAACAGAGTCCAAAAGTGTCTGTGAGAGCATATCCTGTGGGTATAAAAGGTAAAGGGTAAAGGGACCCCTGACCATTAGGTCCAGTTGTGACTGACTCTGAGGTTGTGGCGCGCATCTCACTTTACTGGCCGAGGGAGCCGGCGTACAGCTTCTGGGTCATGTGGCCAGCATGACTAATCCACTTCTGGTGAACCAGAGCAGTGCACAGAAATGCCGTTTACCTTTCCGCTGGAGTGGTACCTATTTATCTACTTGCACTTCATGCTTTCGAACTGCTAGGTTGGCAGGAGCAGGGACCGAGCAACGGGAGCTCACCCCATTGCGGGGATTCAAACTGCCGACCTTCTGATCGGCAAGTCCTAGGCTCTGTGGTTTAACCCACAGCGCCTGTGGGTATAGGGTGATATATAAATTCAATAAATAACATAAAACATAACATAACATAACAAGATAACATAACATAAAACATAACATAAATAAAATAAAATAAAATAAAATAAAATAAAATAAAATAATAAAATAAAATAAAATAAAATAAAATAATAAAATAAAATAAAATAAAATAAAATAAAATAAAATAAAATAAAATAAAATAAAATCCATTAACCCTATGCAGCAAAAGCCGTGTCTCCTTGGCTATTTATTCTCCAGCTAACCACTTTCTCCCACCTTCTGCCACGCAGCACCTCACCATCTCCTCATCCAACCATAGTCCTTGAAAACACTTATTCAGCTCAAGGTTCTTTTGCTGTGCACAGATGTCTACTTGCATCTTATCTGTTACAAGATTTTTCACTCTTAGGAGTCATGGATTTTCCCCAAAATGTGCTGGGTAGAAGCCAAGACAATGGCCATTTCCTGTGCACTGCAATCATATTCCGGTGACATTATTCTCTGAGGAATGGGGGCACACACATCATGGTAATAGTATAATAATTAATTCCTTGTACCCCACCCACCTGACTGGGTTGCCCCAGCCGCTCTCACCACCCAGCAGCGCCCCAACTCAAAGCCTTAAACAAAGCAGAGCTTTTTGCGCTGAGGACAAATTCTCCATGTCTGTTCTGATAAAATTATACGTTATCCACAAGACTTGTCTGTTAATAATTCTTCATAATGTAATTCCTGTCCGCTGCTCATAAGCCTCCGACAACTACCCTGTAAGCCACTCAATTCATTTCTGAAGTTTTCTCCCTCTCCCTCTCTCTCTTTCCCCTAGTACCAGAAGTGCCTCCTTCAAACTGATAACCCCTTTTTGGAGAGATCATTCTGAAAGCTAATTCTTCCTTTTGATTGTGAATAATGAATAACTGGAGAAGGGGAGAGAGGTGGTGGTGGGGAGAAGGGAGCTTGTGTGTCATTTTCTTTCTTGTAGAAGATGTTCCTTCCAATTGCCGTTCTCATTAAGGAAATTACCACAAGGGTGGGCTTGTAAAGGAGCATATGTGTCACCAATACTCAAAGCGAGTAATAAAAGAGGAAGCTGGGGCCATTCATCAAAGCGTTTAAGCACATCTCAGATATCTGGCAACAGCGGTAACTGCCAAGATGGCAGACCCGGGGAGCGAGGAGGCAGAAGACTGCAGAGGAGTTTAAGGCTCACCATTTCTGAAGCAAACATGACCCTCTGCTCTAGGAGGAGGCTATCCCTTTCATGGGAATGGACTTTCTTTTCTCAAGGAAGACTAGGGATTGAGGGGAGAAATTCAATACTGTTTGCATCTGAAGGCGGACTTACCTAATTCACACGTTCCGAAACAATATGCCAGTCAAAACTCAGCCATCCCCTGATATTTGCACTTCTACAAATTTTGCAATGCTGTTCTCCAACTGAATAATGTGGATCAAAATGCGTACATGTGCATTGAAAAGCCTATGTTGGTGAAAATTCCATACGAAAAATGTATTGTACTGGAGAAATTTGCTTTGCAGAAGTGTGTATATTGGGCAAAATTGCAAAGGAACATGTATCTAAGGACAAACTCATGCAAAAATACTGATGAACTTTCATGATGTCTTTTTTTTTTTCTTTTTAAGCAAACTGATGCGGAGAACGGGACTTACGAAAGGGAAAATGAGGAACCGAGAGAAACCAAAATTGACAGATTTGACCCTTCCTTGGCAACAGCGTGCTCCTTTCTCTTCAAGCTACCTCAACCCCATTTTTTTATTATTTTTTTGCAACACATTAATATAATTTCTTATTAGTTTTTTTAAAACATATCATTTTCAACAGTAATTAAACATACTTTTACATCTTATTCAAATTTTTGACTTCCATCAATCCTGTCTGAAAATTTTCCAATCTAATCTCTCAGTATGCATTCCTTATCTTCCCTATTACATTTCAAACTCATAACCAATATCTCTATCTTCTTCTACTTTGTAACACTTTGTATGTTTCTCCTTACAAAACTTCTTGTAGTTCTGCTAGCGTAATTTGTTGATTACAGTTGCTCTTCAAATACTTCATTTACTTCTTCCAATCTTCTGTAAATCTCTGGTCCCACAGGTTTCGAGTCCTTCCTGTCATTTTGTCCAATTCTGCATAGTCCATTAATTTCGTCTGCCATTCTTCTTTCGTCGGAATTTCTTCTTGCTTCCATTTCTGGGCTAACAATACTCTTGCCACAGTTGTTGCATATAAAAACAATTTAACATCTTGCCTATTAATGTCCTGACCTATAATACCAAGTAAAAATGCTTTTGGGCCTCAACCCCAATTCTGGCCTTCATCTCAGCAAGAGCTGTGGCCTACCCAAACAGTTCCTCTTAACTTCCATGCAGGAGAGGCAGTTCCCCTGCCCAGGTCCAGCATTTCTTCAACAAGTGGCATCAACAGGGATCCCAGGTCCCATGAACCAGTCCAAGGGCATGGCCCATCCCTACTCTCCTGCAGTGTTTACATGCCAGCAGCCCACTTGAATGGGTCTTAGGTCACTGTGGAATGACTAGCGCCATCATTCCTCAATTCAGTAGTATTCTCTTGCACCACCAACCCTGGCCAAAGAGCTGGGGGGAATCAGGTATCCAGGCTGTCCCACCCACCCGCCAGCACCATGCATTTAAATCACTATTAAGCCAGTGTGGTGTAGTGGTTAAGAGCGGTAGGCTTGTAATCTGGTGAGCCCAGTTCGCTTCCCCGCTCCTCCACATGCAGCTGCTGGGTGACCTTGCACTAGTCACACTTCTCTGAAGTCTCTCAGCCTCACTCACCTCACAGAGTGTTTGTTGTGGGGGAGGAAGGGAAAAGGAGATTGTTAGCTGCTTTGAGACTCCTTAGGGTAGTGATAAAGCGGGATATCAGATCCAAACTACTACTCCTCCTCCTCCTCCTCCTCCTCCTCCTCCTCCTCCTCCTCTTCTTCTTCTTCTTCCAGGCATGGCTCTCCCCCCCTCCCCAAATCCTGGAAACTTATTTGTTAAGACTTGTTATGCAGCCCCTAATTCCCAGCGTTCCCTGTGAAAAGGGGTTATTAAACCACTCTGGGGATTGTCTCCCCGTGAGAGGAATAGGGGTCTCCTAAAAACTCGCAGCAAACTACAGTTTCCAGGATTCTTTGCGGGGAGGGGAAGGCGTGAATGTTTAAAGTGGTATGATGTCGCTTTAAATGTACGGTGCGGATGTGGTTCAAGACCACATGGCCACTTTCTCTGCCTTGTGTCCGACATGGCCCTTGTAAAACAACATTGAAAAAGTTGTTTTCTTTTTTTATGAGAGAGAAACCCCAATTAGCATATTGCCAAATTGTTCTGCTGTAACAGTTCTTTGAAGTCTGGCTTGCTGAGTGAGTCCCCAATGGAAGTCGAGCACTCTGAAAACAATTAAGAACAAAGGAGGAGGAGGAAGTGAAAGAATACTGTAGTTAAATTAAGCAGTGTGTGTGTGTGTGTGTATTGAAATAGTCTAGGGATTAAACAAGCCATCGAATCATTTAACAGCACTTCCTCAAACCTGGAGACAGTAAATACCAAGTAGATTTTTGAGGAGGGGGGTGGGGAGTAGGATGGAGAAAGAAAAAGAACATAGAATAACCCAAACAATTAATAAATGAAAATGACTTTGGGATGCAAGCGAAGGTAATAATCCACCAGACCTGCCACTCAGAGCAATTTATTCTGTGTTTAAAATGGATCTTCTCCCCTCCCCAACCCACCTCCCAAACTGTGCATTTTTAAAGTGATAAACAAAACAATCAGCTCTGCTTTAAACTATGTACTGATTTTGTGTTAAAAGCAAATTTTCTCTCGCCTGGTAAATATCAAAATGTTTAAGTCTCGAGGATGTTATTTATTGCTGTGCATTTATTGCTATAGATATATAGAATATGTTCAAAATGGATTTTTACTGGGAGGGGAGGAAATCAAGTATGTTACTCCATGCATGTCGTTATATAAGCAGTAACATAATACTCTCAGCAGGAACAATTGAATAACCGCTGTCTGCTATATTAACAAGCAGAGGGCGAATGTTGCTTCCTTGGCCCACCATTGTGGGGTGCAACCTGAGGTCATACAGTCATGGGAAGCTGCATTAGTCCATCTTGCTCAGTATGGTATACACTGACCGGCACTTGCTTTCCCGGGATTCATGCAGGGCTTGCTCCCAGCCCTGCCTGGAGATGCCAGGAATTGAATGCACAAGAACCTTTACCACTCAGCCATAGCCTTTTCCCTATAAAGGTAAAGGGACCCCTGACCATTAGGTCCAGTCGTGGCCGACTCTGGGGTTATGGCACTCATCTTGCTTTATTGGCCGAGGGAGCCGGCGTACAGCTTCCGAGTCATGTGGCCAGCCGCTTCTGGCAAACCAGAGCAGCGCACAGATACGTTGTTTACCTTCCCGCCGGAGCGGTACCTATTTATCTACTTGCACTTGGACGTGCTTTTGAACTGCTAGGTTGGCAGGAGCAGGGACCGAGCAACGGGAGCAGGGATTCGAACCGCCGACCTTCTGATCGGCAAGTCCTAGGCTCTGTGGCTTAACCCACAGCGCCACCCGCACCCCTCTTTTCCCTATAGTCCTTTGCAAAAGGTGTTCTGGTGCCTGTGTCTTGGGAAGGAACTTCCACCATTCCTCGTGTTAAGTATAATGGTTTAATTGCACATCAAAATGAAAAATGGCTCTGAATGAGCATTGCATTGGAAAATTCTACTGAGCTAACCTAGGAGCTCTCTAAGTGCCACCAGGTTGATAATTAACTGTTGCTGCATCTCTGCTGGCTCTGCCTAACTTAGATCTGTTGCAAATCTCCATTGGGCATGAGTCTTTTGTTCTCAAGCCACCCAAGATAACAGTGGGCTGATGTGTCTTCTGAAGAGGAAACAGCTCCAGGCTGCAATGGAGGCTGTGGAGAGAGACAGACCTTTGATTTCAGGTCTGTTTGGAGTTATTTCATATTTGTAAGAAGCTGGACCTGTGCCTGGACAAGGACATGGTGGTATGAAACTATTTGGATGTACAGTGGTACCTCAGGTTAAGTACTTAATTCGTTCTGGAGGTCCATTCTTAACCTGAAACTGTTCTTAACCTGAAGCACCACTTTAGCTAATGGGGCCTCCTGCTGCCGCTGTGCCGCCGGAACACAATTTCTGTTCTTATTCTGAAGCAAAGTTCTTAACCTGAAGCACTGTTTCTGGATTAGCAGAGTCTGTAACCTGAAGCGTATGTAACCTGAAGCGTATATAACCCAAGGTACCACTGTATCATGGTTTGTTTTTTCTGCCTGTCCGAAGAAAGTTCTGTTAGTAAAGCTTTGAAACCATATTTTGGTCTGGATAATTTTTATTGCAAGAGGAGTCAGTTTTTATTGATCCTATTGCTTCAAGCTGCACAATATTAATATTTGCAATACCCTGTTACCAGCAATGGGTTGGCTCCCGTGAACATCAAGTGATGGTGCCTCATGATGGTGTGGGATGAGGTACAAGAGGGCTGCCTTCGGTAAGTGGAAGGGCTATTCCTGCTTGCCCAAGATGCCCCTGGATCCAAGGGTTTTACCCTCTCCCTCCACATTTATTGGCAACCTTCCACAAAGAAGAGCTCTGTGAAGCTCAAAAGGTGGATAATCATTTTGTGATTCTCTACACACACACACCCCAGCCAAAGCAGATCACATAAAAAATGTGTGAGCGCAGTTTGCATGAATGGTTCTGTGAAAAAGCAATAAAAGCTACAAAAGTAAGTGGGGGAAGGTAATCAGGACCATATCACACCAGAAAGAATTTAATCCTCCGTACATACATGCTGCAGTTCTTACAAAAATCTCCAACTCCTGAACCTGCTATTTACTGCCATTTTAATTTTAGTTACAGGTAGGTAGCCGTGTTGGTCTGCCGTAGTCGAAACAAAAAATAAATAAATAAAAAATAAAAGAATTCCTTCCAGTAGCACCTTAGAGACCAACTAAGTTAGTTATTGGTATGAGCTTTTGTGTGCATGCACACTTCTTCAGATACATTTTTATTTTGTGTGTGTGTTCCTTAAAATTTTGAATAAAACAGCCCCCCCTCTATATATATAATCAAAACATTTTTTTCATCCAGCTAGTCCACATTGAAGAGAGCTGCGTCACATTTTGACCAGTCGTGTTTTCCTGCTAAACCTTCTCCCAGTTCTTTCAAATGTTTTGGAAACAGGAGTATGGCAAAAGTATAACACAATCCAAAACTTATTACTGTTGCAACCTTGGTAGAGCCACTATGATGTAGTAGAGAATCAAAGAACTGTGAAAGATCTCAGAGGTCAACCAGCCTATCCCCCTTGTTGGTGCAAGAAACACATTACTGGGTAACTACTCAGTGTTGGATTCAGACTGGACGCATTTGTGTTAAAATCCCCCTGGATAGTACTGGGAGATGCTGTGCCAATCACTATTTCTCAAGCTAACCTGCTTTACAGGGTTGTTGTGAAGTTAAATATACCTGAGCTCTTTGGAGAAAGGTTGAGATCAAAATGCAATATAAATAAAGGCTATTGCTCATTTAGATATGTCACTCTTTTTTTTTTTTTCTGGCTTCGTTGGGTGAAAATCTATTCAGATAAGAAAAGTTTTAGAAAGCCCAAACAAATAGTTGCATGGTTTCTCTTCTGCAGAGAAAATATAGGAGATTTTGAATGTTTTCTTTCAAGCAGAAGGGAACAAAATGCCTTTTAAGTAATCAAGCCTCGCCGTGAGAATTAAAAATACCTTTTCTATATGTTCCTGTCTCAAAGCAAAGCGATACTAAATACATACAAGGAAGTTCAGGTAGGAGCAGCAAATGATTAAAACAATGTCCCCTGGGCTGCAACTCAACCAGAGAGGACATAGATAAAGTAGCCAGGAAAGGAGATGAAATACAAATAGGGATGCCGTGCGGTGTCCAAATGAGAAACATGACTTTAAAAGGGGCTGCATCATTAGCCATTCCATCACTGGACTGTGCAATGGAGTCTCGGTTGTTTACTCCAGTGGTTCTTAAACTAAGGCCCAGGGCAGAGGGAGCTGGCGTCTATGTGGACTGATAGGGCAGAAGGCAGGGAACCCAAACAGTAGGTGAAGCTAGAGCTGACAGGCCATGCTCCCCACTGGACTGGTTGTAAGTAAGAGGAGCCGAAAGAGATTGGTGGGACTGTGTCCCATTCACCCAAATGGACCAGTCTTCACTGATGGAGGGACTGCATGTTACCTTCAGTGCACCTCCAGTGTGATGTAGTGGTTAAGAGTCTCGTAATCTGGGGAACCAGGTTCGCGTCTACGCTCCTCCACATGCAGCTGCTGGGTGACCTTGGGCCAGTCACACTTCTCTGAAGTCTCTCAGCCCCACTCACCTCACAGAGTGTTTGTTGTGGGGGAGGAAGGGAAAAGGAGATTGTTAGCCGCTTTGAGACTCCTTGGGATAGTGATAAAGCAGGCTATCAAATCCAAACTCTTCTTCTCTCCCCATCAGCTGGTTCCTAAAGTTGCAAGGAAAGCAGCAGCGGAAATTCCTGAAGAACCTGGTGTCCCTTTATGTCCAGCCACACTATAATCATATACAGTGGTACCTAGGGTTACATAAGCTTCAGGGTACAGACTCCGCTAACCCAGAAATATTAGGTTAAGATATTAGGTTAAGAAATATTAGGTTAAGATATTCGCTTCAGGATGAGAACAGAAATCGTGCTCTGGCAGCGTGGCGGCAGTGGGAGGCCCCAATAGCTAAAGTGGTGCTTCAGGTTAAGAACAGTTTCAGGTTTAGAACAGACCTCCAGAACGAATTAAGTTCTTAACCCGAGGTACCACTATATCACTTTTATGGCAGGTTAGTGTGTTCCCTGGGTTTCTCAGCAACTCTGCATTCCCAAGACAGTCGCTGGCAACGTCCCCTGATGTGGAAAGACTACAGAGAATAGATGGGAGCCTTGTGGTTCATCAAATGATCATAAGATCATAGAATTACACAGTTGCAAGGGTTGGCTAATCCAACCCAATCCAATGATGTTGGACCACAACTCCCATCACCCCCCACCATTGCTCACGCCAGCTGGGCATGATGGGAGTTGGTGTCTGAGACCATCTGGAGAACCACGGGTTCTCCATTCCCGCCATAAAGGCTGGGACTATGCCTGGGTGACATGTCCAATTCCCAGATTCACATTCCAGCCTTGTGTCTCCTGACTTTAGACTTCTGACCTCCTGGCTCTCAGTCAACTGCTTAAGCCACTTGTCCAAAAGAAATCCGGTTTAACTATGCCCTGTATGAAGAAGTACTTCCTTGTCCTCATTCGTCACACATTCAGCTTCACGGAGAGCCCTAGCTTCTTGTACTGTGAAAGGAAGAGAAAAACTTCTCTCGATCCACTTTCTCTGTACCAGGCAGGAAAAACCAACAGCTCGTTTGGTGTGCACAAAACAAGTTTGGAAGGAATGCCTCCCCTCCCCAAAGGAAAAGAAAAGCCAAAGAGGGACATCTAGTGGTGGTTCCAAATCATTTGTCTGAACAAAAAGCAGCATTTTAGCTGGCCTGGGTGGGGGTGCCTCACTTGCTTCCACGCCTATGAATAATAAAATACAATACCATGCAATATTTGAACACGGTGATAATGAAAGCTAACAATGACAAATTAATGAGTCAACTTAACACCACATGTGGAGCAGGGGTGGGGGAGAAGGATTTGTGGCTGCTATTTGGACTCACATTATGGCTATTTCTGTAGCCGTGCTCAGTAGACAAATGATTTAGAATAGATTAAGCAAAATTTGAGGTACTGTATGAAAACCAGACAGGAGGTCCAACAAACTCAATATTTCCCATTTATTTGTTTAGTATTACCTCCAAGGAGCTCAAGGCAATGTACATGGCGCTCTTTATTTTATCCTGACAGCAACAGCATTGTGAGGAAGGTTAAACTGAGAGGCCTGAGCTCACCCAGAGAGCTTCACGGCTAATGAAGATTTGAACCGTCTCTCTCAGGTCCCAGTCTGTCTGATATATATATATATATATATATATATATATATATATATATATATGCAGCACGTGCACATTTATTTCTATGCACGTCAATCTTACCAAACATTTATGCACTTTTTTAAAGCTACAAAATTGGCGGCAGCAAAGTATTGGTGACGGCACAGGCAGCAGCCAGTAGCTCCCTCCATAGTGCAATGAAAACCTTGCACTGTGCAGACTTTTTGAGACTTTTTACCAATTCCCCCCCCCCTCATTAATTGGTGGGAAATAGTGGGGGGGGCAGGCAGGCAGGAGCAGAAGAAATTATTGACAAAACACTAATTAAAATAAGGGAGAATAATAATAATAATTTATTATTTATACCCCGCCCACCTGGCTGAGTTTCCCCAGCCACTCTGGGAGGCTCCCAATTGAGTGTTAAAAACAATGCAGCATAGGTGAAAGGTGGTGTAAAAAAAAAGTTGAAGCCTACTGAATCATTCACTGCAACTGTATCTGTCCAAGGGGAATACGTGGCCTGCTGTTTCTGTTTCTTGGCCTCCCCAGGTCTGAGATGATTCCACGGGAGGGTTGTGTAACTTAAGTAAGTTTCCCCTTCTGATCTTGCAATCTGCAGACTAGTCTCCCTGTCCCAAGAAGAGTCTGAAAACAAATGACCCTGTTCTGGAAAGATCCCCTTTTTCCCTACAGACCTCAACCACCTCCGTCAGAAGTTTAGGGTAATGAGAGGGCATTCTCCGTGGCAACCCCCAAGTTGTGAAACTCCCTACCACAGAGGTACATCTGGCTTCCTCACCTTTGGGCAAATGCTGAAGACATGCCTCTTCACTCTGACCTTTGATGCCTGAGATGTGTGCTTTCAGGGCCCACCCTATTCCTGTGACTATACTCTGTTTTAACCATTTTTAATTACAAATTTTAAATTGTTGCAACCCACGCTGGGACCTACTGGTGAAGGTGGGTTCATAAATTTACTGTGTATATGACTATGTTTTTTTCCTTTAAAATAACATGAAAAATGTGGGGGCATCTAATACATGGAGGCCATCTTCCCCCATTTTCTTATAACATGAAAAAATAGGGGGCGTCTTATACATGGGGGCATCTTATAGACGGTAAAATACGGTATTTATTAATAATAATTCTGAAGTTCAGTAGGCTTGCCCTTTTATGCTTCGTCAGTGAGCAGCTACCTGCGCAACTGGAAGAATACGGTGTAACATTTATGTGCAATAATGTCTGGAATAGCTGTTGGACACACATCAAGTCTGGTCAGCAATCAGATCTGCATAATGAAGGGTCTCATAATGCCTGCTCTATTTTTATAGGCAAAGAAATTGCTTCAAAGACTTTATGGCTGAAACTCTGGTAGAAGACACTCAAAACATTCTTTTCTCTTAAGGGATACGGTAGGCTAAGAAAATTCTGCTCCCTGTGTTTATTTCAGCGCTTGGTTACAAACACCTATTTGCATCAAAGTCTCCTTTACAACAAGGCTTGGCCTTGCTTTGCAATATCTTATTATTAAGGTAAATAATCTTCAAAGAACTCCCTGATTTGAATCTCTTATTCTTTGTGACATCCTATTTGCTGACTGCAGTTAGAGAAGTCGAGGGAACGAAAATAGCCACCCAAATGCAAAGACTTCCCCCCCTTTTTTGCTGTTGTCTTTATTATTTATGCTTCAAAAAGATACATCCCAAAATAGCATCTGTAGAAAATTACCATACGTACATGCCGTCAATAGAGTTGTTACACATTAACAAATCCTAAAGCTTGTACAAGTCATTCCAATCATTCTGAGGTTGAGACAGTGTGCGAAAGAGAAAGGAGAAAGATTATCTGCGAGCATAAAAAAAGTTGTTCACAATACCCGGAATCAGCTACCATATACTGTAATAAAAAAAAAACCCACCCTATAGAATGCAGCAACCTTGCAGCTTATATTATGTTGACAACAATGCCCAGAATGCTGACTGGTGTTCAAGGAATGATGACTGGAGTCAAACCTCTCAAAACGGGCAGCTTAACGGGCAAATTCTTTTTACCAATTTATAACCACTAGGACAACCTTTTGTGATGACCTCAAGGCGTAGATCTACACAGACGGAGCTTACAAAATGGGTTTGATGTGCATTCATCAGCTTGGGCATAATGCACTCGACAAATGTGGTCTTGAGCTCTGCTAGACGGTTGTAGCGAAGGAGTGATGTGGAGCATGGGGTTGAGGGCATGTGCTGTATCCATCGGGAACCCTGTTTGCCCACCAAGATCCGCAAGCAAAGAACATAATATGAACCTGCTGGATCAGGCCAATGGCCCATTCAGGGCAGCATCCTGTTCTCATAGAAGCCAACCAAATGCTTGTGGGAAACCTGTAACACAAGAGCCTTTCCCCTGTGGTTTCCAGCAACTGGTATCCATTGTTGCTTCCAAATCTCAAGACCTGTTACTGTGTGTAACAAGTGCCAAATTGTTTCTCCTCTGTTGCTACATCTAATTTTACATATCATGCCTCACATTTGTATATTTGTTGCAGAGGCACTGCATTTAAGGCTCATCCACAGTCCTACTTGACCTGCTGCTTCCCCCCCCCCCCCAGAAGAAACTCTCTGTTTACTGCTGAACCAGAGCAAATATCAATTGGTTTGCAGTGGTAAACAGTGCGTTTTCTCGGGGAAAGAAGCAGGGCAAACAAAAAACCTCTCGCAACCATGCCAAGAAAGTACGGAACAAGCAGAAGTGTGGACAACTGAAAACATAAAATGATTTGCAAGTAGGAAAACATGAATATTCCCCCATTATTTTGTAGCAGACCTGAGCAGGGCCTTCATCCTATCATGGTGAGCTGTCCTACGATTTATGGAGGACTTACAGTGTGGCTGTTGGCTCCTGGTAGTGCCTATATCTTCCCTTCTTCACCATGCATGGTGTCCTCTAAATGTTTTGGGCTACAGCTCCCATCACCCTTGACCATTGGCTACACTTGCTGATGGGAGCTGTAGTTCAAACATACCTGAATTAATTTCTGGGGAATCTGGAGCTGGAGGAACAAGACCACCACAAAGTATGCCCATGACTGGGACAACTCAACTGTGTGAACAAACTTAAATATGGCCTTGCTGGACCAGACCAGGTATCCATCCATCCCCTGTTTCTGTTCCAATATTGGCCAACCAAAGTCATCTAGACATTCAGAAGCGGGACATAACAATGCAAGCTATTCTTACTTTCAGTTCCTAGATTCTGATATTCCAAAGTAAATGCAGGTTTTTACATGTGAGCTCACCTACCTTATGACCCCATACACATAAAAATTGGTGAACTAAAGCAATGATCGTGCAGCTGACGAGGCAATGGTCTGAACTTTGTTAGAGAGGGGGTGTGGTTCAGTGGTAGAGTACCTGCCTGCATGCAGAAAGTCTTGGGTTTAATCCCTGGCGTCTCCAACTAGCTAGAAAAGACCTTGGACAGCCACTGCTAGACAATGTATATGAGGGACCACATCGCCTAATATGAACTGACCCAAGCCCTGAGATCATCATCTTTGGCCCTTCTCAGTGTGCCTCCTCCATAAGAGGCCCAGAGAGTGGCAAACAAGAAAGGGCCTTTTCTGCAGTGGCTCCCCATTTGTGGAATGCTCTCCCCAGGGAGGCTCGCCTGGTGTCTTCATTACATGGGCACCAGGCGAAAACATTCCTCTAATATTCTACAGCCTTTTAAATGTGTAGGGTTTCAGGCAAAGATATTTCCCCATTGACTGTTTTCTGCTTTTATCCTTTGTACTGGATATGCCAGGGGTTGAACATCAGACCTTCTCCATGTAAACCAGGAGAGCAAGCACATTTCCCTGGAAGACTTATGAATCTTCCCCTGTAATGTGCATCTGCAGGAAAGCGTATGGTTTTGTTCTCACATTAACTGAGCAAGGGTGTCCTCCAGTAGACTCAAACTCCATGAGTCCCTGCCAGGACAGGACAGTGGTCACGGATGATGGAAATTGTGGTCCAACAATGTCAGGTGGATCACAAGTTCCCCAACCCTGCCCTAGAATATGCCCTGGGATGCATTGGGGAGTTCTGTAGCAGGCAGGTTGCGATGGCCGGGCGGGGGGGGGGGGGTGTTGTCCCTAGGCAGAAGGTGTGGGAAAGATGCCCCAAAGGCAAAAATCTGAAAACTACCGTAGAATGGCCATTATGGTGGTAACGAGGGCAGGCTTCTTTTCTATGACAGATTCAGGCCGTTCCACAGAAGCTGGAATATCATTGAAAAGGTCACAAACACGCCAACCCCAAAACCCAGACCCCTGCAGGGCTGCGGAAGGGGCACCAGGTAGGCAATGGTGTGGAAGAGTCGAGCCGCAGTAAATAGTCTGAAGTGAATCAAGGCTGTGGTTTCAGAAACGCCCGTGAAAGAATAGAAGAATGCAATGAAGAGGTATGGAATGATGTTCTCAAGGTCGTTGAGATGGAGTCTGGAGAAAGAAGGAAAGTATGAGTCAGCATCAAAAGAGCTCTTCTGGCTGTTTGCTGCCAATCAAAGCAACTCCGTAGATGATGTATAGCCAACATAGCACCGTCCAGATGTTTCTGATCCACAACAGTCATCATCCCTGATCGCTGGTCAGGCTGCCTTCAGCTGATGGAAGCTGTAGCTCAACAACATCTGGAGGGCAGCATATTGGGTACCTCAACATAAACCAATCACCAAATGCACCCATTTTTTGAGTGCAAGGATTTGCAGTAGAACTTTACCGCTCCTCTCTCTGCATCTTCCCAAAATCTGCTTTGGGAAAGCCCCAGAATAGATTTAAGGGGTACACAAGGGGGAGGTTCTGTGGAGCAAGTGTAAATCCCTGCACTGATGGATACAGAATACCTACAACAGATACAATGCACGCTACATCTTCTACATATGTAAATTGTTTCTTCATGCAACTTTTTCCTTCTTCTGAAGAGCAGGATAGAAAGCTTTCAAGTAAAACCAATAAAATACTCTTGTTTTCGTAAAAGTCCCCTCAGCTACCTTCGCACGCGCTCCACATACGGATCAGTCCTGACAGCCTTTTTCCCAGCCTCTCCTTTACCCAATGCAGCCGCATCTTCAGGGTTGGCGAATGCCTGTTCGAGGGCATGAGGAATAAATGCGTTATTGTTGTTGTTAGGTCCCGCAACATTTAGAACAACTTACAACCACAAAAATAGGGTGATCTTTGAGCTGCGCCCCCCTGCTCCAAAAAGAGGGGTCTGAGAAGCACCCCCTGGCCAGCCCCAAAGGCACCATTTGCCTGAGGAGCTTGTACCCAGGGCTGCTGCAACAAATAGCTGTGCAAGCCTTTGGGAGGCAGAGTTGCAAGAGGGCATCATAAGAGGGAAGGAAGGAAAGAGGGACAGAGGTCAGTTTTGCCCGCAGCCCACCTGGCCATCATTCATGGCACCCCAGGGTTGAAAAACCACTGCTTTAAATGTATGGTGTGAATGAACCATAAATAAAGATTTTGAGAGCTCTGTGTGCAGAATATCAGCCGGTTTCCAAGAAACAGTTCTGGATCCTGTCCCTCTGCAGAGGGCAACAGACCATCTTCCTCTCCGATCACATTAGTGGGTTTCCGCCTTTTGAAAAACACCATTGGGCTTTCCATTTCCAAACACATATATTTTCTCACCTGCTTCTTCACTCTTAAGTATCCTGTTAGAGGGCTCATCAGCATCATTTTTATGATGATAATGACTGCATAAAAAGTATAGGCCTTCACCACGTCCATGTCTACTATTTCATTAAGTTTAGTCATTTTGGCCCGTATCCCCTGGAGACCTGGGATGGAAATTGAGAGCAAGAATGTTATTTATGGAATGTTACCTTTACCTTAAAAGCAGTGCAGCAATGACTCTCATAAAGGGACCCTGCATTTCTGGATTTGCCACTGCACTACTGCTTGAAGGACTTTGTTCAGTCCCTGGCTGGGTCTGATGTTTCCCCGTCCCTGAAATAAACATTCCAGTACACAATATACTCTCAAGTTTAGAGTAACCTGCTCCTCCTCTTCTCCCCTTTCTGTAAGGTGGGAAATGGATGTTTGGAAGGGAAGAAAGAGTGCAGGCAGGAATAAACTGCCTGGAGCTCTGGTAATCAAAACCCAGCTTCGATTGATCCTTGAGAGAGAACTTAAAACAACAGGTTTTACCACATTGCAAAGGCAAAGCAGAAGAAGAATGAACTTTGAGGTGAACAACTGAGCCACTGGCATGGGCGTGGGGAGTAACCTTTGTGCTGCAGGTTTTTTGCCAGGAATGCTTTGGAGAGATCACACCTCCTGAGATAAAGTTGCACCAGCAACAAGGTGAAAGATCAAAGTCTGTGCCCAAGACTGCAATGACTATGCTATATGCTAGTGTGCATTGCAAAGCAGTGAGAAACCAGGGCAGTTTCCTACTGCATTTCCACATGCTGTATTTGCCTGCATAGGAATGTGCTTCTGTGCAGTTACCTGCATAGCACATCCTTGCAAACGCACCTGTTCATTCACTAATGGCCACAGTGGCGGAGGCAGCCTTTCAGACTAGCAAAAAAACTTTTTTAATCTGCCAGTTTCTCCAAGCAACTGCAGGGGAGTTGCACTGGCAGCAGTTCCAGAAGAAGTGAGGCACGGGGGAGGATAGGCCAAATAATTTGCATTTAGTTGGGCTTGATTGAAGTGTGCTTATAAAAATAAGTGCAATTCACTCAATCCTACTCGCATCGAAAAGTGGAGAGATTTCTCCTTCTGCCCCCTCCCCCCTCCTGCAAATATATCTGAAATAGACACAAAAAAGATTAACTGCATTTGCTGTTCAAAGCAATTCGTTTTGAAAGAAAGTAATGAGTCCTTAAGCACTTCATAAGTCAATCATTTGCTACTATGCAGAGATGTGGATTATTATATTTTAATAACCAATGGCAGGCATCTTGAATATATCCACATTTTTTTTATAAAAAACAACAACACCCACTACCTGGTCTATGGACATTTCAAGCGGGAGAACCTGTCTTATCAGTGCCAAGAGAGAAAGTTTAGTAAAGGAACTTGAAGAACCAGAAACATTTGGCAGTTGATAAAATTAGCCCCTCTGTTTCCAATGTACATATGTGAGTGTCATCACTTAGGTAGCTAGGGATGGCTGGGGCCCATAGAGGCTGGTAGGGTGAAAGGCAGGGAGGCTGACAGTAGGGGGAGCCAGAGCCACCGACAGGCAGAGCCAACTGATTCTAGAACTCTATGCCAAGTTCCACAGGCATTAAGGAACAGGAATCCGACAGCCCCTGGGCTGGCTGTAAGTAAGAAGGCATGCAGGTGGGAGCTGGGGAGGCTGTGGTCCACTTGCCCTGATAGATCAGCTTCTACTCTTTGTAGCCAACATGGCACCAGGCAGGCAGACTAGGGACATGTCCGCAGCCTTGGGGAAAACCAAGGTTTACAAAACATGTGATGGAAGGAGGCAACCCTAACATGGAATGGAAGGTAAAAACAGCCCCAGGAAGGAACACGCACAGTGACTACAGGATGCTGAGATTTTTGGTTGGGGTGAGGAGGATGAAAAGCAGGGCGAGAGCCGGGTACAATATCCTGGAGGAGTACATGTCCATCTTGCTGGAACATTGAGGAGGTGTACACCACGCTGCAACATTATGTTGCAGTTCCCCCTTGCAGATAGAAAATACAGTGGTGCCTCGCAAGACGAAATTAATTCGTTCCGCAAGTCTCTTCGTCTAGCGGTTTTTTCATCTTGCGAAGCAACCCTGTTAGCGGATTAGCGCTATTAGCGGTTATTAGCGGCTATTAAAGGCTTAAAGGATTAGCGGATTAGCTGCTAAAAGGCTATTAGCGGTTTAGCGGCTTAGAAAAAGGGGGTGGGGAGCGGGAAAAAATGCAAGACATTTTCGTCTTGCAAAGCAAGCCCATAGGGAAATTCATCCTGCGAAGCGCATTGAAAAACGTCTAGCGGGTTTTCCGTCTTGCGAGGCATTCGTCTTGCGGGGCACCACTGTAACGCCTGCAGATGCTGAAGAAATTACCTGCTTGAATTTTTGCTTTCTAGAACCCCACAGGGAAACACAGAGGAGCAGCGGCTCCTCTTGTTCAAGAAGGCTAATTTTCATTGGTGGAAACCCTGTGTCAGTGAGGCAAGAGGAAGTTCACATGACTAAAGGCTCCTCCACCCAAGAATTAAAAACTCGCCTGCACTAGCAAGCCACATTCTCCCTGCTGATTTTCTATGTGCAGGGTTTATATAGATATATCTGTATCACAGAGCATTCAGTCATGTGACTTGCAGTCTGGCATTTTCCCTCTCACATAGTGGTTTGCCTTCTCAGTAAAACCAGGGCCTGTGTTCCTCTAGCTTCAGGTAAATTCCATACTTAAAATAATAAATCTATAATAATAATAACACTCTTCAAAAACTGGGAAGTTAAGATGGGCAACTGCATTAACTAAATAAATTAGGAAAGCCCAGAAATAAATTGTGCAACTGGAGACCTAGAAATGCTTTTGTGGCTCCACTAGCACCTATTCGCATGCTCTCTCGCTCACCGACCTCTCCCCTGCTTCTTGGTCTAGCAAACCATAAGGTGATATTTTCCTCGAGAGAGTGAGCATGCTAAGTTTGGCAATGTAGAAAATGTAGGAGGTGAGGCCAATGAGATGATTTTAGATTTCATTCCAAGATCCCAAAAGGGCCTGAACATTTCCAGTATGTATTGCACCTGCCCTGTCAAATGCTACAGACATCAGCTCGGGAGAAGGCCACAGTGAGTTCTGTGGGACTTACTCCTAGGCAAGCGTTTGTCTGTCTCTCTACCCGTCTATCTATCCGGTTGCAACTTCAATCTCCCCACCTCCAACTTCCCACACTGGTCTGTGAACCAGAAAGCCTTTGTCAGAAGTTGCACAAGCAAAACACAGAAAGCGAAAGCCCAGCCACGCACACTGTGCTCTTTTGTTGTTGTTGTTCCTGCAAAAAGCTTTTACTGCAAAGCGTTAAAGCCAACGCACCTTTGTCTTTTTCCGGATCCACACAACACCACCGTTTTGGGGAAGCAAGACTCTCCTGCTGCTGTTTTAATCTCTCTCCAACAGACACAGCTCCCTGCCTTTTCTGCCCACTTCACTCTCCTCCCTCAACCCTCCCCTAATGGAGTCTCCCAGCTTCTCTTGCTCTGCAGCTTGCCTCACACACCCTCCAGCTCCAACGGGCTCCTTCCCTGGCCCTCCCACTTGGCTGTTGTACAGCTTTTTCTAACTCACACGCACAGTCCCTTGCAATGTGCTCATTAGCCTTTGCTCTGCTTTCCCCTCCCTCCCCTGCTGCCCAAGGCCTCGTGCTTCGATGCAATCCTTGAACCAAAATGTGGTGAAACTAACCAGAGTGCAGAAATGCTCGTCAGGTGCCTTTGAATGTGTGCAGAGGGCCTGCGTACACACCATACATTTAAAGCACATGGTGAAGAATCCTAGGATGTGGAGTTTGTCAAGGGTCCTGGAAGAGTACCTCTGCATAGGGTAAACTACGGTTCCCAGGATTCTTTCAGAGAAGCCAAGTACTTTCTGCGTCACATTCCTGCTTAAACAGGGCATCTTAGAGGAAAGAGGAAAATAAACAGGCAGCAATCATTTTCAGGCACATGCAATTGATGGGCAGAAAATTTGAGGTCTTCTAGGCAGGGAAATGAAGATCTCCCAGGTGAGATGTTGGGGAAAGCTCTCCCAGGTGAGAGCTGAGAGGATCCATCACTTTCTGTGCATGGCAAGTGTTGTTGTTGTTGTTTAGTCGTTTAGTCGTGTCCGACTCTTCATGACCCCATGGACCAGAGCACGCCAGGCACTCCTGTCTTCCACTGCCTCCCACAGTTTGGTGAAACTCATGCTGGTAGCTTCGAGAACACTGTCCAACCATCTCGTCCTCTGTCGTCCGCTTCTCCTTGTGCCCTCAATCTTTCCCAACATCAGGGTCTTTTCCAGGGTGTCTTCTCTTCTCATGAGGTGGCCAAAGTATTGGCGCCTCGGCTTCAGGATTTGTCCTTCTAGTGAGCACTCAGGGCTGATTTCCTTCAGAATGGATAGGTTTGATCTTCTTGCAGTCCACAGGACTCTCAAGAGTCTCCTCCAGCACCATAATTCAAAAGCATCAATTCTTCGGCAATCAGCCTTCTTTATGGTCCAGCTCTCACTTCCATACATCACTGCTGGGAAAACCATAGCTTTAACTATACGGACCTTTGTTGGCAAGGTGATGTCTCTGCTTTTTAAGATGCTGTCTAGGTTTGTCATTGCTTTTCTCCCAAGAAGCAGGCGTCTTTTAATTTCGTGACTGCTGTCACCATCTGCAGTGATCATGCAGCCCAAGAAAGTAAAATCTCTCACTGCCTCCATTTCTTCCCCTTCGCAGGAAGTACCTTTGAGAGAGGACTCTGTGTTTCTTTTCTCTTTCTCCATTTTTGTTTTTATTTAGATTAGTTTCTTATTGCATTATAGAAAAGCTTTAATAGAATGTTATGGCGGGGGGGGGGGGTTGGAAAGAAAAACAGCCATTGTATTTTTGGGGGCATTTGATTTGTCTGTCTGTTTTGTAGTGGAGGACGAATGTTTGGCTAGCAAATTTCCTGCATAGCCAAAGGGGGCAACCCCACACAGGGCTAACTCACAAAAACAGTGGGCAAGTTAGGAGGGTGGGTTAAACACGATGGTATATCATGGCAAGAGTCTTGCTAGCACAAGGATGGAAGAATGAGGAAATCCCAACGAAAGAACAGTGGCAAGGAAAATGGATGAGCTATGCAGAACTGGCTAAATTGACATACAAACTGTGGGTGAAGGACAACTGTGACCTTAAGGAAGAATGGGAACTTTTTACAAATGATCTAAAAAGACAACAAAATGAACTGGACTCCTTGGCAGGTTTTGAATAAACATACACAAATTTATTGGTTGATAACATGATAGATAGACAACGCAAGGATATCTATAATTTTATAACATGCAGAGAATAATGTGTGCAGAGAAATCAGAAAGAGCAGCTGAGGGAAGTCCCTGGTGGGGGTGGAGGGGTGGGGAAAAGGGGGGTGGGGAAAAATAATGTATGTGATTATATGATTTGATAATTTGTTATGTTGAAATTGCTTAATAAAAATATTTATATATAAAAAAACAGGATGGTATATCAAATTTTGTTTATTTTTTGCATTTATACCCTGCCTTTTCTTCCAACAAGCTCAAAGTGCTCTACATAGTTCTCCCCCTGCTCATTTAATTCCCACAACAACCCTTTGAGGTTCATTCGGCTGAGAGGCGCTGACGGACCCTGTGAGCTTCAAGGCCAAGAGAGAATTTGAACCCTGCTCTCCCACATCTGACCCCCTAACCGCCACACCACGCTGGCAGCGTGTCACACAAATGTGACACAAAAAAAGGTTCTCGCAATGTCTGTTTCTGCATCAAATGCCAGATTCTGTACTTCCTGAGCTCATACATGAAATTTACATTCAAATGCCCAGACTTTTCCAAATGACGGTTGAAGAATTTCCACCTTACGCTTCCTTTTAGAAGTTAAGCAGTGACGCACGCTGCTTAGCCAGTGGTTAGAAACTCTTCTGGCACAAATGAAAATTAAGACAAGCAATTGGGGGACGATAGTTGCTCTCAAGGGGCTCGTTCTTGAAGCCTCGACTGCAGTGAATAGGCCTCCTGGCTTTAATGGGAAATCCAGAATGCAGCCTCAGCACCACCCAGCACCATCCAGTTAAGTGGAGGAGATCTCCAAGGATTACAGACCCCAAGCGCTACGCATGAAGATTCTCCATGGTCCTTAGGTAGGATTGCGAACAAACACGTAAAGTTAGGTCTGTTTAGTGATGTATGTGAACAAACTGGGATATTAGTAGTGGTAGTATAATAGTATGAAAGAATTTTATGTAACCAATATAAACAGGTGCCAAAATGTCTTGGACCAGCTCTGGAAACATGTTTCGACCCTCAAGCTTTCCTCAGTGGTTTGTTTTACACACACACACACACACACACACACACAGAGAGAGAGAGAGAGAGAGAGAGAGAGATTTTGACACAAATATAAAATATGGATTTACAGTACAACCTACAACTTAAAACCGTGTGTGAGAGAGAGAGAGAGAAAGAGAGAGACACACACAGAGAGAGAATAAAGCAACTACACCAAATAATAATAGTACTTATCTGGCTTCAAAGTGCTATATATGCATATTTTTCAGCCACAACAGGCACTCAAAAGCTACAGACTGCCCTCTCAGTCGTAACATCCATCCATTTATGAGTCAGCATGGATTCCAGGAAAGTGCAGCGCATTCTGATGATTCATTAGTCCTGCTAATTTTGGATGCAGGCTGCACAAGTTCTCCATCTGTGTTCTAAAACGGGAATAATAGAGCTTCTGGAATGCAGAACATGGCTTTCTTGATAGCATAAGAGCCTGGTGGGTCTAGGGCAGCTTGCTGTTCTCACAGTGGCCAGCCAGAAATCACAAGCAGGATGAGAGTACAAGCACTGGTGGACCTTGGGGTCTCAAATTTCAGGGGCACCCTGGCGATGCCAACATTTGAGACTCCCCTTCAGGAGTCTCAAAGCGGCTAACAATCTCCTTTCCCTTCCTCCCCCACAACAAACACTCTGTGAGGTGAGTGAGGCTGAGAGACTTCAGAGAAGTGTGACTGGCCCAAGGTCACCCAGCAGCTGCATGTGGAGGAGCGGAGACGCGAACCCGGTTCCCCAGATTACGAGACTACCGCTCTTAACCACTACACCACACTGGCTCTCATACACACTGTAGTGTATGCCTGGTCACTACCCAGTGGCATGTGGTTCCCACAGAAATTTCTCCTCTTTGCAAATGTGCTCACAGGACTCCCAAAAGTTGGCGGCTCCCCATTTCTGTTGCTGCCACCTGTCTCACAGTGCAGGTCCAGTTGAGAAAATAACCAGGTTGAGGGGGGGGAGGGTCTTCTCCCCGACCATCACAATGATCCCTCCCCTCCCCACTCCACAATCCCTTGCTCGGCCCATTAATTAAGTAATCAGCATGACTAATCAAAATCATTTATCAAAGACTATGACGGGGGCTTTCTAATTGGATTTTAATAGGCACTGTCCCTCGCGAAAGGGTGTTCGGTGCTGATAGCACTATCGAGATCTGCGTACATCTGCTTACAGTAGCAATGGGTTTGAGATGATGTACCAGTGATTAACTAGTTTCTGTGCTGTGCGTCTATGAAGAAGTGCAGTCTTAATTAGAAGACCTCAGAAAGCCAACTGTCACTTCTATTGTAACACTCCCAGCTCTTTGTTCTGGGGTTTTTTCATGAAACTAAGGTGTCACCCTCTGATGGATGTCAGCAATGAGAGCCTCGTTCCCTGCCCCCCTTCCAGATGATCTGGGATCTGCATCTGATATGCACCTGTAATAAATGGGATCCGAAAAGCTTTTCCCCTCCTCTAATTGCACCACGCAAGGAGAAATAGATCCTACCATGTCCTGTGTGCCTGTTGTTTCACCTGCTAAACTTGTACACTTGTGAAGGAAAACATTAATACACATACTGCAAAAGTTGCCAATGTACTGTTCTTCAAAGAAACAAACAAACAAACAAGCCCACTAGCAGAACATGAGCACAATAACATCTCATCACGTGTGAATCCCAGTTACTATTAGTGGTAAGGTAAAGGTAAAGGTACCCCTGCCCGTACGGGCCAGTCTTGACAGACTCTAGGGTTGTGCGCCCATCTCACTCAAGAGGCCGGGAGCCAGCGCTGTCCGGAGACACTTCCGGGTCACGTGGCCAGCGTGACATCGCTGCTCTGGCGAGCCAGAGCCGCACACGGAAACGCCGTTTACCTTCCCGCTGGTAAGCGGTCCCTATTTATCTACTTGCCCCTGGGGGTGCTTTCGAACTGCTAGGTTGGCAGGCGCTGGGACCGAACAACGGGAGCGCACCCTGCCGCGGGGATTCGAACCGCCGACCTTTCGATCGGCAAGCCCTAGGCGCTGAGGCTTTTACCCACAGCGCCACCCGCATCCCACTATTAGTGGTAGACAAGCTTTAATGCTCATGTGTTGGGGTGAAGAAGGTTGTCTGATGACCCCGCATCTTTTTCTTATGGAAATCCCATTCATTCCTCTGAGTCAATAAATGTTCCCAGTATGCAATACATACCCCAATTTGCATTGGGTGCATTCTCCACAGAGGTGAGATGGCCGCAATACATGTTTAGTTCTTCTACACATTCCGTGTGTCCAGTGAATTTAGCCTCTTTGGTGGGGGGAGTTTGTCTCCAAAAACCTTGAGGACTAGTAGAAAATTGCTTTAGAAGAAATTTACAAAATTGCTTTAGAAGAACCAGGCAGAGGGCCAGAAGGCCTGCCCTGTGGAACGCCCTCCCATCAGATGTCAAGGAAATAAACAACTATCTGACTTTTAGAAGACATCTGAAGGCAGCCCTGTTTAGGGAAGTTTTTAATGTTTGATGTTTTATCGGGGTTTTAATATTCTGTTGGGAGCCGCCCAGAGTTGCTGGGGAGGCCCGACCAGATGGTATAAATTATTATTATTATTATTATTATTATTATTATTATTATCATTATCATTATCATTATCATTATCATTATCATTATCATCATCATCATCATCATCATCATCATGGGTTCTTCCTAAGTCAGTGCATGTCCTGCAGTTCCCTAACCCACAGGTAGCAACTTAGTGTACCTTCTCCTGAAATGTTTGCTGGAAGACATGTTTCCTCCAATGGCGCCAAAGCACCATAGTGGCCTCAAAACAACCTTGTTTGATAGGGCAGGTAGATAGCAACTTGTCCAAAGTGACACAGACACACAGAGGAGAGACTTGAGCCTCGGTTTCCCACAAGGAAGCCCAGTATTCTGGCCGTCGCTCCACACTGGCTCTCCCCCTTGGGCTCCACAATGGTGCAAAGATGGTGTGTATTATATATAAAGCCATAGGAAAAGTAGGAACTATTCCTCACCTCCTGGTTGCATTTCTTTCAAGTGCCTTAAAATGGCTCCTCTACAAAATGTGCGGATGTCGCTTTAAAGAGCAGGAGAAACTGAATAGGAAGAAAAGGCGGAAGATTTATCCCAGACAGCTATTAACGCGGAATTCATTCATCCCTTGTGGAGCTTTATCCTCCTCCTCCTCAAAGGGCTAGGGATCTGCTTAACCAATTTAAAGTCGTCATAATAATCAGAATCTGCTTAGCCAGCAAAGGCAGAGGCAGCTTAAAAAGTGAGAGATCCTACCTCCTTTACTCCCCCCTGTGTGTCCCCCCCCCCCTTCTTGCGGCAAGTTCCTTGTCACCCTGAACTTTTCTGCTGGCTTGCAGGAGCAGCCGTCCTCTACCGAAGGCAATAACGTTCTACAGGGTCGACTCTTTAGGCAAGGATTTTCTGCTGCGGTGCACGATTGTTCCTAATGATTTTACGGGACTCTGCTAGACATTAATAGCCGCCTGGGACAATTATTTCAAAAGAAGCATTGTGTAGGGAGAGGCTGTATTCTGAAGAACTGCATGGATGCTGAGCCAGAATCTCTATCTCTCTCTCTCTCTCTCTCTCTCTCTCTCTCACACACACACACACACACACCATGTACAACAGTGGTAGGACTTATGTGCACCTGTATTCCATCCTTCATCAATCAAACCCAGGGTGGCTTAGGAGACATTGTCACAGCACTTTCCTTAAAAATTGCATCCGTAGGTTGTGGGTTCAAATACCGTGCAGGGCCTCTTAAGATCAGGGACCTTTTATTTTTGCTTATGCCACCCTGCAAAACTTCATAGGGTTGTTCTGAGTGGTCTGTAGTCACCAAGAGGAGAGCCGATGCCACAGAACAAGTGATGGTGACGAATCTTCAGCCCCGGACACTGGTTTCTGGGGACAGTTTGCTCCTGTCTCCAAATCTGGGACAGAAAACTCTCGATAGCAAACTTTTGGCTGAGTGATAACAAGAATCCTTGGCAGAGAGGCCCCAGGCTACATGACGCAAGCTGAGGAAAGATGAATGAAAGCAGTTCGCATTCCCTCCCTCATTTGTATAGCAAGAAAATGTGCATCATTGCGGATGGGTGGTGTAGTGGTTGAGAGTGGTAGTCTTGTAATCTGGGGAACCGGGTTTGCGTCTCCGCTCCTCCACATGCAGCTGCTGGGTGACCTTGGGCCAGTCACACTTCTTTGAAGTCTCTCAGCCCCACTCACCTCACAGTGTTTGTTGTGGGGGAGGAAGGGAAAGGAGAATGTTAGCCGCTTTGAGACTCCTTAAAGGGAGTGAAAGGCGGGATATCAAATCCAAACTCTTCTTCTTCTTCATGGGTGGGGAGAGGCCTTATATGATGCAAGGAGGCAGGGAAACTGAGAGAGGGAGTTTGTGAAAAAGTATAAATGGATCTGCTTAGCTTTTGGCACTGGCTGTTACCAACATAAAGAGGGCAGAAAATTGGTGCCAACCAGTTGGCCATTCCCAAGCTATTAACATTTTTGGAACAGAGTGGATAGCTCTGGCTCACTAGAATGAGCCAGCTATTTATCCCCCTGAAAATATCCTTCCACAGTACACACAATTCGCCACCACCTCATTTTATCAATAATTATTACTGTATTTTTTGCTCTATAAGACTCACTTTTTCCCTCCTAAAAAGTAAGGGGAAATGTGTGTGCGTCTTATGGAGCGAATGCAGGCTGCGCAGCTATCCCAGAAGCCAGAACAGCAAGAGGGATTGCTGCTTTCACTGTGTAGCGATCCCTCTTGCTGTTCTGGCTTCTGAGATTCAGAATATTTTTTTTCTTGTTTTCCTCCTCCAAAAACTAGGTGCGTCTTGTGCGTCTTATAGAGCGAAAAATACGGTATTCTTCCACATTTTAAGTAACACATTTGAACAACAATGCATTCGTACCTTGGTTTTCGAACAGCTTAGTTCTCGAACATGAGTGTTCCGGTTTGTGAACTATTTTTGGAAGCCAAATGTCCAATGGGGCTTCCATGGCTTCTGATTGGCTGCAGGAAGCTCCTGCAGCCAATCGGAAGCCACGCTTTGATTTCCGAACATTTTGGAAGTCAAACTGACTTCCGCAACGGATTCCATTCGGCTTCTGAGGTACGACTGTATCTCCTAAAAAAGGGCACAGGTAAAACAACTAAGAACTGCAAGACTTAAAAATACGCCAAGATATAACCTCAAGTAGATCATGTTCAAAATGTTATAACTACAGGATAATCATGATTCCCGAAGCCCTCTATTCTCACTGTGGAGATATCTTTGCCCTCCCTGGGGTGGAGGTGATACTTTATCAGGATAAATAGCAAGGGGTCAAAGTTTTTGGTTGGGAAACTCAAACAAGGCAAATAGAGCTAAGTTGCTTTCTCAGCAGAAGTCTATTTTTAGGTGCTGGACCTTGGTGTGAAAGTTCTTGCTGTCTTGCAACCGGGGTGGGCAGGAATTCAATTCAGTTTGCATTTCAAGGTGAACTTGCCAAATTCATATTTCCCAAAGCAGTATGTGTACCGGATCACAGCGATCCTTCCAAATTCTCACTTTTCTGAATTTTGGTGATGCAGTTCTCCAGACAAGCCATGCAGGCACAAATGCATAAACTAGAGTTCCGTGTGCATTAAAACGTATGTCTCAATTAGTAAAAAATAACAAACCAAAAATACAGCGTCTTAGAGATAACTGCTTGCAAAAATGTGTACGTATATCAGTACAAAATGCATACAAACATTAGGATAAATTCCACGATGAATTTCCACGAGGACTTAAAAAATAAAGAAATCACAGGCTGATATGGAAATGAGGCAAACTGAGAAACTGAGAGAAACAAAAATTCACCCATTCATTCCTGCTTCCAGTGGATGCTAACTCTGCAGAAATTGAAATGTTGTTGCAAATGGAAGAAAGATCCACAAAATACCTGTCATCAACTGAATTTAAGAATGGAAAAATGAGAAATTGAGATTAATGGCTTCACCCATCCATATTTTCAACAGGGAAATTTCAGGGAAGAGGACCTTCAACAGCCAATGCTTCCATGCTGTAAGGTGTGGTCTTGAGGCTGGTTGATTGTAACAGCAGGTTGAATGGCTGCAAAGTTCTTGATGTATACTAAGATAACAGTGTGCAATAAGTTTATGAAACTCAGGCAGCTGTGTCCGTTCCTTAGAAAAAAAATTACATGGTCAGTAATGTAAAAGCCTTATTAGGACCCATTCAACGCTCATAGTGCAGGTTGCAAGTTGCACAGAAGTCATCCTCAAGCTGAATGTTCAAAGTGACAAAAAACAGAGATTTTCATACCTATAATGTCTTAAATGTTTTTCCCTCTGCCAATCCCCTCACAATCTCCACTATTTCATTTCTCCCCCATACCCCTTTTTTTCAAAGTCCCCATGAAAATCTACCAGTATTTTAGTGCAAATTTCCCCTCTGAATTTGGCTTGTGCAGTTCCATTACGGACGTGCTCACTCAAGAGTTTACTCTGCCCCCACTTCAGTGGCTTAGCCTGGCAGGCTATGTTTCTTTTTTTAATAGCGTAAATATTTTCTTTATTTTTCATACACAAAAGCATATCGGCTCTTCGGATCAGGGGAACGCATTGCTTTGTCGCCATGCAATCTATTAATAACCCATCTAAATTAAAGAGAAACAAAATGTATATTTAGATGCACTGATGTACATCAGTAGCGCTCAGTAAAACATACCCAATGATCTGTTCTGACTCTGCCTTCCTTTAATATGTTAATTTTGCCATCAAAGCATAATTTTATAATTTGTCAAACCAGTCCTTTATCAAAGGCAGCGTATTTGACCTTCAGTTTTTTATACAAATAGATCACACTAGTAGCATTACTCTCTGTTGTCTTGTTACTCTGAACACTCTCTGTACATGCACAGCTATCTGTGTGCAAGACTGCACACGTTGTTTTGTACAGCTCAACTGTTGTGTACACATGTACACTGGCTCTACACACATTGAAGATAGCATGTGAATAACTTTACGAGTGTGCAGCTCAACTATTTGTAATTTCACACAGGAGCACAGATTGTACCTCTGTTGAAGGTAACATGTGCACTTAAGTTTGAATCTAACAAACCAATCTACATAACTTAGTAAATTAGAGGGTTGAAAGGAATAAAGTGTACCCCATTATCCTCTCTATCATCTTACTAATCATTTCCCAATAATTTCTCCCCTTTTGGCCTTTGCCTTTTGATACATATATATATAAAATCACCTACTTGCCCTTTTGCATTTCCAACAAAGCTTTGAATAATTTGTATGTATTTTATTTATTACAACCACAGGAGTATAGCCCCCTGCCATGATCTTATGACATTTCCCTCTAATTGCTACATTTAATGAAAATTTATGTTCTCTGTTCTAAAGGTTTTCCCAGGCACGGAATGGGATATTATTTCTGTATTGAACCCATTTAATCATCATGTGTTCCTTGGTTTGCTCTGGTTATCTTTCATATTTTATAACTAGTATTGGTGTGTCTCTGTGTGTATGATAACAGATGCTAGATTTCTATGTGCAGAGTGGGCTGTTGGGTTTTATTTGTTTTTACATATGGGAGCACAGAATCATAAACAACAACTCTCATATCAAGGACCAAGAGCAAATCTGCAGCAAGCAATGTGGTTCTGTCCTCTAGGAATGTACCACTCGCAATACAGGTGGCCCTTTTCCATGTTTGAATTTCCCACATTTTTAAAAGAACTTATAAAGATTATTGCAGAAAGAAAACTACCCTGCCATGGAGAAAGGTTGCTCAAAGGCCTTCCCCCTGAAACATTGGCTTTCCACAAGCACAGTCTCTTTGGCACATTTTTTTTAAAAAATGGGGAAAATATATTTCTATAGACCAGGCATAGGCAAACTCGGCCCTCCAGATGTTTTGGAACTACAGTTCCCATCATCCTTGACCACTGGTCCTGTTAGCTAGGGATCATGGGAGTTGTAGTCCCAAAACATGTGGCGGGCCGAGTTTGCCTATGCCTGCTATAGACCTACAAGGACTGACTTGAAAACCTCTGAGGAATAAAATCAGACAAGCCAGCTTGGAATCAAGGTTTCAATGCTATGCACAGCTCTGTTTTCCCCTCCAGGTCTGCAAGCAGAAATAGCCCATTTCCAGCATTAAAACGAAGCTGATCTTTGGAAGCTTCATTTGCGCAATTTATCCAGGTTGCAAAATCCAGCTTTCTTGGTACTGAATTTGCACCTTGTGCCATTTGGATCCCTGCGTGGATGTGTTTTAGTGCATTGCCCTGCGCCTGAAACTCTCTTGCTTTCTTCTGAACCCTTCCAAACTCATCTTAGCATTCCCCCCCTCTCCCGGGACCAGCCTTGGTGGAGATGGCCTGAGCATTACTCAGGATTAACAGCTGCTCTACCTGGGATGCATTTGGCCCAAGGTCAATATAAACATTTCAGGGGCGGTGGTGGGGATGATGGATTGCTAATTACTTCGAATTAGACCTTCTTCCATGCTTGCTGCCTTGCCGGGTCAATGTTCTACTTATTACTATATTTAGGTGGGAGGGGGAGGAGGGGGGGAGGGGAAGAGGCAGTCGATTAATTCTTCCATAGCTCACTTGTGTTTTTAACAAGTGTGTTGACTGACAGTGCCGCATCTTTTACAACAAACATGACATGCAGTTCACGGGGAGTGGGCATGGGCGGGACGGAAACCCTGTTGAATTGTCCGCCCCAGAAAAGTGATGCAATTCCATCTTCGTTGGGACCAAATGGCTATTTTGATGATTCAACTGGGGCTGAGATAACGGGGGAGGGGGGTGTAACAGGATGAACAGTCAAATAAGTCATGATTAAATGGGAAAGGAATTGGAAAGAATGTCACATCAAAACTCTACAAAAATGGCAGCAATTTTTTTTACTACTTTTCATTCACCGTATCCAGTGCCGGATTTACGTATAAGCTAAACAAGCTACAGTGGTACCTCGGGTTACATACGCTTCAGGTTACAGACTCCGCTAACCCAGAAATAGTACCTCGGGTTAAGAACTTTGCTTCAGGGTGAGAACAGAAATCGCACTGTGGCAGCGTGGCGGCAGCAGGAGGCCCCATTAGCTAAAGTGGTGCTTCAGGTTAAGAACGGACTTCCGGAACGAATTAAGTTCTTAACCCAAGGTACCACTGTATAGCTTAGGGCCCCACTCTCTTGCCCCCCCCCAATTCACTATTAATATAGTAAAGGTAAAGGAACCCCTGACCATTAGGTCCAGTTGGGACCGACTCTGGGGTTGCGGCGCTCATCTCGCTTTACTGGCCGAGGGAGCCGGTGTGCAGTTTCCAGGTCATGTGGCCAGCATGACTAAGCCACTTCTGGTGAACCAGAGCAGTGCATGGAAACGCTGTTTACCTTCCCACTGGAGTGGTACCTATTTATCTACTTGCACTTTGACGTGCTTTCGAACTGCTAGGTTGGCAGGAGCAGGGACCGAGCAACAGGAACTCCCCCATTCGTGGGGATTCGAACCGCTGACCTTCTGATCGGCAAGCCCTAGGCTCTGTGGTTTAACCCACAGCGCCACCCATGTCCCTAGCACTATTAATATACTTCTTCTTAATTGTCTTTCAGTTCAACAATTCATTTGATAAAATGCATATTTTGTTATGTGCAAATGAATTAAGATACCTATTAGGTCCTTAAATTACTATATAGCATATATTCAACACAAAAAACAGTGACAATTTGTTGTTGACAGAGGACAGCTGGACATATAAAGGGCCCTGTTACCTTCAGTAGCTTAGGGCCTCATCAAACCTAAATCCGGCTCTGGCCGTATTGTATATACGAACAGTGAACTCATTCTCCAAGTGTGAATCCTTACATAGCCAAAACAGCGCTACAGAGAAGTACAAGAAGGGATACTCAGGATTGCAGAAGTACAAAAAAATCTGAAGGGGAAAATAATCTGAAGGGGAAAGAATCAAAGAGGAGGAGGAGGAGGAGGAGGAGGAGGAGGAGGAGGAGGAGGAGGAGAAGAAGAAGAAGAAGAAGAAGAAGAAGAAGAAGAAGAAGAAGAAGAAGAAGAAGAAGAAGAAGAAGAATTTTATTATTTATACCCTGGCTATCTGGCTGGGTTTCCCAGAAGACTACCGCAACCCTGCAAAATACTCAAATGAGAACTGAGCATGCTCATTGGGCATGGAATGCTGACCGTCAGGCGGCAAAAGTGGATTATCAGGAGGCATGGGATGGAGTGTTCTGAAAGAGGGGGTGGCTGTCACACTGAACAGGAACACTCCACACTGCTGCATTTAATTAGGCCCTGTAACAAAATGATACACCATGGAGTGTTCCTGTTCAGTGTGGCCACCAGCCTGCCATGTGCTCTTCTGGTTCTCGAACAGACAGTGGCGTAGCGTGGGGGGTGCAGGGGGGCCGGCCGCACTGGGCGCAACATCTGGGGGTTAGGGTTAGGGGGAGCAAATCCACGTGTTAGGGGACGCAAATTACTTGCCTTGCCCCGGGTGCTGACAACCCACGCTACGCCACTGCGAACAGAATCCATCCGGAGGCCCGTTCGACTTCTGAAAATGTTCAAAAAGCAAGGCACAGCTTCCGATTGACTGCAGGAGCTTCTTGCTCTCAATCGGAAGCCTTGGAAATCATGTCGGACGTTCACCTTCCAAAGAAAGTTCGCTAACCGGAACACTTACTTCCGGGTTTGCAGCGTTCAGGAGCCAAAATGTACACGTACCAAGGCATTCGAGAACCAAGGTATGGCTGTACAGTGGTACCTCGGGTTAAGTAGTTAATTCGTTCTGGAGGTCCGTTCTTAACCTGAAACTGTTCTTAACCTAAAGCACCACTTTAGCTAATGGGTCCTCCTGCTGCCGCCACACTACCAGAACCTGATTTCTGTTCTTATCCTGAAGCAAAGTTCTTAACCTGAAGCACTATTTCTGGGTTAGCGGAGTGTGTAACCTGAAGCGTATGTAACCGGAAGCATATGTAACCTGAGGTACCACTGTACGCCATTCCATGTGCTGTGTTTATTTCAAAAATTTATATGCCACCCTTTAGCACAACTTCCAGGTCAGTTTCCAAAAATAAGATTTTGACAAACATCAAAATAAAAATGATCGCTGTGTTGCCAATCTCTCCTTTGTCCTTCTCATGCCTCTTCTGGTTCTGGGAGACCATGGGTGAGGGGAGCTTTTTGCAGCAGGAGGGGGAGACACCTATGCCTCTTTTGCAGTTGGACTCATCTCTGCCTCTCGGCCTCCCTCTTCTCACTCTCTTGCTTCAGCTTCTGATTCTGGACCTCTCTGTCACGAATTCTTTGCGACGCTTTAGCAGAAATGTTCCAGGCTCTTCAGCGCAGTATATTTATTGTGAGCTATATATACAAATATCTACAGGCTATAATACATGAGCAGTTCATACAGTCAAACAGTACCTGGCTGCACCTTAAGGCAAATAGGTAAACTCTCTCTCCCTCTCTGACCACACTCTTCTGCACCACCTACTTACTGCTGGACAGGTTTCTCTTTTAAACCAACGACAGCTAGTCAACTGACAGCACATTACTGCTGAATCATTCTGACCCAGCACTTCCACAGAAAGCATCGCAGGCTGATTGCATCAGCCAGTTGCGTCACCTAGCAAACTCAAGCCTGCAGACTTACTATCTCACACAGCATTCTGTGAGTCACAACACTCTCTCTGCCAAAGACTCTTCCAGCTCTTTAAGCCCTGTTACCTCTTCAGCTTCCGACACCTCCTCTTCCCAGTCTTCTCCCTCTGACGACTCACCGTTGTCCCACCACCAATCCCCTGGCTCTGAACTTTCTTCCCATGATGGCTCCCCAACTGGTTCCTCTCACCATTCCTCTGCATCGAACCAGTGCATGACCGTAGGACTTGATAATACATCCTGGTTTGGAATTATTATCTGCTATGTGGCGCTGTGGGTTAAACCACAGAGTCTAGGACTTGCTGATCAGAAGGTCGGAGGTTCGAATCCCCGCCATGGGGTGAGCTCCCGTTGCTCGGTCCCTGCTCCTGCCAACCTAGCAGTTCGAAAGCACGTCAAAGTGCAAGTAGATAAATAGGTACCGCTCCGGCGGGAAGGTAAACGGCGTTTCCGTGCACTGCTCTGGTTTGCCAGAAGCGGCTTAGTCATGCCGACCACATGACCCGGAAGCTGAACGCCGGCTCCCTCGGCCAGTAAACGAGATGAGCGCCGCAACCCCAGAGTTGTCTGCGACTGGACCTAATGGTCAGGGGTCCCTTTACCTTTACCTTTTATCTTCATGCTGGTTTTAAGTGTTGGGGTTTTTGTGATTTACAGTGCATGCCTACTCACTAGTAAGCTGCACTGTGTACAACAGGAGCTTTCTCCCATGGAAGCATTAATAGGATTGCAGCCTTATTCAATTTTATGGATCACTTGGTCAGACTCTTGAGATCTTTCTAACTACTGTAATAAATTATGGTATTTTATTGAAAACTGGATTGTAGTTCTGTTTTATTTTTTTTAATCTCGCCCTTCTTGGGGGGTGAGGGCTTTTTGCCTGTAAATCTTTAAAATAAAAAACTTTCTTCAATCAAGCCTAGTCCAAAGTGCTCTCCTTGTGAAATTCTATAGATTTTGCCTAACGTTATGCAAAGAAGCTGGTTTTTCCCAGGGATGAAGTTGTGCAACGTTTGCAGCGATCTGAGAACAAGAGACATTAAATGGATGTCAGATCATTATCAGGAAGATTGCTATCATTACCTATCTCTGGGTTGTCAGCAGAGTGCCTGATGAGCCCCTCTTATTTCTCTGTGTTTAGGAATAGCAGGGAGACTCGACAGCAGGTGGAAGCATCATGCAACACAATCCTACTCAGAAGTAATTATGCTTTCTCCGAGGTAGGGACGGGTGGATCTGTCAATTTCAGTTCTCTTGGTTAACATAAGAACAGCTTGCTGAATCAGACCAAAGGCCCATCTAGTCCAGCATCCTGTGGCCAGCCAGTTGCATGTGGAGGCAGTCAATAGCAATCATGACTAGTATCCATTGACACATGTGGCATTGTGGTCTAAACCACTGAGTCTCTTGGGCTTGCCAATTGGAAAGTCGGCGGTTCAAATCCCCGCGATAGAGTGAGCTACCGTTGCTCTGCCCCAACTTCTGCCAACCTAGCAGCTCAAAAGCACACCAGTGCAAGTAGATAAATAGGTACCACTGCAGCGGGAAGGTAAACTGCGCTTCCGTGCGCTCTGGTTTCTGTCACGGTGTTCCGTTGCACCAGAAGCAGTTTAGTCATGCTGGCCATATGACCTGGAAAGCCGTCTGTGGACAAATGCCGGCTCCCTCGACCTGAAAGCGAGATGAGTGCCATAAGCCCATAGTCGCCTTTGACTGGACTTAACCATCCAGGCATCCTTTACCTTTACCTTTACCCATTGATAGCACTCTCCTGGATGAATTTGTCTAATTCTCTTTTAAAGCCATCTAACTTGGTGGCCATCATTGCTTCCTGTGGCAGTGAGTTCCACAGTTTTAACTATGTACTGTGTGAATAAGTACTTAAAAAAAATCTGTCCTGAATCTTCCAACCTGAAGCTTCATTGGAAGTCCACGAATTCTGGTGTTATGAAAGATGAGGAAGAAACCCTCTCTCCATCCGCTTTCTCCATGCCACACATAATTTTATAAAAGGCTATCATTTTACCTCTTACTCTCCTTTTCTCTAAACTAAAAAGCCCCCAATGCTTCAACTGTTCTTCATAGGGAAGTCACACCATCCCATCAATCATTTGGGTGGCCTTTTTCTGAATCTTTACCAACTCAATAATATCCTTTTTGAGGTGAGGGGAGGTTTCTCACTTTTCCAATCTTAAATTCATTATTCCACAGCTCTGCAGGAATTTGCGGAGTATAAAGTAAAGGTAAAGGGACCGCTGACCATTAGCATTAGGTCCAGTCGTGGCCGACTCTGGGGTTGCGGCACTCATCTCGCTTTATTGGCTGATGGAGCCAGCGTACAGCTTCCGGCTCATGTGGCCAGCATGACTAAGTTGCTTCTGGCGAACCTGAGCAGATTACGGAAACGCCGTTTACCTTCCCGCCGGAGCAGTATTTATTTATCTACTTGCACTTTGATGTGCTTTTGAACTGCTAGGTTGGCTGGAGCTGGGACTGAGCAACTGGAGCTCACCCCATTGCAGGGATTCGAACCGCCGACCTTCCGATCGGCAAATCCTAGGCTCTGTGGTTTAACCCACAACGCCACCCGCGTCCCACATTGCGTGTGTGTGTGTGTGTGTGTGTGTAAACAGTGGTACCTAACAAGACGAATGCCTCGCAAGACGAATGCCTCGCAAGACGAATGCCTCGCAAGACGAAAGAGTTTTTGGTTTTCTGAGTTGCTTCGCAAGACGAATTTCCCTATGGGCTTGCTTCGCAAGACAAAAACGTCTTGCGCCTTTTTTTTAAAGCCGTCAATGCATTCCTATGGGAAACCGTCAATACACAGTGGTGCTTCGGAAGACGAAAAAATTCACAAGACGAAAAAACTCGCAGAACGAATTAATTTCGACTTGTGAGGCACCTCTGTATATATGAGTGTGTGTGTGTGTGTGTGTGTATATGAATTTATTCATGTAAATTCATCAGCATTTTAGTGCAAATTTCTTCCTAATAACAACTTTTTGTATTCACTTCTAGCATACTTTTGCAAGCTGTTTTTCTCTAGTTTCTCCAGAGCTTCTCCAGTTCACAAGTTCACAAACTCAGAGAAGTCAGCGATCCCTGGGATAGACTTTGCTGAGCTAGTTGGGCCAATGATATAACCTCATTTATAGCAGCCTCTCATGCTTCTGAGGGTCACCATGAAGTTAAAGAGATGAGCAAGGGGACCTGGGCTGAGGCAGATGCCACCAAACTCTCTCAAACAACAGCAACAGCAGCAAAAGTTTACAGGGAGGTTGAAAAGAACAGCAAGGGGCTGTCAGCTCTTCTGCCGACATGACAGATGAAAAGAAATTCAAGATACCATCCTGGGGAGAAAATTAGAAACTTTGGAATGGAAATGGCAAATGATTTTTATTGAAATGTACATCCTGCTGTCAAATGGAAAGATCAAGCCTTAGGTACTGATGCTTAAAAATAATGCTTTTTAAGTAAAAGCACGCGCACGCACAACCACTAACCTTTAAAATAGAGAGGTGGCCGTGTGGTGCATTCATTGTCTGTGTTTAAAAAGAGAAGCAGAAAAATCTGGACTGTAATCCTACACAGGTTTACCAGTAAGCAAGCCCTCTTGAACTCAATAGGATTTATTTCCAAATGGAGACCCATCTGTTGTGAACAGCAGAGAGATGCAAGGAGATTCTCTGTCAGATAAAACTGATTGGGGGGCACGCCATTATTTCTTCCTGACTCTTTTTCTGCTCCTTTCCCTGTGGCAACCATTTTGTGTTATGCCACAGCCCTTGCAGCAGCCATTTTGTTACGGGTTCCCGCAGCACTTTCTCAAAATTTGAATGCACCCACTGGCCCCAAAAGGCTGATAATGCCTTCTTAAGTAGCATCCAAAGACCTGGGAAAGTCTGCTGATATGGTTGACCCTCCCCTTCTCCTTTCTTTCTCTCTCTCTCTCTCTCTCTCTCTTCATAAAGGGCAACGAGTTACTATTTGCTGAGTTGTTCTGGCGCTTAGCGTCTCTGCTTGTCATTTATAGAGGTGTATGAGGGGATGTTTTGTTTCTCAGTTAATTTTCATTATTAATATTCTCTTCATTACTATTTCCTTCCTCAATTCAATTGGCTTTGCCGTTGATTCGGAACAAGTTAATTCTTTTCTATAATTTTCAATACAGTGGTACCTCTGGTTATGTACTTAATTCGTTCCGGAGATCCGTTCTTAACCCGAAAGTGCTCTTAACCTGAAGCACCACTTTAGCTAATGGGGCCTCCTGCTGCCACCGCACAATTTCTGTTCTTATCCTGAAGCGAAGTTCTTAACCCGAGGTACTATTTCTGGGTTAGCGGAGTCTGTAACCTGAAGCGTATGTAACCTGAAGCGTATGTAACCCGAGGTACCACTGTAGTCTTTGCTGATTGACTCCAAAGGGAGAACTGGCCACTCCTCTGCTGCTTTTAGCTTCAGTGTTTTCCATCCAAATGTCATTGAATTTTCAGGCATTCTGCTACTCCTTTGGGGCATGAGATCCACTGAATTTCGGATAGATAGGGAAATGGTCCTCATTGTAGAGGCAATTTAAGAAAGGAGCTCGTACTATGAGCTTTGAGCTGCTTTCAATGGAAGAAACATTTGCTATTCTGCTTGTAACTTCTGTACTGTTACACACCACCCCGAGGTGGAGATTCCAGTGAGTTTTAGGCATGCTTTACACAAGGTTCGTGTTTCCTTTGGAATAATAATAATAATTTATTATTTGTGCCCCACCCATCTGGCTGGGCTTCCCCAGCCACTCTGGGCGGCTTCCAACCGAATATTAAAAACACGATGAAACATCAAACATTAAACACTTCCCTAAGCAGGGCTGCCTTCAGATGTCTTCTAAAAGTCAGATAGTTGCTTATTGCCTTGACATCTGATGAGAGGGCGTTCCACAGGGTGGGCGCCACTACCGAGAAAGCCCTCTGCCTGGTTTCCTGTAACCTCACATCTTGCAGTGAGGGAACCGCCAGAAGGCCCTCAGCACTCGACCTCAGTGTCCGGCCTGAATGATGGGCGTGGAGATGCTCCTTCAGGTATATAGGACCGAGGCCATTTAGGGCTTTAAAGATCAACACCAACACTTTGAATTGTGCTCGGAAACGTACTGGTAGCCAATGCCTGGAAATGATGTTCAGTGCTTGGGGAGGGATTGTGAAGTGTTTTTGTTTGTTTTTTTAAAAAGCAACTTCTCTTACTGCTTCTCCTCCTTGTGTAAGTTCTCGGAATCTTAACATGAATTTAATTGGTGGCAAGTGTTCAGGTTATCTTTGGTTTATCCTTCACAACCCTACCCAACCTTTCTTATACATGTACCTGCTTGTTTCCCATCCTTTCCCAACCAATCCCATCATTGTTCATTTGCTCAGCTTCTCTTTTGCTTATAGTTGATAGCAGTACCCAGCCATTCTTATATACCTGCTTGTTTTCCATCCTTCCCCACTCAGTCCCAGGCTCATCCTTATCCTGATAAAGAAATGAATAAATAATTGTTTGCTAGCTACCTGATTTGGTCAGTTTCTTAGGCAGTGAAACGTCTCATTTTGGCCCTAGTTTTTAAGGTTAGGCTTGCATTTTACATACAGCTGTTTTCTGTATCTGCCTTTATTAGTACTCACACCAAGTACTTGTGTGCCTCTGACTTGTGCACAAGCAGCACACATACAGTGAGTGTATAAGCCATAAAGCTTAGCGCTAACATGAGGCATCTAGGTAGCATCTCTCACAGCTACATCACAGCCAGATAGAAGCATGAGAGCCAGCAGGACTGAGCACTCAGTTGGCTGTATGCTCTTGTTAAAAATAATAATTTAATTCTGGGCTAGCACATAGGGGATGCGGGTGGTGCTGTGGGTAAAACCTCAGTGCCTAGGACTTGCTGATCGTAAGGTCGGCGGTTCGAATCCCCGCGGCGGGGTGAGCTCCCGCCGTTCGGTCCCAGCTCCTGCCCACCTAGCAGTTCGAGAGCACCCCTAAGTGCAAGTAGATAAATAGGGACCACTTACTTAGTGGGAAGGTAAACGGCGTTTCCGTGCACGGTGCTGGTGCTGGCTTGCCAGTGCAGCTTAGTCACGCTGGCCATGTGACCCGGACGTGTCTTCGGACAGCGCCGACTCCCGGCCTCTAGAGCGAGATGAGCGCGCAAACCCTAGAGTCGGTCACGACTGGCCCGTACGGTCAGGGGTACCTTTACCTTTACCTAGCACATAATCCCCTGGACCTATCTGCCTTTTGGTGGGATCAGTCCCCTCTGGAGCAGCTCCCATGTCTCCAAATTTCATGTGCTTAAGTGGAAAAACAAAAACATTATTGCCAGTGCAAGTCAGTGGGAGGAATGGAGGTGAAGACTTATGAATTTGGATTAGATTGGATCTGAACCATAACTAATTGGGGATGAGGGCTTGCACAACCCATTTGGAGGACATAGGTGGATGATCTGGTGTGATCTGGTGTGAAAGGAACTAAATCGTTTGAGAACTGGAACACTCACTCACTGGAACACTTTTGATCATTCAGGAGCCAATTTGTCCGGGAGACAAGGCATTTGAGATCCAAGGTATGACTTGTACAGGACAGACTTTGAAGAGTGTGCAAGAGCATTTCCATTAGTACACACACTCTACAGTCAACATATGCATAATCTTAGCTGGGAAGGTTCAAGCGGGTCATCACAAAAATGTCCTGCACCCTGAAATCAGACTCCTCCCAGAAGCTCCCCGTCATTCCTATCAGTAAGGAGCTTCTTCCAGAGGAGGAGCCTGAAAGTAAACTGGATGTTGAGTTGGGACTCCCATCACCAAGGACACAGAGATTCCAGTGCCAGAATGAACAAACCTCACAGGACCAGCCTGCTCAGAGCGTGTCCATTTGCTTGCCAAGACCAGAGAGGCCTATAGTTTGCCACACTAAGGCTTGTGACCACCCTTCTCATCTGTTCATGCCTAGCCATGCAATTCATCTTTAAACCTTGCAATGCCTATGTCTCATTCATTAAAGAATTTGGCAGAAACGGACACCCGATTTTGAGTTCTGCTTCTGTCAGCAAGGTCATGAGCTTCCTAAGGTGGCAGACCTATGCATGGGTTGAGAGGAAGTCCTATTCAAAGCAATAGGGCTTACTTCTGAGTAAACACGCATTTCCCCGGCTGCAAAATGTTGTGGGAGTCTTGGTAAATATAGATCTATCTATTTCAATCCATCGCAGAGCTGCCAAGCGCAGAACTAATTATAAACCATTTCGTACTAAAAGCAATAAATTGCTCTTGTGTTTTATCCAAGCTTAAATTACCTATTGCTGAGAGAGGGAGATCAAACATGCACATCTCCGACAAAAACAAACAATTTATTTTTATTTTATTTTGGAAATCATATGCATCAAAATAAAAGAAGGAAGCTTTGGGAAACATGGCTTGATTTTCAGAAAGTGACAGGTATTCTAGTTACATTAAGCCACTGAGATTTAGGTGGATTCAAAAGGGAAGAGGTCCGTTCATTGAGGATAAGGGGAGCAGTGGCTTCTAGCCATGATGGCTAGATGCTACCTCCAGGTTTCAGGAGATAGATGCCGCTTACGTACATGTTAATGAGAAGCAACCATGGGAGAGGTCTCCTCCTCTTGTTCTGGTCATGGCTTCCCTGAGAGAAGGTCAAAGGACTAGGCAGACCTTTGATCCAACAAAGCTCTTCTGTCAGGGACTGGCTGGATGAGGAAGAGTGGTGGGAGCTACCTGCCCAAGAGCTTAGAAGATGATTACTTAGATCCTGGATCCTCGTTGTGGGACACTGAAGAGCAGTCTGCAGAAGCGATGAGCTGGGAGGTACTAGAACATAGCTGTCAACGTTTCTCTTTTATTAAGGGAAATTCCCTTATTCTGAATAGGATCCCTCGCAAGAAAAGGGAAAAGTTGTCAGCTATGTACTAGAAGTAGGGGATTTGAGCGATCAAAGGTCAGGAGAAGGAGGGCCTTCTAGGACAGAGTTAGAGGCTGAGAGTCACAGTGTGAGTGCAGACAGTCACAGTCCTGCGGACTATCCTCCCCCTCTGACGCTCCGTTCGAGGAGAGTCCTGCGTGTTGCTGAGCAAAGAGTCCCAGAGGAGGAGCTCACCCTCTGCTTGGGAGGAATCCAGAGTGAGAGGCTAGAGGGGGAGGGTGCAGCTAGTGGTCAGTTTCAGCAATGTCTCAGTTGGATTTATACGGACCAGAGGACTCTGTAGTTTTGGCATTTTCTGTTAATAAAGAACTCATTGCATTCTGTGCCGCCCATATGTGTGCCTCTCCTGTGGTTGACCTGGCTCCCTGACAGCTCCTTGACATCTTATGCTTCCAAATGGCGTGTTGTGTGTGGGGCAGTGTGACCCTTTGTAAGTTTACAGTCATACCTCATGTTACGTTTGCTTCAGCGTTTTCAGGTTGCGTCCCGCGGCGACCCAGAAGTACCGGAAAGGGTTACTTCCGGGTTTCGCCGCTCATGCATGTAAAGATGCGCAAGATGCCGTTACGCGCAAAAGCAGCAAATCACAATCTGTGCACACACAGACACGCAGACGCGGGTTGTGTTCTGCTCATGTTGTGAACAGGCCTCCGGAACGGATCCCATTTGCAACCAGAGATACCACTGTATACAGAAATGAATCCCACTAACTTTCATGAGATTGATTCCCTATTACGCTAGTTCTTAGGGTTACAGTCCAAGTCTGCACCAAATCAACTCACAACTGAGCTACACGTCCAAGTGAGGACTTGAACCAAGTCATCCAGGGCCTTGTTTGATACTCTAACCACTACACCACACTGCCTCTCATAAGAACTGGACCAGACCAGCATCTTGTGGCCAATCAGATGCCTATCAGAAGCCCACAAGCAAGAGAGGAGCACAACAGTCCTTGACCAATTACGATTCCCAGGAATTGGTGCCTACTTGACGTAAACCTAATTAAAGTAACATAGCTGGCAATGGAAGGAGATTTTCCTTCCCAGTTCTATACATGAGACCAACCTGTGAATGGACACTATCCATCATTATCAGATGACAAGTGGAACCAGATGCACATATCGTATTATTTTACTTGTAGGCACTACTTGATCACATAATTACATATCCCTCCCCCTTTTTTGGCAGATGCAAGGGGGGGGGGATCTTGAGTGCTTTCTCCAATCTATAGTTTGTCATGGGATTTTTAAAAAGCCATCTTTCTATATGATAGAACTAGGTCTAATTTACCCATTAGAGAAAACAACATCGTAAAGAATATCTGCCAACTCCACGATATAAAACTTCACCATGCATCATGAAAAATAATTGCAATGCAATTACCTCTGAATTATAAAACCGTCAAATAGGTGCAATAAGACAAGAGCCTGTGAACATATGAAAAACTGCCTAGCACAGATATAATTATATATGTTTGGGTTGAGGCTGAAAGAGAAAGGGAGCAAAGACGTGAAATAATAAAGCAGGTGCCAGTTGAGAGGAAAGCACAATGGTGCCAAAAATCATGGAACGGTGGAATGGACTTCAACCTTTGCTGAATATGGATATGTGCCAAAACATAAGTGTCTGTGTTTATAGGCCCGGAAAGTGCTTTCAGCCAGCTTAGAGCAGTGCACCAGATGTGCCCATTCGTGGTGAGGTCAGATGTAGCCCTGGTTTTGCATGCTTCAGTTATGTTTTTGGACTACTGCACTGCACTCTATGTGGGGCTGCCCTTGAACACTACTCAGAAACTTCCGTTGGCTCAGAATGATGCTGCCAAACACTTGACCCACGCCAGCTGTTTGGGATCATGTGACCCTTTATTGTATTGGCGGTTGGTACAATGGAAAGCGGTGGCCAAGATATCTAGAGCAGGTTTCCCAAAGCTTGGGTCTCCAGTTGCTTTTGGACTACAACTCCCATCATCCCTAACTAGCAAGACCAGTGGTCAGGGATGATGGGAATTGTAGTCCACAAAGAGCTGGAGACCCAAGTTTGGGAAACCCTGTTCTAGAGCCTTCAATGGCTTAAGGTCAAGTTGCCTGAGTGACTTTTTCTGCCTTTGTGCATTTGTTTGTCCTTTAAGACAGAACCGCCTGTGCATATTTTGAGGACTGCTTAGTAGCAAGAGGTGAGAGACCTTTTCCTACGGCAGTGTCCTGCACGTGGAACTCCCTGCCTCATGAGCAGCTGTGGAAACCTGTGATCTTCTAGATGTTGCTGGACTTAAAAAAACCCATCATCTGCTCCCCCATCAGCAATGCCACGGTTGATGAGAGGTGTGGTGTGAGAACAACTGGAGGGCTGAAGATTCCCTATGTCTGATTTAATTCCTCTTCCTCTTTACTTCCATCCCACTGCCATTGGAAGGCTGTTCTTTTGCAGTTGATCTTAAACTTTGTCACTGCTTGAGTTACTGTCACTGCAGTTTCCACCTCAGGGGCTGCGATTCCCAGCACCCTTACAAACTACAGTTCCCAAGGTTCCTTGTGGGAAGCCATAACTATGTACTGTGAAGCTGACCTAAGGTAAGCATGGGTGGGGAATCTACACCCCACCCATGAGATTTTCACTGAGATTACAATGCTGTCAGGTATTGTCATTTGCTGTCATTTGCTTGGCCTGAGGTATAGTTGAGTATTTGAAGAGAAAAGTAGACAGGACGTCCAGCGTATCTTTGCTTTTAACATGCCTGTTTTTACAAATGCAAATTGGATCAGCTGTGGGGGAGGGGGTAATAATCAATAATGGTATCAGAGCAGGCATGTGGGGGAAGTGCTTAACCCCTTCTTCCCCTGCTACAGTCCTCAGGAAAATCACTCTTCTAGAGGTGGTATTTTGCGTCCTGAGAATCCTTCAGTGACTGTGGATTTATGAACTGTGACCAAATATCACTTCTGACTAAATTACATCATTAAAAAAAGCTTAATTATTATGTGTTGTCCCTACAGCCATAAATAAAACCAACCTCCTACAGCCATAAATAAAGAGAACCTCCAAGTTTTTATTTCTTTGTGTCTTATATTAACATCTTATCTCTCCCTGCATCCTGCTCAGAGTGCACTGTTAGGAGGTATTTCTCATTTCAATAGAACTTATATCCATTTCTGTTACGTCTTCCTGGGACCATAGTCTTTGTTCTTTGGGCCATAGCAGTCCAGCTGCATAGATGGCTGGACCAAAAGACCAGGGTCACATCCACAACAGACATTAAAATTATGTGGCTTCTGCAAAAAAAGAAAAGAAAAATATATATATTGGGAACTGTAGTTTTTGAGGGTGCTGGGAATCGTAGCTCTGTGGAGGCATAAACTACAATTCTTTGGGGGTTCTTTGGGAGAAAACATGCACTTCAAATGCATGGTGTGAAAGTAACCAAGAACCTCATGGCTGGGCAGGGTAATTGTGAATTTCCCCTATCCAAATAAGTGGTGCAATAGGTCAGTGCAACCTTCTGTTAGCCAGAAGGTTGGTGGTTCGAGCTCACCCAGGGACGGCTGTGGGCAGGGTTCCTGCATTGCCCTCAGGGTACCTTCCAACTCTGCAATTCTAGGATTCTAGGGAAAGGAAGAGCTAGCCTCCATCGCCTTTCCTGAAAAGCCTTGCTCATTATTTTTATGAGCTAGGACCTTCATTTCGCCTAATAGACAAACTTTCCAGATACTCCAAAAACCTTCCAGTTTTCCTATATCTCACTTCTGCCAGGTTTTGTGAATTCTTACCAAAATACGCAGCAAGTCTATACACAACCAAAATGTGAGCAAACATTTGAGTTCTTTGAAAGTTTCCAGCCAACCTGATGAAGAGTTCTGAATGATCTGAAAGCTTGCCCACTATTTTCCTACCATAGACTAGATTAGATCCTATGGACCCAATACAGCCACTTTCAATTAGTGTGTGTGCCTTTAACAGTTACCTGACAAGGAGAAATCTTTCACCAGCTGCATGCCAGATATGTGTTAAAAGCACAGGAGCCTTATCAGAACAAAATACTTGGCATCTCTCTGTGTCTGCAACCGATTGACAGAAGGGATATCCTACCTCTGTGATTTTGGTTGCTAGACAAGCTTTGCTGCGGAAAGTCTGCAGATGGGGAAACACAAGATGCTTGCATAGTGGTATACTACAAGACACTTACTTGAAAGTAAGCCCCACCAGACTCAGTTTGTAAACGTGTTTTGAGCCAATCTGAAAAAAGTATTTCTCCTGCTTGTGCCTGCCTGCTCTTTCTGCCACAACCGCTTGTGCAAAGACCAGGGTCTGGAGCTGCATTGTGTGAAGATAAGGTAAAGGTAAAGGTACCCCTGCCCGTACGGGCCAATCTTGACAGACTCTAGGGTTGTGCGCTCATCTCACTCTAGAGGCCGGGGTCAGCGCTGTCCGGAGACACTTCTGGGTAACGTGGCCAGTGTGGCGAAGCTGCTCTGGCGAGCTGGGACCAGTGCAGCACACGGAAACGCCGTTTACCTTCCCGCTATAAAGCGGTACCTATTTATCTACTTGCACTTAATTGTGCTTTTGAACTGCTAGGTGGGCAGGAGCTGGGACCGAACGACGGGAGCTCACCCCGCCGCGGGGATTCAAACCGCCGACCATGCGATCGGCAAGTCCTAGGCACTGAGGTTTTACCCACAGCGCCACCCACGTCCCATTGTGTGAAGATAAGCAGGGCAAATTGGTCTCTGAGGCAATGCAGCCCACCGACTAGGAAGTAAGTCTCTTCAAACTTAGTAGCATTTGTCTCTCAGTAACTGAGCAAAGATCTGCCTACAAGCATTGTGTGCATAGCTGTCAACTTTTCCCTTTTCTTGTGAGGAATCCTATTCAGAATAAGGGAATTTCCCTTTAAAAAAGGGAAAAGTTGACAGCTATGATTGTGTGTGTGTGTGTTGGAAGGGGGCTTTGTTCCCTGTTAGCAATGGGGGCAAAGTCTGGACTGGGAAAATCCCTGGTGCCTCATGCCCGGTGTGAGGCAAACCCAGACAGTTCCAAAGCAGAGTCTGAGCTCCTATCTGGATTTGACCACCGTCACTACTGCTAGCCAGCCTTCCAACCTCCTTCTCCCAAGTTCATCAGACAGCAAGGGCTCCTCCTAACCCTCTTGTTTTTGGTGATTCTCGCATTTGAAAAGGCTCAGGAAAGGCTAAAGGTAAAAGTAAAGATAAAAGCCGCGAACAACTCTGGGGTTGCGGTGCTCATCTCGCTTTATTGGCCGAGAGAACTGGCGTTTGTCTGCAGACAACTTCCGGGTCATGTGGCCAGCATGACTAAGCCACTTCTGGTGAACCAGAGCAGTGCACAGAAACGCCGTTTACCTTCCCACCGGAGTGGTACCTATTTATCTACTTGCACTGGTATGCTTTTGAACTGCTAGGTTGGCAGGAGCAGGGACCGAGCAATGGAAGCTCACCCCGTCGCGGGGATTCAAACCGCCAACCTTCTGATCTGCAAGCCTCAGGCTCTGTGGTTTAGTCTAGAGGACCACAAAAAAATCAGTGGAAGCCAATGGGAGTTTGCCCATCACCACATCTACAGACCCTCCAAGTGTCCCTATTTTCCATGGACAGTCCTGGATTTACAGAAGCCATCCTGATTTCTGATTTGATCCTGGAATGTCCCACTTTTCCTTGGGATGTCCCTATTTTCATTGGAGAAATGTTGGAGGGTATGGACTTATGCAATCCATGAGCCAAGAAACTATACAACTTTTAGAAGACATCTGAAGGCAGCCCTGTCTAGGGAAGTTGTTTCATGTTGTATTATGTTTTTATATATGTTGGAAGCAGCCCAGAATGGCTGGGACAACCCAGTCGGATGGGCGGGGTTTATTATTATCATTATTGTGAGTGGTTATTATTATTATTATTGGAATAGGATTTCCCTATTTTAATCGGAGAAATGTTGGAAGGTATGTGTCTGGTGTTAATCAGGCATCATTAGATCCAGTCTTTTTCTCTAAGAGTTTCTAGACCTTATGGCGCCAAATAATAACTCAAGACACACACAGGCTGTCCTCTAAATGAAATCTCAGTAACCAAAGAGAACAGGGCTCCTAGAAATCAAAGAGGAAGGATTTAGCACATATCTCTTGTCTATGGCAATTATCGCCCATCCCTCTGTACCTAATTTCCCCCCTCCCTGTTTGATTCAAACAGACTTCCAAGAACATTGCGAAATAGCTTAAATCTTTCTTCTTGCAAATATACACAGAGCTACCCACCGATGTTTTCTTTTCAGATTTGGAACTATGCTGCACCACTAGACTGTAGGGGAGGGGAACCTCAAAGCAGTTTACGAAGAGGACGCAACAATGAAATTATTAACAGAAAAGTTAAAATCGATGATTTAAAATGTTTAAATTTGATAGGCTGCTTCCGAGCAAATGTGGATGTATTATAGCCCTTGGCTGCAATCCCATGCACACTAGTTGCAAGTCTGGATGGAGGAGAATTTTGTTTCAATTTGAATTTAAAGTAAAACCCACCTAATTCACACTTCATGAAACAATATGTGAACCGAAACAAAGCTGCCTCTCAAAATTCGTATGTTGTCAAATTTTGCAATCGAGTACCATGTACATATAAATGTGCATATACGCGAGTAAATGCCACATAGAAATGAATATACAGTGGTACCTCGGATTACATACGCTTCAGGTTACATACACTTCAGGTTACAGACTCCGCTAACCCAGAAATATTACCTCGTGTTAAGAACTTTGCTTCAGGATCAGAATAGAAATCATGTGGCGGCAGCGGGAGGCCCCATTAGCTAAAGTGGTCTTCAGGTTAAGAACAGTTTCAGGTTAAGAACAGACCTCCAGAACAAATTAAGTTCTTAACCTGAGGTACCACTGTATTACTAAAAAAATTGCAGAGATATATTAGGGGAAATGCATATGTTGGACAAAGCGGCATACAAAAATGAGTACATTACATTAAATTTGCAGTCAGATGCTAATGAATTAATTTGCAAACTAATGTGGGAATGCGAGAGTGGAAAAGAGAGAAACTGAGAGAAACCAAAATGGACATATTCAGTGCACCTTCCCTACTTGGGAGAAAGTCTCATTCAGTTCCATGAGATTTGCTTTGGAGTAAGCCTGCTATGTGGTATCAGGGGCTATAAATGTGGAATGTAAATCCTGAGGGTGGTTTGACCCGGCTTGCTGACTCTCTCGGGTCTCATGCTGCAGGTTTGGTAAGAGTGCTCTGACCTTTGCATGTTTACTGGAAGGAAGTCCCACTGGGGTTCACTCCCAAGTCAATCTTAAATCTTCCCCAGTGAGGCTTAAATCAGTGCAGGATTAGGCCTTTGGGGGGGAAGTGTCTTGGAACTGAAGGCTTCGACTGTCAGAAGCTGAAACTGGCAGCAAGAAGGGAGGCCAGACCACAACTGCTGCTTGTATCAGGTACTGGAAAACTTCTAGAGGCAGGATTAGACCCCTGTTTGTTCCTCCAAAGATCTCTCCCTGACCCAGGTTTCCAAAAAAACCACTCAGGGATTCTAATTGTCTTCTTTCTTTTGTTAATTAGACCTGGCCTGACATGGTTGTATGTTAGGGCTGGTAGTTCTTCAGGGAGAATTGTATCTCTTTTTAAATGTGTAGAAGTATATGTCTGAAATTAAGAGTTGATTAAAGGTGCCTAAATTGTGGGGGGGGGAAAGGGGACCCCTTAGATTTTGTGACAAGTCCCTTTAGCTCCTTATATATATATGGGGAATTTATGATTTGACTAAAATGGAAGGGAACTGGAGAATGGGCCTTTTAGATTTCCTTGTCAGCCTCCTACTTCCCCACCCCTGCAAAAAGGCAATTTAATTTTGTTATTTGGTTGTCAAGGTTTTTAGACCGCTTCCTCAGCAAAAGCCTCTAAGCAGTTTGCAAAACAAACAAAAACAAACCACCAATAGGCAGTATTTATTTAAAACACCTGTAAATCAAACATTGGAGACAAATTGACACAAAACGTATCGAAAATATAAACAAAAGCGGTGGTTTTAAAACAAGCATGTGCAATAAAATTGCATGTTTGAAACGCATGTTTTAAAAAATTATATGCTTGCCCAGTGGTGAGTGATGGGGCTGTGTCTTGAATGTCTTTGCATGGTTTTTTCACTCTGCAAAGATGCTGTGCATTCATTTCTTGCCTCCGCAAAGCCCTTGCCTCCCATATTGCTCTCCTTGTACCTTCCCAGCAGTTCGCTGACTCTTGGAGACCAAGCAGCCTAACATCACGTTCACACCATGCATTTAAAGCACTCTTATGCCACTTTAAATGCCATGGAGAACCACGGGAACTGTCGATTGTTAGAGGCTCTGGGAATTGTAGCTCTATAAGATGAACACTCCTTACACCTGAGCATCTCCACCCCCATCATTCAGCCCAGACAGTGAGGTCCAGCTCTGAGGACCTTCTGGCAGTTCCCTCCCTGCGAGACATGAAGCTACAGGGAACCAGGCAGAGCGCCTTCTCAGTACTGGCGCCTGCCCTGTGGAGCTCCCGTCAGATGTCAAGGAAATAAGCAACTATCTGACTTTTAGAAGACATCTGAAGGCAGCCCTGTAAAGGGAAGTTTTTAATGTTTGATGTTTTATTGTGTTTTTAATATTCTGTTGGGAGCTGCCCAGAGTGGCTGGGGAGGCCCGACCAGATGGGCAGGGTATAAGTAAAAAATTATTATTATTATTATTATTATTATTATTATTATTATTGCACCTGTAACAAACTACAGTTCATAGGATTCTCCATGGCTATTAAACTGGTATCGTAGTGCTTCATATGTGTGCTGTGTATGTGACTATGGTATCTTTATGATATATTAGGGCTGCCGTAATACAAAAAGGAAAAGCCAAGATACCACGAAAGTTGTTGAGCCCAAAAAAACCTGTGATTTTTTTTCCAGTTTACAGTGGTACCTCGGGTTAAGAACTTAATTCATTCTGGAGGTCCATTCTTAACCTGAAACTGTTCTTAACCTGAGGTACCACTTTAGCTAATGGGGCCCCCTGCTGCCGCTGTGTGATTTCTGTTCTCATCCCGAAGCAAAGTTCTTAACCCGAGGTACCATTTCTGGGTTAGCGGAGTCTGTAACCTGAAGCGTCCGTAACCTGAGGTACCACTGTACTTGCCAAAGATCCAGGACAAACCGCTGTCTTGTGACAAACCACACATATGTCAGCCCTATGATATATACTTTTATTCGCACATCCGCACAACACTGAGTGTAGGATGCAGGGGTGGACAGCATCCACAGTCCAGGAGCAGCCAGCTTTTGCAACAAGTGCAGCAGCAGCCTTTCTCAACATGGGATTCAGGCAGCATCGCCCTGAACCTCGGATTCAGAACAGCAGTCAGTTTGGTTCCGAGCCTCTATGTAACAGCCTGCCCCAGTCAGCCCACGATGGCTGCTGTCCTTCTGCATGGAATTCACTTCTTAATTTTAGTTTTAATTTTTGTCTGCTTGCCTCTGACCATTGCTTCCCTCCAAAAAGAAGGCACTTTCTCCCTTCTGAATCGCAGCAAACAGCTGCGACCAGAACACAGTCAAAACAGATAAATTTTGCAGGGAGATTTCCCTTACGATACCCACCCCCACCCTGTTTTCATTAGCCCATTGCAATTATTTGGCAGGAGGGATTCTGACGGAGATACGACTTACTGCACTTAAATGTAGTGGCGTATACTTCCCCCCCCTCCTAATTAACTTTCTTATCTCAATTTAACTCGAATAATAACAAGAAATGTTATAACGATAAGCTATTGTTCATTTGCTTATGTGCATCCTTCCTGTCTTTATCGCTTTGCTCCCAGTTTCATCCGCGGTTGCTTAATTAAAAGCGTTGGAATATTAGCCCTGCATTATTTTTTCCTTGATCCCAATGCTTGAATTTTGCTGAGGTGCTTTAGCTTTCCTCGGTATTTAAACCTTTATCTGTAGCGGGCAGATAAAGTTTGCTGCACTTTCTATTGGATTCACATAATTTTAATAGGCAATTGTTGCTTTGCGGTCGGAGTGGGGGGGGGAGGTCGTGTTTGCCACATAACGAGCTAATTAAACCGATTGGTTTCTGAAAAACCTGCCTGCTCAAATAAGTTAGTGTAGACGGCATGGATCTGTAAAAGATGAGGATCTGAGAATTGTTGTGGTGAGATGTGGAATTTAACGCAACAGTCTCACTTGTGTGCCGGTTACAGAAGCGGGTGACTGAAGTGCGCTCACACAAAAAAGATTGCCTTGCCCCGAGCTACTATCCTCCAGCAACAGCAAGTGATGCCTCTTGTAGATATGAAACTCATGCCAGATGGGCAACTGCCAAGCACTGTATCCACGAAGGAGGACAGAAAACCCCCAGCCAGGCAAGACAGCGATGGCGTCTCCAGCTCTAAGCCAAGGAAGGAAATCCAAGGGACAATCTGGCTACTTCTCGTGGAGCTTTGCGAAAAGTTCACTTTCTTTGGCATCGTCTGCAACATGATCCTTTTCTGCACTATCAAGCTTGGCTATCCCAACCACCAGGCAGCCACGATCAATCTCTGCTTTGTAGGCGCCTGCATGGTGGCTCCGCTTCTGATGGGCTGGTTTGCCCAGTGCCTGGTGGGACGGAGCAAACTGGCGTATATCTGTGCGTTTCTGCATTTCGTAGGTAGGTATCTGGTAGCACCACTTCCCAGGGGTGGGGATGAAATCAGACACAGTTAGCATCCCAAGGCGAACCTACCCAATTTGGGCTCTTCAAACAATACGCAAACCGAAACTAGGCCATTTCTCTAAATTTGCACATCTCCGAATTTTGCAATTTCGCAAGGCAGTTCTGCAGCTAATGTCTACTAAATGCATGTGCTTGGTATATTGTGCTTAAAGGATGTAAGTGGAAATAACATGCAACAATGCATTGTATAGGGAGCATTGCTTTGCAATGGTATGTATATTAGGGGGAGTTGCATACAGTCGTGTGTATTAGATGACTTAAACTGAAATGCTGATGAATTTTCACAAGAACATTTTTTTTAAAAAAGAAAATCACTATTGTGATTTCCAGTATTGTAGAAATGTGAACTTAAGAATGGAAAATATTCTCCAATCCCTGCAACTTGATTGGGGTACTTTATTTGTTTTCTTTGATTGTCATTTATGTAGATGATGGATTCCCAAACTATTCTGGGTGCTTCTGGACAAAAACAGCGGTGCAGCAATAGAGCACCTTCTGCCATGGATGTAGCATGCGCTGCAACTGTGGCTGTGTGCGCAGTATACATTTAAAGCACATCTGAAGCACATTTTCTTCCTCAAAGAATTCTGGGAATTGTAACTCTGTGGTGTGTGTGTACGTGTGTGAACTACAGTGCCCAGAATCCTTTGAGGGAAAGAATGTACATCTTATTGCTGGCATCCTTCTGTCTTGGGAGGCAATGGAGGAGTGTGCCTTTGGCTGTAGATATGGGAGAGACATGTTTTGTTGCAGCAGAGGCAGATAAAGGCATCCGGTTCTGCTACTGCAGATGCACCATGGCATTTCTTCTCTCTGCACTGCACCCAGCGGTCATTCCTCCTCTGGTCACTGCTGTGGATACACAACCTGACTGCCTGTCTCCAGCCACTGTAGTCATCTGCAAGGGATTCCCCCATGGCGGGGTTGATGTTGCATTTATAGATACCTTTGTAACATAGAGTTGATCTGCCAATAGGGCTGGTGACTGAAGCCAGCTCCTTGTTGACCACATCCTTGGAGATCCCTCCATCTTCCATTCTGTGGACAAGACCAAGCCAGCGTAGATGTCGCTGAGACAGGAGTGCGAACTTTATGGAAATGTGGGCTTGGACGAGCACATATGCTTTAAAGGTATAGCAGGACACGGGTGGCGCTGTGGGTTAAACTAGGACTTGCCGATCAGAAGGTCGGCGGTTCAAATCCCCATGACGGGGTGAGCTCCCGTTGCTCAGTCCCTGCTCCTGCCAACCTAGCAGTTCGAAAGCACGTCAAAGTGCAAGTAGATAAATAGGTACTGCTTTGGCGGGAAGGTAAACGGCGTTTCCGTGCGCTGCTGTGGTTTCGCCAGAAGCGGCTTAGTCATGTTGGCCGCATGACCTGAAAGCTGTGCGCCGGCTCCCTCAGCCAATAAAACGAGATGAGTGCCGCAACCCCAGAGTCGGCCACGACTGGACCTAATGGTCAGCGGTCCCTTTACCTTTTAGTGTGTGCGCAGCCTGATAGTCCTTTCGATGATGCTGGTGGGAGCAGACAGAGAATTGGCAAATCCTTTTGGGTGTTTAACACAGTCTGGTTACACAACTGTCCCCCTATTTTTTAAAAAAATGTCATAAGGAATACTTTCCTTTCCTAGTTACCCTTTCATCCTGCCCTTCTCACACACACTGCCTTTCATGTTGCAGGTACAGCCCTGCTACCTGTCGTCGCCTTCCCCTTTGAAGATTTTTTCATAGATAAGCACTACGTCCTCCACACCTTGGCTAGAAGAGAGCAGCAGGTCCTCTTTTACGTGGGGCTGTCGGCCACCTGCCTTGGCTCAGGAGGAATAAGAGCCATCGTGTGCCCCTTGAGCGTTTACGACCTTGATGCATACAGAGAAAAGGAGCTGCTGTCGTTTTTCAACTGGTCAGTGCTTGCCGCTGTTGCAATTGGGGAAATAGTGGTGGGGAAGGGGTGTTGCTTTGAAAGATCTTGGTAGCTGACGAAATATCCTGACTCCAATGTTGTTGGACTCCAACTCCCATCAGCCTCAGTCAGCATGATCAGGGACCAGGGATGATGGGAGTTGTAGTCCAAGCGCTTCTGCAGGGACACAGCCCATGTGTTTTAAACCCTTATTCCTTCCATTGTGCTTGAGGTGCTCCTATGTGAGACTGCCCCACTGGAAGGCCACCAGTTTTAAAATCTCCACCAAACAATTGTGGACAGGGATATTGGGTTGGCTGTTGAGCACTGGGTTTTTTTAGTGTGTTTAGCTTTGCATCAAGGTTGGCCCTTAAATGCAACATCCCTGCTCAGAGGGTCCATACTTCTCAGTTGCCAGATGCTAATGGCAAATGACTGGGGGTGACCATCCTTTTCATATCCCTCTTGTAAGTTCCCAAAGGCACATGGCCTTATTGGCTCCACTGAGTACCCAGCATGCAACAGGTGCATTCTTGCATTCCTAGTACAGTGGTACCTTGGTTTACGAACTTAATCCATCCCGGAGGTCCGTTCTTAAACCGAAACTGTTCTTAAACTGAGGTGCGCTTTCCCTAATGAGGCCTCCTGCTGCTGGTGCGCTTACACCATTCAGATTCTGTTTTTAGACTGAGGTAAAGTTCTCAAACTAGGACACTATTTCTGCTTTTCCGGAGTTTGTAAACCAAATTGTTCTTAAACAGGACTGTTCTTAAACCGAGGTACTACTGTATATTCACTTCAGCAAACATTCTGGAAAATCCAGGGAATACGTAGTGGCTTACTAGCTTCTCCTAGGTCTCGTCTTGAAATGCCACAGTTTCCCCACAAAACAACAACAAACAAACCTGTGGTCATGTAAAGCAGTTACCACAGCTACTACTATGCTATAAGATCCACTGTCTTGTAATATCACATATGTGCTTTAACTACTGAAGAAGCCCAGGATGGTGAAACAAGGCCAATATTCCGAAAATCCTTGTCTAGACTCTGTGAAAGGATTTTCTGGAAATGTAACAGCCTGTCATGTGAATTGTTTGGACTTCATGAACAGACAGGTGAAATAGACACCATTACATGGATGGACCTTATGCATGAATTGACTAAAGAATGATCTGATCCACTGGGTCTTCTGCTTTGTTCGTTTGTTGAACTTTATGAGTTACTTCTGTTGAAATTTACAATTTGATACAATGAATAGCATACCTTATTTATCTAAGAACACAGCCAGTTACATCTCGTGTGTTTATTGAGGACAGTTTCCCCACCAGCAACTCGCTCTACTTTCTCAGAGCAGCCTTCTACCAGTGCAACATCAGAGAACATGGCAACATAACAGCTAATATTTCCACAGTTCTTGCAAGCCAAATTAATTATCATTTAAACAAGCAGATGTTACTGAAAAGGTATCATAACAGAGATGCGTTGGCATAGAAAGTTGTGGAAGAGTTGACATGGTTGTAAGTGGTTAGAGTGAGGACAGGGGTGGCGCTGTGGTCTCCTAACCCTACCTGGAGATGCCAGGGATTGAAATTGGGACCTTCTGCTTGCAAGGCGGATGCTCTTCCACTGAGCTATAGACCTTCCCCAAGGGAAGGAAGAACCACCTTTGTTCTGGTGCAGCTCTGGGAAGGCGTGCATGAGGCATGGCTACCATTGTTGTGTTAAGCAAGGATAGGGATGCGGGTGGCACTGTGGTCTAAACCACTGAGCCTCTTGGGCTTGCCAATCAGAAGGTCGGCAGTTTGAATCCCGGCAACGGGGTGAGCTCCTGTTGCTGTGTCCCAGCTCCTGCCAACCTAGCAGTTTGAAAGCACACCAGTGCAAGTAGATAGATAGTTACCACTGCGGCAGGAAGGTAAACAGTGTTTCCGTGTGCTCTGGTTTCCATCACGGTGTCCCGTTGCACCAGTAGCAGTTTAATCATGCTGGCCACATGACCCAGAAAGGTGTCTGTGGACAAACGCCGGCTCTTTCAGCCTTAAAGCGAGATGGGTGCCGCAACCCCATAGTCGCCTTTGACTGGACTTAACCGTCTGGGGGTCCTTTACCTTCACCTTTCTTTTTACTAAGAGCTGGACTAAGAGTAGTTTCAAATCTTCCTCTCAGCCATTAAGCTCAGTCATATCTTCCCGTCTAACCTACCTCACAGGGCTGTTGTGAGGGTAAAGTGAGATGGGAGTTGGAAAACCACATACATCATCTTCAGCTCCTTAGAGAAAAGCTGGGACATAAATGTAAGAAATAATTTCATAGATATGAATGATCGCATTGTCGAACACCAGCCAACCTCTTTCTGGGTTAATAAATAGTACAGGGAGCCTAGCCGCAATGACTTACAAACTTTGAATAGCTCCATATAGATTTCCTGCAGAGGTCATAATAAATGCCTATTTCTCTGCATGGCTCTCATCTGCATTGATATGAAACACATACATTTTAGTTACCTCTGATTAAAATACTTTCCCAAAGGCGTTACCGTCTGCATACCATTTTTTAAAAACAACAGCAGAGAGCCTTGTGGCACCACGAAGGCTCGCAAATTTATTATAACAAAGAGACCAAGTCAAAGGAACCCAATTACAAAGCATATTATTTTTGTAACTGGGTCCCCGAGACTTGGGCTTTCTGTTATTTTCATTTGGGGACCCCCTCTTCTGTTTTCTTGTAACAAATTTATCCTGACATAAGTTTCACAGCAGTTTCACAGCTGAGTTCATCAACACATACGCACACGGCTGGGAGGAAGGAACTGTAAGCAGTGGAGTCAGAACGAAATAAAATTCAGAAAAGTACATATAGTGACAATTGCATGATTGAACTATGGCCATTCTCAAAACAGTTGTTGGCCACACAAGTGTCCTGGCATTGGCAAGTCAATTGATATCTATAGGGTAATGAAAATTGCTTATCTCTATTCACTAATACCACTGAACTTTTTAATATTGATAATTAAATTATCAGTAGCAATATATTGGCTTTCTTCCATTGTCGGACAGTTTTCTAAGTATATTTTCAGTGCTTCTATAAACACCCCCTCCTCCCCAATTATATGTATATCTCCGTCATTGGATTAAATCCAAACATTCTTAAATATTGCAGCTTTGCAGAAGGTAGCAAGATGGTTTGGTTCCTCTGAGCAAATTCCTTCTCCTTGACCTACCCGAAGGAGAGAATAAGGAAGCAAAAAAAAAAAAATCTTCCCTTTTGAAATAAATAAATAAAATTCCAGGTTTTAATCCTTAATTAGCAACATCATTTTGATTAAATAAGACTCTGGAGAATTAAGTCTGAAGACCAATCTGAGCGATAGCTCAAGAGAATTTATTGTACTGCAGTCCTAGTAATTCAGAGGAGCCTTTTTCTCTCTCCTTTTTTCTTTTTTGTTTAATCAAAGTGACACTTTCTGGTGTTGATTACAAAGGGAAAGATTAATGCATATAAAATGTACCCTTGGGGTAAACCGAGTGGGGCGGCGCTTGGGGCTTTTGCAGGGCAAAGGAAGGCAGGTAATAAAAAGCTAATTTCTCCGGCACTGTGTGGTTTGAAGAAAGGACACATGGCTCCGATCTTAAATCTAGCATAATGAAGTTTAGTCTTTGGCCTCTTCATTGTAAGTGCACGTAATTATAGCTCAGGCCTTCTTTTTACTTGATAGCCGGTCATAAGGATGTGTCTAATTTAGCTATATGCTTTGAGAAGATAATTCACTAGCAATGCAGGCCTTTACGTTGACCATCAATTCTGCATCCAGAGTGTTGTCTGCCTTTACGATCACCAAGTCAAGGAGAAAGGAGGCGATGAAGTATTGGCTGGTCCCCTCACGAGCAGGCCTGCAGCCCAGACATAGGCTGCATCCGCACTGCAGTTTGTTCCATTTTCCCAACGCCTCTCTAACTGTTAATTTCTGCATTGTGTTTGAGCCAAAAGCCACTTTCAGAAAACTATGGGGGTGTAAATGCGCGTTTAGAGCTCATTTCTGTGTTACCTGATTCCAGAAAAATCCATTGGCTGCTCTCTTAACCCAGAAAACTGCAGGGGTAAAGTGGTGAAATTTCGGGTGGTAGATTGGCATGCAGTTCTTTCCTTCTGTTTTCATGGGGTAGTAGTGGCATTATCCAATGATATTTGCTGTTGTGCCACACCGTGCCCACTGATGCGATTGAAATGGAGCACAACATGCTGGTATAGGAAACTCCCCATTTACACAGGGGTTACGTTCCGAGGCACCGTGCGTTTATGTGAAATTTCATATACAGTGGTACCTCAGGTTACATACGCTTCAGGTTACAGACGCTTCAGGTTACAGACTCCGCTAACCCAGAAATAGTACCTCGGGTTAAGAACTTTACCTCAGGATTAGAACAGAAATCGCACCCATTAGCTAAAGTGGTGCTTCACGTTAAGAACAGACCTCCGGAACGAATTAAGTACTTTACCCGAGGTACCACTATATTTGAAACACCATTGGAAAAGCCTGAAACACTCTAAACCTCTGAAAACCTTGGAAACCCCTTTTAAAAACCAGCAGCACTTCCCAAACACCAAACTCCATCATAATCGCTCCCTCCAAATCTCCTTGCTCAAACTCCAACTCTCCACAGGCCTCAATGGTCTGAGATTGCACTTGCAAAGGCTCATGCAATTACTAGGTGCTGTTTTCATGCTTTTTTGCCCTTTCTGGACTCTTTTGGGGCTGTTTTTGCCATTTTTAAAGTCACTTCTGGCTTCGGTGTGATGCACAGGTGACCGGTCATGCGTCAATTGGGCGCATGTCAATTGGTCATTGCCTGTATGTCAGTCAAAAACCCACAGTTCCATATCACAAAATGTGCTGCAATGTGAAAGCAACGTTAGAAAACAGGACAGAAGCACTAGCCTTACAGTGGTACCTTGGGTTAAGAACTTAATTCGTTCTGGAGGTCCATTCTTAACCTGAAACTGTTCTTTACCTGAGGCACCACTTTAGCTAATGGGGCCTCCCACTGCCGCCGCACCGCCAGAGCACGATTTCTGTTCTCATCCTGAAGCAAAGTTCTTAACCCGAGGTAATATTTCTGGGTTAGTGTAGTCTGTAACATGAAGCGTATGTAACCTGAAGCGTATGTAACCTGAGGTACCACTGTATAATCAGGAAAAAACTATGCAATATTCTCCACGTCGGAATGCACCCATAGGCTATGTGCACTTTAGAAGCTTAAAACGCAGTGAGATTGTATTTGTCTGCCACCTTTCACATTGCATTTGCTGAGTGGAGCCAGGGATGTCTTCACCTGATGTGCATTACCTTTTTGGTTTCCCCGCACCTGCAACCTCCTTCAAACACCTGTTCATGAAGTTGTCGTTGTCTGAGCATGTGTAATGGCTGTCTCAAATGACACACCTCAGTTTGGCTGAAAAGCGAAAACTGTAATAGTAAAATAAAAAAAAATCAATCTTTTGAATTGGCAAGCACATTGCTAAATTAATGCTTATGGAAACTGAAGGTGCTAAGCATCATCTTAAAGGGGGAGTTTCTCCCTTCTCCCTCTCTGAAAAGGAAAGCATGCTTCTGGCTGTGTTTCCCACCCCCCTTTTAAAAAAAGAGTTGAGTCATTGTTGCTGCATCAAGGATTCCAACCACTCTGAGCAAACCTTGGGCTTTGAATCCTATATCATTGCCTTCAGGTTAATTTTTAGCTGTTGGAAGGCTTGCTTAGCAATGCCATACTTATATATTGTTGAAAAAGTTTCTAACCCACCCTTCAACTGAGAAGTCTCCTGGTCTGGCTTTTGAATGGCCAATAAAAACAAGTCAGTCTCTGCTCTCAGGCTAGCAATATTAAAAGACGCAATGAAAGAACTAAGCAGCATTATAAGTAATTGGTCCAATACAGTACTCCTTGTTCTTCGCCCTGTTCAGTAGTAAGAAACTACGCGGCTGCCACACTCCTTGACACCAGTCTCAGCAGATATATGGAATGCGTGAAAATGGTATGATTTTTCAAGAGTTATTATTATTTTTAATGCCTCCCCGTTTTCCCTTCTTTTTAGCTCGTGTCCTATGTTTGTACTCCTTGTGTGAACTATGATACATTAGTTATCTATATTATTTATATTTACTTTCCATCAAAATGTGATTCACCCAATTATGTTTTATTGTTTTCTAAACTATGGGGGAAATTAATAGAGAGTATTTAAAAAACAAAACAGTAAATGTGAAAATAGATACAATGGTACCTCAGGTTAAGCACTTAATTCGTTCTGGAGGTCTGTTCTTAACCTGAAACTGTTCTTAACCTGAGGTACCACTTTAGCTAATGGGGCCTCCCGCTGCCACCGCACGATCTCTGTTCTCATCCTGAAGCAAAGTTTTTAACCCAAGGTACTATTTCTGGGTTAGCGAAGTCTGTAACCTGAAGCATCTGTAACCTGAGGTACCACTGTATTCTGAAAAACACAGGGCTGTTATTGTTATTGAAGGCAATAGCCCTCTGCCCAATGCTGCCTTCTCTCACCTGTTACATGGGGTATTGATATTGATATAGGGTGGAATTCATTCTTTCTGTTCCAGTCATTATTTCTGTGCAATCATTCTAGACAGAACAATTCCCCCCTTTGCTCCCTCTGCATGCTGTCCTGGGGATTCCCCTGACCCCTTTACCCAATTTTTGGGGGTGCAGTAGGCACATGAGTGAAGGAGCGGGAGGAGCGCCCTCTTGCAGGGCTTCTGCTGATAGAACCGGTTGGGTCAATCTCACCCATAGGGTGGCATTCAAGTAAGTCCTACTTAGAGTAGGCCCCTTGGAATTACTGAAGTTAGTCATGCCCATCAGCTTTGGTTTTTTCATTGAAGCATAGAAGTACAAATGCAAATGGAAGAGATTTGAATCAGGTAACTAAAGTAATTTAGACCATTAGGAAAACCAAATTTCACGTTGTGTAGCAGAGAGGGAATCCTATGTATTGGTTGCATCTATGATAAAATCTCACCAAACAGCATGGAATTTTTCAGGATCCTCCAAGCCTACGGCAACCATGTAATTTATGAGTTGCTTTTTCAGCTAGCGCTGAACTCCATATATTTTATACCACAACGAGAGTCGCAAGTCCCGTAAGGTTTTCCATTTTTCCATAATTTTAACGTATGTAATTCATTGACCCAAGTTCTGGTGATGGCCACCAGCATAGTTTGCTTTGAACTGGGTGTGTGTGAAGAGATTTTTCATCTCAAGGGCCACATTTCCTCATAGAGAACTTTATGGGGGCCATGTTCCAGTGATGGAGAGGGCCAGAGCCAAGAGTGGACAGGGATGTGACTCAGTTTTTGCACAGTTGGTTACATTTCATCCAATCAAAACTAACAGGTTTCTACACTTGCAGGGTGATGTTAAACTACATTTTTTCCTCAGAGAATGACCATGACTTAGACTGTGTTCACACCTCTGTCTACTGTGTACTCACCATGTTTCCAAAATGCATATGTATCCTGCGCTTTGTTGCAGAATACTGTTGTCCTCAAACCAGTTTCCTGACAGTTGGAGTCTGTAAGCCATTCCTAGTTCATCTCTAGTCAAGGTGTGGTGTGCCCCCACACCACAGAAACAAATGAAGCCAGGCTGGTGTGAATAGCTAGGTGTGGGAAGAGCTGTGAAATGCACCAGAAAAACAACTTCGCTGCACTCTGAGGGGGGACGCACCCTGACTCGTGTTCATTAATTTCAGTCGGTCTATTCTGCATAAATTGCAGTTGACTACCACCCACCCACATCCAGGCTAGTGGGAGGCATGATCAGAACATGCCTTCTATTATTTCACATTTGTGGAGAGGGGAAGATGTGCAGAAAAGAGGGTGCCTCTTTTTTGACATTATGTGCGGGTAGGTGTAATGTCTTCTTGTTGTTGTTGTTTAGTCGTTTAGTCGTGTCCGACTCTTCATGACCCCATGGACCAGAGCACACCAGGCACTCCTGTCTTCCACTGCCTCCCGCAGTTTGGTCAAACTTATGCTGGTAGCTTCGAGAACACTGCCCAACCATCTTATCCTCTGTCATCCCCTTCTCCTTGTGCCCTCCATCTTTCCCAACATCAGAGTCTTTTCCAGGGAGTCTTCTCTTCTCATGAGGTGGCCAAAGTATTAGAGCCTCAGTTCCAGGATCTGTCCTTCCAGTGAGCACTCAGGGCTGATTTCCTTCAGAATGGAGAGGTTTGATCTTCTTGCAGTCCATGGGACTCTCAGGAGTCTCCTCCAGCACCATAATTCAAAAGCATCAATTCTTCGGCGATCAGCCTTCTTTATGGTCCAGCTCTCACTTCCATACATCACTACTGGGAAAGCCATAGCTTTAACTATACGGACCTTTGTCGGCAAGGTGATGTCTCTGCTTTTTAAGATGCTGTCTAGGCTTGTCTTTGCTTTTCTCTCAAGAAGCAGGCGTCTTTTAATTTCATGACTGCTGTCACCATCTGCAGTGATCATGGAGCCCAAGAAAGTAAAATCTCTCACTGCCTCCATTTCTTTCCCTTCTATTTGCCAGGATGTGATGGGACCAGTGGCCATGGTCTTATCTTAAATTACCCCCCTGATGACAATGGATTTATTTATTGGGTTTATATCCCCTCCTTTTTCTCCAAGGGTCTCAAAGTGCCATGTATGACTCCCACCCATCTCCTTTAACCCTCACAACAACCCTGTGAGGTAGATTAGGCTGAGAGCGTGTAACTGGCCCAAGGCCACCCAGTGCGCTTCACAGCCAAGTGGGGATTTGAACCCGACCCCCCGCCACATCCTAGTCCAATGCTCTCACCGCGGCACCACAATGGCTCTAAACTGAGTATGCAAGATTCTCTTCATTTCTCTGAGTGAAGTCAGAACTGTTACTCATCCTTGTTCCTTGTGGCAAACTTGAGCCATCTTCAAGCCAAGCGAGATAAGCTCACATGGCTGATACAAATGTGTGCCTCTGCATACGTGTGTTTAATGGGAGCCGAAATGGTCCTAAGTAAATAAACAGCGTTGACATTTTCAGAGCTTTCGATGGTGACCTTGGGGAAACTCCATTTCCTGGTGCTCCCGACATTTTGATACCACCCTGACAGCCGCCAAAGGGTTCTTGGTAGTGTTAAATTTACTCAAATTGGGTCTGTCATTGTTTTCTCCCCCTTTGGCTGCCTGCTGTCTGTATTCCGCCAGGCTCTCTGTGCGGATGTTCTGCTCTGCTCTGACTCATCCGCTGTCATTCTTTGCTCTAACAAGATGAAAGATGATTTTGCTCAAAGTTAAAGCCAACCTGGGGATTCTTATGGTCTCTCTGGGCTTCCGACTTGTAAAGGTTCTGCCCTGACCTTTGGAGTCCTTAAATAACTCTTGATCTCAAATTACTGAGTGGGGGGGGGGAGCTTCAGAATTATGGCTGTCAGTATGATTAAAGAAATCTTAGTTGATTAATTGTATGAATTTTAATTGACTGATTATTGGACGAAAGCAACATGAACTTCCATAGGAACAAAAAGATTGTTCTGGAGGAAGGGAAGATTACTTTCTTTGTAACTTGACGTCTGTGTCAGAGATGTTAAGAGGCATTCTCTTCTATGTGGGGGAAAGGGGATGCCTCTTCTTCAGATGGCAATTGTCACTTGCAATTCTTGTATTTAAACACTTATTTAAAAAAGCACCAGTGCCTGATGTTTTAAACTGGGGCACCTTTTTAACTGGTTGATTGACTAAACATTGCAGCAGCAGATCAGCATATTTTCCCTCTAATAGCAAACTCTGGTGGTTGGGTGTCTGACTGTTTGGATGGGAAAACAACCTCCACAAATTGTAGGAGTTTCTGTTGAGAGATTCATGAGATACATAGAAATCAATCAATCTATCTATCTATCATCTATCTATCTGTAAATATTGAAAAATATATTTGTTTGGTAGGTTCTCCCTTTTTCATTGCATATGCATCCCATATCGCCTGTGTGATTTCGAACAATGAAGCCGGATGAAGAATGTCAGAAAGTAGGGGATGGTTGGCTCTGTTTTTAAAGTGTTGAGATGAATTCTAAATTAGTAGGATCGTCTTATAGGTAGCGGGTGTTGCAGTTAGTGTTATCATGTCATTACTGTAAAATAAATCGGATGCGACAGTGGATTAGAAGCTGCAATAGATTGTGCTATTAGTTGGGGGGGGGTTATTGTGTGATTTGGTGATGCCAATAAATATTTGACTTCAATGCACTTGGAATTATTTTCTTCAACACTTCTGTGACTCTTTGGCCAAACCATTCAGTTTCCTGGTTATAAACAGAGAGGATATATGAAAACAGCCAACCAGGGAAGGGAACACAGAGGCACTTCTTAATGCCCATGCAAAAATGGAGTACACTCATAAGATCTTGAAATAACAAAATTCCATCTGAGCTTCTAGGATGGTCTTTGTTGATTAACGGGAGTATTTTGGTGTAGCTTGGGAGTTGTTGCCTTAAATTTGGAAAAGAAGGCACAGGACATTACCAACAATGGACCTGTTTCCCCCCAAAACTATAGTCCAGAAAGAATGTAATTTTAAAACAAACTGATATCTTCTAATGAATAATGGTTCTTCTTCCCATCTCTCCAAAAATGACTCTTGTGGACATTGCTTTTCCTTTCTCCTGTAGGTTTTATTGGCTGGAAAATTTAAGTTCTGCCATTGTCTTGGTCATCATTTCATACATCCAGCAGTCGGTGGCCAAAAACCTTGGCTTTCTTATCCCCTTTGTGTCTGTCCTGATGGCGCTGATCACCATCCATATGGCACGCAGTGAAATGATTTACCAGCCCCCAAAAGGTAACCCAGTAAATTACGTGAAGAATCCTTGGTGGTGGTGGTTAAATTTGGGGCGCGGGAGAGAAAGAAAATCTTTGAAGTTCTAAAAATTGCAGGTTTAAATCTATTTAATTTGTACTCGGGGGGGGGTCCGAAAGCATATATTCCAGTGTGAAATATTATTGCCGGGGTACATATTGCAGTCTGGCATATCAAGGCCACCTGGGAAAATCCTGGAGGCCCTGAGTATTGCCATTAGCTTAAGATGGTCATGTATCTACATTACAGTCCAGAGTTTGAAGGGCAGTCTGTCAGTTTACATTTACTGGGTGCTGAAAATATTGATCTGATGTGTAGAGATCTTTCCTGTTCTAATTAATTCAAGAGGGTTCTGGAAGCTTCTCTGTGTGAAAGAAACAAGCAGAAGGTTCATGATGTTTGGGTTATTCCTTCAGAGAAGCTGAGTACAGCTGGCTTAAACTGGTTCTGTTATCTCTTCTGTAGACGCCCTACTCCCGGAGACGTATAGATGTTTAAAAACTTGGCCTAATTTTGCAGCTGCTCCTTACCTAACTAACATCACTAACAAAGCTTATAGATGGGCTTTTTCTAGAGCCCGCTTTGAGACAATACCCTCAGCAGTGCTGTACGGCAAATTCACGCAGGTACCAATGCATGCGCGTCTCTGCCCTTGTATGTCTAATAAGGTAGAATCTATCACACACATCCTTCTATTTTGCAAATTTTATAGTGAAGAACGAGTTCAACTTATTTTACCGCTTTTATCAAAATTCACACCCCTAGAACATTATTTGGAACCCTCCCCTGAAATTTTACGAAAATACCTTCTGGAAGATTCCTCATGCTTAATATCATATGAGGTGGCCAAATTTTGCACTTTAGTAATCAGGAAGCGTAAATCTCCTCTATTGAATGGCACAATGCGAAGTTCCCTTGTGTAATCCTTTTTTTTTCTCTCTCTCTTTTCTGATGTCATTGTTGAATTCTTCTTGTCTGATTTTGTGGTGTTTAGTGTTACTGGCTTTTGCCGCAATAAAACTTGAACTTGAAACTTATCTCTTCTGTCAAGGTCTTGCTGACTATAAAAGTAAGGCCAGAAGGAGCCTCTGTTTCACTTTCTCTTTCTATCTCTTTTCCTTCTGGTGTGGTGTTCTGTACAAAGTATGCTTAGTGTTAATGTTTAGACATATTATAAGTTATTGTAAGTTTAAGTTAAGTCTGCTGCAACTGGATTTCTGATGGACAGTGCCAATCCTGAATGTATTGGATTTGTGACCATTATGCTCATTTGCCTTCAGTAGCAGTAAAGCTCTGCTGGATGAAATATTAACTGCCTCTGGTCTATTTCTGGGGAATCTTGCAATGTGTTTAAGTTTTTACTCTGCTAACTATGCATTGGAATTTTGCTCTGGCTCAATATTGAATAGAATTTCATAACACAGTCTGGCCCAAGTCCAGTTCAAAGATAAAGAAACCTAACAATGGAGGGAGGACATGGACAATTGACTAAGTAGGGCCGCAGGCCACCTAGTCAAAGTGTGACAATGCATGCTGGGATTCCAACCAGCCACTCTAGTGGTGTCATCAGTGGAAGCAGGGCTAGCTCAAGACGTTTTGCTGCCCGAGGCGAAGGACAAGATGGCACCCTTACATAAGGCATGTACAGAAGCCAAGTTGAATTGTAGTTGAACCTTACTCTGATACTGGTGAAAGGAGAGTATCTTCCACTGTACTTCTGGGCAGTAGGGTAGGGGTATTTCTGTCCCTTCCCCGCACCTCAACATCTGCCACCTGAGGCAGCCTCTGTCTGCCGCATTGTAGGGCCTGCCTTAAGTGGAAGTGGTGCTGGACTGACCGGGTTTATTACCAGCCTGCTTCCAATCCATTTAATATCATTATATCTGCCTTTACCTTTTGGCTGCCTTTGCTGTTTGCATTCTGGGATGACAGAGAAGGCAGTAAGAACTTCTATGGCAGAACAGGCCCTTAAGTCTGTGTATTGTGTTGTTTTGACTGCCGGCAAATATGCTAATGTCTTGGCGTTCTTCCCCATAATTGCTTAAAAATAAATCTTGTTAATTTCTGTTAATTTTTCAAGACAGCAAATAGAGTATATCTTGGCCACTAAGAACAGGACAAGACTTTCTTGAGAAAACACCACTCGTTTCTTCCCACCCCCTTGGTTACCTTCAATCTGGTATTTTGTTATATATAGCAGATGAAATGAGCAGTTTCGATTCTGCTGCTAACAAAGGTGCCTGTGTTCCTTCCAACCAGAATGGGGCATATAGGAAAGAGATACTGGAGGTTTATTGTAGCAAACAAACAGCACTGTGCCAAAAAAATGAAAATTAAAATAAACCTTGCACATTTTATTTCAACCATTCTTCATAAACTTATGAGAACAGAAATTGCATTGGAAAAATTATGAAAGAGGGGAACAAATTTTGGTGCAACATTCATAGGCAAGTATGGCTGTCTTCAGAAACACTCCCATTGGATGGGTGGGAATGACATGTGCAGTTGTTTACCACAATGCCTATGGCCAAACCTCACATCTGTAGCCAATAAAGTTGTGGCCTTATTTGATCCCAAACCAATATGCCGTGTGTTGTCTAGTTATTTGCACCTTAGGGAACAGGGTGGTCACGGGGCCTCAATACCCAAATGGTCATAGTGTAGTTCATCTTTAAAAATGAGTTGTTTAAGATCAGCCTGCGGAGTTGTAGCGGCACTGGGATTTAAGTTTCCTAGGTTTGCATTCAGCACTACGTCCTCTAGAATTGCGCAAGTCTTCGTTTTTGCTGCAGTTTGGTTTGTACTTTTTTTGTTGCTGGCATTCTTCTCCTGCTTCACTCTTTCCCTTTTAGGAGGCAGCTTGAGTTAGCTCCTTTCCCCCCTCTTCTTAATAGCTGAGTTTATAACCTTATTTTGGCTTCTTCCAATCAGATGAGTCGTCTGGAATTCTTCCCCCAAGTCAATAATTCAAGTCCATAGGTGACCTTAAAGAAATGATTGCATTTTATTTTAAGGTAGCTTTTCTCTCCCTTTCCAAATGTGGGCCATGCATATGTCAAGCAGGGATTTCATTTGCATTTCTTCACCTAGCTGTAATTTTGACAATTGGCAGTTGACCAAAGATTGGGAGAAGGGGAGGGGAATCATCTAGAGAGCCATGTAGACTTTTTAAGAACCGTAATTAAGTAATATAGATTAGTTCAAGGTCAGAGGAATAGAATACTGGAGCCAAGATTTTTCAGGAGAAAGAGCGAGAAGAGAGGAGTATCTCTTGCAAAACATTCTAATCTTATCCTGTAATGTAGCCACCGAAGTCCAACAACTGTGTGTATATTTGGGTAGGTATGTATTACACATATATACTCGCTACTCCAGAGCCAACTCCAATTTATATATGGAGCTGTAAAGGTAAAGGACCCCTGGACGGTTAAGTTCAGTCAAAGGCAACTATGGGGTTGCAGTGCTCATCTTGCTTTCAGGCCAAGGGAGCTGGCGTTTGTCCACAGGCAGCTTTTTGGGTCGTGTGGCCAGCATGACTAAACCACTTCTGGTGCAATGGGACACTGTGACGGAAACCAGAGCGCACAGAAACGCCATTTACCTTCCCGCCACAGTGGTACCTATTTATCTACTCGCACTGGTGTGTTTTCAAACTGCTAGGTTGGCAGAAGCTGGGGCAGAGCAATGGGAGCTCAACCCATCACACAGATTCGAACCGCCAATCGGCAAGCTCAAGAGACTCAGTGGTTTAGACCATAGCGCCACTATTCGTACAGCTCTTTGCAAGGGTTTGTTAGGGGTCCTTGGTGTTGTCTGCAGACCTCAGCTCCTTCCCAGAGTTGCAATCTCAGAAAATGTTGTGATAATTTTCCCAGGGGGTTGGGCTTCCAACTCTACAGTTTGATGATTCAATGACTCTGTTGTGGTTCATTGGCTTCTCTCACTTTTCCATAGGTAATGGCCTGTTGACAGTCTGTGGCGTCGTTGCTAATGCACTGAGAGTATGCTGTGTAAAATGCCGCTACTTCAGTGGGGATGTCACAAACTGGCTAGACCATGCCAAGGAGAACTACGGCGGCCAGTACAGTGAAACTCAAGTGGAAAGCACAAAATTGCTTGTCCGTCTCTTCCCTTTCATTGCCTTCCAAATCCTCTATAGGATATGTGTTGTACAGGTAAGGGTGTGACTCCTTGTAGCTCTAAATCCATTTTTTGAATTGCAATCCCAGAGCAGGCAGATTTATAATATAATGCATGCCCTCCAACACACCACAACGAAAAATGGGAATGCCATCTTCCAGGGCCTCACTTCTGTGTGAGTCACATGACCCACGTGAGATTGCAACCCCGGAAAAACTTTTTTTCCCAGGCATGGCACCCAAAAACATGTGTTTTGAGGTGCCACATGGGATTGTGGCCTGGAAAAAGCATTTTTTCTGGGGTGAGATCATGACATGGTATTGTGATACCCCAAATGGCAGCTATGCTCTTATGGGGAAAAACTAGATTTCTCTGTTTTTCCAGGGCAGTTGAAGGGCATAACGGCCACTATAGGTCATTGTACCACAAGATCCTGTCATACTTCAACGCTGTGTCTGATTCAATCTAAAACTACTGTTTCGCTCATGATCTCGTAAATTTGAAAGGTGACCACTCACAGCCTTGTAGTTTTGAAAGCGGGCAATGGCTGTGGTTCTACCAGGAACTATCCTTGCAGGCTCTTTGTCGATGCGGCTGGGACTATGCAGCAGCAGATTCTGAAGTACATGGAAGTATCTTGGAACTGAACTGTTAAGTGCCCCCTGCAGGGAAATATGGCTATAGGAAAAAAGAGGGAATGGAATAATCAAGAGGTTGGGGTGCATCTTCCTGGTGAGAAAAGGCGAAAATGCTTGCAACTTTTTAGTACAGAGAAACAAAAGCAGATACTGAGATGATTTTTGGTTTGTAGGATTATGGCTGGCGATAGAGAAAGGCTCCTCCATCCCTAATTGTAGAATTTGGGGTCCTACGCTGAGGCAGCCTGGCATTGACTTCAGAACTGAGAATAGGATGTTCTTCACACAATGCATAATCTGAATTTATAGAATTCACTTTCGTGGAAGGAGGAGACAGCCCCTTGCTTTGGCAATCCTTACAAAAAAGCAAATAAATTGTGCCTGCTTCAACCATAGCCTTCTCATTTCTCCTATATCGACCTAGAATAAAGCATTCACCTTTAAAATGGGCATGGACAAAACAGGGAGAACTGTTCCCCCTATAAACAGAAGCCGATTATGCCTACAAGCAAATGTTATGGTCTTTCCCCCTTTTGACGTAGATACCGTCAGGATATTATCTGCAGGCAATGAATTCAAATTTGAATCTGAATGGGTTTCTCTTGCCAGTAGCAGCCATGAATGTGATAAGCATCCTGCCATTCTTAATTCTGGTTCCTGTGCTGGAGTGTCTCAACACTTGTCTCTTTAGTCCTGAAACAAGTGGACGATTCTCTGCAGTCTGTATTGGTGAGTACTAATATACGCTAATTTTCATGTGCAAGAGCTATTGGTTTTTGTGTTTCTCGGCAGCCAAACAGTATTTGTAAATTTAATGAATTGTTTTGAGGTGATGCGGAGGATCTGTTAACTAAAACGCTTGGGTATAATTGATCGTGGCTTCATTGATTCTTACCTTTCCTTGACAGTATATCTGTAAGGTGGTGCCTTCATTATGAAGCACATCTTCAGTACCTGAGCAATGTGTGTTTTTACGCTGGGAATACAATTATTTTGTTCACTGCATTTTGCAGTTTTCCTTTCCTCCCAAAGAGATCTTAAACACCTTGTACCTTCACAACAATCCTTGAAAGGTAGGCTAGGCTGAGAGATAATGGTAGAATGATAGAATCATAGAATCATAGAAGAGTTGGAAGAGACCACAAGGGCCATCGAGTCCAACCCCCTGCCAAGCAGGAAACACCATCAGAGCACTCCTGACATATGGTTGTCAAGCCTCTGCTTAAAGACCTCCAAAGAAGGAGACTCCACCACACTCCTTGGCAGCAAATTCCACTGTCGAACAGCTCTTTCTGTCAGGAAGTTCTTCCTAATATTTAGGTGGAATCTTCTTTCTTGTAGTTTGGATCCATTGCTCCGTGTCCACTTCTCTGGAGCAGCAGAAAACAACCTTTCTCCCTCCTCTATGTGACATCCTTTTATATATTTGAACATGGCTATCATATCACCCCTTAACCTCCTCTTCTCCAGGCTAAACATGCCCAGCTCCCTTAGCCGATCCTCATAAGGCATCGTTTCCAGGCCTTTGACCATTTTGGTTGCCCTCCTCTGGACACGTTCCAGTTTGTCAGTGTCCTTCTTGAACTGTGGTGCCCAGAACTGGACACAGTACTCCAGGTGAGGTCTGACCCAAGCCATCCAGCAAACTCACAGCTGAGCAGAGATCTGACATTTTCTGTGAGCTACATGGAGAATTTTGTTGCTGGGCCGCCAATATCAGTACTGTAAATAAATAAAACTAAGTATGGGTTTTCCGCATCTAAGCCCAGTGTTTTGCCACCAGCTTCGTTAAACACCACCTTGCCCTGAATGAAGAAGTACGGGGCTGGGGGGAACATCATCTGGAAAGGGATCTATTAACACCTTTCAGGGAAGCAGAATTGGCGCCAGAGGTCAGACCTTCATAGACTACGTTGACAACTCTATCTTCCATCCTATCAGTCCCAATGGGCAACAGTCAATAATGCCATTCAAGCGTAGTGTAGACGAAATGGGAGAGGATGTGATTGCCACTCCATACCTCCCCATCATTTCTGACAAGAGCTGCCCAATAGTGAAATGGGCTCCCTTTGAAGATGGTGGACTCTCCTTCATGGAAGGTTTGTAAACAGAGGTTGGGTCGCCATCTGTCTGGGATTCTTTGGCTGCGATTCCTGCATTGTGTGGCGAGTTCCCGCCTCCCCCCAGCAAAAATAAAGACACAAGACAACATAATTAAGGTTAATGGGCTAAAATTGGCCACAACTTTATTAACCAACAGGTGATGAGTGGTATTGGCCTTAGGCATTGGTCCTAACAACTATCCGGCTTCAGTCCGTCAGCCTGAAGGCCGGGAAGGGTTAACACCAGCAGGGGTCACCTGGCCTCCATAGGTTTCGGACGTGGCCACACCCCCTGGAGTCCTTTACCGGACTACCCTTCATTATCCGGGGGAGGTGATAGCGCTCCTCCCCCCCATTCATCTACATAACAATACCCCTACCAATGCCTAACCGCCACTCGAGCGAAGCTCGCCGCCAATACCCTCAGACCTGCAACCAATCCCTAATCCCAGCAGATATGTCAGCCAGTCAAACATAGTTTCCCTCATTGGAAAGATGTACGCCATCCTCGCGGTAGAGGGCCACCTTGCTGTATTGGATGTTGGGATGGTCAATGACTCGTCCCCCCAGCTCTGCCACTCTACGAGCCACCGAGCGTTCCAGAATCTTTCTGGATTTGTTTATAGCAATAGGGCATCTGCAATCCCTCCAAATGTGCCTTTCCAATAGTGATGACCAAATTATGACCAGCTTAGGAAAAGAAATCCTCAATTCATCAAAATCATTGTAAATGTTCCACATTATGTCCACGCCCTTCCTATAAGCCAAATCATTTTCTCCCAATTGGATAACTAAAGCATCCAATGGGCTCTAGCTTTTACTGCCAGCAGGAATTCTGCCCAACGCATTCTACGGCAGGTGATCCAGGAGATCTCCAAGATTGGCAGCAAAGAGGACACTCCTCTGTCGCGCTTGCCTTAAATGCGGCAAGCCACACCCCCTGAGCCAGCCTATTGGCTGGCCAGGTAAATGATGCGGCAGAGGATCCCCTGTTCATGCGGGGCTGGGAGCCAGCCTCCACGTGAGTGTTGGGGGCATGAAGCCCGCAACACCACCTCCTCCCAAGGTCAGAAGTGGCTTTGCAGAGGGTTGGACTAGATGACTTTGTGATTCTATGAATTCGATGATTCACCAACCCATTCATTTAGCTCTTCTTCTCGCAGCCGGCTGCTCCACCAGGCGGCAAATGTATTTTTTGGATTGGAAACTATGGATGTTGGGGGGGGGGATGTTCTCAAAATAATGTGCTTGTACTGCCTTCCCACCACTACCATGTCATCCACTGAATGATCCTACTCCAAAGGGCATGACAGTCTTTTGCATGCAATTTTCACATTTAGACCTTGCCTAAAGCACCGAATATATTTGCTCCAATTTGGAACCTTCTGAATATTTAGGCGCAGCTGTGTGTTTTGGGAGTGAGAATAGGATTCTATTTGTGGCCTGCTTCCTGGTCTTCAACTGCACTGTTGACCAAGGTTGTTACACGAAAGAATCCTCATCCCATTCTGTTGAGTTATGAAGGAGTAGTATGGAGGGGAAAGCGATAATCCGTCAAACTTCAATCCAAGCAATGGTGTGGTGAACTAGAGGTGGGGAAAATGTCTCCAATACAGATGCAATCAAACACCTATGCATAGTATAGGGTAGTGGCAAAGGCCCCAAAGTCCCAGGGTCAAATCCTGCTCCTGCTGCATGATCACAAGGTGGCCTTGGGACCAAGACTCAGTCTCAGCTTCCACCAGCACTGTCTGCAATTTGAGGATAACATTGACCTGACTTACAGGTAGAGTTGGGGATAGATTCACTTTGAATTTTAATAGGAACTTATCTAACTCCGACTTCTGAAAACATTGTCCACACTTCTACTCATCCCACTGCTTTCTCCCAGGGAAAATCCGCTCTTTACTGCTGACTTGGAACAATAACAACAGCAATAATTTATTAATTGTATCCAACCCTGCTCATTTGATTGTGTTGCCCAGCCACTCTGAGCAACTCTGATGAGTGGACATCAATCATTTTTTTCCATGGGTTGACATTTGCTCCGATCCAGCGGTAAAGAGTAAGGGAAGTGGCAGGGCAAACAGGAAGATGCTTGGACCCATGCCTGGAAAGCACTGAACAAGCAGAAAACCTCAAGGACCCATGCTTTCTATGTGTAGATGAGCCCTTAGGCTAGAATCAAGGTGCTGATTCTGGTGTATAAATCCCTAGACAGCCTGGAGCCTGCATACCTGAAAGATCATCTCACTCCTTATATACCCAGCTGATCACTGCATTCTGCAGGTGAGACCCTCCTGCAATGCCGGAAAGTCCACTGTGCACAATGTAGGAATTCTCTCCTCTTGAATATTAGATAGGCACCATCTCTGTTGACTTTTCGACCACCTACTGTGAAGATCTTCCTCTTCCAACAAGCTTTTAAGTAGAGATCTTCACCAGTCTGCATCTGTGCTGCAACTGTTTTTAAGATGCCTCATCATTTGTGTGTTTGCCACCCTGGTCTCCTTTGGAAGGAAGCATGGGACAGAAATTTAAGAAATAAAACCATATCTATGAAATAAGATGAGCCTTCCAAGCACTGGTTTGGACCATGAACTTGCATCCTTGCATTGTCTGACCTATCTCAATAATAATAATAATAAATTTTTATTTATACCCCGCTCTTCCCAGTTCAAAAACCAGGCTCAGGGTGGCTAACAACAAATTTAAAACACATTGAAACACTTAATTATAAAAGCAGCATCAAATACAGTATAAAAACATGAATAACAATAAAAATCAAAAATCAATTAGATAATCCCCAGGGCTAGCTGGCTGAATTGGTCCTGCTTGGGCCAGTGAGGAGGCCAGGGGAGTATTAGATGTGGGGTCTCAGAGCAGGTGATCTTCATAAAAGGGGAGGGGGAGGGAAGAGAAGAGAAATAAAAGATCAGGCTGAATTCAAATTAAAGGCCAGGCAGAATAGCTTTGTCTTACAGGCCTGACAGAAGGAGATTAAATCCTGAAATCCTGTCTCATGGGACAGAGCATTCCACCAGGTTGGAGCCATCACTGAGAAGGCCCTGGCCCTGGTGGAGGATAGTCTGCCTTCCTTAGGGCCCAGAACCTCTAAACTATGGTTATTCATGGACCTTAAGGTCCTCTGCAGGGCATACCAGGAGAGATGGTCCCGTAGATACGAGGGCCCTAAGCCCTCGTTGAGGTTTCCAACACAGGGATTCCTTTTGGCCCCTTCAGACCTCAGTGTTAAGATTCAGTGAACATAGGGAAGAGATGCGAATTTCCTCATTTCTGCATGAATTTAACAACTGAGCTGCTCTTCCCATCCTGCCTCGCAGTTTAAAACAGACGTGCACACTTAGGAATTGATGTTTCCTGTTCTCCTAGTATTTAATTGAGGACCCCAATTGCATGTGGTGCAGCCAGTGCCAAAAGACAGGAAGTATTAATCTGACTCGAATTAGCCTCATTAAGTTTGTTGTAAAGCTTTGCGCAAAGTAGAAGCGCATGGAACAGAAGGTGGCAATTACTTGGGATTTTGAAATAAAACAGTTTCTCCACTGAACCGTAGGAAAGAACGTTCAGATAGCAATGATAGTGGTTCTCCAAGTTGCAGCTTGGAAGTTCTGAAGTCTAATGATGCTGCAAAAGTTTGAGAGGTTAAACATTTCAAAAGGTATCTGGCGTGGCACTGCGAAAGCTTTTTAGAAAAGAATGTCTGGGAGGTTATAGTTAATGGGCATAAGAAGCTAACCCTGGAATGCTTTCTTTGGTATGTAAGTGGAAGAATCCTGGGCAGGTTGTGGACCTTCAAGAGAAGATGTGATGCTCTGTCAAGTTGTCATGGCTCAGATGGAAGGAATCTGGTCCTACCACCCTATCTGGGTTATCTTACTGCAGGAACCTTTTTCCCTTTATGGGCCACAGTCCTTATTGGGGAGCCCCATACTTGTGGTGGGTGGAGCCAGAGGAGAATGTGGGTGGGGCAATGGATGTCTGCAATAGGCAAGTAGGTGTGTACACATACTTGCACACACCTCTGTCTCTACCTTCCAGTCAGGCAAAAGGCCCCATGGAGGGTTAGGGGGTGGAGCTACTATGAAACTAACGAAGCTTAAGCTTCCAGACCCTCCAAGTGTCCCTATTTTCCAGGGACAGCCCCAAATTTACAGAAGCCGTCCTGGTTTCTGATTTGAGCCTAGAATGTCCCACTCTTCCTTACATTGGCCCTATTTTCATCAGAGAAATGTTGGAGGGTATGGAATTGACCCCCTGGGCCAAGGAAATATGTAACTATGCAACCTTTAGAAGACATCTAAAGGCAGCCCTATATGAGGAGGTGCCGTGCCACCGTTCCACAATGCTACAGAGGTGCCGTGATGCATCAAAGTGGCGCCAGAACTCAGTTCCGGTGAGTTCTAGGTGGAAAAAAAGTCATGGGTAGGTAGGTAGGTAGGTAGCCAGGTGAAGGTCAGAGGGTGTTTATCTGTGGAGATGTGATGTTTGGGAACAAAGCCAGAAGTGAGGCCCCACTCCTGCTAGGCATGGGTGGCCTACATGCAAGTAGACATGTGACTAGAGTTGCCCTGTTTGATGAGAAATGACCTCCTTTTGCCGGCTGAAAATCTAGGATTGCAGACATTCGGTTCTGAGTTTCTAATATTTATCAGAGTACAAAATGGAGTGTGTTCATTGTCTTCCAGTATATCAGGTGCAATTCCAAAAGCAAGGTATGGTTTTATAAATGATTCTGTGCCTGCTTTGTGCCTTTTTGTACCCAGTTGTAGGTTACGCATCTGCCACCCTCTCTGTGATGGTTGCTGGGTTTTTAGAGGTACACAGGAAGCATTTCCCTTTGGTGGAACAGACTCTTTCAGGCAAAGTCCTCCTCGTCTCCTCCATGCCGTGCATCCATCTGGCCCCACAATACATCTTCCTCGGCTTGGCAGAAGCTCTGGCAACTCCCACCTGTAAGGGGACTCTTTTGTTTCGTTTCCTAGCCTAAAAAGCAACTGGCTTCAGCACAGGATGACATCTGTTTGAACAGGGACAGCCAAAGCACCTTCCGTCGCAGTCTTCGCCCCTGGCGCTGTTCCACAGCCTCTCTGAGCAGTCTCATTCATCACTGGCATGGAAAGAGTTTAATTTGTCATTCTTGTGGTTGCCGCTCGCCGAACAAGTGTTCTTTGCGGTCATGAGAAAATCCTTCATTTACTACCCCCAGTGGGACTTTCCATCCATTTAGAGAAAGGCAGGACCTCCCATGCTAGAGCGGAAAGCAAGTTCAGAGATGTCACCCCATGGGGCTCAGCGGCCAAGAAGATGTCCTTGCCTGGAGTAGTAGTAGAGAGCCAGTGTGGTGTAGTGGTTAAGAGAGGTGGACTCGTAATCTGGTGAACCGGGTTCGCTTCCCCGCTCCTCCACATGCAGCTGTTGGGTGACCTTGGGCCAGTCACACTTCTCTGAAGTCTCTCAGCCTCACTCACCTCACAGAGTGTTTGTTGTGGGGGAGGAAGGGAAAGGAGAATGTTAGCCGCTTTGAGACTCCTTAAAGGGAGTGAAAGGCGGGATATCAAATCCAAACTCTTCTTCTTCTTCTTCCACGGGGCATACCAGGAGAGGCGGTCCCGTAGCTACGTGGATCCTAGGCTGCATAAGAGTTTCGCTTCCCCGCTCCTCCACATGCAGCTGTTGGGTGACCTTGGGCCAGTCACACTTCTCTGAAGTCTCTCAGCCTCACTCACCTCATAGAGTGTTTGTTGTGGGGGAGGAAGGGAAAGGAGAATGTTAGCCGCTTTGAGACTCCTTAAAGGGAGTGAAAGGCGGGATATCAAATCCAAACTCCTCCTCTTCTTCTAGTAGTAGTAGTCATTTATATGATCTGACTGGGTTACCCCAGCCACTCTGGGTGGCATCCAACAAGTTAAAACACAGTAAGACATCAAACATTAAAAAGCTTCCCTATACAGGGCTGCCTTCAGGCGCTTTCTAAAAGTCAGATGTTTATTTCCTTGACATCTGACGGGAAGGTGCTCCACAGGGTGGGTGCCACTACCAAGAAGGCCCTCTGCCTGGTTCCCTGTAACTTCACTTCTCACAGTGAAGGAACTGCCAGAAGGCCCTCAAAGCTGGATCTCAGTGTCAGGGCTGAGCAATGGGAGTGGAGGTGCTCCTTCAGGTATACAGGGCCAAGACCATTTAGAGCTTTAAAGATCAGCACCAAAACTTTGACTCGTGCTCAGAAACATACTAGGAGTCAATGTAGATCCTTTAGGACTGGTATGATAAGGTCTCGGCAGCCACTGCCAGTCACCAGTCTAGCTGCCGCATTCTGGATTAGCTGTAGTTTCTGAGTCATCTTCAGAGGTAGTCCCACGTAGAGTGTAATAGTTCAGTGGCAATTTAAGGCTTGACCTTTTCCCATGGGTCAGTCTCACACAGCGGCACCCATCTTGAATGCTACGGATTTAACGCAGCTTTAGGGGAACCTGTAGCTCTCCCAGTGCTGTTGGACTACAGCTTCTCTATCCCTGACAACTGGCCATGCTGAATGAGGTTGATGGGAGTTGGAGTCCAACAGCATGCAAAGGACTGCAGGCTCCTCATTCCTGATCTTTCTAAGGGCAAATGGTGGGACAGGTTCCAAGTTGAGAGCTGTCAGGGACTGGCTGGATCACAAGAAGTGGTGGGAGGCACCAGAACCCCCAAGGGGAACCCCAGAGGACAAGGGTAGGGTTGCCATATTTCAGAATGTGAAAATCCAGACAGAAAAGTTGTTGAGCTGCTTCTGCAAAAACATTTTTTAAGGTTTTAGAGCTATTTCCCCCCAGAAAACCACTTCCAATCTGGGTTGGCATATGTCTGGATTTATGTCCAGATTTTCCCAGACATTTCAGGGATGTACTCCTGGACGCAGTTCCCAACAGCCAAATCCTGCATATGTCTGGGAAATTCTGGACGTATGGCAACCCTAAGAAAGGCTCAGAGCCCAGGGATTGGTGGTGGGACACTAGGGAGAAGTCAGAGGGAGAAGAGTGGGAATAGTTGCTGAAGGGGCAATGGGATTTAGTGAGCAGGGAGAGCCTGTGACAGGGAGCAGTTCTGACTCAGAGGCTGAAGCAGAGGAGGAGACAAGAGGCTGCTGAAGAGTACAGGGAGCCTGCCTCTCCTACTGAGACAAGCTCCCCTTCTCCCTTGTCTCCAAGGATTTGCAGAGCGATGCATAGGATGCAACAGAGATTGGAGATGCCCAGACGCAGTTTGAGACTGCTTGGGAAACATCTGGCAGAGGAGGAGCCTTAAAGGGGGTAGAAGGCAGGGGCCATCAATCCTGGCAACTGCTCCACAGGGCAAGACCTGTTGCTGAGTGTATGGTTGTTGCCTTAAATAAAAAGTTAACTTCACTGGCTCTGCTTTTTCGGCTGACCTGCATCTGACTCCAACCCTGACAAGAGCAAACAAAGGTCCCCCACCCAGAACGATCCCTGCACTGCAATTTTGCCTCTGTCCCCTCCTGAGTACATGGAGCTTAATTTACCTTAAGCAATACTTGGGCACTGGGCATTTGTTCTGCCCTGGGGGTTTGTTTGCTGCCCTGGGGCCCTTCCAGAGGAAGGGCAGGATATAAATCCAATACAGTGGATGCTTGGGTTGCAAACGTGATCCGTGTGGGATGCACGTTCGCAACCCACAGCATTCGCAACCTGCAGTGGCGCGTCTGCGCACACACAGGTTGCAATTCGGCGCTTCTGCGCAAAGTGCGATTTAGCACTTCTGTGCATGCGTGACTGCCGAAACCCGGAAGTAACCCGTTCCGGTACTTCCAGGTTTTGGTGGTCCGTAACCCAAAAAAAAGGGACACGGGTGGTGCTGTGAGTAAAACCTCAGTGTCTAGGACTTGCCGATCGCATGGTCAGCGGTTCGAATCCCCGCAGCGGGGTGAGCTCCCGTCATTCGGTCCCAGCTCCTGCCCACCTAGCAGTTCGAAAGCACCCCCAAGTGCAAGTAGATAAATAGGGACCGCTTTATAGCGGGAAGGTAACGGCGTTTCCGTGCGCTGCGCTGGTGCTGGCTCGCCAGAGCAGCTTCATCACGCTGGCCACGTGACCCAGAAGTGTCTTCGGACAGTGCTGGCTCCCGGCCTCTTAAGCGAGATGAGCACGCAACCCCAGAGTCGGACACGACTGGCCCGTATGGGCAGGGGTACCTTTACCTTTACCTTTTAACCCGAAAAAACCACAACCTGGAGCGTCTGTAACCCGAGGTATGACTGTACATAAAATATCGCTCCCAGCAGGCAGTTGTGATAATGCACCATTGCGCCCCAACCAGGGAATCACGCCCTACCTATTTCTTTTCATTCTTCTTCAAAGGTTCCTTCATTACATACAAGTTTGTGCCGGGCAGAATTCGTGGAGTTGCCTTGCAAGCCTTGACTTTCTTCAGTGGAGCTGGCTGCATCATGGAGGCTTTACTTGTTCAAGCAGCTTACACCGCCTCACAAGGTAAAACAGCCTTTAAGCCGAGTGAAGATGGGTGCCTTCCTTCCTCCCTCTCTCCCACCCCACCCAGCACTGCTCTCTCAGTAGGGATTTTTACCCTCTTCCTATTGGCCATTGACTTCCATTAGACGCACATAACAAAATCTAGCTGCCAGCAGCGTATTGATCTCTTTTTCGTGATTAAGGTAGGTCACTAAGTTGCAGCCGGATTCATCAAAATGTAATGAATCATTCCTATTTTGATAGGTAGAATAATTAGTGTGGGTGGCATTTATTTATATATTATACAGGACTTCCTTCTCTTCCACTTGGAAAATGAGCTAGGGATTCTCGGGTTACACTAGAATACCGGAGCAGGTTTTTTCCCCTCACATATGTATACAAAGGATATTTATTTGCCAAATAATTGTTTAAACGAGAATTGAGCTAAGGATGAGCAAAATACCAGAAATCACATTCTTTTCTCAGAGCTTCTTACGAAACCTAAAACTGCCTTGAAGGTGTATTCAGAGGTGCATTAATTTTACCACTCTTACGTTATTTTGGATTCAATTATTATAGACAATTCTGATTTAATTCATTTCAGTTGCATTTCTGTGACCAGGGATGCTAAAGTTGAGAAACTAAGCCAGTCTTCCTGAGACTGGTGCCTTCCAGATTGGTGTGAGACATAGTCCAAAATAGTAGCAGTAGTCCTAGACTAAAAACTAGGGAGGATATTTGCAAATTCCTAAGTGGAAAGGTTTTGATATACACCTCTTAGGCACAGTACCTTCCAGATGTTCACCATCCCTGAATGCTGACTGGGGCTTATGGGGGTGAAGTCGAACAAAGTTCCAACATTTGGAGAGCACCACAGTGGGCACCCCTGTGTTCCTGTGCATATTGGATCTACGCTGCCGAGCAAGTTTTGCATATCTCTGTATAGTAAAGGTAAAGGGACCCCTGACCATTATGTCCAATCGTGACCCAACTCAGGGGTTGCGGCGTTCATCTCGCTTTATTGGCCGAGGGAGCCGTCGTACAGCTTCCGGTCATGTAGCCAGCATGACTAAGCCACTTCTGGCAAACCAGAGCAGCGCACAGAAATGCTCTTTACCTTCCCACCAGAGCAGTACCTATTTATCTACTTGCACTTTGACGTGCTTTTGAACTGCTAGGTTGGCAGGAGCAGGGACCGAGCAACGGGAGCTCGCGGGGATTTGAACCGCCGACCTTTTGATCGGCAAGTCCTAGGCTCTGTGGTTTAACCCACAGCATCACCTGCATCCCTTATACATCTCTGAATATTGCAATGCAATTCCTAGTACTTTAGGTGTATCAAAATGCACATTTAAATATGTATTTTGAGAGGTGGGTTTTTTAACAACAAGAAAATGCAGCTTAATGTAGAAACACAAGCTCTAAAAGTGGAGTGGAGATCTTTACTAAAAAAAAGATGAGCATTGATTAAGCATCACCATGGTATAGTAGGACGGGTGGTGTTAAGAACCTGAGAAGAGCTTGCTGGATCACTCTTTCAACTTGGTTTATGTTAAAGTCACTAATATTATGAAGTTGGCAAGGGGTGAGGTCAGTTTGGAGGATACCTTGAGGGTGGGGCTGACCTTCTGAAGAGAGTCTTGGCGGCTGGATAGAGAAGCCTGGAATTCGTACATTTCAAGAAATGTAATTATATTTAAAGTAACCATATCTATGCTGTAGGAGATTTCCACCAATCATCTGCCAACTTTGACCCTTCCCTTACCAAGAAGTGTCCATCACATTTCGGTTTAGCAACTTGAGTGTACCCTTGCACATCTATTTCAGCTTCACTCTTCGTTTATAGCAGGGACGTCCAACTCCCAAGAGACAGCATAGACAGACGTCTCCTCCCAGGAAAAAAACCTGCCAGTGATCTACCCATTGGTGGGGGAGTTGCTGAGCTTTTTTTAGGGGAGCAGGTCAAAGCTGTTGAGATTTGGGGGCTCACCAACAACACAACTGCTAACAGACAAACGCAGCAGACAACAAAGGAACTCACACTAGACCAGGCTTCCTCCGCCTCGGCCCTCCAGATGTTTTGAGACTACAATTCCCAGCATCCCTGACCACTGGTCCTGCTAGCTAGGGATCATGGGAGTTGTAGGCCAAAAACATCAGGAGGGCCGAGGTTGAGGAAGCCTGCACTAGACGCAGGGAATGACCAAGGGGGGAGGAGCCATGATTCTAAACAATGCAAGCGATAAAGATCCCATGATCAACCACGATCATCCGGGGATCCACCTGTCGATTGCGGTCGTCCGGTTGGACAGCCCTGATTTATAGAAATTTTGAAAAAGCCACTAACAGCTTTTTAAAGTTGCGTAGCTTTTAGAGGAGCACTGTCTCTTAAACTCTCTGGATCATCTTGAGATGCCAGAGTGGTTCCAGGGAGTTGGGTTGCACTAACAAAGGGGGCAACCCAGAGTTTACCTATTTTTCACATGGTGGAATGTTAGAGGAGGCGGTGCTCTGAGAGTACCAGGTACTGTTTGTATCAAATATCTGTTGACATGCAATTATTTGTTAAATGTGAAGCAATTTTTGTGAAACCACTGCAGCATTTGCCTCTTGAATCACCCATTTGACCTGCCTCTCTAGCCAACCCTGCAAACTGGCCATCCACAAATTTAGGATGAAAACTGTTAAACTTTTTTTTCTCTCTCTCTCAAGGCAACATACTTATGGTTCTCCCGTTTTATCTTACCAACCCCCAGTGAGGTAGGAACAGAGGAATCTGCCTTATACTGAATCCACACCATGGGCCCTTCAGGTCAGAACTGTCAACACTGGCAGGGACTCTTTGAGATTTCCAAGCCCTACCAAGGATTGAACCTGGGACCTTCAGTTTGCAAAGTGTATGTGCTACCCCTGAGCTATGACCTTTCCTCAGCCTAGGGTAGAGTAGGCTGAGAGAGAAAAGGAGGAGGAGAGGGAGTCTGGCACTGTCACCCAGTGAGCTTTGTGTCTCTGAGTAAGGATTTGAACCTGGGCCTTCCTCATTCTAGTGCATACTGCTCAACTGTCCTGATTTAAATGGGACACCCCAGAATTAACTCCAGCTTCTAATCCCCCCCAAAAAAAATTGTTTTTTTTTATTTTACATATTCAAATTTACAATCATACCACAACACCTCCCATAAGTACAAGATTTCCACGAATCTGTGAAATTCCCTCCTCCCCCTCTGTGGGTCCCATTGTCAAACCCTTTCTACTGCATCTTTGATAATACAGTAATAATAAAAAAATATATATATCTCCATTGTATCCATAGTTCTCGTTACATTACAAGTGTTATTGCGGGCCCGCTAACAATTTTAACTGTTTGCAGTGGTCTCCAAGGTAACTTGTAAATTTCCCCTGTTCCTTATTAAAATTTTTGTCTTCCTGATTTTTCCAGTCATTTTTGCCATTTCAGCGTAGTCCAACAACTTGATCTGCCATTCTTCTCTGGTAGGGACTTGTCTTCTTTCCAACTCTGGGCTAGCAGCATCCTAGTTTTAAATTTTGATATGTTTGGGATCTTATGGCTGCTGTTGGTTTTGCCAACTCTATGTATTCACTTAGCTTATAAATCCATTCTTATTTAGAAGGTATTGCCTTGGTTTTCCGTTTGCTGGCTGAAACTATTCTAGCTGCTGCTGTGGCATATAAAATTTCTTTTCTTATTCTGTGGGATATCACTCCCTATTATGCCCAGTGGATATGCCTCTGGTTTCCGAGAATGCTTTTATTAGCTTGCACTTCCACCACATATGATAGAAGGTGCCTTCCTTTTCTTTACATTTCCAACAGATATTTGTACACTCCAGCTTCTGATTCTTTCCCAGGATGTCCCATTTGGGCTCCTGCACTCTGACACAAGTCAGTTGGCTCCTGCCAGAGCGTGGGACCAAAATACGTGTTTTGGATTCCATACTCTCTCTTTGGGCCTGTGCATTGCCCCCTTCTCTTTCTCCTTCTCTGTGCCATGTGGCCCAAGTGGTGCCCACTTCCAGAAGCCCCACCCCTATCAAAACTTCACCTGGAAGCAAAACAAACCCTGCAGCCTTCATGTGGGTGGAGTGGGAGAGAGAGCCAGAGAGCAATTGTTGGGACAAAACAACCAAAGTGATGATGACAGCAAACACAGAGGCAGGAGGAGTAGTGAGCCCTGAGGGAGGAGGGATCTGAGTGACAGGGGACCCAAGTGAGGAGGGGTGGGTCTCTGTTAATAATAATAATAATAATAATAATAATAATAATAATAATAATTTATTTATACCCCACCCTCCCCAGCCAAGACCAAGCTCAGGGCGGCTTACACCAAATATAAAACAATGGATTGAAACACAACTTAAAAAAACAAGATTAAAATGCAGCCTTATTTCAGCAGAAACTCTAAAACTTTTTTGGGGATGAAAACGTCAAGTCTTCACTAAGGCCAACTATCCAGACTGGTCCTACGTGGGCCAGAAAAAGCCAGGGAAGTCCCCAAGTAGGAGTTCCATCACAGAAGGAAAAAGGGAAAAAGAAATAGGGGGAGGGAATCAAGTTAATTCCAAGCCAAAGGCCAGGTGGAACAACTCTGTCTTACAGACCCTGCAGAAAGAAATCAGATCCCGCAGGGCCCTGGTCTCATGAAACAGAGCGTTCCACCAGGCCGGAGCCACTGTTGAAAAGACCCTGGCTCTGGTTGAGGCTAATCTGACTTCCTTAGGGCCCGGGACCTCTAGAGTCTTGCTATTTATGGACCTTAAGGTCCTCCGTGGGGCATACCAGGAGAGGCGGTCCTGTAGGTTGAGCTGTCCAGTGGGAAGGTAGGGTCACTGAGGGGAGTGGATGTAACTTAGGAGGAAGCAGAGAGGCATTGGCAGAGGGTGGGTCATTTAAAGAGTGTTGAGTGGCCCAGCCATGCTCCTATTTCATCAGCAGGATGTTGGAAGGTATGCTAGTGAGACAGTGTAACTGACCACTGAGGAACACTGTCCCTGGTGTAAGAGTTGTGCCAGGGAAGAGTCCAAATCAGACCAAGTTAGCAGCTAGTTGTCCTAACAGCTGCTTCTGCACCATCCATTTAAAGCACTGTGATACGTTAAACCAGTGGTGGCCAAACTTGGCCCTCCAGCTGTTTTTGGGACTACAACTCCCATCATCCCTAGCTAACAGGACCAGTGGTCAGGGATGATGGGAATTGTAGTCCCAAAACGGCTGGAGGGCCAAGTTTGGCCATCCCTGCGTTAAACAGTCATGGCTTCCCCCAAAGAATTCTGGGAACTGTAGTTTGTTAAGCCCCTATTCCTCTTCAAGAGCTACAATTCCAGAGTTCCTGGGAACTTCTGCATGCAGAGCAAATGCTCTCCCACTGAGCTATGGCTCTCCCCAAGCAGGGGAAATGTGTTTGGGGCAAGAAGGATCAGTAACTGCGGGGAAGTGTTGTCTTTGAATCTGCTTTATGGCAGGCTTTTTAAATATCTGAGAATTTATGTCCAACTCCCCGCTCACTTTTCACCTTCTTTTCTTTCTGATACCTGATCGCTCCCAACTGTTTTCACCCCTCTTCTCTCCCCCCCCCCACCTTTAAATTAATTTATCATTTTTACTGCTCTCCTCTTTGCTAAATGTTAAGGTCAAAAATCTCCCCAAGGTGCCAAGAAATTGTAATGCATCCTCTGCCAGCTGAGGTGGGCGTAGCGAGAGCGGGCGTGTGTTGCAAATGTTACATGTTAAGTAATGTTAATGCGGTGCCATTTTGCTGCTCTGCAAATGTGTCGAGTCACAAGATCTTTTTCATTCATTCTTTCTTTCTTTGATGCAATTAAGGATTCTTAACACCCTATAGGCACTTCAGAGGGGAAATAACTTTGAGACAGAGGAGCCGTTTGTGCTTTCAGGTATTGCAGTACGTGCACCCATGCCGTTACAGTGCAATTGTTCAAATGTTGGGCATGGACCCAGAAGAACTGGGTTCAAGTCCTCGCTCGGCCATGAAGCTCATGAAGTGTTCATGGGCAAGTCACCATCTCTTACCTCCCTTTGTTATTGGAAGAATAGCATTGCAACCTTCCTAGAGTGTTTTTCTTCCAGCTTGAATGAGTCCTTGAACTCTGATAATGCCTTTTGCTGGCCTGGGTGTAGCAAAAACAGGAGTGTGCTGAGCGCCTGTGTACAAAATTTACATGCATTGCTCTGCCCACTTTTGCCTTTGTCGTCACCCACCACCGGCATGCGGAACCTGGAAGGTCGCCCAGAAAGAAATGCAGCCCTCTTTCTTACTTCACGCCTTGTACAGGTCAAGGAGACATTCAACTAAACATACAGAGGGAAAACTCTCACAGAACTACATAACCAGTCAGGGTATATATTACATCTGTGAAGTTTATTTCACTGCTGGTTTCTTACCCACACTTCCATCTGCCTGCCTCCTACCTCATTGACTTTAACACAAAAAGAATTAACCCTTGAGCTGCACTTGTAATATCTTTGCTGTTGAACTTCTAACACCAATTATCTGGTGGAACGGTAGGCTTTCCCTCACTGGATGTTTTCAGGCAGAGGCAGGAGACCCTTCTGCTGGGGAATGCACTGGCTTTTCCTGCCTAGAGCAAAGAGTCCTATTAATTTAAGTGGATCTTCAGTGCAACTAACTTTGTTAATATCTGAACCATTGTTGTTATTGTTGTTCAGTCGTTTAGTTGTGTCCGACTCTTCGTGACCCCATGGACAGTACGCCAGGCACTTCTGTTTTCCACTGCCTCCCGCAGTTTGGTCAAACTCATGCTGGTAGCTTCACGAACACTATCCAACCATCTTGTCCTCTGTCGCCCCCTTCTCCTTCTGCCCTCCATCTTTCCCAACATCAGGGTCTTTTCCAGGGAGTCTTCTCTTCTCATGAGGTGGCCAAAGTATTGGAGCCTTAGCTTCAGGATCTGTCCTTCCAGTGAGCACTCAGGGCTGATTTCCTTAAGAATGGATGCGTTTGATCTTCTTGCAGTCCATGGGACTCTCAAGAGTCTCCTCCAGCACCAATACCTGAACCATAGTAAACATAATACATTACTCATGTTGTTGGTGGGAAAGGACAGGGCTGAGTGATAAAGGCCAATTGAGACCGACCTTTTGGAGCACCGCCAACTTTCAACCGCCCTCCACTTGCCTGCCTTATTACAACCAGTCCAGAGGGTAGCACTGCTTATAAGCTTCCTCCTCCTTAGTCTCCCTTTTGATCTTGTACAATTCAGCAGAGGAAAGGATGAGGGGGAAACTAGAATTACAATGGCATTGGCTCTGGCGCCACCTACTGTTCATCTCCCTACCTTCCACCCTGCCAGTACAAATGGTCCCCAGCCACCAGTGCCAAAGATTAATTCATGCATCTGTGCATTACAGTAAGGCTTACAGTTAACTCTATGTTGGTTGTCCTGCTACGGAAGGGATGCTAGCATATTGTCAAATCTCCAGGTCCATCCAACGGGTCTAGCACTCTGGTTTGGGGATTGGAACCCAAATTTCCCAGATCCACAATGGCGCAGAATTTTGAAGAACTTTCAGACAAGGATATTTCAGCCTCATTTGCATCCCGTAGAATCTTGTTAGTCTAGAGTTGCATTTTTTCTGGCAAAGTGGGTAAGATAGTCACCCGGCGCCTTAAGTGGCGTTAATCATTTTTTAAAATGTATCTATGAAGGATGGTGTGAATATGATAAAATAAGACTTCTTGGGAATTTGATGAGTGCAAACAGATGACGGGTGACAGTGATATTTCAGTACAAGCTGGGGAAGTGGATTTCTTAAGGCTCTTTCTACCTCCCTTGACATTTTAATGAGACACATGACAAAACCTATCCCCCTGTGCTACTTGTTATGGAGAGAAGTTTTTTTTTCTAAAAAGTTGAAGTGCAAATATGTACATTCGGGTTTGGGTTGGAGGTTAAGAGTGAAGGAGACTGCCCTGAACCGGTTCCTTTTTGACTCCATCTCACCTCGGTTATAAGAGCCCGATTACATTCATGCTAGGCTGTTGGGATGCCCCATACATGGGGCAGCCTTTAAAGACTGCTCTGAAACTTACACTGGTACCGACTGCAACTGCTTGGGTGCTTGTAGGGACCAGATGGCATACCAGGTACATTTAGGGTTGCCATATTTCCGAAAGTTGTTGAGATTTTTTAGGAAGACCCCAAACACTTTTTTTGTTTGACTTGCCTAAGATCCAGGACAAAGCACCACCTTTTGGAAATTCCCTCCAGACATCAATTCCGCCTTTGAAATCCCAGTAATGTCTGGGAAAATCTGGACTTATGGCAATCTCTGGACATACATTGGCCCCTGCTTGTTTCTGTGTCCAGTTTAAATTTCAGGGAAAGGTTGCAACTCCATGGTAGAGAATCTGCCTTGCAAGCAGAAGGTCCCAGCTTCAATCTCTAGCTTCTCCAGGTAGGACTGGGAATGTCCCCTGTCTGAAATCTGCAGAGCCACGGAGCTAGATGGACCAATTGTCTGAGTCAGTATAAGGCAGCTTACTATGTTCTGGTGCTGCTGGTAACCTTCAATGCCCTAGACAGTTTGGGACCAGGTTATTTGAAGGATCAGCTACACCCATATGAACCTGCCCAGGCATTACAATCAATCTCAGAAGCACTCTGCATGGGTGTACCAAAAAGATCCATCAAATTATAAACAATGCCCTTTCAGTGGTGGCCCCATATCGGTAGAATTCCATCCCTATGTGGTCTCTATTTTACTGGGTTTCAAGCGGTTCCCCACTGCTTTTCATAGGATCATAGAGTTGGAAGGGACCACAAGGACCATCTAGTCCAACCCCCTGCAATGCAGAAATCTTTCACCCAAACTGGGACTCAAACCCACAACCCTGAGATTAAGAGTCTCATGATCTACCAACTGAGCTATCCTCTGGGCTACACCTAAATAATATGTGTAGTGCTGTGTATTGTGTTAGCTGCTACTGTTTAAAATCTTTATAATGTGTGGAGGGTTTTTAAAAATGAGAATATGATTAACATTGTTTTTATGTTCCATTTGGGTGTGAGCCACCATTGATAGACTTTACAATGACAGGTAAATTCTGAAATAAAAATATAGCTATGTGTGATGGTGATCCTCTCATTCAGTCTCCGATTGAACCTGGCTACCAGCATTTTCCTAAAGTGGAATTACATGGTTGCTGAAAAGCCAGATTGGTTAAAAATGAGATCAATATTTTAAAAGATGATGATTATTATTTTGAAAAGAAAACAGAAGGAAAGAGGGGAGAAAGCCAGATTAAAAACATTGCCATCTAACATTAACAGGAGGAATATTCCATCAATCCTAACTTAAAAGCCTAGATTAATATAGGAAGTCAATATGTCCAAACATGTCTAAATTAGATTGGCAATTATAAGCCTTGTATTCAAATGTAGAAAGGGCAGTGAGATCTTCGGATGACTGAGTAGTGAATGGGAGGTTATTTGTCATTCCAGCTTTGCAGTATATGTATCTTTGCCACCATAAGGGCAAACAGAATCTACTTTTGTTGCCCGTCTCTTAGTCCTCACATTGCAGGGCTATGATTTAGGAGTATGTGAACATCCACAAATATCAATGATTCTTCCAGAGCAAAGTTAATATGAACAATAATTGTTGGCCTTTAGTTGAATTTAAGAAAACCTTCAAAACTTGAGTCTGGGGTCTGTTTCTGATATACACTTCCAAACATATGCATGTCACTTCCGCCCATAGAGCTGCCTATTCTTATGAGCATTTTAAATCTGTTTCAAATACTTTTTGTGAGCTCAAAGTGAGTCTATAACAAACAGGCTTCACAACTTGGTGTGAAGATTCTGCCACTTTGCTCCACACATGCCAACCCCTGGGGCTTCTAGTTCCCATTCCTAAACTTCAGTTTGGGATGGACTGGGCATCTAATTCCATCCTATTTTCGTCCTATTGCAGCTTAATTTGTTGGGTCTTATTTGTTCCAGTGCATTGGATCTGTTCATTGTATCTATTTTGTGTGCACTATTTACATAAGATATCCATGTTTAAAATAAAATATACACACTTTTCTAAAAAAAAAGATGCTTCCATGTACATTAACGCAAAATATGTATTTTTGAGCATGACTTTGACGCATGAAAAATGCATTGCAAAATCTGGAGGAACGTGTGATCTGACTGGAAGTTGCCTTCTGATCCACTAGTAGTTTTGAGAATGTCAAATTCAGTCAGTCCACAGCAAAGAGTGGTTCAAACTATTTCCTCCCTGATCCCTATTCTAGCCAGTTTCTGTTGAACTCAACAAAATGAACTGTGTCTAAGGATGAGCAAATCTGTCTATTTCAATTCCTCTCTACTTCTCATTTTTTGAAGTCTTAAATTCAGCTCTCTGCATTTCTGCAGCAATCTTTTTTTTAAAAAAAAGAAAGAAAAAGAAACACCTTTTGAACATGCATCAGTGCAAATTACACCTAATGGTCACATTTTTGTATGCAGTATTTCCTAATGCACACACTTTCCCCCAACACAATGCATTTTTGTTTCTTGTTTTCTGAATTATATGCCTTTTGTTGTTGTTGGAGAACTGTGTCGCAAAATTCAGAAGTGTGCGAATTTCAAAGGTAGCTGTGCTTCGCTTTGCATATTGGTTTGAGAAGTGCAACTTAAGTCAGTTCTCATTAATATGCAAACAAAAAATAGATTTTCCCTCCCACCCATAAGCTGTAGCACAGGGACCCATATAAAACCCTTCCTTGCCGTCAGACACACTTATTCTCTTCTCGAGTCCTTGCAGCCGCTGGGATGTGTAAAATGAAAAGCTGCTTGATTATGAATGATGGCTCTAAAAGTTTATAAGCTACTAAAGGGGGAAGTATATAGTTCCTAGGTTCTCAGTCAGCTGACAGTGTTAAATGATATGTTTTAAACCTAGCTCTGGGAGTTCGGCTCAGTCTGTTGCATCTTTGAGGAGTAAGACAAGGGGAGTGGAGGAGGAGGTGCTGCTGTTCTGCTCCCTGACAAATGAAGGCAGTTTTTGTCTGAGGAACTGAGCGAGAGCAAACTCTGCTGGCACCCGGCTGGCAACTGACAGCTTATTCTTGTTGATCCAGTGGAGGAGATTGCTTAACAAAGTTGTGTTTGCGGTTGTCCAAGAGAAGGGCAGAAACATCTCACCCCACAGGCCCAGCTGCTCTTACACCTTAACTCCCAGTTTGGCCTTTCAAAAATATTGGTTGCACTGTTATAGAATTGTGGAGTTGTTTGACTGATATATTTGGGTTCCCTCCAAGCCTGTGGTTTTATTTCTGTACGTTGTGAGTCTGTAGTATAAGGAACTGCCTGGTGGTCAAACTAGTCTGTTTGCTAAATTCATAGCCCTAGTCCAGCCTCTTAAGCATCCTTTGTACATGTCTAAAGAGTTGGTAAGATACTGGGTGTGTTGCCATAGAAACAACCAGGTAGTGATGCTTCCAGAAGGACAGGGCAAGCTTGCCCCCTTCCCCTTCACTGAATGGAAGACACATCATGGGGATTATCTAGGCTCATTTGCAGTTGGGAAGAAACAGAGGTTTGATTTGTTCAGAAACCAAAGCTATGACTTTGGGAACTCACCCAGAAATCAAATGAGGAACCAAGATCTGTTGGAGAGTTTATGATGTGAGCTCTCCTGTCTTATACTTGTGGGCATGGAGTTGAGGGTGAAACACATGTCCGTAGACAAGTGTGCATTAGAACTCCAGCAAAAGATCCTAAACTTCTCAGCAGTGTGTGTATCAACAAACATGAGTGCTGGTTGCACACATGGGAATCCATGTACACACTTGTAACATGATGCTCAGCCTGTATACACATGTCAATAAAATCATATATCACAAAAAAAAACCTCCCAGTTTGGCCTTCATCACGAACTGGTGTGCAAAACTGGTTTGCACGTATTTTCCAACAAGAGGGGACCCTCCAAAGTCTCTCCCGGCTCTGAAGTACCTCCACGCCTCGCATGACAAGTGGGGTTGTATGTACACAAATATTGTACACGTTATGAAAGAGGAAGCCAAATGGAAGCACCTCCAAACCTACAATGATGTGCTGTGTCTACCTCAAGTCGTGGAGTGGAAACTCGGTCATCATTCCTACCTCTACTGTGCTTGCCACTGCAAATGTTCCTGTATATTCAAGATGTAATTTGATTCTCCAACATGGTGCCCGTGAGCACTGTGCTGCCATTGGGCCATGTTCCTTGGCACCTGCTAAGACCTCCCATGCATGCTTAGGGGTGCCAGAGAGAGGATCTTTTTGAAATAATTTTTATTTGATTTTACAAATACAAGGTTATAAAAATCCAAATATAAGTCCATATACAGAGGTTCCTCCGAATCTCACGACTTCCCCCACACCCCCTCCATGGAGTCCCATTTTAAACATTTACAACTGCATATTCTTCTACGCTCTAACTCATGGGTAGGCAAACTAAGGCCCAGGGGCCAGATCCTGCCCAATTACCTTCTAAATCTGGCCCACGGACGGTCCGGGAATCAGCGTGTTTTTACATGAGTAGAATGTGTGCTTTTATTTAAAATGCATCTCTGGGTTATTTGTGGGGCATAGGAATCCGTTCTTCTTTTTCAAAATATAGCCCAGCCCCCCACAAGGTCTGAGGGACAGTGGACCAGCCCCCTGCTGAAAAAGTTTGCTGACCCCTGCTCTAACTTGTAAATCACTCCATATGGTATTTGTTACGCTACAAGTGAAATGATGGAAATGATTTTCCCCCTAAATTGATTTTTGAATTCTGAATTTATTGTTATTAACGTTTTATACTGTATTTTATGCTGTTTTTTGTTGCATCAATTGTTTTAAATTTGTTGTTAGCTGCCCTGAGCCCGGTTTTCTGAACCAGGAAGGGCGAGGTATAAATTAAAAATTATTATTATTATTATTATTTGTGATGAAACACGCATGTCATTTGGCAATCTCATGCTTTGTGTCAAGGGACCCTTCTGAGGTTTGAGGGTACCACTGTATTTTGCCTTGGTCAGACCACACCTGGACTAGTGTGTCCAATTCTGGGCACCACAATTTAAGAAGGATGTTGACAAGCTGGAATGAGTGCAGAAGAGGGCAACCAACATCAAGGGCCTGGAAAATGGACCTTATGAGGAGTGCTTGAAGGAGCTGGATATGTTTAGCCTGGAAAAGAGGAGACTGAGAGGAGATATGTTAGCCATCTTCAAATATCTTGACACTCTACACTCTGTTTCCACTCTCTTGGAGCTCATCTAAATACAGTTTTTTCTCCTTTCTCCCCAACAGGTGACTGGTTTCCAAATGTTCTAAATGAAGGTAGACTAGAGCGGTTTTACTTCTTTTTGGCCTCACTAATGATGATAAACACTTTAGGCTTCTGGACCATCTCACACAGGTAAGTCCTTGCATATTCAGCACATGAAATCTTGACGCATGGTTGGACCAGCCTGGAGGGAATGAATATTCACATGTGATGTTGCATTTTCAGACAGGGGCTTGATATCTCTCTTGGAGGGCCTTCCCCAAGTTCCCAAGTGAGAAGCCACTAGAAAGAGAGAGGGCCCTTTCAGTGGTAGCCCTTCCTGATGGAATGCCCTCTGCAGAATTACCAGCAAAAGAAGAATGGCAAATGAAATTAATGGACTATGCAGAGTTAGATAAATTATCAGGAAGGATTCGAAACCTGCGGGATCAGAGATTCTTAAAGGACTGGAGCAATATTTGAATTATTTGAAAAGCAATTGTGATAAACAGATTACGCAAGTAGGACTGCAAGAAGTTCTGTAAGGAGGACTTGGTGAGATATTGCAAGGAAGACTTTCAAAGGAATTATTAGTTAAGGACAATTAAAAGTAATAGAGAAATTAAGAAATGCAGAACAAGTGAGAAAGAATGGGAAATCTTCAGAGGTTCTTGACAGAAGTCTAAAATATTGTGTAAGATAAGAAGTTAAGTTAAATGATTGTTGGAACGTGTGTGTGTGTGTGTGTGTGTGTGTGTGTGTGTGTGGAATGCCCTCTGCAGAGATGCTGGCCTGGGGCATACAATCCCGTCTTTTAGATGCATTTAGGTAATTTCAGTTACAATCTATTGAGTGCTTCATGCACCAAACAGTGCCTTTGCTGCAAAGGATGCTGGTTTTAGCTGCTGTGTTCTAGGTTGATTTGGGGGTTTTCACATGTGCTACAGTGAACAGGGATGGGAAACAGAGCCGAATGGTCCTGAATACACAGCTGTATCAGACGGGCTTAAACATTCCTTTTGAAATAGGCTTAACACAAACAGAAATAGGGACTTTCTTCGCATACAGGTCCCCGATATCCCCATCTTAGGTAACAGGTGAGCAGCTGTCAGTCACAATCCTGAGATGGTTAGACCTTTGGCTTGACTCTGCATGAGGCAGTTCAACATATTGGAGGCCCTTCTTCATGTGCCTCTTCCACAAGAGGTCCAGAGGATGGCAAAATGAAAATGGGCCTTTTCTGCAGCGGCTCCTTTTTTGTGAAGTTTCTCTTCAACCAGGCCTTGGGCTGGTTGACATCCAATGCCCTTTTAAATGTGTTGTGGGAGGGAGGAATGTTGCTTTGTTCTTGTTTTTATTGTGTGTTTGGTGTTTTTATCTTGTCTTTTTATGCTGTGAACCACTCTGAGATCTTTGGATGAAGGGCGGTATACAAATTTAATACAGTGGTACCTCGGGTTAAGAACTTAATTCGTTCTGGAGGTCCGTTCTTAACCTGAAACTGTTCTTAACCTGAGGTACCACCTTAGCTAATGGGGCCTCCTGCTGCCACTGTGCCGCCAGAGCATGATTTCTGTTCTTATCCCGAAGCAAAGTTCTTAACCCAAGGTACTATTTCTGGGTTAGCAGAGTCTGTAACCTGAAGCGTCTGTAACCTGAAGCGTATGTAACCTGAGGTACCACTGTAATAGTAATCTTAATCATCATCATCATCATCACTCTTTCCCTTTTGGACTCTTGAAGGCATTAAACACGGCTGGTATATCCAGACAGTATTACATTGCACTTCAAATGTCTTTATACAATAGAAGCAGCCCAGAGTGGCTGAGACAACCCAGTCAGATGGGCGGGGTACAAATAATAAATCATCATCATCATCAAAGGAGATTTAATTTATTTTTTGCTTTGCAGGTACACTAATCTACAGCAGGACTACGACAAAGGATACAGAGGGAGTCTTCTTCAAGAGCAACTTTTACAGCATGAGAAATCGCTTATATTTTATGACAGCATCCTGGATTGTCCCTCTCCTTTGTCTCCCGTGGAGACTCTCCTGTGAAATCGTGCTCTGAAAATGACTGGTTGGTCACACGGCGCAGTCAGTCACCAGAGTATTGTCTGTCAGATTTTAATGATACATTCCTGTCTGTGTTTATGAACTGACTTAACAATAAATGGATTGTTGTTTCTCCTTTTCATGTCCTCATAAGATAGATAACATTTGGAATCTCAGCGAGAGCATTCAGACTTCGGCCCCGATCCTTAGCTTTCCATATGCCTAGCTCCCTTTACTGAGACACCCCAACAGGTGCCTTGTAAGTGGGCAAGAGGAATACTTACAACTTTGTGTTCCATGTGTGTGCAAGAGTTCACTCTGAAAATGACGTTTGCATATAATAAAATCTCTTGCGTCACAATGCCGTGTAAGTTTCCTGTTCCAGAAGGTTGGGAATCTGTGTCTGTTGAGCAAAAAGTCCAGGCGACTGAGGCAGGGCAGTCAGCAGTAAGGAGTAGGAAGCATGAAGTAGTGGTAATAACACTAATAATACATTTGAGTGGCTGATAAGTTTCTCAGCAACCACTCCAACCTGTGTTTGCTGATGGTATGCAAAGCAGCAAGAGGCAGATGTCCACTTGCGCATGAGAAGCAGCAGGAACATAGCTGGGGCTGATGGGAGATGTGGTTGAAAATACCTGGAGGACACTAGGTTAGAGAAGGCTGTAGCTGAGTGTCCTCTGAGGAGGGTTGCACTGAGGAAAAATGTTTGGAGCCACTCCCTCCTCCTGATCCTGAATCTTCCCAGGAGCAGGAGGACAGTATAGATTTGGACCAGTGGTTTGCAGAGGGGCACACCGTATTTTTCTGTGTATAAGACTAGGTTTTCCCCCCTAAAAAATAATGTCAAAAATTAGGGGGCGCCTAATACATGAATACATCTCCCCCCATTTTCTTAAATCTGAGTCCCCCCCAAATAGGGGGTGTCTTATACATGGGGGCGTCTTATAGACGGGAAAATACGGTATTTCAGAAACTAGGAAATACTGGATGGGGAAGAGCTAGCAGAAGGAACACTAGGAGAGAGTTTACAGATTCACAGTCTCTGGATAGTATCCACACACACCCTTCCCCAAAGTCCCAGAGAGCTCAGAAAGTGTCAGAATAGAAAACACAGCGGCTCCAAGCTCAGATTACGAGAAGTAGGAGTGACATATATTAATCGGGATGGAGGGGGCAGTGAAAGCTTCTGACTGGGAGGAGAAGAAGAAGAAGAAGAAGAAGAAGAAGAAGAAGAAGAAGAAGAAGAAGAAGAATTTATTATTTATACCCCGCCCATCTGCCTGGGCTTCCCCAGACACTCTGGGTGGCTTCCAACAAAATATTAAAATACAGTAATGCATCAAACATTAAAAGCTTCCCTAAAGAGGGCTGCCTTCAGATGTCTTCTAAAAGTCTGGTAGTTGTTCTCTTTGACATCTGGTGGGAGGGCGTTCCACAGGGAGGGCACCACTACCGAGAAGGCCCTCTGCCTGGCTCCCTGTAACTTGGTTTTTCGCAGTGAGGGAACCGCCAGAAGGCCCTCGGAGCTGGACCTAAGTGTCCGGGTAGAACTCCTTTTCCTTTGTTCTGCTTATCTACTGCCATGGGGGAGGAAGCTGATACCCTGAAGCCTGACACTGAGGGTCTCATGCTTCCTCTCCCTGTCTTTTCAAGTCATTATGTAATGCCCGGAGCCACTCAGAGACATTTCAAACATTGAAAGCAATGGAAATGGAAATAGAAATAGAGAATCAGCTCTGTACTGGACTGCAGCAGGAGGATAGCAAGGTTTCAGGTGCCTCTTCCAGACCTACCTGAAGATGCCAGGGAATGAACCTGGGAGCTTCTGCATCCACAGGCAGGTGCTGTAACCACTGAGCTACAGCCCCGACTAATCCAGTGTAGCCATAGCCATTGCAGCCCTGAGTGCTCACTGGAAAGACAAATCCTGCAAGAAGATCAAACCTATCCATTCTTAAGGAAATCAGCCCTGAGTGCTCCTGGAAGGACAGATCGTGAAGTTGAGGCTCCAATACTTTGGCCACCTCATGAGAAGAGAAGACTCCCTGGTAAAGACACTGATGTTGGGAAAGATGGAGGGCACCAGGAGAAGGGGACGACAGAGGACGAGATGGTTAGACAGTGTTCTCGAAGCTACAAACATGAATCTGACCAAACTGCGGGTGGCAGTGGAAGACAGGAGTGCCTGGCGTGCTCTGGTCCATGGGGTCACGAAGAGTCGGACACGACTAAACGACTAAACAACGACGATAGCCATTATTGAGTGACCACAACCCAAACCCACGAACCAGATGCTAAACCCCTTCAGCCTGCACAGCAAAGCAAACTTCATTAAAAAACACACCCACCCTGTAAATTACCAAGCCTACTCTGAATGAGTTAAATGTATCTGCTGGATGACATTAAGAAGTGCTCTTTAAAAAAAAGAATTTGAACCATTTCCCAGGTACTACCGGCAAGATAAAGCATGTGGGACATTGTTTCAGGTAGAATGAGGGGGGGGGGCGAGAGAAGAGAGATCAGTGGCAGGGATTAAGCTATCCATCTGTTGAGTTTGCACTGATGATGGAGCACATGCTCTCCATTGCAATGAGATGCGTTCAGAGAGCATTTTTCATTTCCACTGCCTAGCAACAAAGTCATTCAGCACCTGCAATAGTTTAAGCATTAAGCATAATTGGCTTTGCTTGACATAAATCTGTAGTTTTGTAAATAAGAACAGGGTAGTCTCGTCGTCATACCAATTAGCGGAAAGGAATGCTTTCTTGATGTCTGTTGTTTTTGGAGAGGGTAGATGGGTCTCTTTATTGAAAGGATTGCTCGCAGACAGCGCCTGGTGTTGCTGAAAGTTTGCGGAGGAAGCTCGGAGAGGTGACCCGAGGCTTCTCAAATGACCCTAGGCCAAAAGGAGAGGATCCTTTGTGTCTCTCCACCAATGCTATGGCTATATTCATGTCAGCAAAGTCTCTCTGCTTCGTGAGCGTCCGTCCCAATTCGTTCGCACAAAATTTCTGCAGAGGTTATGCAATGCTAGTTTCAAATGTTGGTTACTTCACATGTCTCCCACTTGGATATGCCATCATTTTTCTTTCAGCAAAATATCCTCTTCCTTTTTAGAAAGCAGATGTGTTGCACTACAAGGGCTGTAGTGCCTTTGCTATTTCATTATGAAGGCACACGCTAGCACATGAAGGTCAGTCTGAATGGGTGACAGCAGCAGTGTAGCACAGGGGCGGTTGCACAAAATTGTTAGGAGTGCAAATTTTCAACACCCGGTGCTGCCTCAATACAGCTGCAGGCTTCCGTTGCTGGATGTCGCTGAAAATGGCTTTTCCATGAAACCAGAAACTGACCACTGGGCAACAGAATGACTTTTCTGATCTCTGCGACTGTGATCTGCTGGGTGACACAGATGCTGTTAGGCAGTTGAATGTGTCTATTTCCCTCCCTCCCATCCACCACCCTCAGCGTGGCCCAGGGCATTGGCACCCCATGTTTCACCACTGGGTGTCAATTGGAAAATAACTGTAGCATGATACTACTGAGATGAATGTTGCTGTGTACTCTTACCTGATGCAGCTTCTATTCTGTACCTAGGGTGCTTTGGAGACTTAAGTATTTTGGCCTTTTCTTAGACCAAAAAGCTTTTCAGAAGAATGTAAGAGCAGCACAATCTCCATAGCTGCTCCTCTTCCAACTTCATACAAGGTCTTGATATGAGGGACATAAGAGCCCTGCTGGATCAGACCAAAGGCCCATCTAGTCCAGCATCCTGTTCTCACAGTGCCCAATCAAATAATAATAATAATAATAATAATAATAATAATAATAATAATAATAATTCATTCATTCATTCATTCATTCATTCCCTGCCCATCTGGCTGGGTTTCTCCAGCCACTCTGGGCGGCTTCCAGCAGAATATTAAAATACAATAACCTATTAAACATTAAAAGCTTCCCTAAACAGGGCTGCCTTCAGATGTCTTCTAAAAGTTTGGTAGTTTTTGTTCTCTTTGACATCTGGTGGGAGGGAGCTCCATAGGGTGGGTGCCACTACCGAGAAGGCCTTCTGCCTGGCTCCCTGTAATTTCACTTCTCGCAGGGAGCGAACCGCCAGAAGGCCCTTGGCGCTGGACCTCAGTGTCCAGGCAGAACGATGGGGATGGAGACTCTCCTTCAGGTATACAGGACCGAGGCCGTTTAGGGCTTTAAAGGTCAGCACCAACACTTTGAATTGTGCTTCGGAAACGTACCGGGAGCCAGTGTAGGTCTTTCAAGACCAGTGTTATGTCTCCAGGAAGCCCAAAGTCAAGACCTGAGGGCAACAGCCTCCAACAGTGGAGGAAGAACATAGCCGTCAAGGCTGGTCGCCACTGGCAGCCCAATCATTCAGAGCTCAGAGCTTCATAATTCCATAGCTGAGGGCCATAGCTCAGCACTAGAGCATTTGCCTTGCATGCAGAAGGTCCCAGGTTCTATTCCCAACGTATCTAAGTAGAACTGGGAGAAATCTCTTCCTGAAATCCCGGAGAGCCATTGCCGCTGCAGACAATATTGAGACAATATAAGGCAACTTTCTATGTGCCTGTTGTGTAGGCAGCGACGAATCCACAGCAACTGAGCACACGTTCATTATAATTTGGGGTTAGCACCATTTTATGACCCCATTACTGTTCCTTAACCAATCTGCTAATTATCTTTTAATTAATTATTTCTAATCTGGCATTGAATTAATTAACAATCCTTTAATTCCCCAGTTATAATTTTCTTTAATGAAAGAGAGGTTCAGCATTATAACAACATAACGCTACAGCATTATTGTAGGGTGGCGCCGTAGCAATGTGGTGCCATAATAGAGGGACATTAAAGCAGCATAGTGCTATAGCAGTGCATCTCTTTAATTTTTTTAAAAAAGCAAGCTGGAAAACTGTTTTAGAAATAATTAAAGGGTTCATTTCTTAAATGATATAAAATAAAGGGGTCATAATATTATCAGCCATCACAAGGATTATAGTCGGAAGTTATGCCATGCCCATTGGTGTGAACAGAACATTGCAGAAGGTACACAGGGAGGCATGGTGATGCTTCTGATAGCATGGGTGGAAAATTACAAGCCCTTTTGTAGCTAACAATGGAAGTGCAATGACTGGGTAGTTCAGGGCTGTTGCTCATTGGCAGAGCAGTTGCTTTGCATACAGAAGGCTCCCGGTTCAAACCCTGGCATCTCCACATTAGGTCCCTGCCTGGCACTCAGGAGAGCCACTGCTTGACCATGTTGACAACTGGATGGGCCAATAGTCTGTCACATGGCAGGACAGAATTCCAAACAAAGATGGGCCCAGGACTGACCTGCTGGGAGCCTGAAGGGCCCTGCCCTGCTTCTCTCCACCTGGCTTGGAACGGGGCCTGACAGGCTCCATAAAGGACTGCTGCTGCTTGGCAGAGAGGGCTCCGTTTTTGTTTTTTAAATTGCTTTTATTTTTTATCTATGTCATTTTAAACTGTGATATTAATGCTGTACAGTGGTACCTCAGGTTAAGAACTTAACTCATTCCGGAGGTCCGTTCTTAACCTGAAACTGTTCTTAACCTGAGGTACCACTTTAGATAAAGGGCCTCCCACTGCCGCCACGCGATTTCTGTTCTCATCCTGAAGCAAAGTTCTTAACCCGAGGTACTATTTCTGGCTTAGCGGAGTCTGTAACCTGTAGCGTCTGTAACTTGAAGTGTCTGTAACCTGAGGTACCACTGTATTCTTAGTTTTAGATTTTATGATTTATGTGGAAATGGTTTTCCATTTGGTTGTGCCCTTTTTGACGTGTTTTATTTATTGCTTATGACTTTTGTTACGTTGGTGATTATGTAAATCTTGTCATGTTGTAAGCTGCCTTGAGCACTGTTTTAAATATGGAAAGCCGGCATACAAATAAAGTGATGATGATGACGATGATGTGCTCTCCCAAACCCATGTTGCCAGCATGTTTGCACTCCTGTCTCTTTTTTGTTTTTGTTTTTTATTGACATATAAAACACATACATATACATTTACACAATACACGTACACAACACACTACCTAATTTTCATAACATAAAACATACCTACATTACTCTATATAGTACCTACCTATACTATACATATCAACATGTTTGCACTCCTGTCTCAGTGACATCCATGCTGGTTTGGCCATGTCTGCAGAATGGAATGTGGCAGGACACCCAAGGATGTGTTCTGTGGGGAGCTAGCTTCAGGCACCAGGCCCATTGACAGGCCAATTCTGCCTTACAAAAATGTCTGCAAACATGACGCGAAGGCTGGCACCATCAACCCCTCCACATGAGAATCCCTTGTGGATGACCACCATGCCTGGAGACAGACAGTCAGGTTGTGTTTCCACAGTTTATGATATTTTAAAATCCTCATGAAAATTTGTCAGCAGATTTCTCCTCATATACACATGCTTGTATGCAATTTTGCCTAATATGTACATTTTGCAAAGCAATTTCCCCCTAGTTTTGTTATTTCCACTAATATCTACATTTTTATATGCTAGTATGTGCATTTATGTGCAAACTACTTGACTGGAGAACCGTGCTGCCGATTTTGAAGGGTGGCAGCATAAAAAGAAATCGGCCCATGCGTTATTTTGGAAATTATGTAGGTTCGCCTTTAAATCTTAATGGAATCAAATTTCTCCCCTTTCCCTCCTCTCCCAACAGTGAATTGGGCGTGTGTGTGCGTGTGTGTGCATGTGTGTTTTTAAAGAGACACTTCAAGAGTGAGTCCCAATTTAAATTCTGCGTCGAACTTGAAGACGCACAAATTGGGAGCTAAATCTCAAAGCTTCTGGTGAGGGTCTCTGGCAGGTCACCCAAATCCAGTCACTCAAACATTTTGCGATTGCTTCCCCTGCACTTACGTAAGTGATGCTGTTTGACACCTCGGAGACAATTTCTCATGTTAGATGGGTTGTAAACGAGCACATGGTCCAGAATAATTAATGGTAACACTTCAGTCCTTTCCTGACAGAGTTGTGTTTCTCATATGCTTTGCGCTGGTCTGTCTCCTTAACTGCATGCAGCCATGCCTGAAAGACAAGAAAGAACGAGATGGACAAGTGTGTCACTGATCGAACCTCCTTTGCTGTAATTAGAAGTGTACAGGGAATAAATTATCCTCACATTCAAGCTGTCCAGCCTGCACTAATAATAACACAACCCAAAATGCAATCTGTTTATGCCGAGGCAGGGCTGAATTTGCAACCAAATGTTTTCCACTGCCCGATTGAGTTGATTAGGTAAAAACAGCTCTGTCAATACATTTCAGGTGCAGAGGGCTCCCCTCTTTTTTCTTTTTCTCCTGCAAAGCAGGCAATCTATTTCCTGTAGATCGCTAATCTAATCTTCTGTAAATTTTTAGCACCAAACTCCCTGTTGACTTAACTTGGTTGAATTTAATAGCCATCAGATGGGTAAATCAAAGCAGCTGATGTGGGACAGAAGAAGGACTTGGTTCCAAATATTCTTCTAGACACCAAGCTGTTGAACTCAAAAGCTTTGCTGTGGACAAATGCTGGCTCCCTTGCCCTGAAGAGAGATGAGCGTCACACCTCAGAGTCACCTTTGACTGTCATGGGGTTCTATACCTTTTCCTTTTACCTAGAGGTGGGGAAGAGAGTTTAGACGAACAAGATGGAGTTGTTTGTTTCTGAAAAACTATTCAGGTTTCAGCGTGAAACATACATTTTTCTTCTATCATCATCATTTTCATTATTAATACATTTTATGAATAAAAGCAATGTTTTAGCATTGAATTTTAATTCTTCTCTATTTATAATTTTAACATTTACACACCATGTTTCCATCAGCATCAAACATACAATTGTCTTCTTTATCAGCCTTTAAAAGGTTTTTGGGTTTTTTGGATGTCTTTAAAAGTTTCTAAATGGTTTTTAAAAATTGCTTTTAGATGCCTGAATATGTTTTCATTTTTTATCATTCTAATTCAGTTTTTAACACTTTAACAATGTTATACATTCTCAATCTAGATAATATAGAAACAAATAAGGAACATTTCTGATTGAGATATTATAATATTGTAGCTATTTAATTATCAACAAGAAAAGAAAACCTAAAGAGAGAGAGAGGAGGAGAAGAAAGAAAAGAATAGAAAACAATTGGGGGAGTTAGAGTGGTCCTGGAGACAGATAAAGAATCTACTGTATTTGTTGAAAACCATACAATATTTCTTAGATATATTAAGATCATTCGAGTAGCAGGTTTCTCACTATAAAAACTTGGAGATTCCAATGAGTCTGGATCCAGAATGATTATTAATAGATTAAATGCTTCCTTATTAATATGTTTATAAAAGTGGTTATAAATTTGGGTTTGAGTACTCTTATGAATGTGGTGGGAAAGGGAGAACCAAGGGAATGGAGAACCTGAATATTTTAATTTTAATTTTTGCTTTAAATTGTGTTGTTTTCGCATTTTGTTGTTTGCCGACCTGGACTACTTTTGGAGGAAAGGTGGGGTGAGCTGGCAAGGGCTGATGGGCGCTGTGGTCCAAAAGAGCTGGAATGCATCAGGCGGACAGAGGTTGGCTTGAAAGACAGAGAGGAAGGAGTGAGGTGCATATTCTGAGGGAGGCACGTCCTCTACTCCAACACCACTGCTAAGAAGGTTCTACCAATGTAGCCACTCACCATGTATGAGGCAGGGAGGTCATATGGAGTTGGACCTCTGAGGAAGGGAAGGAATGGCCATTGCTTCATGGCAGGAGTTGATGCTTTACATGTGGACGGCCCCCACTTTCAATCCCTCGCATCTCCACTATTCCTGTTACTGTGATTTGTTTTTTGTTCTGGATTTTAAATTGTTGCAACTTGCCCTAGGGCCTGCCGGTGAAGGGTAAATCATAAACTTAATCATCGGCATAATTAATAATATGAAGACGTGATTTCCTATGAAACCAGTATCGAGTAACGTCAACTCGCCTTTTTGCTTCCCGCAGCATTGTGTGCTAGCACCCACATAAATGTTTGTTGTTGTTTAGTCGTTTAGTCGAGTCCGACTCTTCGTGACCCCATGGACCAGAGCTCACTAGGCACTCCCGTCTTCCACTGCCTCCCGCAGTTTGGTCAAACTCATGTTAGTAGCTTCAAGAACACTGTTCAACCATCTCGTCCTCTGTCGTCCCCTTCTCCTTGTGCCCTCCATCTTTCCCAACATCAGGGTCTTTTCCAGGGAGTCTTCTCTTCTCATGAGGTGGCCAAAGTATTGGAGCCTCAGCTTCACGATCTGTCCTTCCAGTGAGCACTCAGGGCTGATTTCCTTCAGAATGGATAGGTTTGATCTTCTTGCAGTCCATGGGACTCTCAAGAGTCTCCTCCAGCACCATAATGCACACAAATACTGGCACCTCATTTTTTACCACCCCCCCCCCAAAAAAAAACCACAACTGGTCATGATCATCATCACTGAGAAGAAGCTCCCACTGTATAATGTGAAGGAGACCTTGATTTAACAATAATCCCTGTGCATTAGTCTTTACCTTCAGTCCTTCTTCTAGGGAACTCAACCTGAGATGCACAGATTGGAGGAGTCCACTGAATGTCTCCTTCATGACAGCTTAATCGATCCCTCCAGCCCAAATGCCAGAGCACTTCTCCTGTCAGCTAGAGCCAAGCATCCCAATATGGCTGCTTCTTTGTGGGTTTGTGTATAAGCTGGGCTTCCTCATTTGTGGTTTCCCCTTGTGCTTCAACGACAGAAAGAGATACCTGCCGTGAGCCATCAGCCTTGACCGAATGAGGAAGCCCATGTGTGCAGGAGCTCCATAGTAAGCAATGGAGGTCACAAGGCGCTCCATATCAGCACCGGCATCTACAGATTACTGAAAATCCAGGGATATTCAGTCATCTGCCTCTCCACAGATTTTGAAAGAACGCGTTCGGTTTCTATCTGCCAAGACTACAAGGAGAGCTAAACTGCATTGGAGGAACTGTGGGGACATCCAGTGGTCACATGGTTTAATTAATTACAGCTGAGTTCCTCAGTGTCACGATACATCGTTTTCCAAGGGGTGTATCTTTTATCCAGTCACCATGCCGTGAAGCGTTGCTGGGCTTTCGGTGTGTCTGTTTGCCTAGACATATTTGCAACCACTAAATAAAACCTTGTATTTTCTCTCAGTTTGTATTTTCACTGTAAATGCTGGGAACTGAGAGAGAGAGAGAGAGAGAGAGACTGTGGAGAAAACAATAGTTTTCTACCCCTGCCTCCACCTCTCCACCCTATGCTGGTGTGTGAGATATGCTTCTAAAAAAAATAATCAAAAAATAGGGACATTTGGTAGGTACAAGTTTCTGCCTCCGGGCTATGTGACAGCTTATTTAGAATGAGTTTGTGGTGCTAAAAATCATCTTCCAAATTGGCACATGCTGTCATCTGTCTGATCAAATGACAAGCTTTGGAAGCTAACCTGTTTGGTTGACTCTGGTGAGGTTCTTTGCACCCCAATGTGGGGGGGGGGCAAAAGAGACTTAGTGCCATGTAAGTCTGGATGTCTGGATGACTGATGAACAAGGACATATTTGGTAAGAATCTTCTCTGCCTTGCTGGCTCCAGGAACAGCAGAAATAAGCTAACCAGTTTAGATAGGGAACAAGAATTTGGTGCCTAAACAGGGTCCCAGAGATTGATAGTGTTGGGCCATGGCCCACAACCATTTATAAGTTGTGAATCTTTGTTTCTCAGTTTGATCCTCTTATGTGGTTTTGTAATGCCCTGTGGTGTTTTATGCATTGTGACGCAGTTATTTTTATCAGTCATAGTTCAGTAGTTATTTATTCTAACTGTTAAGAGTGAATTTCTGTTTAATTATTATTTGCTGATGCTTTGAGAGTTAATTTTATTGTGTACTATTATATTATTGAATATTACTTTATTTAAGTCGTTCCGTTTTAAAGTTATGTTTTATTATGACTTTATGTATTGGGTCCGATTATTATAAGGTGTGTGTTCTTCGTTGCGTATTTTGTTGCTGTAAACCGCCTTGCGCGTAGTAATTTAGAATGGAGCTATACAAATTAAAAGTGAAATAAAATAGTGCAAATCTTGTACCATATAAGACAGCTTCCTGAGTCCCACATCTCATTTGAGAAAGTTCTAGTGATGGACAACTCGATCCATTTTTGTCCTTATTTTTCCAGAGTGTGAATATTCCGATTTCCCGAACACAGCTTTTTGGGTTTCCTTGAGCTGAGAGTCCACGTTCTTTGTCTGAGGGTGGGAGCCAAGAGACGCAGGAACCCTGCCCGCTTCTGTCGTCTGGCCTCCCTGCTGCCGCATGACACTGCCCATCACTTAAGTCTCAAGCTATAGGATGCTGGAGAGCTGATGAACAAAACCCTGGGGTCCAAGCATCCTTCAATGACACCATCAGTGATATGGCTACTTATTCTTGCACCTTACTCCTCTCCCCCAAATTGTGTTGTTGTTGTTGTTTAGTCATTTAGTCGTGTCCGACTCTTCGTGACCCCATGGACCAGAGCACGCCAGGCACTCCTGTCTTCCACTGCCTTCCGCAGTTTGGTCAAACTCATGCTGGTAGCTTCCAGAACACTGTCCCACCATCTCGTCCTCTGTCATCCCCTTCTCCTTGTGCCCTCCATCTTTCCCAACATCAGGGTCTTTTCCAGGGAGTCTTCTTTTCTCATGAGGTGGCCAAAGTATTGGAGTCTCAGCTTCAGGATCTGTCCTTCCAGTGAGCACTCAGGGCTGATTTCCTTCAGAATGGATAGGTTTGATCTTCTTGCAGTCCATGGGACTCTCAAGAGTCTCCTCCAGCACCATAATTCAAAAGCATCAATTCTTCGGGGATCAGCCTTCTTTACGGTCCAGCTCTCACTTCCATACATCACTACTGGCCCCAAAATTGTACCATGTTTCAAAGAAGCTGATGCTCTTATTAGATATTTCCAAATGACACACAACTCTGTGCTCTGATGTTCTTCTGTTTCCTTCCTTCCTTCCTTCCTTCCTTCCTTCCTTCCTTCCTTCCTTCCTTCCTTCCTGTCTTCCAAGACAGTAGCAACAATCACCAGTAGCAGATACTCACTAAGGTATCATTTCTACCCCCACCTCATCATTCCATTTCCTCCCTTTTGCTTCCCTTATTTTCCCCCCTTGAAGTATAACTTGATTGTGCATTCATTATAAAGACAAGGGAAGGGAATGATTAAACAAAAACATCTTTAGAATGCAGAGTTCATTTCAACCCATTTGGTTTTGTTACACACAAATTGGATTTGCATTGCAACCTCCACAGCAGGTATTCCACTTGAAATCAAAGACAGATGCTTTTATGGGATTAGAAAGAAATATCTTGGGGAATGGAGCGAGCACCTTGTTTTTGTGTGTAATAATGGCACCCAAATGCATAGTGGTTGTTTCATTATTTTATCCACCTGGAGTATTAAAACTTTTTTATTCTCCCCCCCCCCCCTGCAGTTAAAAGAAATTGAGGGTCTCTTTGGTTACCTGGCTTGTTGACAAAGCAAAAAAATGTTTAATTTAAGATTCTTTTCCCCCCCGTAAGCAGCTAATGATTCCTGAACCTATTTGAATTTTAATTGTAAATGGGTTGGAGGGGAAATATTGGTGGAATCATTTCAAGTGCTGATGTTAAATTGTTTGTTTGAAAGCAGTCATTAGTTCAAACGGTCCCTGCAAAAGCGCTATTCTGTTCCTACAAGCCCTGATTTAGCTTGTGAGGACCCTCATCATTTTTCAAATTCAGGCCCTCAATTACCTCCTTCTGAGAACACACAGCAGGCGGGTGTTTGACAATGGAAACAGGATCAAAATTAATGCATGGATTCAAGAGCTACTAAACCCTTTGCATATTACTCAAGGAAAAGTGGGCTAGATTGGAAGCATGTGCAGCCATTCCTGGCTCCTCACCCAATACAGAATATAAGAAGCTGCCTTATACAGAGCTAGTCCACTGGCCCATCTAGCCCAATATGTTCTACACTGGCTGGTAGCAGTTTTCCAGGGTTTCAGACATGGGTTTTTCCCAGCCCTACATGGAGATGTTGGGACCTTTCGCAGGCAAAGCTTTGATACTGTAAGCACAGCTACGATACTTATCCATATCATACATGCTGGATAGCCCCATCTGCAATGTTGAAGCTTAAACAAGAAGATTTCATCGCATGCAAAACTTGTGTTAAGAATTTTTTAAATTTTATTTTCTATCCTCCCTTCCTCCAAAAGGAGTCCAGGACAGCAAACAACAAAATAAATGCAGTGGAACCTCGGTTTTCAAACGTAATCCGTTCTGGAAGTCCGTTCGACTTCTGAAACGTTTGGAAACCAAGGATCAAAGGGACGTCAGCAAGTTCAATGGGGGAAATTGAGAAATGCACCGTGGAAACTTCTGAGGCACATTCGAAAATGGAAGCATTCACTTCCGGGTTTTCGGCATTCAGCTTCCAAAATGTTCAGCAGCCGAGAAGTTCGAAAACCAAGGTTTAACTGTACAAATTTCAATAAAACATTAAGCACATATAAAATCTCTCTATCTAATGTATGTATGTATGTATGTATGTATCATCTATCTATATCATCTATCTATATATCTATCATCATCATCTATCATCATTTATCTATCATCTATCTATCTATCATCTATCTATCTATCTATCATGTATCTATCTATGTATCTATCTATCATCTATCAATCATTTCAGGAAACATTAAAGAACAGGCACATATCCTCACAGCTAATAATTCCAAGGATGTGAAACACAGTATATTTCAGCCATCATATGCCAGGGGCAAACAGGACCCATTTTAAATTACTCCTGCTGCCCTGTGGGACATCTTTGGGAGAAGAAAAGGTTAAGAAGTAAACATGACACAGATCAGGAGTGGAGTCAAGCTGGTGCCAAACGTCATGCTCTGCCTTCCTTTGGACACATCAGTGAAGCTAAGAGGGAGTTCTTGTCGTCTGGGCAGCCCAGGACTTCCATACACAATGCCCAGGCCTGTAACCCAGGGAAGTCACTTTGGTGCTGCTGATGCAGCAAAAGCAACACAGGAGGCAACAGGCAGCGGTTTACCAGTTTCTGCAGCCACAGCAAGTGCTGTGATTCTTCAGCAGTTTGATTTCACCCCCGGAGGCACACTCCATTGTAATAATAATAATTGTCTTTCAAGATGGACGGATGCCAACAATATTTATTTCATTTCCATATCACTTAATGTTTTATTTGGGGGGGGGGGTTCAAAGCACTTCACAACCTACGTTAAAACTAGAGAGGACATTCCAAAAATGAGAAGCCACCACTGAAAAGGCCCTGTCATGGGTCAGTGGTGCCAAACAACCTACAGCAAATAGCATCTTGAAGGGAAGGTGCTGCTTCCCCCAGTCAACTTAGCCCTCACCCCATGCTTCATTTAGGTTTTGGAAAGGGCAAAAAGTCCACTAGCTCTCCTAATATATCATAATACCATTTTGGCCCAGGTGGCAAGAGTAAAACCGCATTGAACTCCTGGAACTTACAACTTGTGTAACTGATGTCATGAGGAACATGCTACACAAAGGGGTAGGTGGTGATGTATAAGTTAACTGCATTGTTTTGTAGCATGGTAAATTTTTCATCGCTTCTCATCTATATTTTGGATCAGAAAAGAAGAAGAAGAGACATGGATCAGAAGGGCATAGAAGGTGATAAATATTTCACACGTTCTCCTAAAAATAAAAGGATTCGGGTGGACTGCTTCATGAATTTATGTGTTTATGTGGCTTAGGATGATTAGATGTATTCATGAATGTTGAAATACAAAGGAAAGAACAGCAACAAACAACTGTATAAAAGAGCCGGAGATGCCAGCATCACTTATATTCATTGAAAAATGCACTTGTATTTTTGTGAGGCAAGAAGCGTGTTTCGCAAACTGGGGCAGAGAGAGAGTCTCCGGAAGGAGATGAAAGGCAAGTAGTGAACAATTTTGCGTATCTTATTGATAAAAGATCGGGATAGTCCTCACAGCTGATCCCAAGGATAAGAGGGACCATGGCGGGGTGATACGTTCAGGGGGTGCTGGCAACTGCCTGGGGAGGCCTGCATATCAACAATTCTTTCCAGACCCAAAGCCAGGGCATTTATCTTCCTGGATGTGCTCCACTGCGAGTCATTTGACCTGCACCTCGCTCTTGCCCTGGAAAAGCGCTTTATTGGGGCCATATCTTGCATGGTGCTCAAAAAATCACACATTTTGGGGTGCCACGTGAGGCCCAGAAAGAGTGCTTTTTTTCCAGGGCAACAGCACACAAGATGGCGGCACCCAAAATAGCTGCTGAGATCTCATGTGAAAAAAATGGGATGTGACTATTTTGTGGGCCATTCGGCAGGTAAGTACCGGCTGGTGACCCAGGGCCTGGCCTTCCTGTGTGTAAGAAACAGACCTACCAGAATCACTGAGTTGGAGGGTTTCAATCCCTTACTTTTACAAGCTCGGAGGGTTTACAAGCATCTTAAATCACCTTTGAGCTTCTCTGCTACCATTTATGTAATGGGTAGGTCTGGGAGTCAAATGTGTGCCTCCAAACTTCTCTGTCTGGCTTTTGGGACTCTTCCCTAGAACATGCATCTTCACCAGGCCTCACCTGGTCTGTAAGAGCCAGTGTGGTGTAGTGGTAAAGAGCGGTGGACTCGTAATCTGGTGAACCGGGTTCGCTTCCCTGCTCCTCCACATGCAGCTGCTGGGTGACCTTGGGCTAGTCACACTTCTCTGAAGTCTCTCAGCCCCACTCACCTCACAGAGTGTTTGTTGTGGGGGAGGAAGGGAAAGGAGAAGGTTAGCTGCTTTGAGACTCCTTAGGAAAGTGATAAAGCGGGATATCAAATCCAAACTCTTCTTCTGTGAATTCTGCAGAAAAAGCCATGACTATTTAAATCGGCATGATACTGCTTTAAATGTATACAGGCAGTGGCGCAGCTTCATGCTCTGGCACAGGGGGTGGAGAGCAGGTGGGGGCGTGGCCGGCGGCATCCTGGGGGTGTGGTGTGGTGCACGTCCTGGGGGCATGATGCGCCACCTGCGGGGCATGGCGCCCAGTGCGGGGGGGGCAGCCGTGATGGCACCCCACTGGGATCATGGTGCCCTCTTCCTCTGCTAGCAACCATTTTGGGCATGTCTGCCTTGTGCACATCTGCACATGCACACTTCGTGCCAAACACAGAGGTGACCCAAAGATGTCACCAAAGGGGGCAGAATGGGGTGGGGGGTGGCCTGTGGTGTTTACAGACTTTTTTCAATGGTGTTTTGAATGCACACAATTTCATTTAAATGTGCGGTGCCTCGGAACGTAACCCCCAAGTAAATGGGGGGGGTAGCTTGTAGTACAGCAGGGCCTGTCGGTCATTAAGTGGGGAGGGGAAGATGCTGCCTCAAGCGGCAGAAGCCCCTTTCGCGGTGTCCCCATGGGCTGACTGCCCACCCACCCACCCCACTGTGTCCTTCGCTGGCAGAGAAGCAGCACTGACCTCTTGCAAAATCGTGCAAGATCATGAGGGGTCTCACCAGAAATCAGTGCCAATTCCAGTGCCGCTCCACGGCTGGCAGCAGAGAGGGCACAGGCAGCAGCGGCAGAGCAGGGTGGCACTTCTTGTTTAGCCTCAAGTGGTAAAATGGGACACGCCGCCCCTGTAGTGCAGGCAGGGGCAGAAGTCCCTTGCACCCTGTTTCTGCATGGATCTGTATCCAGCTAAACTTTATCCAGAGTAGACCCATTGAAATTTACAGGCCCAAATTAGTCATATTCCTTCATTTCAGTGGGTCTACTTACTGAAATGAATGAAGTTGGGCCTATAAAATTTCAATGAGTCTACCCGAGTGGCACTGTGGGTTAAACCACAGAGTCTAGGACTTGCTGATCAAAAGGTCGGTGGTTCGAATCCCTGCGACAGGGTGAGCTCCTCTTGCTTGGACCCTGCTCCTGCCAACCTAGCAGTTCCAAAGCATGTAAAAGTAGATAAATAGGTACTGCTCCGACTGGAAGGTAAATGGCGTTTCCATGCGCTGCTCTGGTTCGCCAGAAGCGGCTTAGTCATGCTGGCCACATGACGCGGAAGCTGTATGCCGGCTCCCTCAGCCAATAAAGCGAGATGAGCGACGCAACCCCAGAGTCGTCCACGGCTGAACCTAATGGTCAGGGGTCCCTTTACCTTTACTCACTGAAATAAATGAAGTTGGGCCTATAAAATTTCAGTGGGTCTGCTCTCAGTCTGATTTAGTTGAATACCACCCCATGTCTCCCACTTTTTTCTAAATAATACAGTGGTACCTCGGGTTAAGAACTTAATTTGTTCTGGAGGTCCGTTCTTAACCTGAAACTGTACTTAACCTGAAGCACCACTTTAGCTAATGGGGCCTCCTGCTGCCGGTGCGCTGCCGCCACACAATTTCTGTTCTCATCCTGAAGCAAAGTTCTTAACCCGAGGTACTATTTCTGGGTTAGGGGAGTCTGTAACCTGAAGCGTATGTAACCTGAAGCATATGTAACCCAAGATACCACTGTAATAATAATAATAAACCACCAAACATTGTAACTTTTCCTCATAGGAGAGTTGCTCCAGCCTTCACAAACATACAAAGATGCAGAGACACAGGCAGAGACATATCTCTCCCAACCCACAATTCTATGCTTAGAGTTGCTTTGTTATTTTAATTTCCCTTGCTCTACGGACGGCATAATCTTTGAAACAGGCTGTAGGATTATATAAATATACAGCTAACTGTCTCCACAAGCCCATCGGAGAGACGCCGTTTCCACTGTAGCATTCCGTGACGGCGTTACCTGATGAGATGAAGCCATTTTATATTTTTTTGGTCTGAAAAGGGAAGAGTTGGTGGTGTCAACATAAATCGCGTAACTCGGTTTCATGCTGAGATCAAGATTCCTAAAGGGAAATCCTTTGGGATCCTTCCTTACTCAACAGAAGAAGGGGGTGAGAAAAGCCAAAAGGAAGAGTGAGAAAAGAGATACTTTTGAAGAAGAAGGTTGATCAATTTTGCAGCATCGCTTTGATTAATGCACACATTTTGGGCACCTATCATATTTTATTTTAAGAATTTTGCCAGTGATCTTTTTTTTAAGGCTTGAGGAAAAATGAAAAGGGGAGGAAGAAGAAGAAGAAGAAGAAGAAGAAGAAGAAGAAGAAGAAGAAGAAGAAGAAGAAGAAGAAGAAGGGGAAATAGTTCCCTTCTCTCCAGCAAACAAATGCAGGACCTTATAAAAGTGTTCTGTTGCCCTTGAGCTGAGAGGGAAATTCTTTCCCATTCTTTGACCTTACCTACAAGATTTGTTATACACATAGAGCAGTCAATGGATGTGGGTCTTCTACGATGAATGGATCAGTGCCCCGCAACCTCCGTCTGCCCCTCAACTAGCCCCACTCCTTACTTCCACCCAGTCCAAGGAGCAGCCCTACTTGTCTGTTTCCTCTTCCTTTGTCTCAGTATTACCCCCTGTAGAACTCAGCAAGGAGGAGGAGAAGGAGGAGGAGGAGGAGGAGGAGGAGAAAACTGTTTTTCACTGGCTCTGATGCCACCTACCGTTGCCTCCCTCCCAGCACCTTTCCAGAGGCATCACACGATCAGTGGTGAGTAGGGTTAGAGGCAACAGTGGACAGGGACACAAAGGTGTACCTAGCTGTCTGCAACTTGTGAGATTTGCTGAGCCGATCGACAGCTGTGTCAGAGTACTGCATGAAATGTTCCAAAGAGGCCCTTTCTAGAACACAGTGTTTGTACAGTGGTACCTCGGGTTACATACGCTTCAGGTTACAAACGCTTCAGGTTACAGACTCTGCTAACCCAGAAATAATACCTCGGGTTAAGAACTTTGCTTCAGGATGAGAACAGAAATTGTGCTCTGGCATAGCGGCAGCAGCGGGAGGCCCCATTAGTTAAAGTGGTGCTTCAGGTTAAGAACAGTTTCAGGTTAAGTATGCACCTCTGGAATGAATTAAGTACTTAACCCGAGGTACCACTGTACTGCTAAGCTATTATTATTATTATTATTATTATTATTATTATTATTATTATATTTTATTTATACCCCACCCTCCCCAGCGAGACTGGGCTCAGGGTGGCTAACACCAGTATAAACAACTGATTGAAATACAACTTAAAAACAAGATTAAAATACAGCCTCGTTACAGCAGGAACTCAAATCAAAAACTTTGGGGGAGATAAAAACAGCAAGTCTTCACCAAGGCCAACTATCCAGACTGATCCTACATGGCCAGAAAAAAGCCAGGGAAGTCCCCAAATAGGAGCTCCATCACAGAAGGAAAAAGGAAAAAGAGGGGGAGGGGATCAATTTGATTCCAAGCCAAAGGCTAGGTGGAACAACTCTGTCTTACAGGCACTGTGGAAAGAAATCAGATCCTGCAGGGCCCTGGTCTCATGAGACAGAGAGTTCCACCAGGCCGGAGCCAGTGTTAAAAAGGCCCTGGCTCTGGTTGAGGCTAATCTGACTTCCTTAGGGCCCGGGACCTCTAGGGTGTTACTATTTATGGACCTTAAGGTCCTCCGACTGTGGAGGCAAAACAGAGCCACATTGGCTAGTTGTCAGGGACTGGGCAGAGGAGGAATGGTGGAGACCGCTTCCCCAGCCTGACCCTTCCAGAGAAGAAGGAGACAGTTCAGAATTACAACAGGGGTTTGAGGGAGGTCACAGCTCAGAGGCAGATGAGGGGGAAAGCTGGGAAATAATGGAAGGGGAGGAGGAGGAGGAAGAAGAATAAGCACCAATGTCTTTAGAAAGCATTCCAGACCCAGACCCCCTCTCCCAGAACACGGTGGGCCTTGAAAGTAGAAGAGCAAAGAGCTCAAAGGCAGATGTTACCCATAATGATGACTCGTATGGAAGTGGGAGAAACCGAGGGGGTGGAGATTCACTCGGAGCAACTCCATTATTCCAAGAGGCCACATTCCCAAGCCTCTCTCTGTGAATATTGAATAAAAGCGGATGGTAAGGACTTTTCCTTGTCTTGTCTGTTCCGGACAACCTGCCATGGGGTTGGCTCCTCTGCCGCCTGACATAAGTTGCCATTGATAGCCTTTTCCTCCATGAACTTGTTAAACCTCTTTTAATCCCATCTTGTGGGAGCGAGTTCCATAGTTTAACAATATTCTGCATAAAGAAATACTTTATTTTAACTGTCCTAAGAGAGACTATGAGGCATATGCTTCCCTATTTGCCCAGAGTTCCTTGTACACAGCCAGGAAGGCTGGGAGGTTTAAAGCATCATAATAACCAGCTACATTGATCCTAGAGACAGAAGGAGCCAGTAGGAGTCTGGGCTCTTTTTGCCCAGACAGTGATCTGAAGGCAAAAGAGGCTGTTTTCCAGCTGATCTCTGGTAACTGCCTGGGTGAGAGACCGCATAGGTGCCATAAACAAGAGAGAGAGGCAGTATGGTATAGTGGTTAGAGGGCTGGAGCTAAGCCCAGTAACAGCTGGATTCAAATCCATTCAGGTTAGTGAGTGACCCTGGACCGCTCACTCTCAGCCTAACCTATCTCACAGGGTTGTTTTGAGGGTTTAATGGGAGTAAAGGACCATGTGAGCTTTCTTGGTCTCCTTGGAGAGGCGGTGGGATGCAAAGATGATAAATCGTAATGTAAATGACTCTGAGCTCCTCCGAAGGACAGTGAGCTATAAACTGGGATGAGTCAATAAAGTAATTTGCTCAAGTAGGCTGAAAAGCCTCCTGATTCAACCAAAAGACCCACTTTTTCAAATTTCCACGGTGGCCTGAACCACATGCTACTAAATTCCTTCATGAGCTCCTCATCTCTCTCTTTCTCTCTTTTTTTTAACGCCCTGGAAGACCCCACCTCAAAAGCAATAAACACTTTACAAAGGATAATCATAAGACTTGCCATTCCCACAATAGCAGATAATCACCTCCAATTTCTAGATGCGTTTTCATCTGTTTCTCTCCTTCTCTTTCTTCTTTTCATCTTTCGCTCCCAGCATCTTTTAGGTTTGTTGTTGTATGCTGTTTTATTTTCGCTTTTATTTGAGAACTCCCACCCCACCCCGCCGAAATGAGCAAGAGATGGTGTTTTAAGTGAGCTGATTTCTCTCTTCTGGGTGGTCTTGCTGTCCTTTGACAAGCATCTCTCTCTCTCTCTCTCTCTCTCTCTCTCTCTCTCTCTCTCTCTCTCTCCTTCCAGTGTAGATAGAAAGATAGATAAATAACTGGATAAATAAATAGGCAGACCGGACAGGCTTCTACTCTGGGTGGAAGGGATCAAACAGCCCTACTCTTTCTCCTGTGTTGCAAAGGAATGTAATATTTATCACAGCTTACTCACGGGGAGGAAGGATCTGAGAATATTCCCTTCTGCTGTGCTTTGGTCTAGGGGCTGTGCATGCCATTCTAGTGGGTGAACTCTGCGCTCATCTTTCCTGCTTAGCCACTGGCTATTGGGGAGGCGGGAGCAACACACACAGCACAAACCAGCTTGTTAGCTCTCATCTCCTCCACCAAAATGCTAAAGCAAATCTTCCCAGCAGATAGCCCACCTCCCTTGCCCACCCTCCCCAATTGTTTGCAACATCTTACAAATCAATGATGCTTTTGGCTGAAAAGATCTCAGCTTACTTGTGGGGTGGTCTTGCCAAGCAGTGGGGCAATGTCTGAATGCAGCTGCCCTACTGCCCCTTCCTCTCCCAGTGAACTATTTATTGCATTAATAGAACACAAGAATTTGGGGTGGGGGTGGGGCAGGAGTACAAAATGGCCTGGCAATGTGCTCCAGCATTTCCTGATCCCACTCACACCCAGTTTTCATTGCGTTTACACAGTGCCTTCCCCCCACCCCACTGCCAAGAAAATAGGTGCCGGAACTCACCACGAAGTTGTTACAGTAAGTAGCCGAGCGACTCGGAGCAGCCCTGAACAGATGGCAGTCTGGCAACAGCCATGTTTCACTGCCCGCAGAGGTGCTAAAAACTACAGCGAGCTGCCTTACTGGCTGGTTTGGGGTCACCCTGTTAGAATTCCTGCTCCGTGATTGGAGTCATGGGATTTTTGTCTATCACATGGCAGTGTATGTTTTGACTCCACAAAGTGGGAAGTGACGGAGACAGGATGTTTGTGCTACTGTGTTCCATGAAGTGGGACTATTGTCCTTTGTTCTTTTTCTCTTTGCTATCTGATGCTAGAGAGAGAGGGAGCCATGTTGCAGTGCTCCGTGTGTGTTTATATGTAAATAAAATAGATTAGCCAAAATGCTGAGTTGCTGAGGTCTGTTACGCAAGCTGCGAAGACTCTGCAGATCCCTAAGTGTGCCGATGTCTGTTGGCATCGGTCACTGTGATGTTCAGGCAGAAGAAAGCTTTTGAAGCTCCCGAATGATCGTCCAGGAGGGAGGGAACATGCCAGTTGGGCATGTGTCTCTGCCAGGGTTCTACTCGAGTGTAGGACGAGCTCCTGACAGCCCCTGGTTCTGCTGCAAGTCAAATAAATGCACCGCCACCTCCATCATTCTCTTGGATTTGGGTGGATGGCTAAGGCAGCTCAGAAGGGCCCTTGCGCAAATGCACACACATGCAACAGTAGAGACCTGCCTGGAAACCGTAAGGCCCGCCACCATTACATGAGAGATGGATTGGGGGGGGATATGAATTGCTCCTCCCCGTAGCTTGACCAATCATGGCTAGGGGTGGCTAGGAGCTAGGTGGAGTCGTTGATTTAAAAAGTGTAGACTCACGCACAGTGGTCAGCTTCCATTTTGACTTGAAATGTTCGTTTTGGGCTTATCAGAAGTATACAGTGGCGTAGCGTGGGTTGTCAGCACCCGGGGCAAGGCAAGTAATTTTCGCCCCCTAACCCGTGGAGCCAGGTAGGGGCAGAGAGCTGTGAGTGCGAGCGTGGCACCCCCTGCACCCCCCACGCCACACCACTGGAAGTATATAAAGGCAAGAAGGGGGCAGGGGGAGTGCTGGCCAGCAATGGCGGGGGGTTTCTGGCAGAAACCTGATCCTCAGGTTTGCCCCCATCTCTCCCTTGCCTTTTACCTCACACCCATCAAGTGATACAAAGGAAATAGTTACAAGTTCCTGGGTTTCCTGGTCAGGTAATCACACTTCTTTGTCCTGAAGCAGAACCTAACCTCTTGCACAAGAGATAATCACTAATACAGAACAACAAACCCCTGTGTTGCAAACTTAGCACAAGAGATAATCATTGGCAGCCTGGCAAAAATGGGTGCCAAACAGGTAGACAATAGCAGACCACCCAGGAATGGATTAAGTTCTTAGTCAGGACAAAGAAGCCATAATCCCTGAAACCTGGGATCACTGTCTTTACCCATTTCCCCTTTAGTAGCCATCTTTCCCCTGAGTAAAATGAAGTTGGAATGGTGTCGATCCGACGTAGGGCTGATTTTATATGAATATTTGAAGGTTTTGCTGCATGAGGGGAGGTGAATACTATGTAACCTTGAACAAGGTGGGTTTTTATGGGGATATTTACAACATTGAATGGTGCTGTTTTGGGGGATGGTCTGTGGATGCAGTGTCCCGTTTAACTGGGAACAAACTTTATAAAAATTCCAGTAACAGTTGCAATTATTATTAAATTAAAATCAGACAACAGGCCTAACCATGGACCACAGGTAGGGAATAGCCTTTTTGAATGGCATTAACCTATCAGAAGGAATGATATTACCCCACGCCATAGTAGTCCAAAGTAGCCCATTCTGGGCTCTACCACATCTACATACATACACATCATTGCCGCTTAATTCTGCCATTCGTTTTAACGTGAACCTGCATAATCAAGACTTCCTGACAGAATACGTGAAGTGAAACACAGCTGTCCTTCGCAAATTCACACTTCCCTGAATTTTGTGATGCAGTTCTCCAACCAAAAATAATAAAAAATCAAGTCTTAAGAGGAAGTGTGCAAAAAAAGGTGGGATATGAATTAAATGCATGAATGCATTGCTGAAACCAGCATACAAATATGCATTGTGTATGGGGAAATTGTTAGCAAGAAAGCATATATTAGTTGAAAGGTAAATTAAAATGCCCCCTTGCCCTCACTGCCTTGCCGCGGCGAAGGGGCTTGAATAACTCAGAGAAGCTATGAGCTATGCCGTGCAGGGCCACCCAAGATGGACAGGTCATAGTAGAGAGTTTTGACCAAACGTGATCCACTTGGAGGAGGAACCGGCAAGCCACTCCAGTATCCCTGCCAAGAAAACTCCATGGACAAAGACAAAAGGCATATAAAAGTTATGACGCTGGAAGATGAGCCCCTCAGGTCGGAAGGCATCCAACATGCTGCTGAGGAAGAGCGGAGGACAAGTACAAGTAGATTCAGAGCTGATGAAGCAGCTGGGCCAAAGCCGAAAGGACGCTCAGTTGCGGATATGCCTGGAAGCGAAAGGAAAGTCCAATGCTGTAAAGAAAAATATTGCATAGGAACCTGGAATGTAGGAACCATGAACCTTGGTAAGTTGGATGTGGTCAAAAATGAGATGGCAAGAATAAATATTGGGAGGGTGTTCCACAGGGCGGGTGCCACTACCGAGAAGGCCCTCTGCCTGGCTCCCTGTAACTTGGCTTTTCGTAGCGAGGGAACCACCAAAAGGCCCTTGGCGCTGGACATCAGCGTCCGGGCAGAACGATGGAGGTGGAGATGCTCCTTCAGGTATAGCTAAGGGTGCTGGGAGGTGTAGATCTGTGAGGTTAGCACCCTTGGCAAACTACAGTTCCCAGGATTCTCCATCACTGTTAAAGTGGTACCACAGTGTTGTATCTGCATGCTGCAGGTGTGACCTGAGAGAAATGGAGATTTAAAGATTCATCCATCCCTACCTGTCTGCAGAGACCTGGGAGGCCCCCTTTGACATTGCCACACCCCATCCCAGCACCTGCTGCCTTAGCTTCTAATGCAAATAAGTGGGAGGCATGTTTTACCTGCGTCCCTGTCCCCCAAACTCCAGCGCAACTGGAGTCTGCATGCATCAGGGAAGAAGTGTGATTATCTAACTTGATCGTGGCAAGTTGCTAAATAAATTGGAGAGGCAGGGAAGCGGGGGTGCTATAAATAACAGCAGCATCTGCATCAAGGGTCCTCCAAGACATGGGGTGGGTGGGAATTGTCACAAACACCACCTGTGCTGTGTGCTGATGTGACTCTTCCTTACTCTGTGCAGCAGACGTTTGTAAAACCCAGCTGTGGGTTTAGTGCTAATTTAATAGGTGGTTTTCTGTTGTGTGTGTGCGCGCTCCGATACTCTATCGTACATTGTTATCCTCTCCCTTCTCCCTTGCCTTAATTAGGTTTACAGATACAGTTTAGGAGTGGAACCAAAGGCACATGAACCCCAGAGACGTAAGTCTCAAAACTGCAGACGTTAAAGAGAAAGAGGTTGGAACTGGGTGGGCTAAAGGTGGTCTTGCAAGGTTCTTCAAGAACTCAGCCTAGCTCTGGTGCCAAGAATGGCTTCAGGAATCAACCAGGAGACTGAATATGCAGCAGAGTCTAATGGGCGACACAAACGCTGTAGGGAGGTTTTTAATGTTTGAGGTTTTTCGTGTTTTAATATTTTGTTGGAAGCCACCAAGAACGGCTGAGGCAACCCAGTCAGTAACAGTTTGAAGGAAAGGCTTTAAAAAATTTTTTCCAAAGAACAAATAGCAACATGGTTAATTTTGAAAGTTTTAGGCAATGCAATGTTGCACAGGAACAAAACTGCAAATGACTTGCTAGACAGGAGGTTTTCTTCCTGGTGATTTTGCTCCACCACAGGCAGGGGGGGACAGTGGGATTAGCAAGGCAGAGTCTACAATCTCCTTCATGGCTGCAGGCTGATAAATACAGTGGTACCTCGGGTTAATAACTTAATTCATTCTGGAGGTCTGTTCTTAACCTGAAACTGTTCTTAACCTGAGGTACCACTTTAGCTAATGGGGTCTCCCACTGCTGCCGTGCTGCCACCGCACGATTTTTGTTCTCATCCTGAAGCAAAGTTCTTAATCCGAGGTAATATTTCTGGGTTAGCAGAGTCTGTAACCTGAAGCATCTGTAACCTGAAGTGTCTGTAACCCGAGGTACCACTGTATCTAGGAGGGTGTTTTCAGTTGCAATCTGGCAATGCCATGACCAAATTATCTCCCACCTGAAATTGCCACAAAGACAAGTCTTTCTAGGGACATCATTTGTCTCTTTACAGATGGGGGGGGGCTTGCCCTGTTGGCCAGTTTGGGCTCCTGGTATAGATCTATCTGGCCATATTTTAATCAAGTTGTGGCAAAATATTTCACTCTGAAAGAAAAGATGCAGGAAACCTCCACAGGATATCCCATAATACCCATTTTTCCAATGTTTAAATGGCTCCACCATCACAGAAGAGGAAGATATCTGTGGGCTTGAGAGAACCGTGAAGATTCACAGAAGTACAACAAATATATTTTTGGAGGGAAGGGGCTAAATGGACAGATAACATCCCAATGAAAGCTGGGCATGCTCAGTAAGCATGGAATGTTGACTGCTGGGGGGTGCAGAAAAGTGTGTGTTGTTAAAGTGTTGGTGCTGACCTTTAAAGCCCTAAACGGCCTCGGTCCAGTATACCTGAAGGAGCGTCTCCACCCCCATCGTTCTACCCGGACACTGAGGTCCAGCGCCGAGGGCCTTCTGGCGGTTCCCTCGCTGCGAGAAGCCCAGTTACAGGGAACCAGCAGAGGGCCTTCTTGGTAGTGGCACCCACCCTGTGGAACACCCTCCCACCAGATGTCAAAGAGAAAAACAACTACCAGACTTTTAGAAGACATCTGAAGGCAGCCCTGTTTAGGGAAGCTTCTAATGTTTAATAGATTGTTGTATTTTAGTGTTCTGTTGGAAGCCGCCCAGAGTGGCTGGGGAAACCCAGCCAGATGGGAGGGGTATAAATAATAAATTAGTAGTAGTAGTAGTAGTAGTAGTAGTAGTAGTAGTAGTATTGGAAATGGAATGGAATTGAACGACTGGCATGGAAAGGAGTGATTCAAATCCAGAACAGAGAGCACTCCACACATTATGTTACAGGTCCCACTTGTATGCATATTCCTCAGGGGATCTTGGCATGAAGAAACTGGATAGAGATTTTTTTTTCCCTCCCTCTCTCATAACACTAGACATTGTAGACATCCAATTAAGCTGAATGTTGGAGGATTTGGGGCAGTTTTTAAAAAAGAACTTCTGCATTCATCGCACAGTTAAACTACGGAACTCACTGTTGCTGGAAAACAGAGAGCAGAGGGAGAGAGCTTGTGGATTCCCCACAGATCAGCCAATGTCAGAATATGATGGTGGACCCGGTGGGCCATTGACCTGATCCTGTGTCTCTTAAGTTCTTCCATTCAGGTCGGAGAAACCAGTGTTTCATCTCTTTATTATTCCGGCCACCTGTGTTGGGGGCCCAAGTTGCTCTGCTCCTGCACAAAACTCGTGTCTTGAATGACCCCTGAAATCACAGATGTTAGCCATGCTTGCTCTGGGGTTAACACACTGTTAGGTAAGCCCCTGGGGGAAACACTTTAGTGTTGGCGCAAAGCACAGATTAGATAAAGGAATAGTTTCCGCACTAATTGGTCTCTTAAGTGTTCCTCCTCGCCCCTCTTGTCACCAGAACCACTCACACCTGTGGGAACAGGGAGAGAGAGAGAAAAAGCTGCTTCTGCCAGCAGCCGCAGCCGCACACACCCATTTATAGCTTTGTCAGGCCTCTTAGCAGGCTGTCAGAGTCTGGAGTGTTCGGTGACGGTGTTAACCTTTGGAGTACAAACTGTCTTTAATGCAACTACAAGGGAAAGAACAAAGATTTGAGCACACCGTCTCTAGAAAGCTTGCGGGTGTTATTCCTGGGGGGGACTTGGTAATCATCATTATCAGACAGTAAGCCTTTCCCATTTGCAAAAGGGCACCACTTTGCAAAAACTGGGAAAGGGACCCCCACAGGTAAACTAATTCAAGGGTCTTTGGTATTTCCAAACCCACGAACCATCTTTAACACCAAACTGCGACCCGGGAGACACGTTTCATTTTGCTTTATGCATTATTTTATCTTTACATTATGCTCCCACTCCCTTTCTTTTCTGGCTAGATTTGCCAAATTCTCTCTTCTTTTCTTTTGCCCGACCCTTTTCTTCTCGTCTTTTCTCTTCAAAAGTTGAGGTGCCATCTAGTTTAGGTACAGCCCAGTGGCAAAGTATAACTCATCATCAGGCAGCAACCTTGTATTCTGGCAGTGCGTCATTCATATGCCCCAAGCATCAGCTTAACCCTCTGTTTTGGTTTTCCTCAAATTGAAAATCTCCCTGGGAAGATTCCTTCAGAGAGAGAGAGAAAGAGAGAACCAGTAGTATCTCTGGATGCTTATGGTTTCCAGTTCCCAAAAGCTCCACAGCTGATGGTCACAGATTATGGGAGTTGTATTCTAACAACAACTGGAAGACCACAAAGTTCTGCATCCCTGTCTCAGGAAAGCATATATATCACCATGCAACATACAAAGTCTCCTGAGTCTGTCTGTCTGTCTCTCATTCTACACGCCCACACAACATCCTAATCCTTATACAAATGAAGAAAAAGAAACACTGAATGCTTAGAAGGGGAGATCAGCTTTGTGGCTACAAGCCCAAACAGCAGAAGGTCTGTACGGATGCTCATTGCACACATGCAAGAGTCCACAGTTGTGTGGCGAGAGCTAAATGCATTACGGCTCTGTTCGGATGTTTCACCAGAAACACCATAAGCTACCCTAGATCACAGGAGCAGGTCAGCAATGAAGGAACACCAGGGTCAGGGAAGTTAACCCTTTGTTCAAAGAAACCAAAACAGCTCAGGCCTAGTGATCCCAGCAACACTTCTCAGTAGGACTTGCCCCAATGTGGCAGTTGCAAGGACCGCAGGTCCCTGCCTTCCCACAGCTGCCTAAAACCTCTCCAGGGTTCCACCCCCTGCCCCAAGCAGTCAGAGACTGTGTCTGCACCCAATCCATTGGAGATCGAAGCTGCTGAGGACAAGCGTGGAAAACAAGGCTGTCACTGGCAGGCTTTGGTCTTTCAAATTTCAGCAGCGCCCAGTGCAAGGCCAAAAGTCAGCAACTCCCCACCTCTCACCTTCTGTTCTGTTCAACTCACTATGTCATAGTTGCAATGCCCTGCAGCGCCCCCTAGGCTTGGCATCAGATGCGACAGAGCCCATCACGCCACTCTCAGTCCACCTCTGGGCAAGAACAGGATACAGGGCTAGATGGGCCACTGGCCTGATCAAGCAGGCTTTTCTTCCGTTCTCATGAACTATGCCAGGTGGAGCAAAGCTGCATCTTTGTGCCACCAATGGCTTAGTGCGTAGGCAGCCTTAATTGCCAAGTAAGCTTCCCTGCTTTGCCTCTGTTCCTCTCACCTGCTCAGCAAACAACTGTTACAGCACCACCTAGCGTCCAAGACGATCATTTCATCCACTCATCAATGCAAGCGAGATAATATTTAGGCAAGACTCATTGCAAATGCTCTGCTACTGAGCTATCAATACGGCCTGCCAGAGACATTCTTTAAAAAAAAAAACATCTATTCTATTGCAATTTTAACTTTCTATATGTTTTAAATCATGGTTATAAGTCTTTCAGTGATAATTTTATTGTTTTACCTGATTTGTTAAACCGCTGTGAGGTTTCTTCTCCACCCTACAACCAAGCAAGTACATAAATCTTATGAAATGGAATTAATAAATAATGGTGGACTCACTGTACTTTATATAACAGTATGAGGGAAAGGGGTATGAGGGAACAGTATGAGGGAAAGCAGGACTCAGCACCACCCAAACTTCATTTTGAACAGTGGGATGATAACAGAAGGCAAATAGGGGCAATCAGATTAGTTTGTTTCTGTTGTGTGTTAAGTTTGCATTCCTAGGCCCCCATCTGCACTGTACCTTTAAGGCAGAATCGTACCTCTTTAAACAGCATGACTGCTTCCCACAAAGAGTCCTGGGAACTGCAGTTTGTGAAAGGTGTGGAGAGTTGCTGGGAGACCCCGCACAGAACTGCAATTCCCAGAATGGCGTAACAATCAATTCTTCCTCCCAGGGAACTCTGGGAATTGTACCATCCCCCAACAGCCTGTCAAATAAGATATCTCCTCCCACCCCCAAGAAAAGATCAGGCTTCATCATGCCTGCCAAGTTCTTTCACCCCAAAGTTCTCACTGGAGACATTTTGGCTCCACCGTACATACAACGGTCACCATTCATTCCTGTGGGAGAAAATCAATGGGCTGTGCATGGCAACTTCTCATGAGCAGAAACAGACCTGCTCTCCCTGGCAGTGAGCAGTGGGTGAGTGGGTGTGGGTGTCTTCCACTCCTTTGAGGTCTTCTGCTTCCTTGCCTCCCCTAAATACTGTTTCCCAAGCACAAGGCAATTACAAATTGTCCCTAGAACTGGCTGGCAGCCTGTATAATGGACCACATTTTTGCACCAGCTGCAGCTTCCAAAACAGTGGTGGCTACGGGTTCCTTCAAGGACCAAACCTCTTCAGGCCCCACCCTGTCCCTCTCCATTCTAATTCTTCTCTAACTAGCATATCAAGATGGCAGTCTGTAAGGCTCAGGTGCGGAACCTCAAGCATCCTTGAGGAGCGGCGTTGCTTCTCACATTGCTTGGATAGAGAAGTATCTCTGTGCAGAAACCTCTGCCTGGAACGTAGCCTGCTGTACACAGGTGAGGATCGCTCCCTCTGCTCCTCCCACTTTTCCCTCTGGCCCCGCCCACCACCGGCACTCAGAAGGTTCCTCAGGGAAGAATGCGGCCCTCCGGCTCCAAAATCCCCCCCAACCCCGCTGTCCTGTGGAGAGTGAGGTGTCTAGATTCCTTGTTCCCAACTGTGATGTTTCATGCGACGGGAGAAGCATGAATAATTGCGCTCCTTGAAAGAGCATAACGCGCTATGAAAAACTCCTCCTGTTTCAGTCACCAGAAGTACATGTGGCACATTATGCCTCGTGTGATGGATTGAATGAGAAAGCAGCGAGGGAAGGCATCCTTGCTCTACCCAAAGCGTTGGGACTCTGAGTGTGTGATTATCCTAGCCCCTGGCAGCTGGCGAATCGGTCTGTGTCACTTTTTATATATATATGCATCCCATTTGAAGTTTGTCACTTAACAAGTGTGATTTTAAAGCTTTCTGGCGGGGATCTGTACTTGCAGATGTTTTTTTTTCCTTTTCCCTCCCCTTCGCTTACCATTTGTTTTAATTATTCCTGATGTTTTTGCCTATCAAATTTCACATTGCAGGCTTCTTCAAAAGAGAAGGAGAGACTGTGCAATTGTCATAACAACAAAGCTCTTCATTACCATAAGAACTTTTTGACAGCTTTATTTTTTTATTTTGGGGTGGTTTTTTTATATATATAAAAAAACAGGGTTTTGGTTTTTTTAAAAAACAACAACAACAGCCAATTACTTTTTATCAGTCTGATTCATGTTCTTCTTAAACAGATTACAGTCTTTGCTCCAGAAGTTACAAAGTGATGGGGAGAATGCATTATGCATACTTATGGAAACACACTTCTGGAAAACACAACAACAAGGAATTAGCAAGTCTATTTTCACAACAAGGCGTTGCTGGCATCTTTATCATCATTGTGGTGGTTTGGGGTATTTGCAAAAGTGGGCCAGAACTTAGCAGCTTATTTTGCACCCACCGACGGGCAGAGGCTTTCAATTTCTGTATCTGAGACACCGGACTCTTTCTGCCACTTCCAATGCCACATGCTAAGCAACCTTTGAAACTGGGGCAGAGAGAGCTTTGGCACAACACTGTTGTCGTGATGGTACAGTGGTACCTCTGGTTATGAACTTAATTCGTTTCGGAGGTCCGTTCTTAACCTGAAACCATTCTTAACCTGAGGTACCACTTTAGCTAATGGGGTCTCTCCTGCTGCCACCACAAGATTTCTGTTCTCATCCTGAGGTAAAGTTCTTAACCTGAGGTAGCGGAGTCTGTAACCTGAAGTGTTTGTAACCCGAGGTGTTTGTAACCTGAGGTACCACTGTACTGTGGGAAATGGCAATAGCAGGTGCACAGGAAGTGCTCCATGGCCCTCTGTTTTGACTGTTGGCAGTGGCATGGAGTTGCTGAGGTGGAAATGTTTGGGAAGGCCGTAGCTCATTGGAAGAGCATCAAATTTGCACGCAGGAGGTCCCAGGGTCAATCCCTGGCATCTCCAGGTATGGCTGAGAACATCCTCTTCCTTATTCCTTGGAGCATTGGTGCGGATAATATTGAATGAGATGGGCCAGATGGTTTGACTTAGTATAAGGCAGCTTCCTATATCCCTGGATGTTGGATAGCTGTTGTTGTTGACATTCATGTTTTTTTGGAGTCAAGGGAGGAGTGCAGCTTTGCGTTCAAGCTTACAGCACCCGCTGTGGTCGTAGAGAACAATATGGGAGAGACACGTTTTGTTGAAGGTATCCGGTTGTGCTGATGCGGGTGTGCCATGGCATTCCTCCCAGTGTTCATTCCTCCTATGTTCACAGCTGTGGAGACACAACCTAATTTGATTGTCTCCAGGTGCTGTGGTTGTCTGCAACGGATAATAATAATAATAATAATAATAATAATAATTTATTTATACCCCACCCATCTGGCTGGGCTTCCCCAGCCACTCTGGACGGCGGGTTTAACGCTGCCAGCCTTTGTGTCACATTTGCAGACATCTTTGTAATAATAATAATTATAATAATAATAATAATAATAATAATTTATTTGTACCCCGCCCATCTGGCTGGGTTTCCCCAGCCACTCTGGGCAGCTTCCAACAAAGATGAAAAACACACTAAAATGTCACATATTAAAAACTTCCCTGAACAGGGCTGCCTTCAGATGTCTTCTGAATGTCAGGTAGTTGTTTATCGCTTTGACATCTGATGGGAGGGCGTTCCACAGGGTGGGTGCCACTACCTAGAAGGCCCTCTGCCTGGTTCCCTGTAACTTGGCCTCTCGCAGTGAGGGGACCACCAGAAGGCCCTCGGAGCTGGACCTCGGTGTCTGTGTAACACAGCTCTGTGTAACACAGAGATGGGCTGCCAACGGGCCTGATGTCTGAAGCCAGCTCCCCCTAGAGCACATCCTTGGGCGTCCTGCCATCTTCCATTCCATGGGCATGACCAAGCCAGCGTAGACATCACTGAGACAGGAGTGTGCAAACATCCTGGGAATGTGGGCTTGGGAGAGCACATCTTTGTTTGAGACTCGGTCCTGCCATGTGATGCCTAAAATCTTCCTGTGGAAGGCATTGAGGCATCACACACGCGCGCACACACACACACACACACACACACACATCCTTAGCTTATAGGCTTGGTGCTAATACTGCAAACCCCACCTGCCCCAGGTAGTACCTGTGCAGGAGATTGGACACCTGAGCTGCAGGTGCTCAAAGGTCAAGAGGCAGACTGGACTGTAAAATGGAGAGGTGGGGAAAACAGAACCAAGGAGAAATAGAATTTCTCCATTCAGCACTCATGAGACCTGAGCTGACGGAGTACCACAGTCTGACCGCCACCGCCGAAGCCGAGTGTTGACAAATTGAAAAGGGCTCTCAAGGGGGAGAGAGATTAAGAATGACAAAAGATCCAGATTATTCTAAAGAATATAAGGGGGGAAAGGAAGTTAAATGAGTGTCAGAGTGTGCTCCATTCAAATAAGAGCTTCTCTCATGCCAGCTTGTCTCCTATTGTTTGGTAATTGCCCGATGGGACAAGAGACAATGATCAGTGACAAATGGCCCATGATAGCATTTTTTTTAAACATCCTTGAGTTTTCCGCTAATAGCAGCAATTTACCACATGGGAAACAACCTTACTATGGAATGGGGTTGAGGGTTAGCCAACGAACCCAGGCAGAGGCTAGGATTTAGGCCAAACTGGGCAAATACTTGTTAAATAAACATGTGTATGCTGATTTGCCTATAGAGTGGGGTTGTGGGGGGGTCACTTTAGAAACCTCTCCCCTGCCTTAGCTACCTGTGCTCTGGTCTTCCCTTGTCTCAGCCTAGATCCAGCACTGACCTACAATAGGGGGGGGGGTCACCTTTGGGTCCCAAGCTCTACAGCACAAGGTGGTGCACTTCAGATCTTGTTGGACTACAAATCCCATCAGCCCCTGCTGGTATGGTCAGTGGTTGAGAATGATGAGAGTTGAAGTCCAACAACACCTGGAGAGCAGCACGTGTGCTCTACAGGGTTTATCAAGAAGATAGCGAAGGAGGGACTATCACTTCAGATCTGAGTTCAACCCCTGCACTTGTGACTACACCCTACAAAAGTTTGCACTGCCTCATGGACGCTCTTAAAACTCACAGGCATCCAGCTGAACGTTGGAAGATTCAGGGCATATAACAGAAATGACTTCTTCACACGGCAGTTAAACGAGGGTACGCACTTCTGCAGGAGGCAGTGAGGGCCACCAACATTCAGGTCTTGAAAAGAGGATGGACAAATTCATAGAGGAAAAGGCTTTCAATGGCTACTAGCCATACTGACAGAGGACGTGGGTGGCGCTGTGGGTAAAAGCCTCAGCGCCTAGGAGTTGCCGATCGCATGGTCGGCAGTTCGAATCCCCGCGGCGGGGTGCGCTCCCGTCGTTCGGTCCCAGCGCCTGCCAACCTAGCAGTTCGAAAGCACCCCCGGGTGCAAGTAGATAAATAGGGACCGCTTACCAGCAGGAAGGTAAACGGCGTTCCGTGTACTGCGCTGGCTCGCCAGATGCAGCTTGTCACGCTGGCCACGTGACCCGGAAGTGTCTCCGGACAGCGCTGGCTCCCGGCCTATAGAGTGAGATGAGCGCACAACCCTAGAGTCTGTCAAGACTGGCCCGTACGGGCAGGGGTACCTTTACCTTTACCTTTAGCCATGCTGACTATGCTCTGCCTCTGTGGTCAGAGGCAATAATGCTTCCCAAAAACCTGTTGCTGCAATCCACAGGAGGGGGAGAGTGCTCTTTGGCTTGGGTTCTGCTTGCAGGTTTCCCCACAGGCACCTGGTTGGCCCCTGAAAAGAGGATGCTGGGCAAATAGGAGACCCACTGATGGGAGGAGGATTGTGGGCCACGATGACCCTCAAAGTGTCTCTATTTTCCAGGGACAGTCCCAGATTTACAGAGGCTGTCCCAGTTTCTGATTTGATCCTAGAATGTTCCTTTTTCCTTAGGACGTCCCTATTTTCATCAGAGAAATGTTGGAGAGTATGAGATGGGCCTTTGACCTGACCTAGGTAAAGGGACCCCTGACCATTAGGTCCAGTCACGGACAACTCTGGGGTTGCGGCGCTCATCTCGCTTTACTGGCCAACGGAGCCGGCGTACAGCTTTCGGGTCATGTGGCCAGCATGACTAAGCCACTTCTGGCAAACCAGAGCAGCGCACTGGAGCGGTACCTATTTATCTACTTGCACTTGATGTGCTTTCAGAAGTGCTAGGTTGGCAGGAGCCAGGACCGAGCAACGGGAGCTCACCCCGTCGTGGGGATTCGAACCGCCGACCTTCTGATTGGCAAGTCCTAGGCTCTGTGGTTTAGACCACAGCGCCACCCACGTCCCTTGACCTGATCTAGCTTGGTTCTATCTTATGTTCTTGTGCTCTCATAGCCTCATCATGATCTTTAGGTTCAGATTAAACAATAAAACCGACAGGGAGGCAGAAAACATGTTTTATTTATGGGAGGATGCTTCCTTTGCGTGCGCAATTCCTGTGGCACACGTTAGAAGCGCCTGGCTCTTTCCCTTTGAGAGATATAGTTCTGGTTCAGTTGTTACATGAGATGGCGTGGGGGACAATTATTTAATTATGTCAACTACACACATACAAGACGTTGCATTAGGAAACACATATGCACCATCTGCTGGGTACCATGATTTAGCTGTAGGCGTACAGGAGTGGAGACTTGCGGGCATTGACTATTCTGGGAGGCTATAAATGCAAAGTCTCGCCTGCTGAGCATGAGCAAGGGGGGGCACAGGGAGGCAGAGGCATATTTGGAGGGACAGTTACCATTACAGCTTTGGAAAGATGTTGATTTTGACAATCAATAAGCGGCATCCACTTAGCGCGAGCCGCTCTCAGAAATAAGCAGGTCGTTTTTACGAGCTAGAGAGATGCAATTCGAAAAGAGAGGCGTCCAAGATGGTATAAATAGCAAGGCAGTTTTTGCAGGCTAAGGTAAGGCTGACCAACTTATTCAGTTCAGGGAAAGGCTTGGCGGAAAAAACTATCAGGAGCTGGGAGGTCTGTTGGACTTGCAAGCCAGGATCTGTATGAATGGCATCCTGGCTCCCTATTGCTTGGCCAGGCGGACGGCAGGTCAGGGCACTCCTATAGCAGCCCAAAGCCCTCCTCCCATAAGTGACATGGGAAGTAATAATAACAATAATAATAATTTATTATTTATACCCCGCCCATCTGGCTGAGTTTCCCCAGCCACTCTGGGCGGCTTCCAATTGACTGTTAAAAACAATACAGCATTAAATATTAAAAACTTCCCTAAACAGGGCTGCCTTCAGATGTCTTTGAAAGATAAGATAGCTGCTTATTTCCTTCACATCTGAAGGGAGGGCGTTCCACAGGGTGGGTGCCACTACCAAGAAGGCCCTCTGTCTGGTTCCCTGTAACCTCACTTCTCGCAATGAGGGAACCGCCAGAAGGCCCTCGGCGCTGGATCTCAGTGTCCAGGCTGAACGGTCTGGGTAATTTGTCACTGGAGACCCTCTAAGCGTCCCTATTTTTCAGGGACAGTCCCAGATTTACAGAAGCAGTCCTGGTTTCTGGTTTGATCCCAGAATGTCCCACTTTTCCTCAGGATGTTCCTATTTTCATCGGAGAAATGTTGGAAGGCATGAATGAGAGAGAGCCAACTTGCAGTGGCAGACCTTGAGGTCTCAAATTTCAGTGGCACCCTGTGTGATGCCAAAATTTGCATGGGGCACCCCGTCCTCTCTCCTTCCTTTCTGCATCCTAGTTGTGGCGCCCCCTGCAACACTGTTTTGTCTTCACACCCCGTGCGACCAAACTGGTTGCTCTCCCCTAAATTAGCCTCTGCAACTTGCCCACTCTCTGCATTAGAATGAACCAGCCACCTACTTTTTGCGCTGCTGTTGGAAACCTTTGAGTATGTGGGACATTATTGCAGTCAAGCCAACAATTCATGTTTTGCCAGATAGGCACGTAAAAGGGTTGAGGCTCACAGAGCTTTCCCGTAAAATTTGCTAGAGAGAACTCTGTGAGATCACTTTCTTTGTCTGCCTTTGCAGGAAGCTGTAACAGTACATACATACTTCCTTCCTGCCTGGGCACTTCTCTCTTTCTCCATCATGCCTCCAAGCTGAGCACATGTGCATGCTTGAGCTCTGCAGCTCAGACACCATTTTGAACTTAGATTTTGTAATTAAGCAACTTAGATGGTAGTTATAAACCTGCCTTCATTTTGCTGCTGTAACTGCTGCTTCAAGGCCTGGATTATGTAAGTAAACATTACTTTTACTTCTTGACAAAACAATGTGCTTGTGATGGTGTGTGAGGTGAAGGATCAAGAAGCTAATCAGCTGTGCCATACCCTGGACTGGATATAGATAATGCCTGTTCCTTGACAGGGTGGAGAAAGGTGTGTGAAGAAATCTCTGCCTTTTTCAAGACTGCACCATGGTAAGAATCGCACCTGTTGCTCCACCCACTTTTCCCTCTGGCCAAACCCACCACTGACATGCGGCCCCTGGAAGACTCTTCTTATAGGATTGCAATCATGGTGTATTTAGGATTGCAGCCTAGGGTAGAGTAGGATAGGGTGATCTGGCACTAAAACCAAAAACTTGATGGTCCCCACTGGACCCCCAAATCCCTCACTGCCAGGTTGTGTGTGTGGTGTTTTTTCTAAAGAATCACATCATTCAATTTACCCCAATTTATTTAAATCTGTTCTTTTATTTCAAGTGCTAATTGCCTTTCATAACAAACAGCCTCTTCAGCTACAATTACTGGCACTGCACTAGACAGGCATCCAGAAAGTGTGGCTTGAGGCGAAAAAGGTTGCCTTGGTTACCTAGACCCCCCCCCCCCGCAAATTCTTAATGCTTGCATCTCATGCCTGTATTCCCTGATACATGTGATTCAATATCATAAGCATGTGGGGAGGTCTTCCTTTTCTCCAGTCTCCCCCCCATGCCTCTGACACATGTGGACTCACACCTTAATCCATGGACACCTCCAAAATAAGAAACACACACATCTGGCAACAGATGCCGTTCCATGCTCCTGCTCCCACAAAACGCTGGTCCCATCCTCACTACAATATTCATTTCAAGCGCTCTCATGCCTCTTCAACTTGCCTGGCCAAAGAATTCTGGGAAATGTAGTCTTATTAAAGGTCCTGTGACTTATTAGAAGACCGTTCACAGAGCTACAGTTCTCGGCACCTTTAACCAACTACAAGGTGAGCTCAAAACCAACCCAAAAGCCCTGAGAATGAGATTGTCAAAAGGGAAGCCACTTTGTCAGGGGAACTTGCAAGAGAAAGGGAAGGACAGAGTTCCAAAGAGTACTATTTTTTTATTTAATGGCAATTGTTGGTAATTAAAGGATTGAAGAAATAGGACTGTCTTAGCCTTATGCTTAGATGATCCAGCGCCGACGTCCTTCTGGCGGTTCCCTCGCTGCGAGAAGTGAGGTTACAGGGAACTGGGCAGAGGGCCTTCTCGGTAGTGGCGCCTGCCCTGTGGAACGCCCTTCCAGCCGATGTCAAGGCAATAAACAACTATTTTACTTTTAAAAGACAACTGAAGGCGGCCCTGTTTAGGGAAGTTTTTAATGTTTGATGCTGTATTGTTTTTAATATTCAGTTGGAAGCCACACAAAGTGGCTGGGGAAACCCAGCCAGATGGTGGGGTATTATTATTATTATTATTATTATTATTATTATTATTATTATTATTATTGTAATGTGTAATGTATTAGTATGGCAGTAATGGCATCATGCAAACTTCTCTATAGGGGCGTTCCAAAAGGAAGGTGCCACCACAGAAAAGGCCCTCTCTCTTCACTTTGGGGAGTCTCCACAAGGAGACCATCCCCTTTCTCTTTCGTGTTTGTTTGGTTTCTTGCTCTGTTGCTCTTGTGGAAAAGCAGGGTGGGTTTTGGGTGCTCCTACTCAGAGGCAGGTTTAGAGTGACTAGTTCTGCCACACTGGGCACCAAGGTTAGGGGGCGCCATAACTATGACATAGTGAATTGAGCAGGACAGAAGGCAAGAGGTGGGTGACAGAATTCTGGTCTTGCACAGGGCGCTGTTGATATCTGAAAGACCAAAGTCCACCCTTGCTCCTACCACTGAGCCGTAGGAGCCAACTCCTAGGGGCCAAGGTCCCTTTGTGTCAGGGACCATGCTGAGGAGGTCTGCACTGAGGAAGAATGGTGGGAGCCACACCCTCCCTCTGATGTGTCAGAACAGAAAGCTCAGAGGGTACAAACTCAGATTACAAAACATAGGAGTGACATGGATTAATAGGGATGGGGGGAAAACCTTAATTGGGAGCACCACCATTCTGGTTAGAGGCTTTCTTTTGTCCTTCACTGTGTTTATTAAAGAAACTAACTGGTAAGAATTCCGTTTCGTTTGATCTGCTCATTTATGGCCAGGAGGGAGAAAGCCAAATCCCCGAAGCCTTACACTTTGGGGCCCCCAATAAAATATTGGGGGGGGGGCCAGGGCCCCCCAAAGTTGGTGGACATTGTCATTCAAATGGGGTGTGTGCACCATGACTTGCGATGGATTAGGTGGGACAGCACTTACCTGCTCCTCCCAATATTTTATTCAAATTGGTACCCCAGCACTGAGCTTTGGCCCTTCGCTATACAGTGGTGCCTCGGGTTACATACGCTTCAGGTTACAGACGCTTCAGGTTACAGACTCTGCTAACCCAGAAATAGTACCTCGGGTTAAGAACTTTGCTTCAGGATGAGAACAGAAATCGCATGGCGGCAGCGGGTGGCCCCATTAGCTAAAGTGGTACCTCAGGTTAAGAACAGTATCAGGTTAAGAACAGACCTCCTGAATGAATTAAGTATGTAACCAGAGGTACCACTGTAGTAGAGAAGAAAGAAAACAAGGCTCCAGGTTTTGTGCAATGGCAGCAAGACCTAACTAGCCGCCATCTTAACGTCCCCAGAGGCACATTGGTGCCACAGGTCTCTGCTCTGAGCCCTTTAAGTATCTAGCAATGTCCCTATGAAGAAGCCAGATGACCGCAGGCCTGAACGGTGGAAGACAGACCTCTTTGATACGCCATCAAGCAGAGCTCTTAAAGAACCAGACGCTCATGGCTGGTTGGGAGCTGACAAGCTTACCTTCCCGTAATTGCTGGAGCAGTAGTTGGAATCTCCTTGAATTACAATATCATTTCAATTAAGAAACATGCGGGGTGGGGAGGGGGGGTAAGAGACGGAGAGGACCGTGCATCTGAAATAGCAGCTCCTTTGTAGACACAGCTGGCCTGTGTTAAAATTTTAACTGTTGCTTAAGATTCCATTTCTTAATTAGAGATAAAACTTTAAAACAGCCCAGCTGCCATCAAAGCTCAGCATCTGGTATGGAGGCGTGAAGGAGGTGAGAACTGATGGAAAGGGGTCCCTGGGGAGCAGAGAAGCAGGGAAGCAGGGGGGGGGAGAGAGAGAGATATGGACATTTGAAAGTGGTTCCTGGAGTGGCTAGTTTGCTCAGCCGATCCTAAGAGACATTGCAGATCTATTTTTGTTCAGGACACTGTGTGTGTGCTGGATCGAAGCCATCAGGAGGCATTGTTGAGGTGGGGAGCAAGAGAGATTGCTCCATGCTGCAAAAAAACCACACCCACTGATATCTGCAGGTCGAACTGCTAAGGGTGCAAGAACCAGGCGTTTAGGAATCCAAATCTAGCATGCTTGTGGTTTATCATGCCATACAAAATTTTATAGGTTTTCAAGCAAAGGTATTAGACTGGAAGACACATGAGCAGTGTGGGGTCTCAGCAAACTGGCTTTCTTCTGAGAAACGGATCTGAAGTTAAGCTCACAGTATAAAGACCACTTTGCAAGTTTTCGCCCATTTAGGTAAAATTGCAAACTGCTAATTTTTGAATTACCTTGAGTTATCAGTGACAAGCCACCCAAGCACTTAATGGCTGTCAGGCGTATGACTGACAAATCTGTGCGGCTTTCTCTTGAGAAACCAGCTATTGTTCCATATTAGTGGTAACTGAAAAGCCCTCCTCCTGAGTAGACTGGATTATGCACTTTTGTGTTGGGGATTAGCGATGATTTGATGTACTCTTTCAGTGCTATATATTAAATGGCACTTACGCATTCAGCGCAAGTGGTTTCATTAGGATCAATTATTTTATTTGCTTGCCACTTTCCGTTGGGACCGAACTGAAGAATTCACTTTGCATAAGAATTGGCTATCAGTTTTAAATTAGCTTTAACAAAAAAATAGTGCAGCCAGCCTACTCAAAAACGCTTCCGTTCTCAAAGTCTCCGCTGCTTTCTTGAAGGCCCCAAAGGAATTCGCATGGGGAGCCTATCAGATAAAAACTCCTGCCACTCAGTTGTGGTGGTTGTGATGTGCCACCTCTACATAACTGGCAAGTAGCAATGGTGCAGTAGCGACTGACCTTGGGAAAGATTGCAAGTCCCCACTTCTGCTGCTCTTTCAGAGCTGCTGTGCTGTCCAGCATCTCAGAGCAATATAGAGGCAAGAAGAGGAAGGAAATGTCCTTGCTCCCACCTCCACAGATGCCAAGAAGTAAACGGAAGGGCTGGTTGGGTGCTTTGGGGCATGAGGAGGGCTTGCAGAGTCAGAGAGGAAGAAACAGGGAATTCTTCTATGGCTTGGATTTTGATCTGAGCCGGAAAATGATTTGGTGGGGAAAGAAGCTTCAGCTTGAAAGTTTGCTGTTCCTTTCGAAGTGGGCTTTAACACCAAGGTTGCAGGTTCGATAGCCATATGGGACAGCTGCATATTCCTGCATTGAACTAGTTGATCCTCAGGGTCCCTTCAAACTCCACAATTCTATGATTCTATGAAGTTCTGAAGTTTTCAAGCAAAGCTCTGGTGGATTTTCCAGTGTCACTAAAAAGGTGCTGCAGACAACCCAGGAGTCTCATGTCCCCATTTAATAGAGGCATCCAATTACTGCTGGAAACTGGCTGCTAGACTAAACAAACTGCTGGATTAAGGCTCCAATCCTACGCACGCTTACCTGAGAGTAATTTCAATTGAACTCTTTGTTTTTCTTTCTTCTGAGGAGAAATATATAAGTTTGCATTGTTAATGAGTTTTTGTTTTGATCCTGCAAAACAATGCTTCTATTCTTACTCACATTTATTCTTGCATTTGAAACCTTCGGGCCTCTGAAGGAGGAAAGCAATACAGGGCAGTTGAGAATTACTGGATAAGAGCAGTTTTTCTGCAAACAGAAGGGAAAGTGTTGACTTGGACACCTGACAGAAAGACAATCTTTTCATTGTCCCGCAGAGCAACCTGGCCCGACCCCTGAGAGCCATCTTAAGCTGCTCTACATTTTATCCGCCAGTTGTTTGAATTTACTCGTCAACACACTGTGTCAACATGAGAAAGTGACCATATTTTTATTTTAACAATTTAGATGACTTTTTGCAGGGTGTCCCCCCCCCCTTTGCTAGGAGGGGAGAAGAAGGTGGGGGGAGCTCTCTAGATCTCTTTTCGCTTTGGAGTGTTGGCCTCATTTTTTCCCTTGTAAAGATGTCTCAATTTATAGATTTTATTTTGTACTCTTGTCTTGAAGACAGAATGTATGTGGTTGCTTTTTTTGCATTTGCTTTTTTTTTTAGTCCCCCTTTCTCTGTTCTGTCACTTCTAATTCACAGTTGCTAAGCGTTCCAAGAGCTCACCAGAGGGACCCTCTCATAGTGTGATTTGAAAACTTTCAGATAACACCTACCAACAGAAGCACCATATGCTCTGAAGTTTCACGACGCACCAACAGGAGCATTCCATATAGCGTTTGAACAAAATTCCCAAAGATAGCATCCTTTGCTACCAACAAAGGCCTCTTTGCTTAGGGTTATATATCCCATGCTAGCAAAATGTTAGAGCATCTCCTTCCCCTGCTCCAACTCCATTTTATACTGCTTCTGGGCTGCACAATTGCACCACACAGGTGCCATTTAGGAGCGGGAGAAAGGTTTTAGAGGAGGGGGGTAAGATTGTGCAAGATCCAGTGTTCAGGTTAGAGTGCCAAAAAATAATTATTATTTAAGAGCAATAGCTGTGAATATTGTGCATGGACGTGTGCATAAGCATTAGCTGTGAATTTTGTATATAAGTATTCCAGTAATTATAGCGGTGTTATCAGATAGTCACCCTTAAATAAAAAGAGGTGGGGGAAAGGATTTATGCCTTTGGCATGCATCCCTAATACATAGGCCTGTTTTCTTATTTAGGATAAAGGATGGGAGCTTCTACAAAAATGTTTCAGGTGTGAAGTGTGTCGCGAATTTCCTCGCGTCGCTTTTAGCAGAAACGCTCTGAGTCCCAGGTTTTTCCAGTGCAGTCTTTTTAATGTGAGCTATATACAGGTATTTACAAAAACAGTCCATACAGAGTACCTGCTCCTTAAGGCAAACAAATACTCTCCACCACAGCACCACCATAACACAGCACAACCACCACAACCACCATTACTGTTGAACAGGCTTTCCTTTTAAAACAGGTGATAGCCAATCACATTAATCACACTCCTGCTGAGTCACTCTGACCCAGCACTTCACAGAGTATTGCATCATCCTGTTGAAGCCTGCAGACCTACTCAGTATCCTGCGAATCCCAACAAAGTGCTCCCTGTTCAAGATTGAGCCTGATGAAGGATTTCGAGCAACTTGAAAGCTTGCAGATTATTCTGTAACAGGTTGCTTGGTTTAATAAAAGATATTGCCCTCATATGGAGAGAGATAAATATTGTGGGGCAGTCTTGAACTTTGAGGAATGTGAATGTTTGAAGGAACAACTCCTACGCATCATAGCCAGCGTCAAAAGTGGAAGAGTGATGAATGCAAGTATAGAATTTTGCCCTGGTTCCTTAAGCTTTGTTTTGGGGCTGCAAACCCAGGATCTCAAATGAGAGTAGAAGCCACAGGAAGTTAAAAGTCGACTCAATGCTGGCTCTTTTTCTGATGAGTGCTGACTTGTACAGTGCCTGTTTTCTAAACCACTGTTGCTTTCTCATCCGTGCAGTGTATTTTTAGGTGCACACTGACAACAAAATCTCTTTCCAGATGTTCAGCCAACCTATAGAAGGGTAGAATTAGAACTGTGACCATGTTCCTGACCTCCATGTAGTCTCTAATCCCCCAAACACATACGATGAAAATGGGGGTGAGGACATTAACTCTACCCTCCCTCCATGCCTAGTTGCTCTATGTTTATTTATTACTACGTTTATAACTTGCCTTTCATCCAAGGAGCTCCAGGTGGCATACATGATACCCTCCCTTCCCATTTTGTGAGGTAGGTTAGGCTGGAAGATGGTGACTGGCCCAAGGTTACCCAGTGAGCATTTGAACCTGGATCTCCCCGGTCCACTCTGACTCGCTAATCCAGAAGTGGGAAAGGTGTGGATGCTGCTGGACTACAGCTCCCATCAGCCACTGCCAGCATGGGCAATGATCAGGGTTGATGGGAATTGTAGTCCAACACCTGGAGGGCGAATGTTTCCACCCTTACTCTAACCACACTGGCTATAGGCCTCTATGAGATGGCGGCAGGGGAATCTAGAACCCTGGAAGATCAGGTTTCTAAATTGCATGGCAAATCCACTTGAGCCCAAAAGGCTCCCTGCTTCAGACGCTATTCCTCCTCTTCACGAAGGGTGATGGAAGTAGAAGAAGCTTGCTCATCCTCTCTCCCTCCACACATTTGGAACTTAAACACCTGGGCAGGGTTAATGGCTTAGAACAATCGGAAGAACATGGAGTGATCAGGGCAGAAGATTGTCAGGAGAGAGCCGGCAGTAAATCAGACTGTGCAAGTTGGAGTTAACTCTTTATCAGCAAGAACATGGTCAGCACAGACTTGGCAGAGTGTCAGGCCTAATGAGCACAGCAGTTCATCCCTGGTACGTCTTTCCCCATGAATCAGTTGCTGAGAATGAAAGCTCCCACTTCCTCTGTACTGTCTAAGTCCCCTCCTGTCCGGGGGTTTTCTCAAGCAATTGGGGACTGTGCCTGCATGAAGCCAACCTCTCTTCCACCCTTTTCTTTTTTTAAAATACATTTTTATTGCGGTTTTATAATTGCAAATTCCATATATCACATACCAATATCCAATCCCACCTTAACATTACATTTACAATCTTCTCCCTCCCCACCTGACTTCCCTCAACTTCCTCTTCTGGTTTATTACATTACTTGTTATATTCTGCATGTATATATACTATTTTGTGTTGTTACAATGTCGTCCTCCATGTTTAAACTCAATAAAATTGTGAAAGTTTATTCAAATCCTGCCAATGAGTCAATTTATTTTTGTTGTTTCTGCAAATAGGTTGTAAACAGTTTCCATTCCTTTTTGAAGTCACTGTTATCATTTTCATGTAATTTGTCTGTTAACTTTGCTAACTCTGCGTAGTTCATCATTTTTTCTTGCCATTGTTCTTTCGTTGGTATTTCTCCAGACTTCCAATTTTTAAAGTTCTTGCCACAGTTGTGGCATATAAAAATAGCTTGCATTTCCCCTTTGGTAATTCTTGACCTAGAATACCTATCTAAAAGGTATTCGATTTTAAACATTTTTTTCAATTCATTGTATATCATTTCCCAATTTTTTTTTTATATGTCTACCACATATGGTAAAAGGTACCTTCCTTTTCTTTACATCTCCAACAGGTCTTTGATTCTGTTCTATACATTTTGGGCATTTTTACCAGTGTAATATACCATCCATACATCATTTTCATGTAATTCTCTTCCAACAATATGCAGTCCGTGAATTTCAAATTCACTTTTCACAGTTTCCCCCAATCTTCAATTTGCATGCTATGCCCTACACCAGGGATCAGCAACCTTTTTCAGCCATGGGCCAGTCCACCGTCCCTCAGACCATGTGGTAGGCCAGACTATATATTTTTTTTGGGGGGGGGGGGAGGGAAATGAACAAATTCCTATGCCCCACAAATAACCCAGAGATGCATTTCAAATAAAAGGACACATTCTACTCATGTGAAAACATGCTGATTCCCGGACCGTCCGTGGGCCAGATTTAGAAGGCAATTGGGCCGGATCCGGCCTCTGAGCCTTAGTTTGCCTACCCATGAGTTAGAGTGTAGAAGAAGATGCAGTTGTAAATGTGGGCCGGATTGAGAAGGCGATTAGGCTGGATCTGGCCCCCGGGGCTTAAGTTGCCTACCTCTGCCCTACCCCCTGTGCCCATTTAATCATTACTGATTTCACTTCTTCATCTTTAATTTCCCATTCCGCCCTTTTCATGCCTCTTCAGCTTCTGGGAGGCCAAGGTGGAGGGGAGCTTGTAGCAGTAGGAGAAGGAGACACCCGGGGCTCTTCACCAGCCTGAATCATCTCTGCCTCTTGCTTTCCCTCTTTCCACTCTCCTGCTTCAGCTTTTGCCTCTGATTCTGGACTTCCCTCTGACACTGACTCTCCCAGCTCACTAAGCCCCGTTACCTCTTCAGCTTCTGACACCTCCTCTTCCCAGTCTGCTCCCTTTTCTCCCTCTGGCCACTCATCATCATCCCACCACCATTCCTGGGCTCTGAGCCTTCTTCCCTTGGTGCTTCCCCAACTGGTTCCTCCCACCATTCCTCTGCGTCCAACCAGTCCATGACGCAGTTGGAATCTCACTGATGGCTTGGCTGATGCCCATTGGGACTGTTAGGTCAGGAAGGTCAATAACAGGTGGAGTCAGAGCCAACTCGTTATAACTTTGTCCCCATCCTCTTCCCCGATGCAAAGGCATCCACAGAGACCAGAGGCAGTAAGAAGGTAGGCAGGCGGGAACTGGCTGAGGCTGGTGGGTCTAATCCCTGTTGGCCCTGCTTCTCCTGCACAATCCTCATTCTCCCTCTTCCACCTGTTCAAGGAACACCTGAGAAGAACTGCAGTGATTTGTGAAGACTTCAGACCCTCAGGATAGCCTGAAAATGGGGTGAATGACCTCTTCACCCACCAAACTGACCACCTCCGTCGATGCTAGTGGTGGCCACATTAAAATCTAATTGCCTCCACGTTGGAATTGTGACCGAATTCCAAGGTCAGCTGGTGAATTCTCTCGCTCCCACCCCCACCGGCTTCATCTGTTGTGACATGTGGATTTCTTTGCTCTCTCTAACACTGATAATTCCATGTACCCTTTTTTGATAATAAGATGGAGCATTGAGGAATATCTTTTTGAATCAATCAAAAGCAAACTCCACATAAAACGCAAGCTGTTCCCTTTGTGGTTAATTTTCATCCAGCTGCATTTAACTACTGATGGAGCCAGCAGAGAAAACTACTTGGCAACATTTCCTAATTAGGGGACGTTAATTACTGCTAAATACTATACAATTTCAATGTTAGAAGAGTTCATCTCCATCAATGTTATTACAGTACTAAAGGAATTAATAATGATTTCAGACTTGGAAACTGTTGCCAAAGTACCCATTAGTTCAGAGTTTTAAAAGTGGTTCAACAATGCAGTTTCAATATATGCACTTCACAAAAGGCTCAGAGCCAGTCATTCTCTGTGCTTCTGTCAGACAGTGAGAGAGGCCTGCAACCCTGGATTTGACAAGTTATTTCAAATAAATATGTGAACTTCAGCCTCTCTTGCCTCTGTAAACCTTTCATGTACGCTATTGTCTCTTTCTTCCCCAATCAAAATCCTTCCTGCGGTCTTTTCCTTACTTCACTAGATCCAACTCTCCTTTCCTAGGACAAATGCTTTCTTTCAGCCAGTGCATCCCAGAATGCACCTCTCAGGTGGGTGCCATTGAAGGCCGGTGCTCCCAGTGACGGAAGAAGCCTCTCCGGCACTTGGGGGGTGCTGAGGGGCGGGGCGAACTGCCCAGAGGTGCCCGTATGGATGGCACATGTGTGGCGCCCATATGGACTGTGCATGTGTAGCAGGCTGTAAGATGATGTGCATGCCCTCGGCCGCTCTACAGCTGGGGGGGAGGCAGCGGGCCATCTTGTCACACCCCCAGGGTGGCACCTGGGACGGATCACCCCCTGCCCCCCTTCGTACACCCCTGGGCACTCCCCCACCTGGCTTCTTGCCTTTATGTACTTCCAAAAAGCCCAAAACAAACATTTCAAGTCAAAATGGAAGCCGGCCAACATGTGTGAGGCTTCACTTTGTTTTCAGATCTTTGACTCCACCTAGCTCCTAGCCACAATTGACCAAACTATGGAGCAGGACCAATTCATATTTCCATTTCTTCAATACGTCTCCCATGTAGGAGAGTTCCGGCACCTATTTTTCTTGGGGGGAAAGCACTGCCTAGGACTTTTCATCTGAGGCCAACTCCAGATTTAATGTGGCCTTCACAAAGTGCCCTCAGTGGACCATCTCTAGATTCATGGACGTTCACGAGTTTACCTAGCAGCTGTAACGGGCTGCTACAAACTGCCATTTCAAATTCCCCACAATGCCCCACAGCAGTGCACCATATGAAATTGTAAAAAGTGGAGTTGCTGATGAGAGGGTGTGTGATAATGCACACAACCTGCTATATAAAGCCTTGGAGAATCAGACAGAAGATCTGTCAAATCTAAGCATCTTGTTCTGAGCAGTAGCCGACCAGATGCCTCCACAAGGGCTGGGGGAGACATTGGGGTTTGTTTGCAAATTCAGTTCTCCAAAGGCTGTGATGCAGTTCACCATCCAGAAGTTGTGTACAAAAATGCATAAACTGAAGGGAAATTGTGCATAAAAATGAATGCAGTGTAACAAACACACAATTGCATTGTATTTGTGTAAGTTGCAAACAAAAATGCTGATAATTTATGTGAGGATGTTCTTGAGGTTAAGACTGATCACAACCTGATGTGGAAATGCGGGAAGCTGGACTTTAGCTTGGGAAAACACAAGGGTGCCAACTTGAATAAAAAATGGGGGGGGGGTAAGCCCCACCCTGCATAATCGATCACATGACGCAGCACGGACTCACTATTTAAAGGGCGACACCCACCAACTTTAGGGAGTCCCCCGCCACCCCCTTGGAGTTGGCTCCTATGTGCCGAGAGAAACAAAAAAATGGCAGATTTGTCTATCCCTGGGCTCTTTGATGCTCCAAATCAATCCATGTAGGGAAAGGTCCCAACTAGTATACAGCATATGAATATGGAGGTTCAATATAGCTGTTACGGCCAGTTTTTGATAAGACGTCTTCTTGGGAAACAGGGTCCCTCCAGATGTTGCCAAACTACAATGCCCATCCTCCCTGACCATGAGCTATGGGGCAGGAATGGGGGCTGTGGTCTAACTTGTTCACTATGTGTGCAAGACGCCATGGGTTTTCTTATGGGGTGTGTGAAAAAGTTCTCCAGTTTGTCGGCCCTGAATCTACTGTCCAGTCAGCTTCTTTGGAGGACCTCAAAGAGGGAGCAGAAACCTCTACCCATTTTCTCCATGCCATGAGTACTTCTATAAAACTCCATCCTGTGTCTCCCCACAAACATCTTTGATGACCCTTTTCCCCACCGCCTCTAAAGCCCAAAGTCCCAAATTCTGCGGCTGTCATTCAAAAGCTTTCTCCAACCTCCCGATCACTTTCCTTGTCCTTTTCAAGCTTGACAACCCCCGTCTTTGAGGTGGAATGACCATAACTGTGTATAAGTAAAGGTAAAGGGACCCCTGACCATTAGGTCCAGTCACGGACGACTCTGGGGTTGGGGCGCTCATCTCACTTTACTGGCTGAGGAGCCGGCATACAGCTTCTGGGTCATGTGTCCAGCATGACTAAGCCGCTTCTGGAGAACCAGAGCAGCGCACGAAAACGCCGTTTACCTTCCCGCCGGAGCAGTACCTGTTTATCTATTTGCACTTTGATGTGTTTCCAAACTGCTAGGTTGGCAGGAGCTGGGACAGAACAACGGGAGCTCACCCCGTCATGGGGATTCGAACCACCGACCTTCTGATCGGCAAGCCCTAGGCTCTGTGGTTTAACCCACAGCGCCACCCGCATCCCATAACTGTTCCAATCCTCTCTTCTAATAATCCCTAGCAATGAATCTGCCTTTCTCCCAGCTAATGTACCAAACAGTAACAGCTAGCCTAAAATCTCAAACAGAATAATTTTTCTCCTTCTATGCGAGTTTAGAGCAGCCAGGATATTAGCTCAAATGGCCATTAGGCATTTTAAACACGGTGTCCTTTTGTACAGTTAGAATCCTCTTGGTTCTCATCTGCCCTATTAAAGAATTGACCAGATGGAGATTTTCCTCCCCCACCCCCCAGCAAATCCTCATCTTTTTTTTCTGCACAGGTTGTATTTAATTAAAAATGATTCTTCCTTTTAATCCTACCCCTGACATTTTATCTATCATCCAGATGTTACCACTGATCATTTCAGCACAGAATCAGCAGGATAAAACTTACTTCTATTCTCTGAAGGGGGGGGGGAGGAAACCAAAGTTACAACTGAGCAAATTAAGTTATGGAGGTAGCTTCTTCTGTTCTGGTCCTCCTCAAAGTTATGAAGAGCCAGGCTTTATGGATCAACTTGGCTGACATGAGTGGATGGGGGGGGGGGCGAGAAGCAATACTTGGGGAGAAGGAAAGTTATTACCCCCCAAACTGAGATTTATCTACTAAGAATGTCAGAGCCCAGCTGAAGCCCATGAGCCTGATATTAGGGGCTGCTGCTTCTCGGTTAGGGTGGCAGATTTCCAGCTTGTCTGATCTACTCTGGTTTTCACTAGAACCCCAAGAACTACCATTCAGGGCCAGATACAAAAGGCAAATAGCTAAAATAATAATAAGTGAGAGCTGGACCATAAAGAAGGCTGATTGCCGAAGAATTGACGCTTTTGAATTATGGTGCTGGAGGAGACTCTTGAGAGTCCCATGGACTGCAAGAAGATCAAACGCATCCATTCTTAAGGAAATCAGCCCTGAGTGCTCACTGGAAGGACAGATCCTGAAGCTGAGGCTCCAATACTTTGGCCACCTGAAGAGAAGAGAAGACTCCCTGGAAAAGACCCTGATGCTGGGAAAGATGGAGGGCACAAGGAGAAGGGGACGACAGAGGACGAGGTGGTTAGACAGTGTTCTCGAAGCTACAAACATGAGTCTGACCAAACTGCGGGAGGCAGTGGAAGACCGGAGTGCCTGGCGTGCTCTGGTCCATGGGGTCACGAAGAGTCGGACACGACTGAACGACTAAACAACAACAACAATAATAAAACAAAGACCAGGATGCCTCCAAGTGCTTTCTGAAGCCTAGGAATTTGTTTTCCATACCAGCGCAAAACTGAGCTCAGAAAGCTTTCAGACACTAGTCTGCTCCTGATTAGCTTTATTCATGCCAGCAGAATTATTTAGATGCAGGAAGTCCTTTTACTGTTCCTGTTAAACTGGGAGTCAGAAATCCTTGTCAAGCTACTACAGATCGCTCAAGATCTGTACCCCAGATCTACCCATCTTCATCTCAAATTTGGGTCTCCAGCTGGACTACAACTCCCATCATCCCTGACCACTGGGGCTGCTAGTTGTTGGTGCATGAGCATCTACTCTTAGATTTTCTTTATATATATAATTTTTATTAGTTTTTTTTACATATCATTTTCAAATAATCAAACATACTTTTACATCTTATACAGTTTTTTTGACTTCCATCAATCACATCTGAAAATTTTCCAATCTAATCACTTAATATACATCTCTTACTTCCACTATTACCTTTAAATCTCATAACTAATCTCTCTTCTTCCTCTATTTGCAATATTTCATATATTTCTCCTTACAAAACTTCTTGTAGCCCTACTAGTGTAATTTGTTGATTACAATTGCTCTTCAAATAGTTCGTATGGTTCTTCCAATCTTCTTCAAATCTCTAGTCCCACCAGTTTCAAACCCTTCCAGTCATTTTGTCTAATTCTGCATAGTCCATTAATTTTGTCTGCCATTCTTCTTTCGTCGGAGTTTCCTACTCTTAGATTTTCATTTCTGTCTGCAGAAGATTTTTTAACAGCAGTTTCCCTGCATCTTTTACTTCTTTACATCAGCAGCAGCATTCCAGCTATCTCTTAGTGAAATTCCCACTACAGGAATAAACACCATTCGGTTCGGTTTCTCAGAGTCTTTTTTATTTACAGAACTTTGCATTGGTCATTAATAAAGGGAGGAGAAAGCAAATAAAGAAACATCATCTTTTTCTTTTTTTAGCCATCCAGCCAGAGACTCATTCACATACAGTGGTACCTCGGGTTAAGTACTTAATTCGTTCCGGAGGTCTGTACTTAACCTGAAACTGTTCTTAACCCGAAGCACCACTTTAGCTAATGGGGTCTCTTGCTGCTGCCGTGCCGCCGGAGCACTATTTCTGTTCTCATCCTGAAGCAAAGTTCTTAACCTGAAGCACTATTTCTGGGTTAGCGGAGTCTGTAACCTGAAGCGTCTGTAACCTGAAGCATATGTAACCCGAGGTACCACTGTACTCATTTACACTGACCCAGACTTAGTTGATTGCATGCCCTGATAAGGACACCTGTTGCTGGGGGAAATTTCCATTGCCTAGCAACTTGTCCAAGGCCATTTACAAGTTTCTTCTAGAATATTCCAACATTAGCTAGGTTTGATGGGAGTTGTAGTCCAACAATAGCTGGAGACCCAAGTTTTGAGAAACACTGTTGTAGGCAGTACTGCAATCCTGCACCCCTCTTTTTTAAAAAAGCAAGCCAAACATTTATTTTTGAGTTGGTAGTTCCATTCAATGGTGGCAGTGGGAACTGGAAGTCTAAGAGAGAAAATGGAAAAAAACTGAAGTCTGCCCAGCGCCTAAGCCCCACTTCCTTCCCAGGCAGAAGGCAGCAACAAAATAAGGCACAAAGCTCGTGGTGGCCTGATCTTTAGAAAGACAGTGATTATTTTTAGTTAAATCGCGTGCGCACGGTAATTAATCTCAAGCGAAACGGGAGAACAATCCTGCACAGAATATTTTTTTTATTTAAACATATGTTCTTAAAATGTCAAGCAATTTATTTCTGCAAAGTTAGAAGTTGAGACAAGATTTCATAAAGTATAATCCCATCCTTTAAAAAAAACAACAACCCACCAGAGGCTCAGATTTAAGGCATGTGTAACAATTCTATACCGTATTTGTACACTATTCCTCCCTCTGCCAGCCTACAAAAAATTAAAAGGACTTTAAAAGCAAATGGGAAATTTGTGGACAGGTCTGTGTACTGCATTTCAGAGTTCTGTTGATTTCCTGTGTGTGCAAAGCTCTCTGCAGAAGCAGGAGAGGTTTCCAGCTCAAGAGAAGGTGGTGTCGCTTGCATGCCTGTCAGGATCGCTCATTCAGAAAAATCTCCCAAATATCTCAATGAATGGGGAAGCTGCAGCCCTTTACCTGTGCTCCAGAATCACTGGGCTCAGCTCCAAGGCATGTGCTTGTAGACTCTTGCATAAGGGTGCAGCTGAGGTTTAGCTATGGTTTTAGCAGCCTGCAAATGCCAACCACCCTGCTGGATCTCAAAAAAGTAGTGTATCCTATACAATGTGCAGTACAGTAGGTTGCAATCCAGACAGACAGACAGACACACACACACAGAGAGAGAGAGAGAGGAAGGAAGGAAGGAAGGAAGGAAGGAAGGAAGGACACATTGCAAGATGCATGTCTGTGTCTGTGTAGGGGAGTGAGGCAAATTGTTGAAGCCCTAACAAGCTCAAGATGACAATAATTCAACCATCCATGGCTCTGTTTTTCAGCACATCATGGGACACAGCAGCCTTCCCCAACCCAGTGCTCTCCAAATGTTCTAAGACTCCAACTCCCATCATTCCCAGCATGCATGGCCAATGGTGAAGGATGATGGGAGTTGTAGTCCAAGGCACTTGGAGGACCTGAGGCTGATTTAGATCCATATAAATGAATCTGCTTTTGTTCTTGCTTAGACTAACAACACCTCCCTGGTTCCCACTGAATACATCAAAAGTTGCTTCTGAGACTCTGGAGACTTTCAGATATCACTTGCAATTCAGTTGAGGTGGCAGGTGGCCGTAAATAAGAGCTTCTTCTTTTCAATGCCTGCTTTTTGCATTATTTTGTGAGCAGACCTGAAGCCTGCAGCCCAGCTTTAGAGAAGGGGCAGGCAGTCTAAGACATCTGGCTCTCAAAAGAGCCTGCAACAGTGTCCATCCTGATACTGGAGACCATGTTATAGTTTATTTTGGTGCCACCTTAAGGCAGCCGATGTAATGGGGAAGGGGTGGGTGGGTGGGAAACACCAGTACAAAAAGCAAACCCATTAACACAAAATTCACACTAAATCAATTATTTGATCATCTCTTTGCCCCCTCCCCTCCTGCTGGTATTAATGTTGCAGTGAATGAGGCACAGCAAAATTGACCTGGAAAAACCTTCAAAATCCAGAATTTCTCTTAGAATCATGAGGACTTGTCCAGCTTGGTGAAAAAGTGAGTCAGAAGCCCCTTGCCCTTTAACCCTTTCCCAAGCACATCTTGGACTTGTTTGCAGGAAAGGATTCGAGGACGTTGCTTGCTTTCGCCTCTTCTGTGTATCCCCTTTTTCTTCTTTTTCCTTCTCTCTCTTTCATATCACGAATGAGTCACTGGTCTAAGCCATAGGCAGGTCATAGGAAGCCGCGTATCTGCCGGTCACATGGTGGTAAATCTGCAGAGTGGGAGGAGGGCAGTTGGAGAGGAAACGAGTTTACCGGAGCAGCAATGGAAAAGATGAAATTAAACAGGTGTAACAAAGCCGACAAATTAAGGGCAGGTTAACAAGAAGGCGGATGCCATTTATAAACTTTTAATTACTCGCGCCGATAAAAATAGCACAAGTTTTCTGAAGACATCTCCTTTGAGCACAAAATACACAAGATGATCTCATTCTGTCCTGTTCTTTGCTCCGTATTTTATTTATTTGGCAAATTTTGTGCGCCGCTCCTCTCCAAAAAACAGAAGCACACGTGGGGCTCATTTAACATTGCCCTGCAATGCAGGCCAAGCCAAGAATATGTGGCTTACCTGAAACCACATAGGAGGGCTTTGTGGCCAAGTGGGTCTAGCCACTCCACCTCACTGGCTCTTTCCAGGGAGAAAGATGTGGAAAGTGCCATTTGTGTCAGGGTCCAGCCAAATTGGGGGGTGAATCACCTTTCATTGGGCCCAATGCATTTTGTGTTGTTGTTTTTTAAATAAATTTTTATTGTTAAAATAATTCAACATTAATACACATACAAACATACATTTCATACAACATACCTACATATATACAACATACCTACAACATACCTACACTCAGTCCCACAGATAATTCCCATCACCATCCACCACCCCTCACCCTTTGTGTTAGACTTCCAATCTACTCAATTGCAATTTCTTTCCACTTCTGTTACTTTCTTTCGCACACCTTTAACCTAATTTCATACTTCTTTTTCTATTACACATTGTTATACATCTTATTTAGTATTCCAATATTTGAAACGAAACTTGTTTATTCTAATAGGAGTTCTGATTTTTCGATATAGTTTTGCAAGTATCTTTTAAACACCTTCCAGTCCCTGTCTGCCTTCTCTTTTGAGATCCTTCCAATTTCTCCCATTGTTTTGGATATATTGTAGTACTCCAATATTGTGCTTATTCCAAAATGCATTGGGCCGAATTGGAGTATTGGGCCCAATGCATTTTGGAATAAGCACAATTTTTCAAGCTTGATCTGAAACCACTGCTCCACCTTGACTTATTCCAAAAACTGCATTGGGCCTAATACATCTGTGTCCCGAGAGCTTCTCTCCTTTCCCCTTTATGTGACTGTTGCCTTCCCGTTTACATTTTTTGCACATCCGAATCCTTCTCCCAGAGCAACTCTCGTAACTGTGCCATCAATATGATAAGCCCAAGCAGTGGCAAAGTTACTTGGGGCTGATGCACTTACTCAAACCCGAAATATCGCAAAGCATGTGGGGTGTGAAGGATCAGCCATCGCAGTCAGTCCTGGGGCTTGCCCCCCTACCACAGGAAGTCTTCCGCTTCGCACATTACATGCTTCCAGTGGTGGTTGCAAAAAAAAACCCCTTATTTCTCTCAGAGAGCTACAATCTCCAGAATGGTTTAGCAAATCAATCCCTCTCTTCCCAGGGAACACTGGGAATCGTAGCTTTGTGAGAGGAAATAGGGGTCTCCTAACAACACACTTAAGGGTGGCACTGTGAGTTAAACCACAGAGCCTAGGACTTGCTGATCAGAAGGTCAGCGGTTTGAATCCCCGTGACGGGGTGAGCTCCCATTGCTTGGTCCCAGCTCCTGCCAACCTAGCAGTTCAAAAGCACCTCAAAGTGCAAGTAGATAAATAGGTACCGCTCCGGCGGGAAGGTAAACGACTTTTCCGTGCACTGCTCTGGTTGCCAGAAGCGGCTTAGTCATGCTGGCCACATGACCTGGAAGCTGTACGCCGGCTCCCTCGGCCAGTAAAGCGAGATGAGTGCCACAACCCCAGAGTCGGCTACGACTGGACCTAATGGTCAGGGGTCCCTTTACCTATGAACAACACACTTAACAAAATAATACTTCCCAGGATTGTTTGGGGGAGGTTATGGCTCTTAAAAGTGGCACGATACTGCTTTAAATGGTGGCCTTAGTCGGGTAGAGTTTGGTGCTGATAGAGCCCACGGTTCTAGGTTCGATCCCCATATGGAACAGCTGCATATTTCTGCATTGCAGGAAGGTGATCCTTGGGGTCTCTTCCAACTCTGCAATTCTATGATCCACACACACATTTGGAAACAGATTTTTATTTTTTAAAAAGGAAAATAGGAAAGTGCCCTACACTGAGTCAGGCTGCTTGTCCATCAAGCCTAGAGTTGTCAACTTTGACTGGCAATGGCTCTCCGGGATGCTGAGCGGGGGCCTTTCCCATTGCTTAGCTGGAGAGTGTGTGGGGCTTGGTATGCAGAAAAGTTCAGGTTCCATCTCCCCTATCTCCATTTTAAAAGATCAGGTGGTGGTTGGTGGGGAATAGACCTAATAATAATAATATAATAATTTATTTTTTATACCCCGCCCATCTGGCTGGGTTTCCCCAGCCACTCTGGGCGGCTTCCAACACAGTATTAAAATAGAGTCATGCCCCAAACATTAAAAGCTTCCCTAAACCTAAGATCTGTGAGAGCTGCTACCAGCCAGAGTCGACAATATTGGGTTTGATGGCTTCTGCTATTCCATCATCTGCTACCTGGGGTTTTTTTAATGGAGATGTCCGGGATTAAACCTGGGACCTTCTGCATGCAATGCAAGTGCTCTCCCTTCGAGCTCTCGGTCTTCTCCATTAAAAGCCTTCCAGCACTTGAAATAAATTAATAAAGCTGTGGATAGAGGAAAGGGGGGGAGGAGATGGCAAGAGAGGCCAAGACTTATGCTGCTTGTCTGGGGTCTCTTGAAAAGCAGATGGTGGGAACTGAACCTGTGGCATCACAAATGCGCAGCGCAAGATCTACCCATGGGTTATTCCTATACGATTGCTAACATGGTACAAAATGAACATATTACTTCTGTGCAGAACCACCTTGCCTCCCCAAATGAGGTGGATCAGAACTAATTGGTAAACACCGCCAATTAAAAAGCAAGGCTCCGTTATAAGCAGCAGTGTAAGAAAATGAAAGCTCTCAAAAGGCAATTTTAAAAGTCTGTACAGTCATACCTCTTGTTGCGTTTGCTTCAGGTTAAACCTTTTCAGGCTGTGTCCTGCGGCAACCCGAAAGTACCGCAAAGGGTTACTTCCGGGATTCGCCACTTGCACATGCGCAGACTCTCAAAATGACATCACGCGCATGGCCAGAAGCAGCGAATCGCAACCTTTGCATGCGCAGACGCGGGTTGCGTTCTGCTCATGTTGCGAACGGGGCTCCGGAACAGATCCCGTTCGCAACCAGAGGTACCACATTACTACAAAAGTCAAAACCACATCGTTTTTTATGGGGGGGGGGGATAATACACCATTAGGAGGAATAACAACCTTAAAAATGTAGGGTAAATGCCAACAGCTGGGAAACACTGGCCTGTGAGCTCTCCAATTGGAGAACAGACTTTCCCAAAGGTGTCATGGGCTTTGAAGACGCTCAAACTCAGGATCCAAGAGAAAAACATGCTAAGAGGAGGAAGACATGCTGGGCAAACCCTCATCATGATCAACTCCCGCCCAGAAACTTATTTCCCCACTGTGGAAGGACGTGTGGATCCAGAATCACGATCACTTACAGACTTTCTGTTAAAACTGTGTTCATGGAAGACAATCTTACTCAGCTACAAGTTTTCTCCAAAGAAGAAGAAGTAGAAATACTAACCTGTCTCTCAATATCTCCCAGCAAAGTGCTGGCCCCCAGGCGAAAGAGTTCTGGCTTCAGCCAATCATCTCCTAGTTCTTCCTTCATCAGCGAGAGCCAGATCAGGGCATCTTTGGCCGTGCGAATGCCTCCCGCAGGCTTAAAGCCAACCTTGATTGGAGAAAGAAGAACAGGAAGCAGGAAATTTAAAAATACAGGAAGTTGGCCTAGATAGGAATCTGCATATCTGTATACAATATCTGTATGATGCTATCCTGCCCCCACTGGAGACTCTGTCTACATGCCCCCCAGTAATATTTAGAAGGCTGACAAGCTCAAGAGATGTGGCCTCATCTGTGGTGGGCTCTCATTTATGGAACTCGCTTCTATATGAATTCCCTACTTAGCCCTTTTGGTTCAGGCATTTGTATCCTATGATTTTTATTCAGCTCTGAAAAAGCGTAACACATACCTTGGAAGTCGAATGGAATCCATTCTGGAAGTCCGTTTGACTTCCAAAACGTTCGAGAATCAAGGCGCGCCTTCCGATTGGCTGCAGGAAGCTCCAGCAGCCAATCGGAAGACGCAGCGGACGTTTGGGTTCCAAAGAACGTTTGCAAACCAGAACAATCACTTCTGGGTTTGCAGAGTTCGGGAGCCAAAACTTTTGTCATGCAAGGCGTTCTGGATCCAAGGTACGACTGTATTTAAAAAGAAACAGAAAATGGATAGTACCGCGTTCATAATTTGGTATTTCAGCATCTGGGGGATCACAGACTCCCTGTCTCTGCTATACACAGGGCCGCAACAGCTCTCTAGCTTGTCCGCCTTACTTTTCCCCAAACATAGCTCCTCTCTGTGACCTTTCCTCAAGGGGAGGGCCATAGGCTCAGTGGGCAAACTTCTGTTTTACATGCACAAGGTTCCAGGTTCAATCCCCTACATGAAACCCCAGAGTTCCTGCAAATCAGGAAATGCTATACATCAATAGGAGTATAGCATCTAGATCAAGGGAAGGAATAGTGCCACTGTATTCTGCTCTGGTCAGACCTCACCTGGAGTACTGTGTCCAGTTCTGGGCACCACAGTTCAAGAAGGACACTGACAAACTGGAACGTGTCCAGAGGAGGCAACCAAAATGGTCAAAGGCCTGGAAACAATGCCTTATGAGGAACGGCTAAGGGAGCTGGGTATGTTTAGCCTGGAGAAGAGGAGGTTAAGGGGTGATATGATAGCCATGTTCAAATATATAAAAGGATGTCACATAGAGGAGGGAGAAAGGTTGTTTTCTGCTGCTCCAGAGAAGCGGACACGGAGCAATGGATCCAAACTACAAGAAAGAAGATTCCACCTAAACATTAGGAAGAACTTCCTGACAGTAAGAGCTGTCCGACAGTGGAATTTGCTGCCAAGGAGTGTGGTGGAGTCTCCTTCTTTGGAGGTCTTTAAGCAGAGGCTTGACAACCATATGTCAGGAGTGCTCTGATGGTGTTTCCTGCTTGGCAGGGGGTTGGACTCGATGGCCCTTGTGGTCTCTTCCAAATCTATGATTCTATGATTCTATGATTCAGTGTATGCACTGAGCTAGATGGACCAATGGTCTGACTCTGTGTCAGGCAGTTTCATATAATGTACAGGAGACTCCTCCTCATGTTCCCACAACTTTCAGGAATGCACCGAGAAGTGGGCCTCAGAAGCACCGATATACAAACAGTAGCTCTGTCTGCGACCCTCTGGATTCTGGCTGCCATCTTGGGTTTGGTTTCTTTTAGTTAAAACATTCATGTTCCCCCACAAATAATTACATTTATTTTCACCCAAAGCTACCTATTACTATCCTGTCTCTCATTCTGTTTGCCGACTTTCTACAGAATCCATCTGACTGCCAGAATGCACCACACACACACACATATATATCTATATATAATAAATGTTTCATTCAAGAGCTGAAAAAGTCGGGCTACTTTCCCCCTGCTGTTTCACAGCATTTCATTATTTTGTTTAATAAGTTCATCTCCTTGAGAATTTTTTCTCGTCACCTTATATTATTAAAAGTAATAAGTTTCTCTGGACTGGGGGATTTCCCAACAGAAAAACCAATTTGTGTGTGTCCTTCAATAATGACAGGAAAAGATTATTTCCCATTATGCTGCACACTTTTCATATCACCGCCGCAGCTTATCATTCAATAAATGTTACCCTGCAACCCGCTTCTGTCGTCGGAAGAAGTTTAATTTCTACATTAACCTGTTTTTATTGGCCAACGCCTTGTTGGAAAAGCATCTGTACGGCAGCCAAATTGGTTTGTTAAGGAAACCATTTAGAAATCTCTCGTCAGTGATAAAATTGTCTTCGTTTAATAAAAAGGATATAAACTCAGTTTACATCTAATTTTTTTATTATTATTTCCTGAGCAGGTGCACGCACCACACACTTTTGGTTAATAGAACTTTAAGCACACACACACACATCATAAAGTCTGCTTAAATGAACGATAAATTAAACAGTTATTTTAATGACATGCAAAACCTCCACGGAGGCAAGGCAAAGGACCAAATTACATGTGCTACCACCACCAAATTACCACAGAGCCTTGAGACAATACACAATAGTTGCCACAGCAGCACAATACAAAAGATGGGGCCTTCTATGAGGCGCCCAAGTATCTGTCAAAGGAGCCAGGTGCGTGTTTATATGCCAATGCTGGCAGCAGCAGGAGTCAGCATTATTGGCATGTGATGAGGTCCATCCCCAAGCGGAAGGGCTGGGTCATGACCCTGGGGTCACATTTCCCATCTTCAGGGGGGGGGAGACCAAGGATTCGACTGAGGCAGATCTGCTCCTCTTATTTGAGGTTCGGTCAGACAGTGACTGCTGCTGAAACAACATTCCTGCTCTGCTCATTACTGAGCCCTGCATGGAGCTGTCCAGGGTACCAATGAAGCCTCGCTTCTGCACTGCTGAGCCCATTGTTCAACAAGGAAGAACAGCCCCAAAGCAGACATCTGGAGTCCCCTGCCCCTTCTGCTCCACCTCTTGGCTGCCCCAGCCTGTTCACCTGCTATTTCTCCAAGTAAGAGCACAGCGACAGGAGCAAAGAGGAGCCTGCCACACCCTCTCCTTCAGCAGCACTGAGGAGGACGCAGGCCTGTTCCAAGAGCCTGGCGTACCGAGGACATCTTGCACAGAGATTCCCTCAAACCCAGTGTCAGATATCAAGGTGGTGGTGCTCTCACCATGCTGACTGAAGAATTGTGAGAACATTTCTCCACCACCACCCCAGAACATGTTTCAAGTGAAACTCAGAGCAGTGGCCATTGAATAAAAGGCTGAAGGAATGGGGTGTGATGTCCCTAGTGAAGACGGTAAGAGCTGTTCGACAGTGGAATTTGCTGCCAAGGAGTGTGGTGGAGTCTCCTTCTTTGGAGGTCTTTAAGCAGAGGCTTGACAACCATATGTCAGGAGTGGTCTGATGGTGTTTCCTGCTTGGCAGGGGGTTGGACTCGATGGCCCTTGTGGTCTCTTCCAACTCTATGATTCTAAGAGGTGGTTCTCTTGCAAGAATCAGAAAGGAAGTACAGGATGACACAGCCAGGTTATACCCACTGCCAAATTCACACACACACATTCCACATACACATGACCAGAAAACAAGCCGCACCAGCAACAAAATGTTGCTGCATAGAACCCTCTTCTACAAACTCTGCAATCATGCTATTTCCCATTCTATCCCCGCTCCTGACTACTTTTCCACCCCATCAGTCAGTCAGCGTTCAGTGGCCACCAAGCACACACAGTCCTCACCGGGGTGTTTTCAGGGTTCACAACCTTCGTTGTTGTAGTATTTTTCCTCCAAATGTATTTGTACTTCTGCAAGCCTCTGGGTTCTCCCAAAGCTACTAATACCACCCCCTTGTGGCCAGATCGTGCTGCTTTGGCTACATAAGTCAAGAGAATGAGTTTTCTATTAGAATACAAGATTGGAGATATTTGCTTCTCATTCTTCCTATTCCCTATGAACTGTCTGTCTCTGGGCTTTCGTTCAGAAGGAGAAATTACTACAGCCCTGTGTCACAGACGGTCAGTGTGGTGTAAGGAGTGTAGCTCAAACCTGGGTCCTGAGCTGTTGTTGGATTACAACTACAAATCTCTAGCTAGCACAACCAGTGGTCTGGGATGGTGGGAGTTGTAGTCCAACAACAGCTGGGGACCCAAGATTGAAGAAGAAGAAGAAGAAGAAGAAGAAGAAGAAGAGGAGGAGGAGGAGGAGGAGGAGGAGGAGGAGGAGGAGGAGGAGGAGTTTGGATTTGATATCCCGCTTTATTACTTGAGGAGTCTCAAAGCAGCTAACAATCTTCTTTCCCTTCCTCCCCCACACTCTTGCGAGGTGAGTGGGGCTGAGAGACTTCAGAGAAGTGTGACTAGCCCAAGGTCACCTAGCAGCTGCATGTGGAGGAGCGGGGAAATGAACCCGGTTCACCAGATTACGAGTCCACCGCTCTTAACCACTACACCACACTGGTGAGGAGACACCAGTTCAAATTCCCCACTCTGCCAGGAAGCTCACTTGGGTGACCTGGGTCTAGTCACCATCTTTCAGTCTAACCTTGCTTACAGGGTTGTCATGAGGAAAACAATGGGGGGAGAAACAGTTTATGCCACCCATAGCACCTTGGTGGAGCGGCAGGATAAAAATGTAGTTAATACATAAGTCTGGCAGTTCAAAGACCCTAAAGCACGGATAGAGGAACCTGTAGCCTTCTAAATGTTGCTAGATCACAATTCTCACAATTCCCGACTGCTAGCCATGCTGGTTTGGGCTCATGGGACTTGGAGTCCAACGAAGTCTGGAGGGCCACAGGAAAGCTTTTAATGTTTGATGTTTTGCTGTGCTTATTGTTGGAAGCCACCCAGAGTGGCTGGGGCAACCCAGTCAGATGGGTGGCAACAATAATAATTATAATAATAATTAATTATAATAATTACAATAATTCCCCACCCATGGTCCAAAGCCTGCGCATCACACCAACATTGCTTTCGAGAATGCAGTCTACAATGAAAAGATGGAGATGGTATGAAGTTACCTTATAGCCAGTTTTCCAGAAGAAGTCTCTAATCGCTCTCACCATGACGAGCCCAACGGGAAAGGTAGCATTAACGTTTTCTTTTCCTGTGGAAGTCTTGATAAAATCAGAACCTGCAAGGGTGAGAATAAAAAAAGAAAAAGTAATAAACAGATGTGTCAGCAAAATTATCATTCTGGTTCTGAGTATGTGGCAGCTATCAGAATGCTCCTTAGCTGAAAATTCAGTTATCCAAACATAAAGAATTACGCCCAAACCTCGCTGGGCACACAGATGATTCAGATATCTGAACAGCTGGAGTTTGCCTACTTCCTTACTTGTTAGCTGGTTGACAGCCGACATTTTCGGGCAGGAACCACAGAGAGAGGGAACAGGGAGAGAGATCAGACAAATCAGAGAGCAGGAGAGATTGGACAAATCAATTTTCTCTCTTTTGCTGGTTGGCTGCAGCCATTTTTCAGATGAAACCATGGAGGGAGACCACAGATTAGAAATGCCCCCATAGGAAATGGTGGAAATTGAGGGCTCTTTGTGCAAACGCTGACCTAAGAAACAATTTCCTGTGTTCAGAAAGCGAGAATCATAGAATCATAGAGTTGGAATAGACCACAAGAGCCATCGAGTCCAACCCCCTGCCAAGCAGGAAACACCATCAGAGCACTCCTGACATATGGTTGTCAAGCCTCTGCTTAAAGACCTCCAAAGAAGGAGACTCCACCACACTGCTTGGCAGCAAATTCCACTGTCGAACAGCCCTTACTGTCAGGAAGTTCTTCCTAATGTTTAGGTGGAATCTTCTTTCTTGTAGTTTGGATCCATTGCTCCGTGTCCGCTTCTCTGGAGCAGCAGAAAACAACCTTTCTCCCTCCTCTATATGACATCCTTTTATATATTTGAACATGGCTATCATATCACCCCTTAACCTCCTCTTCTCCAAGTCTGTGTACAATAAGCTTTAGATTTGTCATATGAATTTAGCACCTTAACAAACTAGAAAAAGAAAGAAGTAGGAATTGGAATGTTCCCTTTTGTGGATTTCCCACAGGCATCTAGTTGGCCAATGTGAGAAGAGGATGCCGGACTAGATAGGCCACTGGTCTCATCCAGCAGACTTGTCTTACATACTTAAATTTTACACTGTGGAGTGCTCCTGTTCAGGATCCCAGCCAGCCAGCCACACCTTTTTCAGGATACTCCATTCCACCCCGGCCCTTGGCAATCCTTCAGGGCTGTTTTTGGATTCCCGATCCCAATTTCAGTATATTATCCTAAACACTTTTTAAAAATTTTAATTCTGAAAACCTTTGGGTTCCTGCAAATTTTTCCAGTATTTCCTTCTTGGCTAGCATAACGATACAGTGTCAGAAATGAATTTCAAGAGAAGAACATAGAAAGCTGTCTTATTACTAGGACAACCTATTCCAAAGGTCCACATGAGACTCTGGCTCAGTGGCGAAGGACAGCTTCTGCATGTAAAAAGAAGCAGTGCCCAAGCAGATGCCCTCCAGATGTTTTGGGCTACCATCATCCTGGCCATTGGCCATGCTGGCTGGAACTGAATGAAGGGAAGGTCAAACTAACAGCCTTCAGTTGGGTGCCATCTACCACCAAACTACTGCCTCTCACTGAGCCCTCTCTTTAGTTGATGACCTCTTCGTCAGACAGGTAAGCCAAACTTCCTCACACCAACTCCTGCTTTTCCCTGTATTTCATTTAATTGTGGCATTTAAGCCCTTTAGCACAATACTTCCACCACCAGCACCACCCCTCCTCCTCTTTGCAGGGTAAGGTAAGTCAAAGCTTTTATAAGTCTGGTAATTAGAAGCCTCTATGGTACAGTTTCATTAAAAACTTTCATTAAACAGCATCTGCCCTTGTATAGGGTCCCCTAATCAATTTGGTCAAACAGAAGGCCTTCTAATCGGCTGTTGATAAAAATAGAAGATGAAATTTTAATTCTAATAGATTAACCACAAACTCAAAGATAGTCTTCAAAATCCATCTCGCTCCATTCTCCAGTGGATTTAACGACTATTCAGCAACTCATTACTAAATAGAACAAGATGAACATTTTCCAGTTCATTAAAGAAATGTACTATGTATTTTTGCATTGTCCTCATGATTCGTTACAGGGAGTCTTAATTACAAGATAATGGATAATGGTTATTAAACGGAGGCTCCAGTAATGAAGCTCTATTCATTTGCGAGCCTTGGAGACTGCAAAGAAGGGAAAATAAAATTACTAGCTTCAAAAGATTAACGGATCAAATTATTATTCAATTCTGAAAATCTCATTCAGACTTTGCAGAAACAAGAAGGGATTTTTTTTCACAAAAAAAAAATACTAGTATTAGGACTATAGTGATGCACTTATTTTTTTATTTTTTTTAAAAAAATAATAATATCTTAAGGCTATTAGCAGAATAATCAGCTTGAGATGTGATTATCAAACATACAGCCAATTTAGCAGCATCTTCTAACAAAGAAAACAATACATTTTTTTATTTCGTGGAACAAATTCTATTTATGATACGAGTGAGAGCTTGCTAGCAGGATTCCATAAAGAACATGGAAGATAAATGTTGCTCCCGAGCACTACAGTATAAAGGTATTATTAACATTTTATATTCCACTAATGAAAACAGAGACTTTGGAAAAAGGCGGAGGGGGGAAGGAGGGAGAGAAGCAAATGGCTTGCTTTAAAATGGAGGCCATTAAACATAATTCACACTAGCTTTATAAATAACGTATTTCTGGTCATATTGTTCAGCTGTCAGTGCCTTTTTTTTTTAAGAGTGGTAATATAAAGGGCAAAGTTTAGGAAAAGAGAAAAGGTTGAGAATCTGATTCCATGGCTTTATGGAAGGACTGTTCTTCTGTGATACAGCACCTTCTCCCTTGCATGCAGAAGGTCCCAAGTTGAATGCCTGGCATCTCCAGGTAGGGCTAGTGGAGAACCTTGCGTGAAATCCCAGACAGCCTCTGCTGGCCACTGTCATCTTCTTCTTCTTTGGCAATCACTCATAGCCAAGTAAGACTATCTTCCATAAACATGGCTTTAAAAGTGAGTCCATAGGTGACTGTGGAGGCCAATTCTGGATCCACACGTCCTTCCACAGTGGGAACATAAGTTTCCGGGCAGGAGTTGATCATGGTGAGGGTTTGCCAAGTGTGCCTTCCTCTTAGCGCATTTCTCCCTCTTGTCCTGAGTTTGAATGTCTTCAAAGCCCATGGCACCTTAGGGAAAGGCTGTTCTCCAACTGGAGCGCTTGCAGGCCAGTGTTTCCCAGTTGTCCATGTTTCACAAGCATACAGTAAGGTTGATAGTACAACAGCTTTGTAAACAAATGCTTTGGTTTCCCTGTGAATGTCCCGGTCCTCAAACACTCTGCACTTCAATCAGGAGAGCCACTGTAGAGGTGGATGAACCAATGGATTTGACTCAGCATCAGGCAATTTCCAGTGTTCCACTCAATTCCCATCAAATGGTATTCAGAGGCATGTTGCCTCCAACAGCTGGTGGAGAAGAGTCATCTGGGTTAGCAGCCATTACTAATCTTCTTCTGAAGACATCCAAGTTGGTGGTCATCACTACCTCCTGGAGAAGATCCCATAGTTGAGTCACTCTGTCCTCCTGAACATCTTGGTTGCACGTTTCTGAACCTCTCCCAATTCTACAATATCATTTCTGAGGCAAGGCACCCGGAACTGCACACAGTATTCCAAACATGGTTCCACCATAGATTTGTATAATGCCATTACGGTTATCAGCAGTTTTCCTTTCGTAGTGATCCCAAGCATAGACTTTTATCTTTTTCACAGCTGCCACACATACCGGGTCAACATCTGGGTGCACAAATTGGAGCAAGAAATGAAGGAGAAGCAGGCCAGGCCAAGGAATGTCCGGACCGCAGTTTAAGGATGCAGTTTTGGAAGACTTTAAGTATTTAAGTTCCAGCTGATGAATCCTACCACCTTGGGTGAGAAAATATAAATCCCCCAGGGTGGGTTTGCCATAAGAGAAATTGGGGAGCAAGCAGAAGGAAAATGCACACAACCGTTTGGAAACGTCATACTGGGCAACGTGTTTTTGTGGTTTCTTTTAAATCCTTCCTGGCCTATGTCTAGAAAGAGAAGGAAGACTACAATGTGAACTCACCACTACGCCACTCAGTTCAAACAATGGCCCCTTTTGCATTTGTAAAAACGGTAACCATTTACATGATTAAAACTGGGAGAGTGGTTTTCAGCTAGCTATATCCAAAAACAATATTATGGTCCCATTATTAAGCAGTAAAGAATAATAAGCAGCATAGCAATCACAGAGTAATCACAATCTTTACGTTTCAAAGTGCCATAAAGACCCTGGGGACGTGATTATCTCCTGATAACCTCAGACTGCTTAAAGTTACTTTACTCTTAATAAAGAATAAGGACACAGTCTGCAATTTAAAATAATGCAGAGCAATCTGGCTGATGCATAATCTTTTGTATCACAGTTTTCACTGCAATCCTTTCAACCGCACTAATGAAAGTCCAAATTGGATGGCCCCGCGACGGAGTGTTAACCAAAAGCAACACACTCCTCCCTCCCCCCGTGAGTGTAAGGGGTGGGGATCCTCTTGGGGATCTTATATCCCCCAACCTATGTGAATCAAGTCTCGCAAGAAAGCCTGCAGAGGGCACAAGGGCTGCTGCGCTCCCGTCCTGCTTGCAGACTTTCCGCAGGCATCTGTTTGGCCACTGTGAGGACTAAATAAATCCATCAGGGTCCTTCTTAGGTTCTTAAGGCTCCTTGCGGTTTCAAAGCCCCTTGCACAGCACTTCACACGGGGCTTTGCAGGCTCCACTGACCAGCAGGGCCTGCAACCCCCCCACCCTTTCAGCCCAACTGCATTTTAAACTGCCCCACATCTGAGATCATATACGATGCCAAGTGTAGGGGCGGGCTGCCCTGGCTTGGCTGAAATGGCCTCTTGGGTCCAATGGGGTAGTCTGGCATGGCCCTGAGGCGTGCAAGCTGGAGATTCCTCAATGCTGTTTCAACCCAACCAAGGCCGGCCTGATACGTTTCATTGGCTGACCTGGAACAGGAAACACTCCCCCACCCCCATGCATAGACACATCCTCGTGAGTTAAGGTACATGGAACTCCTGAGCTTGCACAGAATTGGCACTGACTATTTTAATTCGGATCGTTTTTTAAAAAAACAAACACTAGCCACTTTGCTGTCTGCCTCATATTACCAAAAGGCCAAAGATATGAGATATCACACACCCACACCACGCATTCTCCTAAAGGGAGCTCAGGGCAGCTAACTAAAATATAGTATATGCAACAACAGAACAAGAAACTTGACTTAAAATATTAATGAAACGGCACAAAACACCCATAACGAAACAGAGTAACACAACAGCAGTATCAGCAGGGAGTGGAAGAGTGTGGCATCAGGGGGGAAGTCATACAGTTGGAGAGTTACAGCGCCTGCTGTGGCTGTAGAGACAGATACGGGAGAGACATGTTTTGTTGCAGCTGGGGCAGATGAAGGCATCCGGTTGTGCTGCTGCAGATGCACCAGGGCATTTCTTCTCTCCGTGCTCCTCCCAGCCGTCATTCCTCCTCTGGTCACTGCTGTGGATACACAACCTTGACCGTGTGTCTCCAGGCAGTTTGACGTCGTCTGCAAGGGATTCCCACATGGCGGAGTAGTTGAATTGTTTCTTTAAATCTAAAGGTTCATCATTGTTTCACCCAATGTGTATACCTTTAAGGGGCCAGAGCAAGGGCCAGAGCAAACTAACGAGATCCAGCTTTACAGCTGTGAAGCATAGCAGGTGCTGCTGAGTTGCATTGATTAAGCTGTGTCGGGAATTGGCTGCAGTATATAAGGAGCAGCACCTAGCTCTGCCATTCACCCTGGGGATGGGTTGGTGGTTGGGTCGTGTTTGTTTGTAGAAGTATTTAGTTTTTAAGGAGTTTTTGTTTTCCTTATTAAAAACTTGTTTAAGTTACTTTTGAGTCCTTTACTTTTTCTAATGCATGGTCTCCCCAGCAAGCTCTCTGCAGCGTTACTACACTGCGAAACGCCAACAGGGGTTACTGTCACCAGTCTTCATGTCATATCTGGACACCTTAATTACACAGAGTTGGTCTGCCATTGGGCTTGGTGCCTAAAGCCAGCTCTCCATAGAGCACATTCTTAAGGGATCCTGCCCTCGTCCATTCTGTGGACATGACGAAGCCAGCGTAGACATCGCTGAGACAGCATTGCGATCATGCTGGGAACATGCGCTTTGGGAGAGCACATCTTTGTTTGAGACTGTCCTGCCATGTGGTGCCCAAAATCTTCCTGACATATAGCCAGGGTCAAATTACTTGTACGGTCTTACCCTAAGATGGACACCTCGCTTAACCTCATGATAGGGTCAACACCAAATCCCCAGATTACGAGTCTACCGCTCCTAACCACTACACCACACTGGCTCTCAGGTCCTAGGTTCAATCCCTGGCATTTCCAGGTGGGACCAGGAATGTCCTGGCTGAAAATCCTAATTAGGAGCCACTCCTAATCAGCGTAGGTGCCGACAATGCTAAACTAGATGGATCAGTGATCTGACAAGGCAGCTTGTTATGTTTCTGAGATTCGGTGTATATGATACACTGCATTGAACAACTTTTTATTTTTAAGCCCATCTTCCAAATGTATTCATTTGCTCGTAACCTAGCCTTCCTTGAATAGCTCTGAGGAACTTATATGGGGCTCTCTGGCAGTCTCTCCCAATCGAGTCCATACCAGCTCAGCTTCAACAAATCGACAATGCCGGATGTTCCCAGACGATTCCCTTCAACTCATATTGCACGGAGCTACGGAACATCTCCAGCAACTCGATTTAACTTTGATGCTTTCCAGTGTCAGCAGGAAGTTGTTAACTAATTTTATTAATAAAAGCCTATTGTCTACCAAACTTGGGGGAAAGTTGCTGAAATGGAAAAATGAGCTGCTTGAAATGGATTTAGAAAAAATATATTACACTGAACAAAGCAAGCCGGGAAATTAGGCTCCTTTATCAGGCTCTGAAAGTGCTATGAATTTTAAACATAACTTTTTTTTTAAAGGCAGATATATATATTTTTTTAAAAAAACACACACGCGCAACCAAGATCACCACACTTCAATGTCAACTTGAGTGTATTTTTCAATGGTTTCTGATAAAAGCACTCGACTTGCAATAAAAGTTCATGCCTTGAAGGAAGGCAGAAGTTATCTTTGCTTTGAAACCTTTAGGCTTTAAGTATAAATGCCTCGACTGCATCAACCCTCCCTTCCACACACACAAAGTCTGCACCAAAGACATTAAAAAAATTATTTGCAAGGGATAGAAGTGATGAAACTTACAAAAGCAAATGTTTGTCCTTGTTAGCTATCCATTTCCACATCGCCATGAGCATACATGGCATTCTACAGAATCGGATATCGTGGGACAAGTGCCTGCCCCAAAGAGCGTACAGGCTGTCTTTTCATAATGAGGGAGGGAGAACATGGAAAGGTGGGTGGGAGAGGCAGGGGGACTGTGTCCATGGACATTTCAGTATCTACCCCCATATCTATAAGGAATATAGAATATTCTATATAGAATATATCTGTAAGGAATTTCAGTGGTTCTTAAGGATATCTAATGCAATTAGGTCTTTATCAACAGAAAATAACAACACTCTGGTTCGCCATACTCCAGCTAAGATGCCACTGACAAGGTAAAATGTAAAGGACCCCTGGATGGTTAAGTCCAGTCAAAGGCGACTATGGGGTTGCAGCGCTCATCTCGCTTCCAGGCCAAGGGAGCTGGCGTTTGTCCACAGACAGCTTTCCGGGTCCTGTGGCCAGCAGGACTAAACCGCTTCTGGCACAACGGAACACTGTGACGGAAACCAGAGCGCATGGAAACACTGTTTACCTTCCCGCCACAGTGGCACCTATTTATTTACTTGCACTGGCGTGCTTTCAAACTGCTAGGTTGGCTGGGACAGAGCAACGGGAACTCACCCCGTCGTGGGGATTCAAACCTCCAACCTTCTGATCGGCAAGCCCAAGAGGCTCAGTGGTTTAGACCACAGCGCCACCCGCATCCCTTTACCTTTTTTATGCTGCTGAAACTGACTACTAGCTCCACCCTCCCCTTCTAGCTTATCACTCTGGATTCCTCCCAAGCAGACGAAGGCTGCATCGAGTGGGTGAGCTCCTCCTCTGGGCCTGTCTGGCCTATTGCTCCACAATGTGCAGGACTCGCCTCAATTGAGGTGTCAGAGTGGGAGGTGAGCAAGCAGGACTGGGACTGCTCTGGTGCTGCGTAGCTAGGGCAATCTGACTTCTCTCTATCTGAGTCTGCACTCACACTGTGACTCTCAGCCTCTGACCCTGTCCTGTATGGTCCTCCTACTCCTGACCCCCCTTGATTGCTCAAACCCCCTGCTTCCAGCACCTCCCAGCTCCTTCCTTCTGCAGACTGCCCTTTCCCACCACCAGGCTCCAGGACCTAAAGTCTTCTTCTTCTGTGCCCTCCTTGGGGGGCTTTTGGGCAGGCGGCTCCCACCCCTCTTCCTCATCCAGTCAGTCCTAGACACTCTGCACTAGAACATCTACCGTTTCCTCCTTCTGTGTCTGTGTTGCATATACAGGAAACCACCATATGCAGTTCTGCTGAAGCACAATCGCCACACACAAAATCAGAGCACTGCTGAGTGATCGCTGTAAACACAGGAGGGAGGCTGCATTTAGCATTCCTGGCTGCAAGTTTATTTAAAATAATGTTATGCCAGCCCTTCGCTAAAACAACAGACACCTCCCAGGGTGGTTTACTACAAGGCAATAAAAACAAAGAAACATAAAAACCCAACAAATATGGACAAACAAACAATAAATCAAAATCGGGAAAAACGGCAGCGGAGAAGACACAACCCAACAATTCAGTGTGAAAAACAGAACTTCACAGCCAGCTTGTTTGAGATCAGAGATGGGGAACCAGGAGCACTCCAGATATGGCTGGACTACAACTTCCGTCATCCCAGACTTTTGGCCATGCTGGCTGGGGCTGGAGCCCCAGCAATGAGAGGCAGGTTGCAAGTCTCTAACCCCTGGGTGAAACAGTACTGAGACTAATTGGTGAATCGTAAGCATAATTCTATACTAGATGACAGAGGGCCTAGAAAGCTTCTTCACCAGGTGCCAAAATGACTTCAGAGGGCATTTCGCAGGCAGGGGGCCATGACCAAGAAGGCTCTGTCTTTGGGGGAAAGGGATGCAGCTCAGTAGAAAAGCATCTGGTTTGGTCCCAAATTCAACCCCACAGCATCTCCAGGGAGGGCTGAGGAGAGACTCCTGCCTGAAACCCTGGACAGCTGTTTTCGGCCAAGTGTATACACTATTCAGCTACATGGACCAATGGCCTAACAAGACAAGTTCCTATTTTCTCTTCAATCACCATTTGCTTGCCTAACTTATCAATCTTATTATCAAAGTTTTAAATGTTCATAGATGTTTCGAATGTGGCTTCTTTATGTCTTTTCTATTTTTTAAAGGGCACCGTTTGGCTGCTTTGCTGTTTGTGAGCCTGGGCTCCTTTGGTAGGGAAGGCGTAGGGAAAATTCCCCTTGGGCTTTCGAGTACGGAGGCTCATGCCAAGTTCCCAGAAGGCCAGGCTTTATTCAGCAATGCATTGTAGGACAGAGTCCAAAGAGCCTGAGGGAACTTTCCATTGCGACACAGGAAAAATAAACGTCACGTCGGCTGTTTGCCCTCACTATTGTCTTCCTCCATCCAACATACACTCAGCCCATTTTCTTTCACTGAACATGCAGACACCTCCTCGTGCCTTATCTGGAGTTGTTCTTCACTCTAACAGTCAGCGTTCGATTCCTCCTAAACTGGTTCTTACTGGTTTTATATGGTCAGACTGCCCTCTTGCACACGTGATGCCGATAATGGGTTTTCCATTCCACGTCAATGGTCAGCAAAGAAATCCGGCAAGCAAGATGGCGGCGAGGGCGTCCAGGTCACCAAAGATGACCACCAAAGATGTTCCGCCGGGTAGCTGACGTTTCTTGAGGAAACTTGGGTCCCAAGTTCTCAAAGCATTTAAAAAGCAACTCTCTTCAAACCTGCCCACCCCTGCCAGCAGCTTTGTAGCATGAGGGAACTGAAGAAACAGCATTCGATCAAGCACTTCAGAGAATCCACACCCTGCCTTTCTCAAGGCATTTGAAGTGCCCTGGGAGATCCTTGGCTCTTGTGCCTCACCTGCTTCTGCTTCTTCTTGCCCTTGTTCTTTGAAAGGCAGGAGCCGTTTGATCAACGAGTGGCCCAGATCAAGTCTTTTGCGACTTCAAAACACAGCTCTCATTTGTACCTTTTCCCGCCTCCTAACATCCAGCTGACTTCGTCCGGGAGAGTTTGGGCTCCGGAGGACAAATGAAACTTATTTAAATAGCTTTATATTAAAATAGTCCATCATAAGCATTAACATGCAACCCCTGTCCCTCAAAAGAATAAAAAAGCCCACTCCAAAAAAAAAAAAAAAGAAAGAAATTAGCACAAGGGAATTAAATATTTATATCAAATACAACTCTTATATATCTCTCTGGAGATAGGGGGCGGGCGGGAATCTTGTCGGAAAATAAAGTTTAAAAGAATGGGTGGGAGTGATAATTTCTTTTCAAAAGGGGGGGGGGAGTTTGTTCTTTTCTCCTGCAACTGATTTGCGGACTAAAATATCCATTTGGAAACGCCAAGCATCTGTTTGGTGGCAGCTGTAAGTAACATTACCCACACTCAAGACGATTTATATCTTTCCCTTTTATTAAAAAATAAACAGGCCCCTTTAAATTATTCACCAGCAAATTAAAACAGACACAAGCGCAGCCGCAGCCGCAGCGAGGGGGGTGGCTCAGGAACCCAAGAGAGGAAGAGAACCCAAAACTACCTCTGGAGGGAAGACAAGCCAAGACCTCTTCCATTGGACTGAGCAGCCCGCAATTCATGCACTGACCCAACCAATTTTCAATACAAGAGAAGCTCTGAAAGCTCAGATACCGTATCAAAAGCTGCATCTATAAATAATAAAAACACACACAGAGAGGTGCCAACTCTGCAAGTCTTTTCCTCCCTTCACAAAGCAGGCTGCGTGATATCTGACTTTGGTTTTCATTGCACCTTTTCAAGGGTTTTGGACCTTCCTCTCCCCCTGCCCGTCTTGCTGGTTTCCCTATTCACCACAAGCATTGTCCGCTTGTTTTCTGAATGGGTTTCAAGTGTTTTATATAACTGTGCTTTAAATTCAGCTCCAGTGTCTAAATACAGAGATGCGGGAGTTTTCCTTCTAAAGAGAGTTGGACCTCAGTAGCAGCTGCTGCCAAAGCACCATCCTTTTAATGCCCTTTTAAAATGTGGGGAATTTTTTCGGGGGGTGGGGAGGGGTTATTGGGTTGTTTTTATTTTGGTTGTGTATTTTGTATTTTTATAATGTTGTTTCGTCTTGTAACTGCCCTGAGACCTGCGGGCATAGAGTGACATACAAATGTTAACAACAACAACAGACCTCCTTCTTGGAAATTGCACAGCAATCCACAGCGAAACAGCCTTCCCAGCCCAACCTCACTTACTTGGGAAGCCTGGCATGGGACTGTAGGCCTTATTCAAGGCTGTATAAAAATGAGGCATGGAATTGATTAAAGTGGATTGGGAGAGGTTTTCATCCTCTCTTGTGCTACTAGTACCTGAGGACTTCCAATGAAGCTGAATAGAGTGGTTCAGGACAGAGGCAAAATCTGTACCACACTTCTAAAGCACTATTATACCACTTTAAACAGTTAAGGCTTCCCCCCAAAGCATCCTGGGAACCGAAGTTTGTCAACGGAGCTGAGAGTTGTTACCTATTCCACACGCAGAGCTACAACTCTCAGAGTTCCTGGGGCAACTCAGTCAGCAGAGCATGAGATTATTAACCTAAGGGTCGTGGGTTTGAGCCCCATGTAAAAAATTCCTGCACTGCAGAGGGCTGGACTCGATGACTCTTGGGGTCCCTTCCAACTCTATGATTCCCGGGAAGAGGGCTTGATCATTAAACCACTCTGGGAATGCTGCCCCTCTGAGAGAAATAAAGGTCTCCTGGCACCTCTCAGGACCCTTAAAAAATACAGTTCCCAGAATGCTTTGAGAGAAGCCATGAGGCGGTTTAACAGGGCTTTAAATTTATGGTGCAGATGTAGCCAGAAAAGAAATAAGTAGTTATTCTTCTCACAGCGCATGATCTATTGCATGGGTAAGCAAACTAAGGCCCAGGGGCCGGATCCAGCCCAATCGCCTTCTAAATCCGGCCCGCGGACGGCCCAGGAATCAGCATGTTTTTGCATGAGTAGAATGCGTCCTTTTATTTAAAATGAATCTCTGGGTTATTTGTGAGGCATCGGAATTCATTCATCCCCCCACAAAAACAAATATAGTCCGGCCTCCCACAAGGTCTGAGGGATAGTGGACCGGCCCCCTGCTGAAAAAGTTTGCTGATCCCTGGTGGACTTTACCTCCACCAGAGGCTTTCCTTGTCCAAGGTGCTGGTTCAGCAACCAGCCTCTTTTTAATGTCCTTCCATTAGTGCTGGCTTATTATTACTATTTACTGCATTTATACACTACTTTTATCTTCCAAGGACCTCGTGGTGGTGGTTCTCTCCCTCCCCATTCCATTCCAATCCTCCCAACAAGCCCATGAGGTAGATTAAGGCTAAGAGATGATGACAGGTCCAAGGTCACCCAGCGAGCTTCATGGCTGAGTGGGGATTCGAACCCTGGCCTCCCGGGTCCTATTCCAATACTCTAACCATTACGCCATACTGGCTTCCAACCAAGGGCTCGTTTCTCAGAATTTCTGAGGAGAAGGAAACGCTCCGCTTTCACAGTGTGGTCTGATGTGTTTGGCCGCTGCACTCGATTCAAACGGAAACAAAAACACGCTTAGCCGCTAACAAAGCCGCAGATCGATGAAAGCTATTGTGTATATTTAAAAATGGGAAGCTGCCACGGTGCTGCTATAACAATGCGGGCTGAGGAGGGAGGGGGGATAGTGTTAACAGCAGAGCCATCTGCTGTACTGCAATGAAACTGCATTTCAAAAAACACAGGGTGGAAAGGAGAGGTGAACTTCAGAACTTATTTTTATTTAAGGAAAAATCAAAACAAAGATTTTGAGAACCCCGCAGTGTTAAATTAACCAGCAGCCCCGCTCTAGAAGTTATGTAGGAAAGGCTGCTAATTCTGCAGGGCTAACTGCCCACTTAACGGTTATTTTCTGAATTTGTTCCCTACCCTTCACCGTAAGGTCCGAGTGAGGGTTACAACAATATAAAAATACATTAAAACTAGTTTCAAAAATTAGGAACTGGAAGAATAGGGTGGGTCCTGAATATCTATGGGTAGTGTTTAACCAGGAGTTATTCAAAGTAAACCCACTGAAATTAATGAACATGATGAAGCTAGGCTCATAAATTTTAATACGTCTACTCTGAGTAAAGCTAAGCTGAATACCACCCTTTATTTTAGGAGTCAAAGGGGAGGGTGGAGAGGTACATCATCGGGTCTGCCTGGGAACTGGGTCATGGTACCTGGTATCATGGATGTTCAAGCTTTTTGGTTCAAGTATTCCTACAGTGTCCCCTAGTCCTGCTATAGTAGATCTGACTGCTCTTCATATGGCCTCTCTTTCATCTTGCCTTGGCGCACTCCCACAATCTGGGCTGCAGTGGGCCTTGTTGCCCAAAAACAGTCGGTCATAACAGCCATTTATTATATCATACCCTCCAACATGGGACGCGGGTGGCACTGTGCGTTAAACCACAGAGCCTAGGACTTGCCGATCAGAAGGTTGGCAGTTCGAATCCCCATGATGGGGTGAGCTCCCGTTGCTCTGTCCCTGCTCCTGCCAACCTAGAAGTTCAAAAGCATGTCAAAGTGCAAGTAGATAAATAGGTACCGCTGTGGCAGGAAGGTAAACGGTGTTTCCGTGTGCTGCTCTGGTTCGCCAGAAGCGGCTTAGTCATGCTGGCTACATGACCCGGAAGCTGTACGCCGGCTCCCTCGACCAGTAAAGCGAGATGAGCACCGCAACCCCAGAGTCGGCCACGACTGGACCTAATGGTCAGGGGTCCCTTTACCTTTACCCTCCATCATGTCCAGGCCAAAGACTGTGTGAGTCAAATGACCTGCGCAAGATCGCAGTCCCGAGGAAAGTGCAGATGATGCAGGGTGGGGGATAAAAAGCAACTAGCAATTGTATTTATTAAATAATAATAATAATAATAAATAATGGAAGTTACCTGCCATCATGGCTACAAGACTTGCTTTGTAGACATTAGTAAGCGATCCCAGCTCTCCTGTCCCCAAAATAGTTTTCATATGAGCTTCTCCACAAGCCTGACGACACTGACGTATTTCTTCATAGAGACCTAGCAGAAAGGAATTTCTTTTGGTTAATAATAATAATAATAATAATTTTAAATTTATAGCCTAACCATCTTGCTGGGTTTCCCCAGTCATTTTGGGTGGCTTACAACTTATATAAAAACACAACTAAGCATTGAATGTTAAAAATCAAAATATCCTATACGAGCAACAAACCAACCAATAGAAACCAATAACAACAATAACAACAGGCTCTTCTTGTGTTCTTAACACAGAAGGACAGCAAGTAGCTGGATTCCCTCTTCTGCCAACCCCTAGCGAGACTAGCCCCTGTTTATTTATTGGCTGGCTAGCAATTTGTAAATACCCATCCCCCCCCAATGCTGTGAGTGTGTTAATTGCCTCTTCCTCCTGCTATTAGACAGCACACTTGCTTTGAAATTCTATGACGCACTCTGTATTCGTAAAATTCGTAATGTGGGTGAAAAACGTTCTTGATTCTCCCCAGCAGCAGCACCCTCAGTTTCTCCTTTCTTTCCTTTCCCCCTTTTTAGAGCTTTTTAAAAAGCCCATGGCAAAGTTGAGGGTCGTGCTTGATGGATGGCTGGTGGCCGTTCGGAACAAGTTTCCACGTTCTTAATACATTTCAAAAATTGCTGAAAATGTTAAGTACTTTAGTGTACGTCCAATTACGCCAAGCCTTAAGTTAAATCTGCTGTTACCTATTGTTGAGTATCTTCGCGCCACTTGAACTATAATTTGTCTAAGCCTGGTCTTTTAACAATTATTTTAAGTGCTCTCTAATGGATTGGAATATAAAAGCAACTGCTTTGTGTCGGCTCGCTCTTTGAGTTTAGGAGCTGAGTCCTTGCACTGGAGTTACCGAACTCCTTTCTGATAGATGACTTTCCCCTAACAATTTTCCATTAGTGCAAAGAAAATGTTAAAAACACACACAATTTTTCTCTCTTGCATTTACTTCCCCCCATCCCCACTAATATACCACGACCAAGGGACAAAGAACGTGATGTAGCTCTGAACATGGGCTTCAGTCCTAAAATGTTAGCTTAAGGAGCAGCCACCATCACTTCTGTAGAGTGGCTTGAATGATGTAGGATGTGTTATCAGGGGAGCAGGGGACGGGAAGTTTTCCTCTTCTGAATTTCCTGTTTATTTATTTTTTGTGTCTGCACCCTACGTCAGGCATAGGCAAACTCGGCCCTCCAGATGCTTTGGGACTACAACTCCCATCATCCCTAGCTAACAGGACCAGTGGTCAGGGATGATGGGAATTGTAGTCTCAAAACATCTGGAGGGCCGAGTTTGCCTATGCTTGGCCTGTGTTTTCCTCAAGGAGCTCAAGGTGGTGGTTGTGATTCTTCCCCTCCTCATTTAATCTCCACAGTAGGTTAGGTGAGAGGCAGGAAGTAGCTGAAGGTCACCCAGTGGTGATAATTCTTTATTATTGCAAATCTATCTCACCTGTTCTCCAAGGTGCTCAAGATGGCGTACATAGTTCGACCCCCCCGCCCTTTTTACCCTACTCCTGTGCAGTAGGTCTGCTGAGAGATGGTAACTGGCCCCAGGTCATCCCGTAAACGTTGTGGCTGAGTGGGGATTTGAACTCTGGCATCCAAGGTCCTAGCCCGACACTTTTACCACCACATCTTAGGATCCAAGCTTTGAACATCTAGCCTCTGGATATGGAAGAGTGCAGCCTCTCCCAAAATAACCTAACACATTGGAGAACTGGGCCACAACCAACAAAAATAATTTCAATAGAGAGGCATGTAAGGTTCTGCACTTAGGCAGGAAGAACTGGATGCGCAAATACAAGATGGGGGACACCTGGCTTGCCAGTAGTTCATATGAAAAGGATCTAGGGGTCTACGTAGATCACAAGCTTCACATGAGTCAACAGTGAGTTGAATTCTGGGCAGCACATTTAAGAAGGATATTGGCATCTTAAAAAGCAGAGACATCACCGTGCCAACAAAGGTCCGTATAGTGAAAGCTATGGTTTTCCCAGTAGTGGTGTATGGAAGTGAGAGCTGGACCATCAAGTAGGCTGATGGCCGAAGAATTGATGCTTTTGAATTATGGTGCTGAAGGAGACTCTTGAGAGTCCCATGGACTGCAAGAAGATCAAACCTCTCCATTCTGAAGGAAATCAGTCCTGAGTGCTCACTGGAAGGACAGATCCTGAAGCTGAGGCTCCAATATTTTGGCCACCTCATGAGAAGAGAAGACTCCCTGGAAAAGACCCTGATGTTGGGAAAGATGGAGGGTACAAGGAGAAGGGGACGACAGAGGATGAGATGTTTGGACAGTGTTCTCGAAGCTACCAGCATGAGTTTGACCAAACTGCGGGAGGCAGTGGAAGACAGGAGTGCCTGGCATGCTCTGGTCCATGGGGTCACGAAGAGTCGGACACGACTAAACGACTAAACAACAACAACAACAAGATGCTCTGGGAGCCCTGAAGAACAGGATACAAATGCTCGAAATGAAATGAGTTTTAAAAAACTGCTCCTGCTTCACTCCTCGGCTGGGCGTAAGTGGGGCAAACAACCTATGAAACCACAAGTTAAGCTTGGTGTCCCATAACATCAGCAGCCCAGGATCCTGGTAACAAGCCAGGATCATTTGCCAGCTTTAAAACACAGCTTGGCGTCAGCCTTTGAAGGTGAGCTTCTTAAGGAGAAACAGGCCACGATCCCAGGTTTGGGCACTATATGAAGCCAAGCTTAACAGCAGCAGGGCTTTCTCACTTGTGCCAGAGGAGGAGCACACAGTGAGAGCAATGGGGGCACTTGCACCAGCACACCACTTGTGCAAAGATACCAGAAGAGAAACCCTAGCTTATCATGATGTGCAACACACGGCCAATGTCAAATCTGCATGGTATGGTAGTTAGAGCATTGGACTAGGAGTTGCCAGGTCTTGAAGCTGACTGGGTGACCTCAGGTGACCCAGGTGAAACTTGGCTTGAGAGCAGTACATGTGAAAAGGATCTAGGAGTCTTGGTTGACCACAAACTTGACATGAGCCGACAGTGTGACACGGCAGCTAAAAAAGCCAATGCAATTCTGGGCTGCGTCAATAGGAGTATAGCATCTAGATCAAGGAAAGTAATAGTGCCACTGTATTCTGCTCTGGTCAGACCTCACCTGGAGTACTGTGCCCAGTTCTGGGCACCACAGTTCAAGAAGGACACTGACAAACTGGAACGTGTCCAGAGGAGGGCAACCAAAATGGTCAAAGGCCTGGAAACGATGCCTTATGAGGAACGGCTAAGGGAGCTGGGCATGTTTAGCCTGGAGAAGAGGAGGTTAAGGGGTGATATGATAGCCATGTTCAAATATATAAAAGGATGTCACATAGAGGAGGGAGAAAGGTTGTTTTCTGCTGCTCCAGAGAAGCGGACACGGAGCAATGGATCCAAACTACAAGAAAGAAGATTCCACCTAAACATTAGGAAGAACTTCCTGACAGTAAGAGCTGTTCGACAGTGGAATTTGCTGCCAAGGAGTGTGGTGGAGTCTCCTTCTTTGGAGGTCTTTAAGCAGAGGCTTGACAACCATATGTCAGGATGGTGTTTCCTGCTTGGCAGGGGGTTGGACTCGATGGCCCTTGTGGTCTCTTCCAACTCTATGATTCTATGATTCTAGGTGAGCTGCTACCTCTCAGTGTAACCTACCCCACAACGATAAAATGGTGCGGGTCGGGGAGATAACTGTGTGCGCTCGTCCCTTGAGCTCCCCGGAGGAAGGGAGGGTGGAAATAAAAAAAATAGCCTGTGTGAGTTCAGCAGAACATTGTCTACGACGAAGCTACTTGGTAAAAGAGGCCCTTTAGCACCACATCCTCCAGCTAAAGAAATGTTGCATTGTAATGGAAGGATGCTAATTGTACGAACACAGAGCTTAGTTACTGGAGCACTGTCAGCATTTAAAGGCAAACCATTCAAGGTACATTAAGAGAAAACCAATTACAGAGAAATGCCTTCTCCTACTGTATTAAAAAGCTTGCTAATTAATAGCATTCCGGGGAGACAACTCGCAACAGCAATCTAAAGGGTACTGAGGATGCACTGAGATTCTGCGAACACCAATTAGAAAACACAGAGATTTTGTTGTCAGGAACCAAACACACTTTCCTTCTTTTTTTCCTTTTTTAAAAGTAATGCTAGGCCAACAACCCCTCGAGTTCTTTTTAACAATTCTGTTTGGAAATAATTAGAGCGCTGGCACCCATGTTAGTTTCCTTTCCCCTCCCCATTTCACATGAAGTTAAGACAAAAGAGGGGGAAAATTTATTTTTCACAATATTCCTTTGCGGAAGGAAAGCTTTGTGAAAAAGAAAAGGAAATCTTGCCGATACACAGGCCTGATCGTTGTCAGCGACAAATGCATTGGGGTAACGGGCTTTCCCCCGCCACCACCAGGCAGGCGGCAGCAAACTGTGCAAAAAGAGAACAGAGGCTCTCAGGTTCAAAACCCACATAGCCAGGGAAAAGAATCAGGAAAAAGACCTGTGCTGATTCTGGGCTCAAATCGAAGTGCTGGCATGGTACAAATAATAAAATTATTATGATTACGACTGTTATCATTATTATCAGTTGTGCTCAACTATAAAAAAGTTGAAATACAAATAGTTAAACAACATTGGGTAATTTTTGGCTCATAATATCCAGAGCCTGAGGTAACCCAAGGAAGCTGGAAGACCGGAGATTCAGGACTGTCCAAAGGAAGCAGTTTTTCATTTGGTGCATTGTTAAATTGTGGCATTTGCTACCTTAAGATGTAGTGATGGCTGCCATTTTGGATGGCTTTCAAAGGAGATCAGACAGATTCATGGAGGATATCCACGGGTCATGATGGCTATATTATCTCCAGTATCAGAGGCAGTACTGCATATGCCTCTAAATAAATACCAGTTGCTGGGGGTCACCATGGGCACGTGCTATTGTGTACATTTCCTGGGCAACCAGTTGGCCAATGTGAGATCAGGACGCTGGACCTGCAACCATTTTTCTGTCAGGACTCCCTTAATGCTCACCTTCCCACTGGCCTGTCAGGACTAAAGTTCTGTTAATGACGATGTCTATCTCTCTGGCGCCATCTTCCACGGCGAGGCGGATCTCCTCCAAGCGGGTTTTCAGAGCCGTCTGTCCTGCTGGAAATCCAGTTGCCACTAAGAGAAAAACACACACAGTGGAAGTTATTAGTCTTGGTGCGAGCAGAGAGATAGCAGGGGGGCAACAGGCATGAGCCTGCCAAATCTATAGAACTTGTTCACCACAGTCAGGTACTTCCCACAATCCAACCATCCACAATCCCTCCCAAATTTCCAGTCTTTCTTTTCCCTCAACAAAAGGAGGAAGTGTGAAAGTAAGAGGTTAAACTAGCACCACACATGAGACTCTAAAACAGAAGAGGCCATCATGGTGCCCTTCAGGTCTGATGGACTACAACTCCCATAATTCCTTGCTGTTAGGTTGCGCAGGCTGGGTTTGATGGGAGCTGGCAATCCCTGGTTCACACATCAATGATTTTCAAGCATTCTGCCCTCATGTAATTGAGGAAAACAGAGCTGCAACAAGCAAATTAACTTTCATCAGCAGTGTCATAGCTGTCAACGTTTCCCTTTTTTTAAGGAAAATTCCCGTATTCTGAATAGGATTCCTCGCAAGAAAAGGGAAAAGTTGACAGCACTATGATCAGCATCACATGCATACATAATCTTATTTGTATGCCACTTTTCCACAGCTCAAACCATGCTCAGGGTGGCTTACTAGATAAAAAAACCCCCACATAACTACAACATAACAAAAGTAGTCATAAACGATAAACAAACTATTTAAAAATACAAAACCAAACTGACCAATTTCCACGTAAATTTCACAACAAAATATAAATTAAAACACAAAAAGCAAACGCACAACAACAACAAAAACCCCAAACAGTGGAACACATTGTTGCCGCAGCCCCTATACCAGGGGTGACTAATCTTCTTTGGCCTGGGGGCCACATTCATCCCTCGTAATCCTCCAAGGGCCGCATAATGGGAATGTATGCAGTCAAGTCAGGATCCACATAAGCACAGGAGGAAAGTTTACCTGAAGCTACTGGGATGTCACAGCCAGCAGCCTTCAGTGCTTTCACTGCATCAGCGACTCTTGCTGGATAGACGCAAACGGCAGCAGTAGTAATGCCTGCAAACAGATCGAGAATATGGTCCACTTTAGTTTCCGACTCACTTTCAGGGCCAGCCTTGCCACAAGGCAGGGCAAGGCCCCTCTCCACCATCAGAGGGCGGCAAATTGCCAAATGAGTAGATTTTCTATATATAATTTCCATGGTGGGGCATCATTTTGCTTTCCTGTTTCACAAACGGTGACCCCAAGGGCCCCTCTCTCCCATTCCCCAAAGCAAGAATTCAGTGTTGAGAACTTAGATATTGGATATATTAAGAACGTAAGAACTGTGTTCTGCTGGTTCAGGCCAAAGGCCCATCTAGTCCAGCATCCTATTCCCACAGTGGCCATCAGCCTTCTATCCACTTCTGAGTCCCCAAAACTGGCATTTGGGGGCACGGCGCCTCTGATAATGGATGCAGAACAAAGCCACATCTTATTATGTACTTCCCGCTTCTCTTGAGCATTGAGAAGTTCCAGAGTTTTGTATCCCCGCAACACACCAGACAGCTACTGCGTTTCTGTAATACTAGCTTTATTTGCCAGTATGAAGTCAGGTCACAACTGGAGACGAAGATCCCCCTTTAGAACTTACAGAAGTTCTCTTTCGCGGGTTTTTGCTTTTTACTCTGACGCCTTTTTTTAAAAAAAAGAATGTCCCGAGCCATATTTCGTACGCCTTTGCTGCGAATCTGTAGACCTCCCAGAAAACCTTTTGCTTATGGGTGGTATAAAAATGTTGTAAATAAAATAGAATTCTTCATTTTGTAGAAGAACCTTTATTTAACAAAAACTATACAGTGTGAGAATAGCCTTATTTGTAGCATGGGAGATACTCACTGAAAAAGCGAGGCAACACGGCTGAAAAACCTGCATTATACTGCCACCTAGCTATTTTATTGTCTCTGACGGAGATTTGTTTAGCAGGAGACTGAACGTGGGACCTTTTGCAGAAAAAGCAGGTGCCTCGAAAAGGCAGGCAGACACACGCCCCACTACTCACCAAAACCTTATAAATGGGTGGTGATGGGAGGCAGGGAGACTGTTTGAAGATTATTGGGCTTACTCTTTCCATGATCCGGGCAACAGGAGATCTATGGGTCATATTTATGCCACTTTCCCATGAAAACATTCACTCACAAAGTGATTTACAACAAATAAAAACCAGAATGCGTCTCAAAACCAACCACCACGAGTAAAATTCCATAACAAAATGTTAGCAAATATAACAATGCACCAAAAGGGGGGCAACATTTCGGATGTTGATTGAATGTTGATTGCACAAAATTGGAAGACTACCAACTAAAGAACAATGGCAAGAGAAGTTGATGAACTACGCAGAACTGGCAAAAATGACAGACAGACTAAGAGAAAAAGACAACAGAGACTTTGGAAAAGATTGGGAACCATTCATATTATATTTGCAGAAACAAAGAAAGTCAAAGACTTGATGGCAGGATTTAAATAAACATTCACATTATCAGCATCAGAAAATGTTTAGAAGATAGTGAAATATGATGATGTATTTACTTTTTTTTTTTAGGTTTGATGTTATGTTATTAATAACTTTTTTTGTTAAGAGATAGCAAAATGGGTGAAAATAGAAACAAACCAGAAGCGGAAGTTGGGGGAAGTCTTGGAGGGGAGGGAGGGAGGAATATATAGTAAATGTTAAGAATTTCAGGTGTATGTAATGAATGAAAAAGAAAAATGAATAAATTTTTTTATAAAAAAAGGACAGTCCAGGCCCTTACATCCCAGCTTGATGAGAGAGATCATACCCGCTCCCCAGAATGGCTGGTGGAACCCAGTCAGATGGACAGGGAATAAGTAATAAATCATTATTATTACCAAACAAGAGAACCCTACTAGTTCTTTCCCGTGTCTCAGAAACATGACTGTCTTCAGCCTGAAGTTAGGCATTTAGTATAGCTCTTCCAGCAGAGATTTGCCAGGCATCTTCACTGCTAAATTTCAGGCGCCTCTCAAACTTTTTCCTTATGCCGAAAAGCCTATTCCGTTCTTTAATTAACCCCCACCGCAAATCATTTTTATGACAGTTTGTTTCTGTGCGTCATTGGATTTGTATGTACCACCTTAATGTTTTATACAAGTGGGCCATATATAAATATTTGTACAAATATAAGTAAGTAAAATGGGACGCGTGTGGCACTGTGGGTTAAACCACAGAGCCTAGGACTTTCCAATCAGAAGGTCGGCGGTTCGAATCCCCGCAACAGCGTGAGCTCCCGTTGCTCGGTCCCAGCTCTTGCCAACCTAGCAGTTCGAAAGCACGTCAAAGTGCAAGTAGATAAATAGGTACTGCTCCGGCGGGAAGGTAAACGGCGTTTCCGTGCGCTGCTCTGGTTCGCCAGAAGAGGCTTAGTCATGCTGGCCACATGACCCGGAAGCTGTACGCCGGCTCTCTCGGCCAATAAAGTGAGATGAGCGCCGCAACCCCAGGGTCGGCCAGGACTGGACCTAATGGTCAGGGGTCCCTTTACCTTAAGTAAGTAAAATAAGGAGGTATAAGCAGGAGTGGGGGAATGTCTACAGAAGTACAAGGGGTAGGGGGGACTCTGAAGTGGAAGGGAACCCCAAAAACAGAACTGTGAGTGCTTGCATGCTCTGTGGCCAAAGAATGGTTAAGGCTATTGGGGCGGTGGGATGGGAATGGAAAACCAGAAAGGGAGAGGAAATGCAATGGAGAATTCTAAAAGAGGTTAGCACCCTCAACAGGAGTGCTAAACACTGCAACATTTCGTTGCAGTTCTCACTTCTTCAGCTGAAGCCCTGGAATCCAGATTGTCCTTCTGAGCGGGACAGAAACCAGCACGCACCAGAGGATCGATCCGAGGGAGTTGGCACACAAACAGCCCATGTATCTTTTCCAGATACAGATAATAATAATAATAATAATAATAATAATAATAATAATAGTAATTTATTATTTATACCCCACCCATCTGGCTGGGTTTCCCCAGCCACTCTGGGCGGCTTCCAACAGAACACTAAAATACAATATTAAACATTATAAGCTTCCCTAAACAGGGCTGCCTTCAGACGTCTTCTAAAAGTTTGGTATAGTGGTACCTCAGGTTACAGACGCTTCAGGTTACACACTCCGCTAACCCAGAAAGATTACCTCGGGTTAAGAACTTTGCTTCAGGATGAGAACAGAAATCGTGCAGCGGCGGGGCGGCAGCAGCAGGAGGCCCCATTTGCTAAAGTGGTGCTTCAGGTTAAGAACAGTTTCAGGTTAAGAATAGAGGTCCGGAATGAATTACGTTCTTAACCTGAGGTACCACTGTAGTTACTTTTCTCTTTGACATCTGGTGGGAGGGCGTTCCACAGGGTGGGTGCCACTACTGAGGAGGCCCTCTGCCTGGTTCCCTGTAACTTGGCTTATCGTAGCCAGAAGGCCCTCAGAGCTGGACCTCAGCGTCCGGGCTGAAAGATGGGGGTAGAGATGCTCCTTCAGGTATACTGGACTGAGGGCGTTTAGGGCTTTAAAGGTCAGCATGACCTTAACAGAACCAAGGTTCTGTTCCTGATTTGCACAGAAAGACCTACCTTTGCCGTCCACGCTCATAGCTTGCAACAGATCCCCTCGGATGGGATGCTTGGCTTTGTAGCACAACCTGCAGACGTTGGAAGGGGTGTCATCGCCCGAAAGGGTGGTGAGGTCGATGCAGGTGACGGCCCTCAGGTGCCAAGCTGCCTTTTATCATATAGAAATATACATATACATTAGGAAAAGGCCTTATCATATAACTGCATGCCTAGAGAACATCTGGGACTTAGGAGGCCAGGACAGATAAGAGCGCTGGTACATAAGCAAGCCACAATGAACCACAGACTCTCACTTTCCCTCCTCTCATCTATTTTCTGTGCCAGGAGAAGATCAGAAGCTACTGGAGATTTTTCAACAAACCAGTTTGCTGAAAATGCTCCCAACCACAGCTGACCAAACCCTGCTTTCAATAGGGATCCTTCTCACCGGTCGAGATCCTATTCCCCCTCCTTCCTGTAGCTCGTGGTTTAATTTAAACAGCTGTGAGATCAGGGTGATTAAGCAGACAATATTTTGCGCACTGTATCTGTCAACTGGCACATTTCATGCATACTGGGGAGAGAAGGAAATAAATGTATTTAAAAGGAAACAAAAAACCAGGTATGATCCATCTAAAGTTAGGCAATTTAAAATCTCCCTGATTACAATGGAAAGGTCACCCACACGCCCCTAATGCTGTTCCCTCTGATGTGTATGGGAATTAGAAGGGGATAAATCTGTCCAGATTGCACTGGACCCATTGCCTTGCATTTAAAGTATTATAACCTAGAGAAAGGAATACTGAGAGGTAATGTGATAGCCATCTTCAAATATGTTTTTTAATGCTTTGGTTTCTGAACGTGCCTCGGAAGTCGAACATGCCATGCGGCTTCCATATTGAGTTTTCTGTACGGAGGCTTCCGTACTGAGTTTTCAGTTTTTGAACGTTTTGGAACTGGGATGGTCTTCTGGGACAGATTACGTTCAAAAACCGAGGTACCACTGTAACGCTAGAAGAATTCGTTTCCATCCAAAATTCATCGGCCATCAAAATCAAATCTTGCTTTTGTTTGTTTGGGTTTTTTAAAAAAGGACTGTGAAATCAGCTCACTTCAGCTCACTTCAGGCAGACTTTCCTAAGCTTCCCGAACTTCACGGAGGAATGCAACCTGCCAAGCCTTGCCCTGGGAACCCCAGTTCAGAGTCTTGGGGCTGTTGCTTCTGAAAAGCACAAGACTGAAAAATTAACGGCTTACTCAACAATGGTAATGGTGGTTGCTTTTTCCTATTTGGTTAGTGGAACCTCGCCTCCCCACAAACCCCTCATGGCCTCCCCAGATCTGCTCCAGAGGTTTGTGGGGAAATCCGGAAGAGATTTCCAGGGCACATAGAGGAGAAATTTCCACTGCACAGCCATAAGTCCTCACGCTAATGGAACTGCATGGCTGACTATTGCTCTAGTTCTGGACCCAACTGTTTTGAAATGTGGCACTTAGCTGTTTTAGCACCCCTTGCTTCTTATTCTAGACCCTCCTAGAACATCCCCAGATCTTTTCGCACCCCAGTGTAAAGTGCTGAAAAACAGACTGTGCTGTATTGAGAACGGATGTTATGAATCAAGCTCTCCTTGAGAATCATTTAGATTCCCTGTCTCATGGAGAAAGCAGGGGTAGATACAAAGGATTTCTTTTTGCTCTGAAGCACTTTGCTTTGCTTTCTGTACGTGTAGAGAAGAGACCAAGTGCACTTTTATTGTTGTTGGAATTCCTATTCCAGTTAAAATAAATGGAATGAAAATTGAATGTATAATCAGCTCCCAGGAAAGAGATTCTGGCCTCCGCAGTTGAAAAACGAGTTGTGAAGACAGATGTAGCAAAAACGGTTCCAAGAATTGGTGTGAACTTGTAGGGGGGCTTTTTTTTTTTTTGGTTGCTGTTTAACCGAGAAGCTATTTTTACAGAAGAGGCCGAGCTATGAGAGTCTGACTACAAATTCCATAGCCAAACCTTCGCCAACACTCACGATATTTCAAAGAAATATGTCAGTCTAATCCAAGCTGACATTAAAACCCACTATTATCAGTTTTTAAGCAGAGACATTCAAATATCCATATTAGGGCAATGCCTTTAGTTGAGCAGCAAAACAGGATTTTGTGGTATTTCAGTCAGTAATATAAAGTCATTGCTCTAATGTGGATGTTTCATTTAAGTAATTTTTCTTTATTTAGGTAAAAACAAATACGCAAAACCCATGAAAACCACACAGAATATCAACCAATGATGAAAAGGGAACGTCCAACATTCTAAAGGCTGCAACAGAAGTCTAGTGTCCAGACCAAAAGAAGTAATAAAGGTAAAGGTAAAGGTACCCCTGCCCGTACAGGCCAGTCTTGCCAGACTCTAGGGTTGTGCGCCCATCTCACTCTATAGGCCGGGAGCCAGCGCTGTCCGCAGACACTTCCGGGTCACGTGGCCAGCGTGACATCGCTGCTCTGGCGAGCCAGCGCAGCACACGGAACGCCGTTTACCTTCCCGCTGGTAAGCGGTCCCTATTTATCTACTTGCACCCGGGAGTGCTTTCGAACTGCTAGGTTGGCAGGCGCTGGGACCAAAGGACGGGAGCGCACCCCGCCACGGGGATTCGAACCGGCGACCATGTGATCGGCAAGTCCTAGGCGCTGAGGTTTTACCCACAGCGCAACCTGCGTCCCTAAAAGAAATAATAGCACCTCTCTATTCTGCCCTGGTCAGACCACACCTGGAATAATGTGTGCAGGTATAGGCAACACAGTTTAAGAAGGATGTTGACAAGCTGGAATGTGCGCAGAGGAGGGCGACCAAAATAATTCAGGGTCTGGAAAATAAGCTCAGTAAGTTTTGAACTTGAAGTCCCACCAGCCCCACTTAAGGTTGCCAGGCCTCCAGGGCTGACCAGGAGTTTCCAAGTATCATCATCATCATCATCAGTGCTTTTTTCTGAGGGGATGCATACCCCTAAACATTTTGCGAATCTTTGTACTTTTGTCCATTTCCTGTATTTATATTTCCCGATCTGAACTATAAAATGGTGATTTTTCTTGAGTCAAAATGAGAGTACCCCGAAACATTTCTTAAATAATAATACAGTGGTGCCTCGCAAGACGAAAAGAATCCGTTCCATGAGTCTCTTCGTCTTGCGGTTTTTTCCGTCTTGCGAAGCAAGCCCATTAGCGGATTAGCGTTATTAGCGCTATTAGCGGTTTAGCGGCTATTAGCAGCTATTAAAGGCTTAAGGGATTAGCGGATTAGCTGCTAAAAGGCTATTAGCGGCTTAGATCAGCTGATAAGCGGCTTAGATCAGCTGTTCAGTGGCTTAGCGAACAGCTGTTAAGCGGTTTAGGGGCTTGGGGAAAAGGCTGGGAGGGGGGAAAAAACCCCAGGAATCGCAAGACATTTTCGTCTTGCGAAGCAAGCCCATAGCAAATTCGTTTTGCGAAGCACCTCCAAAACGGAAAACCCTTTCGTCTAGCGGGTTTTCCGTCTTGCGAGGCATTCGTCTTGCGGGGCACCACTGTAATAATATTGATAATAATAATAGAATTGATAATAATAAAAGAATTGTCCAAGAGGTGGCTTAGAAAATGCACACTCCTACCCACTCAGGAATCAGCATATTTAAAGCTTATTTGTGGTTTTGCCCCTCTCTGAGGTGCCTCAGCACCCACCACACATGTACACAAAAAGAATCTTTTTACCAGCCTCATTACCATGGTCCTCAAAAATGAATTATTAAAAAAGGCAAGCACCATCTTTTATGCCTATAGGCAACTGGAACAAAAATCAGTAGAGTCGTACCTTGGATCCTGAACGCCTTGGTTCTCGGACGTTTTGGCTCCCGTACGCCGCAAACCCGGAAGTGAGTGTTCCGGTTTGTGAATGTTCTTTGGAACCTGAACGTCCAACGGGGCCTCCGATTGGCTGCAGGAGCTTCCAATCAGAAGCCGCGCTTTGGTTTCTGAACGTTTTGGAAACCGAATGGACTTCCGGAATGGATTCCGTTCAACTTCCAAGGTATTAATGTATTAAAGCCCATGGAGGTATAACAGGTGTATGTGGAACACGAGAGCAGAATACTCAAGGAGCAAAAGGACGTTGCCTGATACAGAATCATATCACTGGCCCACTGCCTACACTGACCAGCAGCCAGAGTTTCAAGCAGGGGATTCTCCCAGCTCCTACCTGGAGATTCCAGGGATCACCCTCAAGACCTTTGACACGCAAAGCATGTTCCCTACCCCTCGGACACGACCCTCTCCTGGGAGCCACTTACCTGCCAATTCTTTTTCACAGCCCGCTGTGTCTGAATTTGAGCTGCCCGCCTCAGGACCGCCGGCTGGTTCACCCGGACTCTCGCAAGCCAGCTGAGGTCTGTGAGGAAAAGCGCCTAGGTCCGTTTAGTACATTTTTTTTTATTATTATTATTATTATTATTATTATTATTATTATTATTATTATTTTGAATGTATTCTTATTGCATCGCATCTATGTAACCCAAATAATAAAGCAGAACAAAGACATAAAAACTAAACCAAACCAAATCAATAAGCAACATGGCACCCCCAGATCTGCTGCTTGGTGCCCTTTGCCCCACTCTTTATTTTTTCCTTTTGAAATTATATTTCGGATTGTTTGGGGTCCTGTCCCCCCCCCTTTTTACCCTGGGCAGCAGCTGGCAGGGTGGACAGATCCATGCACAAGAACATTCCCCAAACTGCAAAGGATGAAAGGCAAAACTCTGCAGTGATTGTGATGATGATGATGATTATCCTCATCATTTGTAAGCTGCCCATCTAACTGAGCCACTCTGGCCACTTTTGCACACATCCCCCAAATTCAGTAGCCTTTCTTATCCACATGCAAGTTTAATCAGAATTAAATTCTGCAAGGAAGAAAACCACAATTTCAATCCCCGAGCCGTTTTGCAGTGTGATGTCCATGCCAGTTTCTCAGATTTCAAAATGTGTCACCCGGGGACTGGAAAAGCTGGGGACCTATGCCCTCTTTTGAGAACTGCTTCACAAATAAAGTCCCCCCCCCCAATAGTAAAAAAGGTAAAGAGAACCCTGACCACTAGGTCCAGTCGTGGCCAACACTGGTGTTGCGGTGCTCATCTCACTTTATTGGCATACAGCTTCCGGGTCATGTGGCCAGCATGACTAAGCTGCTTCTGGCGAACCAGAGCAGCGCATGGAAACATTGTTTACCTTCCCACCACAGCGGTACCTATTTATCTACTTGCACTTTGACGTGCTTTCGAACTGCTAGGTTGGCAGGAGCAGGGACCGAGCAACAGGAGCTCACCCCGTCGCGGGCATTCGAACCGCCGACCTTCTGATCAGCAAGTCCTAGGCTCTGTGATTTAACCCACAGCGCCATCCGCGTCCCCCCCATATACTATACACAGATTATTCCTAGGTAAGCAGGAGAAGCACATGTTATTATTAATTAGATTTCTTACTTGCCGGTCACCATCCCAGGGTCCCAGGACAGCTCACATCAATTTAAAAATAGAGTATTAAAACCTCTTTTTTTAAAAAAAAAATGCACTCAATAGAAAAGAGTGGCTCCTAAAAAAATATGCATTTCAGGTATACAAGGCCTGGGAAATATGTGCAACCCTCCGTTAGGAACTGCTGTTTCAGAGTCCAGCTTTCCAGGCAAATGCAGGTCAGAAAACTGGATATATTGGGGAGGGGGGAATTATGTGTGAATCATCTCAAGTACCTGCCAAAGGAGGAGCAGGGAAGCAGCTTAGATATTCATTAAACATGGAGCGTGAATAGTACCATTTTTTATATGTCATCTGCTCCATCTAAATATTCATGGGGCTTCAGGGATAAAAGTAATTAAAGCAGTTAAACTACAGCTAATTAGCCAACTTTCTTTTAATCCTCCTCTGGAAAAAAAAGAGAGAATGTTTTACTCCCTCTGAAGATGTGTCCAAAAAAGAAGAGAGAGTGGGGGGGGGGGAAACAATCTTCAAAACTGTATTTAGAAGTTTCATAGGAGAGTCAATCTTTCTTGTTTTCTTTTCTTTTTTAACTTGAGGGCCTGTGACTGTAGGCAGCTTGGCCCATTATGCCTCAGGGTACGGCAGCATAGCTGGTGTTGCGCCAAAGAGAAAAGGACGTTAATAAGATAGCTTTGAACTGGATGGCTGCAGAGTACAGGCGAATTCTCTTTAATTGGTATAAAACGGTGCCAACCCACGAAGCGGCGGGTAGTGGAATATCTGCCCAAATGGCTGGCAATGAAGGGCTATACTTTATGAGAGGAGAGATGATAGCCGTCTTCACGGATCTCAAGGGCTGACACATGGAAGATGGAGCCAGCTTGTTTTCTCCTGCTCCGGAGGGTAGAACGGATGACTTCAAGTTACACTACTGAGCAAGGGGGACCCAAAGCCTGTCTTGGTAGAGGCGAGATTTCTACAAGCATCCAGAGATACCCATTTTAGACATCTAGGACACACTGACAGCCTTAAAAAGATGTTGGACGCCAACTCCCATTAGCGCCAGTCAGCTTGGCCCAGTAGACAGGGATCGTGGGAGTTGGAGTTCAACACCACCTGGAAGTCAGAGGTCCCCATCCCTGGCCTAGCACCTCCACTTAGAAAGATCAGGTAGCAGATAATAGGAAATGGGCTCACCCCTAATCCCGAGACTCTGGCTCCTGCCAGTCAAAGTAGACAAGAATGGGCTGGAGGGTCAACTCATCTGATCTGGTGTAAGGCAGCTTACCATGTTCCCTACAATACTCAGGATTTATTCACAGGGCCTCCTCAGTTGTGGCCCCAACACACTTTGTCTTTTGAGGACCCCCAAAATCTAGGGCTGGATTTCTACCCTCAGACAGTTCTTCAGTGATATTTTGCAATTGTAGATGAATGGTGACTTTCTGTTCCATTCGCAGTCGTGAGCGTTCTTAGAATTTGATCTTTGATTTTTTTAAATGCATTGAGTTTTTGTTTGCTTTTTTGGTTACCTTTTTAAAAAGCTCTTAGGACTCGTTAGCTTACCTGAGTGAGCCTGGACTGCTAACCTATATATGTGATGGTTTTGCCTTGCAATCTCTACATTTTTGGGACGTTGTTTTTCAGATACATATACAGTGGTACCTTGGGTTAAGTACTTAATTCGTTCTGGAGGTCCATTCTTAACCTGAAACTGTTCTTAACCTGAAGCACCACTTTAGCTAATGGGGCCTCCAGCTGCTGCCGCACCACCACTGCACGATTTCTGTTCTCACCCTGAAGCAAAGTTCTTAACGCGAGGTAATATTTCTGGGTTAGCAGAGTCTGTAACCTGAAGCGTATGTAACCTGAAGCATATGTAACCCAAGGTACCACTGTATCCTGATTAGAGTTATAATTCCTTTGTAGTGCATAACAAGGCATTAAACCAGGCATAAGCAAACTCCAGCACTCCAGATGTTTGGGACTACAACTCCCATCATCTCTAGCTAACAGGACCAGTGGTCAGGGATGATGGGAGTTGTAGTCCCAAACGCCTGGAGGGCCGGAGTTTGCCTATGCCTGCACTAAACCTATTACTGCCTTTTCCATTACTCGATCTTTGAACTTGCAAGCTTCTTTTACTATCCCTATATACTCAAGGTGTACCAAATACACGTACCAAATCTGGTGCACTCAAGATGCTTCTGGACTAAAACTCCCGTGACCGCTGCTCATGCTGGCTAGGGCTGATAAGAGATTATTATTATAATTATTTACCATATTTTTTGCACCATAACACTCACTTTTTTCCTCCTAAAAAGTAAGGGGAAATGTCTGTGCGTGCTATGGAGGGAATGCCTACGGGTGGCATGCCTACGGATTTTCCTCCTCTAAAAACTACATGCGTGTTATGGTCGGGTGCATGTTATACAGTGAAAAATATGGTATTTGTATAAACCCTTGGAGTGTCTGGGGTGGTAGGGGAGTGGTAGTAGCTCTGGCAGGGTGTTCCTTCTGGTGTAATATGTTCACCTTTTGTAGACTGAGCTCCTAGAAAGTGTCAGCAAGTGACAGTGGCCACACCCTGAGAACGGCTTTGACTGGCTGGTTAAACCAGGTGAGGGTAGCCGATGGGTCTAAAACCCTCAGTGAGTTAGGGACTTCCCCTCCAGCAGATTGAGAAAATGAGACTAATAGTGGGTCAAACGGTCAAGAAGGCATTTTCTGCACATGCTGTAGACGCAGCATTTCTCAACCTGTGGGTCCCCAGGTGTTGCTGGACTACAACTCCCATCATCCCTGAGCTCTGGCCTTGCTAGCCCAGGGGTGATGGGAGTTGTAGTTCCAATGACATCTGGGGCCCCACAGGTTGAGAAAGGCTGCGTAGAGGGAAGTGAGGGGCAAATGCGGCTCATCAACCCGGGAAGGTAGCCCACCTAGGAGAAGGAAAACTCTGATCCTAAACCTCTGCTGCCCTGTGGGGTATCTTCAGGAGATGAAAAGGCTCAGGAGTAAAACCCCACAGAAATCTGGAATGGAGTCCCTAGGACAGTTTGGACGGCACCTTGGACGCCTCCTTCTGGCAACTCCTGCAGCCAAGCTGATGTGGTCGAGAGGAAAGTAGAGCAATATGTTTGGCACCTGCCTCCGTAATGATTAGATGATGCCTTGCATTCTGGTGCCAGATGTGCTGCTCTACTTTCCTTTGGACCACATCAGCAAGGCCCCCAGGGTGGGGTGCGTGTTCTTGATGTCCTGGCAGCTGAGGACCTCCAGACACACTGCTCTGCCTCACACCCCAAGGAGGTCACTTTGGAGCTGCTAATGCAGCAATTTGATTTCACCCTCAGAGGCACTGTCTCTCGAAACAGGCAGGGTGTATATGTACAGTGGTACCTCAGGTTACTGGGGACGCGGGTGGCGCTGTGGGTAAAAGCCTCAGCGCCTAGGGCTTGCCAATCGAAAGGTCGGCGGTTCGAATCCCCGCGGCGGGGTGTGCTCCCGTTGTTTGGTCCCAGCGCCTGCCAACCTAGCAGTTCGAAAGCACTCCCGGGTGCAAGTAGATAAATAGGGACCGCTTACTAGCGGGAAAGTAAACGGTGTTTCTGTGTGCGGCTCTGGCTCGCCAGAGCAGCGATGTCACGCTAGCCACATGACCCGGAAGTGTCTCCGGACAGCGCTGGCCCCCAGCCTCTTGAGTGAGATGGGTACACAACCCTAGAGTCTGTCAAGACTGGCCCGTACAGGCAGGGGTACCTTTACCTTTACCTCAGGTTACATATGCATTCAGGTTACATACGCTTCGGGTTACAGACTCCGCTAACCCAGAAATAGTACCTCGGGTTAAGATCTTTGCTTCAGGATGAGAGCAGAAATTGTGCTCCGGCGGCGCGGCAGCAGCAGGAGGCCCCATTAGCTAAAGTGGTGCTTCAGGTTAAGGACAGCTTCAGGTTAAGAACGGACCTCCGGAACGAATTAAGTACTTGACCTGAGGTACCACTGTATATGTAATAATAATAATAATAATAATAATAATAATAATAATAATAATAACTTGCAGCTTTTGCAAGAGGATCCATGCACCAAATTTCCACCAATGTACTAAACCCACGTGCGATTCAGATAGATCTGCTCCCCTGGTGTGGACTTTAAACCCTTTCATAACAAGAGGAATTTTGCCAAGGATGACCAAAGGGAAAAGGAAGGCGGCTACCTCCACAATACCTGCGTGGCAGAAGGAGTTTAGATAAGTGGATTCCCACAACCGCCCTTCACAAGCTGCAGCTACGAAAGTTTCTCTTCTCTCCCCCAACTATTACAAAATGCAGAATTCTTTTCCTCCTGGAGTCACCAGCAAGCTTGGGCAGTAAATAAAGCACATTGACTAAGGTGAAAGTGCCACTGACCTCAGCAGTGCTGCTTCTCCATAAATATGTCTCATCTGCAGTTAGCATGCTGCCCTTAAGACTTGGGAGACCAGGGTTCAAATCAAATCAAACAAAGCTTACTGGGCCATTTGCCAGCTCTCAATCTGACCTACCTTGTCTGGCTGTTGTGAGGATAAGACAAAGAGTGCTGCTTTGAGCTGCCCCTCTGAGGAAGGACAGGATACTAATAAATAATAATAATACTTAATATGCTAGTGATTAGGATTGCACAGCATGCTCTCACTGGATAGCAAATCTTATTAGCAGAATTTAAGGACATATACAGAAAATTGCACTGTTGGATACTGTATGTACACAGTGGAATACTTAAAATATTTTTGGATTCTGGAATGCGGGGTCTTGCCAAGCCAGTTGAAAAGTGGGACACCCCCCCCCCAAAAAAAATAAGCCAGTCCTGTTGCATCTGGGGAGGGGTCACCCCTAATGAATGCGCCCACTGACAGCACCGATGCGTATCCTTAATCAGGCACAGAATGTCCCGGTGGGGCTTCTCCTGCAATCCCAGCCCCCCATTGACCTGGAAGTAAGCCACGCTGAATTGAGCAGGGCTTGCGTCTAAACGGGCACAGCTGGGATTGCTTGTGAGTAAGCACGCGCGGGGCTTGCAACGACCCTGGCGCCTGCCTGCCTGCCCCCTCCCGCTCGGCAGCATCCGAGCCAGCCTTACCTAGCGCCGTGCCCTGGTTCCTAGCAGCCATGATCGTGGCAAACCCGCCTCTCCTTCCAAGCTTCCCGCACTTCCTGCTCTGCGTTTCCTCCTCCTCTTCCTGCTGCCTCAACCCGCCTCCCACCCCCCCCCCCCCGGTGCAAAAGAGTCTTTGCAAAGTCCGCGCCGAGTGGTGGATTGGGCAATGCAAAGCAGGCTTTTCGTTTTGCTGCGCTTGCACGCCGGCCTCAAACTTTCGCTGTTTTGCTTTCAAGTGCAACGTTTCCCAGCATCTTAAAAAGCAGAGACATCACCTTGGCGACAAAGGTCCGTAGTTAAAGCTATGGTTTTCCCAGTAGTGATGTGTGGAAGTGAGAGCTGATCGCCGAAGAATTGATGCTTTTGAATTATGGTGCTGGAGGAGACTCTTGAGAGTCCCATGGACTGCAAGAAGATCAAACCTCTCCATTCTGAAGGAAATCAGCCCTGAGTGCTCACTGGAAGGACAGATCGTGAAGCTGAGGCTCCAATACTTTGGCCACCTCATGAGAAGACTCCTGGGGAAAGACCCTGATGTTGGGACAGATGGAGGGCACAAGGAGAAGGGGACGAGGGAGGATGAGATGGTTGGACAGTGTTCTCGAAGCTATCAGCATGAATTTGACCAAACTGCGGGAGGCAGTGGAAGACAGGAGTGCCTGGCGTGCTCTGGTCCATGGGGTCACAAAGAGTCGGACACGACTAAACAACAAGCAATGTTTCCCATTGCTTGTTTGAATCTGACGTTTGCAGCAGGATCTGTTCGCCCTGCAGCGGGATCCCAGGCAGACTTGACTCTGGAACACATGCCCCTCATTTGCCATGGGAACCTAGGAGGCTGCCTTTGGCTAAGAGTCAAAACCATCGGTTCTCCTTTCTCAGTCATGTATGCACTGACTGGCAGCAGCCACACACACACACACACACACACACACACACACACACAGGCAAAGGTCTTCCCCTTAGTCCTATCTGGAGATGCCAGCCTGGGCTTGAATTTTGGACCTTCTGTATGCAAGCAATCTGCAAATGTGGCAGTCCCTAAATTGTGGGGATTCTCTCTGCAGAAGTGTGTTTGGCACCACGTACAGCTTCAGCTTCAATCGTATGCTGAATTCGCACCTCTTTAACCTGGCATTTGGCACTTGATATATGTGTGTGTTGTTTTTTTTAGGATCCACTTTAGTGCAATTTGTTTCAAACTGAAGTCTGTAAGCCCTGTCTTTGCCGAGAAGATTCCTGCATTGCATTCCTCCAAGGAGCTCAAGGCGGTGTGCATAGCAGATGGAACAGGGTTCTGGGTTTCCATCCCACCCCCACCTCGAGCCAATTTCAGGGGGAACATGGGGAGTTGGGGGGAAACCACCCAGCCTCTTGGGCTTGCCAATCAGAAGGTTGACTGTTCAAATCCCTGCAATGGGGTGAGCTCCCATTGCTCTGTCCCAGCTTCTGCCAACCTAGCAGTTCAAAAGCAAACCAGCACGAGTAAATAGGTACTGCTGCAACAGGAAGGTAAAAGGCATTTCCATGCGCTCTGGCAACTTGTCAGAGTCCCGTGCGCCAGAAGTGGTTTGGTCATGCTGGCCACATGACCTGGAAAAGCTGTCTGCAGACAAACACCCATTCCCTTAGCCTGAAAGGGGAGATGAGTGCTGCACCCCATAGCCAAATTTGACTGGGCTTAACTGTCCTTTACCTTTACAAGAACCCTTGTGCAGGGCTTCCAGACAGAGTTCACTATCTGAATCCAGTTGGGAGACCTCAGACACACAGATGATAGGCAAGGTAACATCACACAGCGCTAAGCTTGCAGTTTTGTCCCCATTGCCTACAGTGAGTTTCAGCCAAAAGTATAGGCACCATCCTATTGCCAACACACATTTGGTGTAGCAGACCAATGATGGATAGGGTGAGCCAGACACAATATTTTAAAAATGTAAGATACATGAGAACATTGCTGTATACATTTCCTTTGAACCATACTCTACAATGAAGCTGATGAACAGCTTTTCCATGGATGTTTCAACTTTTAGAAAGCAAGTATAGCTCAATAGTATTTTACTGAGAACCTTTTCCTTAGTGGAGTATTGGGGAACTGGTGACCTTTCAGCTGTTTTTGTTTGTTTGTTTGGTTTGTTTTTTGCTACCCGACCAAGTTACCTGGGAATAATGGGAGTTGGGAATCCAACATCATCTGAAATGCAATTCCACCTCTGCCCCAGTGGGACACAGATACCACCACTCATGCAGAACTCATACTGAGATATAAAAACTGGAAGGGAGAATGAGGCAGGAGCAATGTGCAGCGGCTGTGCTACACAACAGCTGAGGAAGGTTAGTATTGAAAAACAGCTTGGTCTAGACCTAAGTGACGTTATCACAAAGTAACAGCTCATGTTTGGTTATTTTGATTTGGAACTGCAGAATTTCAGTACTACCCTTGATTGTTGTTTTCTACTGTTCGTCATCCATTGGCACAGTGGTACAAGTTAAAGAACAGCTACACCCTCTGAATTACCCGAGATAATTCTACATTCTAGATGCTCTTGAACAGGCCCCCAAACCCAGAGTTCCATTAATTCTATGTTCTCAAACTGCGTTTTCGTCCTTTTCAATCTTTTTCACACCTTTCCCATAAAGTGATAAGTATTTAAATACTCCTACCCGATACTATCCTTTGATTTTTTTGGCTTCCCACCACCCGTTCATTCCTTTAAAAACGCTTTTCGGAAACCTTATCAAAACAGAACTGTCGTTATCTAGAAGATCAGGGTCTTCTTGGAATGTACAGCTTTGGCCACAAATACATGAAGCATTCCAAACACATTAGGATATTTGCAAGTTGCTTGTATAATTGCATGTATGCACATTTAACTTGTGCACACTCAGTTTTATGCACTTGGCAATAAAAAACAAAAATAAAAACGAAGCAGAAAAGGGGTGGGCATAGAGGAAAAAGAAGACTTGGGCAATCCCCCCCCCCCAATTGAACACAGTGTGACTATACACAATTTTGGCTTCACACACTAACCCTGGAACATAACCCCATATAAGTTGAGTCTCACCTGTATATATATATATATACGAAAGGCTCATTTATATTTATTCTCCAGTTAATACAGATGGCCCCCTCAAAACCACAACTTTATTCCTATACACCATATGTATAATCTGATGACACACAAAGGACCAAATTTAAATCGGGGGGAAACAAAACTTATTTCTGGTGTAGAAAGCGGATGCTACTGGGAGAAATTAAGATGGAAGATTGGCCCAATGTTGTTATTTTAGAGAGAAGGTTGATTAAATAAATTCGCCAAGGTGGAGTGGGGAAAATAAAAGCCCGAAGCAGAAGCGAATTCAGCCACCTACATGCAAAAACTACCACCAGTTATAGCAGACTGATCTCATTAAAACCTCAAAAATGCTCAGTGCTGTTAGTGAACAGATGAGTTAGCGTGTACAATTTATAAGCTCTCTAAAGAGGGTTGTTGTAGAGGCATTTTATTTATTTAGATGGTTGAAAACAGATTATTTAGATGTGGTGTACAACAAAAGGGGAAAAAACCAAATCCGCTGTTTTCCCACATAACCCTATCTTTTTTGCCAATTCTTTCCACTTTCAGAGAACACTCTACTAGAAGCCATTACATTTCTCCTCAATTATTAACACTATACTGAGTTAGCCACAGTTGGAGAAACTGGGTCTCGGCTGCCATGTTACATTCAGACATACAACAGGCAGTGGCGCTAGAAGATAGCGAAAAACCGTTACTGCTCATCTCATTCAATACTCTCAGCTCTCTTGAAAGACAGCCAGTTCCAATACATTCTCATCAATTACTGCCCATCTTTGCCTTGGGGTACAGTGTGCACCCTGGGACGCTGCTGCATTCCACTGCTTCCTTGATTTAGTCTCAAAATGTCCATATGTTGCCATTGACAGCTGCGAACTTAAGCCTTAACTTCAGGAGTTGTGCTGTAGATGGAATCTGAGTTTTCAGAGCCAAGGTCTTCTGCCGAGTCAAGAAAGGAAACACCGACATAATTAATTTTCAGCAGGCAGATAAATTCATCTACTTTATTCAAGCATTCTGTCACGCAATTATTTCAGGTACTCTTATCTATACTTAACAAACAGCATTGCACTCATTAAGTGTGCAGCCCAATCATGGCTCTAGCAATGCTGTTTTGGCCACAATAGCAGCATCTGGTACATACTTGTCTCTGTTCACTGTTAAAATGGAGGGAAACTACCCTGCTATGACTTCTAGACAGCCCTTGGAGCCATCTCAGATCACAAGGAGCTAGCTGCTTCTCGGCCACCACTCGCTTCCCCAAAAGGGTCTTCCTTGCACTCTTTCACTTGGTTTTTGAAGTTCCTGAAACTACATGGCTAAGCATGGGGTAGGGGGTATGGACCACTACTTTGTAGTGTTCTAACATTTCACACTGGTTCCTATTCCACACCCACAACCCGCTTCCCCCCAACTGACTTAACACACTACACCATAAAAACGTATGTTGAGGCCATTATCTTAATTACTCTGGCCGGACCCCAGCACAGCTGTCAGCTCATTACCTAGGTCTTCCTCTGCAGTTCCTGGAAGGTTGGCCTTTGATTTCGCCAGCTCTACACCTTCTTCTTCTACAGGGAAAGAAAACAAGAGTCCTCTTTTCGTATCCTCAAACATGCCAAACTTTGTTGTAAAAAGCGTAAATGTCTGCTGCGGAACTGCAGGAATTCTGCAATTCACCAAGCAAATGGCATCACTGCTTTTCCGTATTTGTTGAATTCACCAGTGTGCTTTTCCATTATACGAATACTATACTTTAGGAGCCAATTTCAAGCAACTCATTGACGTGATCAAAAGGTGGCTTGGTGTCCTCTGCCTATTTTGGAAGGCCAACAGCAGCAAAAATAAATTTTTAAAAAATCAGGAACTAAAGTGAAATATGTATACGTCTAAGGTAGTAAAGCTTTGTCCAGCCTGCACCCTCTTCCTCAAGATGGCTTGTGTAGGCTCACACAGTAATAAGGGCTGATCCATAACACACACAAAAACCAACCAAAGAGAAAACTAAATGTTAAGCAGGAAGATTAAGCTCTATCTAGACTTCTCACCCACAAGTCTGTTGTGTGGGCAAATTTGTTTCATTCTTTGGTGTAGAGGAGCGCACACCATGTGAGCCCACACTTGCTCTATAAACAGGGACAGTCCAGAGGTTTACCACCTAGGCTTTAACTGATAACAGTTAAAAGATGTTCTGCTGGTATGCAATTCAGTAAGGTGGCAACAAGCTATTCAAGTAACGGAGTAAGATTATTATTACTATAAAACTGCACTGACAATATTAGCTTCTTGGATTTTACAGTGCACTTTTTTTCCACCAGTTCTTACCAGGGATCACACATTTCCAGAGACCGTATGTTTTCCCGACTGTCGTCTGCCACAGTCTTAGCGTTCCATCCTCAGAGCCACTAGAATACAACTCTCCGTCTGGGCTAAATCTGACACAGTGAATAGGCCCAAAGTGCCCCTTGTAAGATTCTGCAGAGAAATGACAAATCAATGAATTTCCAGGCAACAGGGAATGCATGTGCTTTAACATGTAGGCTTAGGAGTTCAGGAAGAAAAATAATGTCTTGGTTCCTTAGCGGTTGGGCTTTGTAAATGAATTTACGGGTCCAAGTCATAGGAGGACAGTAATGAGGCCCCAACTATTTACCACATGAAGAAGCCCCCACCTACTTTGTGTGATATGGAGAGGTCCTCCACAACTATGAGTATGGATTGCCACCCAAACGTGGATGTGATACTGCAGCAACCACAAAGTTTCCTTGAACATTTTACTCTCAGCATGGAAACATCAAAAAGAACTGCCTGCAGCTGTCAGAGGGTCACCAGAATCAGAAACTCAAGCTTCAATCTGGGCACTTGCTTAGCTTGAGATATTCCTCACCCAACAGCTATGCACAGAAGACAACCTGCAGGGCCAAACATTAGAAGGCTAAAAAGTTCCCAGAACATGAATAATTCTTAGTCAACACTTGAGCCACTTTGCAAGCTCTTAGATTTCATTTCCCCTTGGCCTGGCTACATGCCTCCTACTGGTCAGAAGTTGTTGCCAGGGAATGTACCGTATTTTTCGCTCTATAGGACGCACTTTACCCCTCCAAAAATTGAGGGGAAATGTGTGCGTCCTATGGAGCGAATGCAGGCTCCTTGGCTTCAGCGATAGCAACACTAAGCCTCCGAAGCGTAGAGGAAGCGCTCCCTCCGTGCTCCGGAGGCTTCGCGTTGCTTTCGCTGAAGGCTGGAGAGCGAGAGGCGTCGGTGCGCACCGACCCCTCTCACTCTCCAGGCTTCAGGGATAGCCACGCACAGCCCCTCCGGCAGGGAGAGGCTGCACGGGGCTGGCTATGGCTTCTTTAGGCTCACTTTCACAAACTTCCTCAGATTGTTTCTCCCCGGCAGGGAGAGGCTGCACGGGGCTAAAGAGGAAGCCAAAACAGCAAGCAGGATCCGTCCCGCTCGCTGCCTTGGCTTGTTCCATAGCTGCGCACAACCCCTCCGGCAGGGAGAGGCTGCACGGGGCTATGGCTTCTTTAGGTGCGCCCTATGGTCCGGTGCGCCCTATGGAGCGAAAAATACAGTACTTCTTTTGGGTTTCCCTTACCTCCCCACTAAATAGTATGCATAGGGTTCCCCCCATTCTTCTTGCACCTCATTTCTTCCAGCAGCCAGCACTGAATAAAAGACGTGAGTGTAGGGAAAGACCACCAAGGGAACGATTGGGAAGTAACAAGAGATGGTTGCGCATCACGTTTGTCTCTTTGGGATCTTAGCCATACAAAGACTGATCAACTTTGGTTATCTGGACAGCAATTACAGTCAAGGTCAAATTTAACTAATCCTATTAAAGCCTGCTGTTCTGACTGAAGTGCAATGACAATCTGAGGAAGTTTGTGAAAGTGAGCCTACACACATACACACAGACCAAGAGAAGGAAAATGAAATGTGTCTTTATAACAATGGCTTAGGAAGTTACCGTCTCTTCATTATACTGATCGCGAGAAAACCTGAAGGCTCCAACCTTTGGAATGACCAGTTAAGCAGGTTTTATATTTTAACAAGAATGCAAATGATAAAAACATGCTCTGGAGGTATTTCGAAACCTGTTGGAACATACCTAGTTCTTCACCAGTATTATAATCATACTTATAAAGTTTAAAGTCCTCGCCACCCGCAACTAGACATTCTTTCTCAGGGTGAAGGGATGCAGAATTAATTGTTGCAGGAGCCTCAAAGGATTTAATCTGTTCCAGACTAAAAAAAGGGAAGGAAAAGGCATTAAAAGCTAGAACTGGACTCTCCACAGAACCATATACCAATGCATTAAAAAAACCAAACCCACAAAAGGGGGAATTCTATAGAGGACTTTCACCGACTTACTAAGCCAGGGTCTTCTCAGATTTTTCTGCCTGTTCTAGCAATAGTAATATTTTGTGCTAGTTGTTGTATGATTAACTGGATTTTTATGGCTGCATTTCATTGTATATTACCAGGCCTTTAATTGGCTGACTTTAGTGCCACTCTCATTTTGGGTGTTTTTAGTGCTTTGTGTTTATACTGATGTGTTTTTGCGATGTTTATGTTTTGGCAGCAGGTTCAGAAATTATGATTTAAAAGCAAGGTAAGCTTTAAAATTAAGTAAGATGAAACCATTTCACTCACAGGAGAAAAACCAAGGTTGTGAAAGTTTTCCAATCTGAATGATGAACTGCACGTCCTTAATCAAGACTACAGAGACTTTCTGCAGAATTCAAAGAACTAAGGATTATATCCGATGCTAGTTCTCAGAGCAGACCCATTGAAATTAATGGTCATAACTAACCTGGGTTGATCAATTTCAATGGGACTCCTCCGAAAAGAACTTAGTTGGATAAAACAAAGTATTTCTGAAGGGATATATATTAGATCTAGTATGGCAATATACACACACTTCTCATCTGTTTACGCTACTCCAAAAAGTTGCCAATTAAGTTTGTTTCTTTCAGAACTAACCACATCAAAAACTCAACTTACGTTTCTGCACTGTGGAAGGCGATTGTTTTTCCATAGGTGATTACGATTATCTCCCCTTCTGGAATATATTCCATACTGCTGACAGACATAGCAACATTTATTGCCTTTATTTCTGTATATGTATTTCTGTCCCAGAGTCTGCATCAGAGATACAAAGGTAAAAATCTGTTTAGCTTATCACAAGACCAGCGCCATAGGTTAGATCTCCAAATCCCTTTGGGTCGCATGCTTCCCTGCACTGTCATCACCTCCCCCAAGACATTTACAGTATGGCTTAAGAGAATTTCACGGTTTCCCTCCCAAGAAGCTCTGTGATTCTTCTTGCTTCTCAGCCTGGCAAACAAATTGCAGCTTTTTATGAACTTAAGCATTGTATACCTTATGTAAATCCAGCAATATTTAAGTCTGTCCTTTCCTGGTGCAGGGTACTGTATTGTGAGACATATACTCTGCCGAATAGATCAGTCAATAGAGCATGAGACTCTTAATCTCAGGGTTGTGAGTTTGAGCCCCACACTGGCGGGGGGGGGGGGGGGAGAATCCTGCACTGCAGGGGGTTGGACTAGATGACTCTTACGACTCTTTCAACTCTACAATTCTATGGTTCTAGGACAGAGCACACTAGCTGAAAAGCTAATTATATATATATATATTTGAATTCAAAAGAGGTCCTTATAATGAACACCAAATCCAGAAACACAAAAGGCAGCTCTGGTGAAGTGAGGTATTTGTTCCTTCCTACCTGACAGTTTTGTCATCTGCTGAAAGGATCTGTCTGTCATCACTGCTCCACAGAGCCTTTTTAATCCCAGACGTGTGGCCGCTGACGATTTGAGGGTCTAAACAGTAGGGGAAATACTGTGTTATTTCAAAAGATCTCTTCTAGCCATGCACATCATCAATGTGGTTTTCTCTACATGACTTACAATCAATACCAAGCAGATTTACTGAGAGAATAGTGGCAATACAGGTAAGCACTACACATGAGATATTTTATTTCCCTGCATATAACTACATTGTGTAATTGTAAAGGGCTGTGAGAAACGATCTTCAGTGCAAATTCCCAAACTTAGTGTGACAGGAATGAACTGCAGTAGCTGCAGCATAACCACAAGTAGATCAGAAGCATACAGGGCAACCAAAGCAGTTTGTACCAAAACCAGGCATATACCCCAATTGAAATGGATCTAGAAAATCAAGTTTCCTCCTAGGGCGGCTGGATCTGGTCCCCAACCATTCGCTCAAGAACATGGCCCAAGAAGAGGAGCTGGTAGTTACTTAAGATTTTCCGAATTCAGGGTTTCTTGAGGAGTGATTTTCTGAGCAGGGTTTCTTGAGGAGTTATTTTCTGTCCACATCCTCAAGACTTACTAGCTGAAACTCACCCAACACAACAGGGCCAGACACCTCTTGAGATTCATCTGCTACAACAGCATAGTCAAGATTCCGGCTGATGCAACAAGTTTGTTCTCAAAATGCTTTGCAAACAAGTCACAGTGAGCTACAGTCGGTTCCACCACCTCCTTCGGACCATACTGTGAGAGGATCCAAGCTACCTGGGAAAGCTCTGTTGGACATCATAATGAGCCAGAAATGGAAGCATGGTATACTTTCTTTGCTGCCTTCACTGCCACATACAGCAGGGTGTGAGGACTAATAAGTAAGGATGTGCCCTTACCCTACCCCAATCCCTAATGCAGCCTGGAAATCCAAAACACACTTTTTTGGGGGGGGGGTGAGAAAAGGGGAGTGCTTTGCAAGGAAAGGCAACAGCTTGCAAAAGGCAGCTTTCTCCCTCTCCCGTTTCAGGAAAGGAGAAGTGTTTCCTCCATTACCTTTACTGGCAAAAATGACTTGTCTCTTCTCCCATCCCCATCATTTCTGCACACCCCACACAAGTATTTTGACAAATGGGTGGGACACCCACCTGTCAATCATGTGACATTAGAATAATGGGATTGACAGATGGGTTGTTCCACCCACCTGTCAAAGCTGGTCTGCGAAAAGGCTTCCCAACCCTCAAATAGTATAACTGGATGCAAAAGAATTTCAAAAAGAAATTATAATAATCAGTTTCACCTACTAACAGTAAAAACCCACCTGCCTCTGGCTTGCTTAAGTCATAGATACGCAACAGTTTATCTTGCCCACCTGTCAGCAGGTAATTGCTGTCCTAGAACAGAAAACGAAAGCCATTGTTTTCATTGGTGCAACAGTAATTAAACATCACTACTTTTAGACACTGGTTTTTAAAAGCAGTACTATTTCAGTTATCATTATTTTATTTAATACTAATAAAATCAGTATTAGTTAGGAATATGAAGCTGTTCGTATCATGCCCTTGAGAAAAACACAGACAAACAAAGGCAGGCATTCAGATATTTAGTGTCTGTTTTACCTGAGTAAAGTCCACAGATTTGACAATGTGCTTGTGGGCTAAGGTGATTATTTCATCTCCTGAAACACCATCCCACACTTTGCTGAAAGAAAAAACATAGTTATTGATATGATATATTCCAGACTTGAAATAAAGCTTTTATACAGCTCTTAAGATTTGAGACACCAGGGGTGGGGGAAGATTCAAGTGCATTAAGTGAGCTGCAAATGTAAAGAACAGGGTAGGTTTTGGTGTTAGAGAGAAGACTTTCACTTACGCAGTGAAATCTGCAGCTGCTGTAGCTGCTTTAGTGGCATCTTTATTCAAAGTGGCACCCCAGACAGCTCCTTTGTGACCCAGAAATGTTCCAATCCAATCTCCTGTGTCACCCTGGCGAAGCATAGGCTTTCCATCTAGACAAAAAGAAAAAAGAAGTAAAACATAGGAGTTTAGTTTATCAACCAACAATCTATATCAAATTATCATACAAAGAGCATCTGTGAAATTAGAATTCAATAGAGATTATCCAGCAAGAGGTTTGGGCAAACCCACTGTAGGCTTCCTTGGTCATCTATATGTCATTATTCTTCTCTATGAAATTCACCCATCAAAGAACACTTGCTTTTACACAACCACTTATTTACAGAAGGGAAAAGCAAGGCAAGATCATGTGGGGGACTGACAATTCATATTCAACCTCTGATTTAAATAAATGTTCAGGTGGTAAATCAGAGGTTGAAGGTAGGTTATTCCAGGATGATGGATCGTACCTACTACCTCTCAGTTGCCAGGGTAGGGGGGAATCACATATGATCTTTGAAGGCAGCACTTCAAATAAGTTTATGGAAATGTTTGGAAACTTGTCTCTTTTCTCAGGTTGACAGATTCAACATAGTTTTATATGTGCAGAGGGGAGAGGGGAGGCACCAGGAATTTCTGCTCTATCCGCCCCAACAAATCCCAATGGCTTTGCCTGTCTGCTTGCAAGAGCGCCAAGCAAAAAAGTTAATTGAAAGGCCACAATCCATTACAGGATTTAGGGGTGTTTCAAGCTCAATTAAGCATGTTTATTCCAGCACTGAATGGTGGCTCAAGTGCCCAGTGTATAATGGATATGCATGTACTTTTTATATAAAAAATTTATACCATAATGGAACTAATACATCAACAATATTTGAAAGGCTCTGGTGGCCCTTGCATCATTTAACAGTGTAACAATAACCTTTAAAGACTCAAAACATTAGACACAGCTTTCCCAGACAATACCCTATTACCCTATCCAGGCACTAGCCAGCTTGACTTCAGCAATGTTTCTGAATGATTTAGTCGAGATTCCTGCATCACAGGGGGTTGGACTAGATGACACTAGGAATTCCTTCAACTCTACAATTCTATGATTCTATAACCAGAACCATGGTATGCATATAGTTAAATGTTAGGCACAGACACATTATGTCCCAAGAGATAAATAAAGTGACTAACAAAATTGCTTATTATTGTCTCCATAATACCATCTACGTTTTTTACAAACGTCGGCTTCAACAGGTCTCTACTCCCAAGGGCCTTACAATCTGGAAATAGAAACAGAGTAAAGGGAATAAAGGGAAAGCAGGTACAAAGAGGGGGTAGAAGCATTATTATTTGCACACACTCCAGCTTAACAGCTTTCCCTGCGAAGGATGCACCTTGAGCACAAACATAACTTGGAAGACCCACTTCTTAAATACTAACTCAACATGGCATTTGGGCAAGGAGGCTGTTCCAAAAGCTTTCCCAGATAAAGTATAAACCGCTGTGGTATTGTTCCAGTATTGTTTGATTCAACACTTATAGACTCACAGAATTGTATTCAGAAGGGACTCTTGAGGGTCAACTAATCCAACTCAATGCAACACAGGAATGTTTTTGCCCAGTGTGAGGCTCAAACCCACAATCTTGTGATTAACAGCCTCATGTAAGTATATACAGATGTTTTGGGGGAGGTTGGTAAGTCAAGCAGCATAAAAGAAAGATAGGACTGTGGACACACTCAGGCATGAAGGAGGTTTGTTAGGAAAGATTATGTTCCCAGCTATGAAGGCTCCCTTAAAGCAGAAGATTGAAATGAAATGAAATTCTCACTTGTACAACTTGTACACGAGCACCCCCCACTCAGCTCTCTTAGTCTTAATTCCCCTCGGTTAATAACGCACCAAACCGAAAAGTCACTTGCTTATTACTATTAATAATAGAATTTGTACACCACTCTTCAGCCATAGATCTCAAGGCGGTTCGCAGCCTAATTTTCCGAATACCTGTACATAAAAACTTGAGATTATTATTATAATTATTGAAAAAGGCGAGAGAGATTTCGCAGTATTATTTCCATGCCTGCCACCCACCGGCCCCTCGCAAGGAAGCCCCCGCTGGGCCCTCGCCTCACCCTTGCAGGCGCTGATGAGGAAGTACCCGTAGGGGGTGATGCCGCTGAAGGCCAAATCCACCACAGGCCGCGTGTGGCCGGAGCACGTCAGCGGGGTCTGTCTCATCGCCATGGCGGCGGCGGCGCGAGGAAAGGAGCAGCGGGGGGAGAGGACGAGGAGGGCGACGCGAGGAAGGGCGAGGGGAGAAAAGAGGCCGCGGGAGGGACGGAGAAGGCGGCCACGCCGGGGAAACGCCGCTCGCCCACAGCCACGCGCAACACTCTGGCCGCCAGGGGAAGGAGGGAGGGATGAGACGGCGCCGGCGCCGGAAGCAACGTCGTCAGAAATGGCCTCCGCCGGAAGTCCGCGCCCATGTCGAAGGTAACCATAGCGACGCTTCCGGTTTCGCCCTAGAACACCACAGAGTTTCGGGGATGGAGCGGCGCTCATGCTCTCTAGATCTATATCTATATATTTTAGATGACGAAGGGATATATATGAATCATAGAAATATGAATTATAGAAATATGAATGTAGCGTTGGAATGGACCCCGAGGGTCCTATGTTCCAAACAGGGATAGGTATGGGATTCGAACCCGCAAAGTTGGCTTTGTCAGCCCCATATCATATATATAGCTCGCAATCATTTTAAACCCGGAGCTAAGAAAGTGGAAGAAATAGGAAAGCGACTGTTGGTATTAAACTCCCCCCCCCCAATTTAATTCCTTTTGTGAGGCTGTTTCTTTAAGAGGGGGAGGGACCCTCCTCAGGTCCCTGTGGGCCCATTGGACGCACACCGCCCTACGTACTCTGACGCAACAGGTTGCAGCAAAGCGAAGGATGCGATAGGGTCCTCATGTGGTTGGGAGGACTGTACCACTTCAGCGTACAGCTGCGGGGGAAATACTCTTATGTGAACAATTCCTTGCATTAAAAACAAAACAGGTTGACATCTATTGTTTGTTTTAACCCATTTATTCATTCATCTTTCAAAATGCAATCTTTTCTGGCTGGAACGTTGTTGTTGTTGTTGTTGTTGTTGTTGTTAAAAAAAACTAAATACATGAATAATCCTCAAGGGCAGCTTAACATGAAAAGAAAATGCAAAAGCAATTAAAATACCAGTTAAAGGTGGTTAGGGGGTCAAGGTAAGACTGGAGAGAACCCAGGGTCAAATCCCTGCTCAGCTCTGAACCTCACAGAGCAGCCTTGAGCCGCTTGCTTTATCTCAGCCTAACTTACATCATAGGGTTGTTGTGAGGATAACAAGTACATAGACTAAAATACTAAAGCAGCTCATGAGAAGAGAAGACTCACTGGAAAAGACCCTGATGTTGGGAAAGATGGAGGGCACAAGGAGAAGGGACGACAGAGGACAAGATGGTTGGACAGTGTTCTCGAAGCTACAAACATGAGTCTGACCAAACTGAGGGAGGCAGTGGAAGACAGGAGTGCCTGGCGTGCTCTGGTCCATGGGGTCACGAAGAGTCGGACACGACTGAACGACTAAACAACAACAACTAAAGCAGCTGGGCCTGAGGTTTTTTTGTCTTTGTTTTACTTTCCCCAAGTCACAAAGAACTGTATTCACATTCTCACAACACCTTTGTATGTTGATTAGGTCAGGTTGATCATTGGGGTTTTGGGGGGGATTGTTGTTTTTTTAAATGAGAAATGTAACTAAATGTAACTAAATGATTGTGGCTGCACTGTTATGCCCAGCTTCATGGGAGTAAGTACATCTGAGCATAGCAGATGGCTTCACCCTTTAAAGACCTAGGACCCACCGTCCTGAGAGCCTTGGATAAATAAATAACTCAAACCTGCATTTTGGGAGCCCATTTCTTAATCTTTCACCATTTATTTGCATAGGTTATGGCCTACCTTGCCACAATCCCCTGGTTGGGTCCCCAGACCCGCCAGTTGAAGTCTAGTGATGTATAGCATTGCATGGTGAATAAGTAAACAGATTCATTTAAACCTTTCACTACCCATTTATCTATTATTTCACCCAAGGGGAGGACATTTCAATTCCTTTCAATTGCACCCCCTCCTCCACCCGCTTCAGCCTCATGAGAAATGCAATCTATTTTTGTTGATTTCAAGTGCCATCTGAGAATTGTGTCTGACTTAATTAGTGGAGCTGTCTTCTTAAATTTTTAAAAGGCCCTTGGGTTGACTATTATGGAGAACGGCGTGGTGAAGCCTCCGAGAGAGAAAAGAATAAAATCCAAGGTCGGCAAAGCTGACTTTGTAGGAAAACTTGAAGTAAACAGTGCAAACTACGCAGCCTGAACAGCAGTGGTAATGCAGAGCAAGCTGTGTGCTCCTCAAGAAAGTTTGATTTGATTATTCCCACCAGTTGGCTTGTAATTTAATTTTCTGTGCAATTGGCCTACAATTTGCCCTGTAGGCAAAGCCGCCATATGATATCCAGTTGGGGAGATATAAACCTCCTAATAGTCAAAGGAAAGTCATAAATAATATCAGAAGCACAAATGGAAGGAGATAACAGGCTCATTAACATTGGGCTATAGTAAAAACCATGCCTATCTGGCTGCTTTAAACCTATTAAAAATCATTTATTCATTCACTGCATTTATACCCCATCTTTCCTCCCAAGCAGCTCAAGGCAGTGTACATAGTTCTCCCTATTTTTCCCCTCACAACAACCCTGTGAGGTAGGTTAAGCTGAGAGACTGTAACTCACCCAAGGTCACCCAGTGAGCATCATGACCTGTTGGGGCTTTGAACTCCCCTATCCCAGGTTTTAGTCCAACAATCTACCTACTACACCACACTGGCTCTAGTGATACTACAGTGGTACCTCGGGTTACATACGCTTCAGGTTACAGACTCTGCTAACCCAGAAATAGTACCTTGGGTTAAGAACTTTGCTTCAGGATGAGAACAGAAATCGTGCTCTGGTGGTACGGCAGCAGTGGGAGGCTCCATCAGCTAAAGTGGTGCTTCAGGTTAAGAGCAGTTTCAGGTTAAGGACGGACCTCCGGAATGAATTAAGTTATTAACCCGAGGTACCACTGTACTGTAGTGTTTATCCTTGAAAAAAATGTGCCCATCGCCACTAGATGGAGCTCTACCTATCATGTTGGACACCAATTCGTTTTCTGCTTGGAATCACACAGTTGTATGTTTCTGTTACTCATATGTGATTTATCTATTGCATGGTTTAATCTGCTTTGGTTGACCTACTGACCTCTAGACAGGCGCAAGCAGGATAGGAACAAAATGAGGAAATGCTGGGTCTTCCATCTCTCTGTTTCACCCGTTTGCTTTCTTCTCCTTATTAAAGCAGGTGATCTTTGTCAACAAGAGTGGCGCTGACAACAACTCATAAGAAGGAACCATTGCAGTGTAGGAACTGCCAGCCTTACGCCTGACCTCAAGTCAGCTACTTAGTGATAACACACTGGAGCAGCAGAGCCACAGTCACATTAATTCACCTAACAGCCAATGCCAAAGGCACTTCCAACAGGAAACACGAACAGGCCTTATGCCTCAAATGTCTCACACCTGGTTTTCATTAAGATGATAAACTTGGTCCTGGGCTGTACCAATTCACAGTGGTAGGGATGTTCTTGTGATTGAAAGCTCCCTCATTGCCCAAATTGGGGCTTGCAGTTGCTGTCAACCAGCTAATTGGCAGCGCTTGTAAAGTACTGTTTAACTGCAAATCACAAAGGGAAGCAGACCACTTGACTGCATTGCAATATCAGGTGATTGACAGGTGGAAAACCCCACCCAACTGTCAAAGTTGGCTCCCTGGGCAGTGTTGGAGGGGTGTGTGTGTGAAGGTAAGTTCTCTAAGCAGAACACAAAACTGTCTCTCTCTGCAGTACCATCATTGCATACTCTCCAACATCTTTCCGGTGAAAATAGGGAGGTCCTACTCCATAATAACAGGGACGCGGGTGGCGCTGTGGGTAAAACCTCAGTGCCTAGGACTTGCCGATCGTATGGTCGGCGGTTCGAATCCCCGCGGCGGGGTGAGCTCCCGTCTTTCGGTCCCAGCTCCTGCCCACCTAGCAGTTCGAAAGCACGTCAAAGTGCAAGTAGATAAATAGGTACCGCTTTATAGCAGGAAGGTAAACGGTGTTTCCGTGTGCTGCGCTGGTGCTGGCCACGTGACCCGGAAGTGTCTTCGGACAGCGCTGGCTTCCGGCCTCTTAAGTGAGATGAGCGCACAACCCTAGAGTCGGACACGACTGGCCCGTACGGGCAGGGGTACTTTACTTACTCCATAATAATAATTTTGTTATTTATATTCCACCCATCTGATCATAATAAAACATTAAACATTAAAAAAACTTCCCTATACAGGGCTGCCTTCAGATGTCTTCTATAAGTTATATAGTTACTTATCTCCTTGGCTCAGGGGCCACATAACTCCTTACCTACCAACATCTCTGTTGAAAATAGAGACATCCTAAGGAAAAGTGGGAAATTCTGGGATAATAATTAATAATAATAGTAATTTATTATTTGTACCCCGCCCATCTGGCTGAGTTTCCCCAGCCACTCTGGGCGGCTTCCAACAAAGATTAAAAATACATTAAAATGTCATTAATTAGAAACTTCCCTGAACAGAGCTGCCTTCAGATGTATTCTAAATGTCAGGTAGTTGTTTATCACTTTGACATCTGATGGGAGGGCATTCCACAGGGCGGGTGCCACTACCAAGAAGGCCCTCTGCCTGGTTCCCTGGATGGCTTCTGTAAATCCGGGACTGCCCCTGGAAATTAGGGACAATTGGAGGAGCTGACATTAAGCTGTGACCCATTGCAGTGATTTTCTTCATGAGACAGAATGGCAGCTATGTATCTAGGAGGGAGAAACTAAAGGAGTGCATAGGGGTAGCATAGCTCAGGTAGGAGCCAAAGGGGTTTTCTGTGCTACTAATCCCAGCCATTGAGAAGGAAGGTGGCTCTTCGGCCATAAGTCTGACAGATGTGCGTCAGAGTCCACACCATTCCCCCCCCTTCTCTTTCTGATTTGCGGCCTTCAACTGCTGACCCCGTTCCACTTTGTGAGTTCATTTCGAGGGAGGAACATACGGTGCATTCAAGGCAGTTGACGAGAAGCAGGGACAGTCCAAGGATTCAGCACTGTTGCGCGAGCCTGGCGTGGCGAGAGAAAAGGTCAAGGGAGCCTCATTTGTATTCTGTTCTTGGAGCACAGCTAGAAGAGAGGCACATCAAAGAGAAAGCCAGGTCAGCTTGTGGTTTTCTGCTGAAGTCACAGCAAAGGTTAAAGGTATTGCACGATTTCAGCCTCAGTTGGAAAGAGACGAACCCCAAATCTATGCCTTGCATCCGATTGGGCTGCAGCTTTGTGGTATTGCATCTACATGAATGTGGAACGGCAAAAGGTGTATAGCCCCTAATGGAACACAGGTAGGCCCATTGGTCCATGTAGCTTGTCTACACTGACTGGCAGAATCTCTCCAGGGTTTCAGACAGGGAATCTCTCCCAGGCCTGCCTGCAAATGCCAGAGAATGAACCTGGTGTTAAGTTGTGGGTGAACATATCAGACGACACAGCGATTCTTCAAACAGCTCTTGTTTATTCACAGGCCAGAACAGAACTGAACTGAAGGGTTCAGCCAGCGTGCTTATATAGAGCTCCACTAGAACGCAACAGTAACCATTTTCTGTAACTATCCAATCACTGAACGTCACTTTCGATCCCTTATTTGCATATGTGGACCTGAACTATCTACAGTATCCCACCTGCTGGCCCAGGGTGAGAACTTCAGTACATAACACCTGGGACCTTCTGCGTGCAAGATCAATGCTCTGCCACTGAGCTACAGCCCTGCCCCCTAATGTCCCTTGAAAATGCATACAAAAAGCAGCATACTGCACTACTCATGGTGCTACCATCGGCCAAGATCAACGCACACACAGGCCATCTGCTTTGTTGACCATGTAGTGTGATGAGAAGTCCTGGAGAACTCAAAAGCTTGTGATATTTTGACTGCCCTAATAAATGCATTGCTGTAATATGGTTTTTAATATGGGGTACCTTTACGTTTAATATGGTTTTTAAATCAATATGATTCCTCTTTGTAAAGAGCCACGGAGAAAGACAGCAAGTTCTCATGCTGATAAATTGCTTCGATCTGTTCTGCTGATTACAATCCCCTGGCTCCATCTTCTGTAACTTTGCTCCCACACAGCTCCTTCTAACTTGCAGTAATTACTATTCCATGCAGAAGTTGCACTCCAGATTGTTGTGTTCCTTCTCCAGCTTTCCTCAAATAAATAAAACTGACTGCTTCACATTTTAATGCTGGGAAGTGGATGGAAACTTAGCATGCCTGTTTCTGTTCTCCTCACGTACCAAGACGTTATCACAAGAAACCAAAATATAGCAAGAGAAATGCTTTCTTTAAGAAACGTTTTGTCTCCCCCAAAACCATTTTTCTTGCATTCCTTGAAATTTCTCAAACGTGAGATTTTGCTCCAAGGTATGTTGCTTCGTGCAATCTTTGGTGGACATTATGGGTAGGATCCATACTTCATTTTGTTGCTGTCAGGTCCCATTGAAATCAGTGGGGGAAATCAGTCCTGAATTAAGCCCATCCCTTTACAGATGTTCACCCTGAACATGTGAGGACGAAAGATTTTTAGAGTGCCAGGTGCCATATGCAAGTTTTTAGTGCTATTTTTCTAGAAAAGGAGGTGGTGGAACTCTCCATGAATGCCTCCCTTGTTTCATATAATGGCAATAGCGCCCACCTGAGAGGTGCCAAAATTGAGTTCTGTTGAGTTCCAGCTAGTTCTGCCCTGCTAAAGGTAAAGGTAAAGGTACCCCTGCCCGTACGGGCCAGTCTTGACAGACTCTAGGGTTGTGCGCCCATCTCACTCAAGAGGCCGGGGGCCAGCGCTGTCCGGAGACACTTCCGGGTCACGTGGCCAGCGTGACATCGCTGCTCTGGCGAGCCAGAGCCGCACACGGAAACGCCGTTTACCTTCCCGCTAGTAAGTGGTCCCTATTTATCTACTTGCACCCGGGAGTGCTTTCGAACTGCTAGGTTGGCAGGCGCTGGGACCGAACAACGGGAGCACACCCCGCCGCGGGGATTCGAACCACCGACCTTTCGATCGGCAAGCCCTAGGCGCTGAGTCTTTTACCCACAGCGCCACCCGCGTCCCTCTGCCCTGCTAGTTCTGCCTTTAATGTCCCCACATGGTATTTTATTATAGAACTGTAGAGTTGGAAAGGACCCTGAGGATCATTTAGTTCAGGTTTCCTCAACCTCGGCCCTCCAGATGTTTTTGAGACTACAATTCCCATCATCCCTGACCACTGGTCCTGCTAGCTAGGGATCATGGGAGTTGTAGGCCAAAAACATCCAGAGGGCCGAGGTTGCAGCTGTCCCATATCAGGATCAAACCTGCAACCTTGGCATTATCAGCACCATGCTCTAACCAACTGAGTTATTTTGGCTTGCCCCCTGCTCCCCTGGGGTTCCTGCATTGAGCAGAAAGGTCTGCCAGGAGCTAAGCATGTAAGTGTTTCTTTTTTCTTCTTTTTTCAATTTTTTTTATTAATTTTCCAAAAAAAATTAACAAACAAACAAACAAACATCATAACTCTACTTAATCCAATCTTAATAACATTGTTAAGTGACTTCCTCGAATTCCCCTGACTGAATTTCAATATATATCATTGTAGAAGGTCAGCAGTTCGAATCCCCATGACGGGGTGAGCTCCCATTGCTTGGTCCCTGCTCCTGCCAACATAGCAGTTCAAAAGCATGTCAAAGTGCAAGTAGATAAATAGGTACCACTGTGGCGAGAAGGTAAACGGTGTTTCCGTGCGCTGCTCTGGTTTGCCAGAAGCAGCTTAGTCATGCTGGCCACATTACCTGGAAGCTGTATGTCGGCTCCCTCGGCCAATAAAGCGAGATGAGCACCGCAACCCTAGAGTCGGCCATGACTGGACCTAATGGTCAGGAGTCCCTTTACCTTTACTAACAGTTTTCCAAAACAAATTTCACATAAAATTTACTTAATCACTTAACATCTTTCTTTCCTTTTCATCTTTGCTTTAAACATATCATTCTATAACTTCACATATTTAAATCCTTAGCCTATCTGTTTTTTTGCAAGTATTTCTATTTAAATTATCTTGACATATTTAAGTAAATAGTCTTTGAAATTCTTCCATTCCTCCTGGTACTTCTCCTTCTGGTCGCGGACTCTTCCGGTCAGGTCGGCTAGCTCCGAAAAGTCCATCATCTTCATCTGCCATTCCTCCACTGTTGGTACTTCTTGTGTTTTCCATTTCTTGGCTAATAAAAGTCTAGCTGCAGTTGTGGCATACAAAAACAATAAGCATGTAAGTGTTTCTAGCTGAATACCAGTGGCGTAGCGTGGGTTGTCAGCACCCGGGGCAAGGCAAGTAATTTGCGCCCCCTAACCCGGGGCAAGGCAAGTAATTTGCGCCCCCCCCCCCCGCTGCACTGTCCCTCCCCCAGATAGTCCCTCACTCTCTCTCCGCACCACACCGCATGCCTGGCCCCCCCCCCCACAGTGGGCGGCGACCCGGCGGCTCGGATCGGATTCACACAGCCAGCACTGCAATGAGAGAGAGAGCCAGGTAGGGGCAGAGAGCTGCGAGTGCGAGCGCGTCCCCCCCCGATGTTGCGCCCGGTGCGGCCGGTCCCCCCTGCACCCCCCACGCTACGCCACTGCTGAATACTGAGCTTCTAGATGAGCCTCTTCGTGACCCGAAACTCTGAGAATGCAGGGGAAGCCAAAAACATGCTTCCAAACTCCCTTCAGACCCCCACGCTAAACGTGTCAAGAAGGGGTGCGTGGTCAACATCTGCAAGGAAATTGGAGCCTCCATATGCACCCTTGGCTCCTAAATGACCTTTGGCAATTGGAAGGTGATTCACCTACCTTGCATGGAACGTTTTGGCCATATTTTACCTGACCTGTATGTGCAGGAGGTGATTGTTTTCCAAAGATGCAGCTGTTGGCCACACTAAATACCACTGGGAATGATGCAACACATCTTTACGAGGTCATCCCGTTCAAAACGTATTTTAACAAAAGAGGTTTTCTGTTCCTTTCTTTTTGGGGGGTGGGAATCCCCTCCCTGTTTCTTGGCATCTGCCCCAATGTCTTTGCAGCTGTTCTCGAATTGGGGATATGTTTGTTGACCTCACGGGCCGCATATTATGATTATCTAATATACTAGAGAACGGATGACACACTGGATTTTTAAAGAACTACCTAACGTGTGAAGAAAAAAAAGATTCCCATGAGCATGGATTTCTTGCATGCAAAAACAGGCATGTTTTGGAACTTAAGCCCCTTGTCGAATAAACTTGCTTGCGTACAGCGGCCACAGATGAGAGGCCGTGTCTGCCTCTAATCAAAATCAGCTGGCATGTGGCCAATGATTTCAGTCATGTCTGCAGGTCTTGTAAATACAGATGCAACGGCACTCTTAAAGCTACTTGCCTTCTCCAGCTGAGTGGAGTTCAGGGCCAAACTACACTGATGCCAGACCTGTTTTTAAACGTGTGCTTAGCTTAGACCTAGAGCAAAGGGGGAGGCAATGGGGGTGGGGAGCAACGAGGGGTGACCCATTGTTATGTATTGAGTTGAATAGGATCCAAATTGCAGCAGTCTGATTGGTCTGCAGGAGCCACTCAATCCAACTCCAGGTGGAAGTGAATCTGCAACCTGATTGGCCTACAAAAGAATCCCGGAACCAGCCAATCACGTGGGGCCCATTGTGTAAATAATGTATATAAAGCAGACATTTCAGCGGAACTTCCATTCCTCACTACTATGAGCTGAACAAAGAGCATGAAATCCACACTCGACTCCGAGTATATTTCACCCATAATGCTCCAAGTAGTGCAGAATTTTGGGATGTTGGCATTTGAACTTGTACAGCCAGGTTTGCTCATGCGACTCCAATTTTAAAAGATCTGTGCAGCTTATTTATTTCAGGGCTCAGTTCAAGGTGCTTTAACAAATTTGCGGCCTGTAGGGCAGCAGCGGAAACGCTCCTTCAGGTACGCAGGGCCGACGCTGTTTAGGGCTTTAAAAGTAATACATTGAACTGTGCTCAGAGCCAATGTAGACTGGTGTAATATGGTCCCGGCGGCCACTCCCAATCACCAGTCTGGCAGCCGCATTCTGGATTAGTCATAGTTTCAGAGTCGCCTTCAAAGTTAGCCCCACGTAGAGCACATTGGAGTACGTATATTGGTGTTTGTTTATTTTTTCTTGAAAATTACTTAATTTGATGCAATTGTTTAAACTGGTCTTATGTGCGTAACTGTTTTATAGATGTTTTTTATTATATAGTAAATCACTTCAGGATGCCTCATGGGAAGTGATTCATAACGAAAATAAATCGCCATCTCCTTTCTTTTCTTGGCAAAGCTACCAATGATCATCTCCCCTCCCCCTCCCCAACGTTTATTTTTCCAGCTGTCTTAACACAGCTTTGGATTGTTGTCCCTTTACTAGTTTTTGTTTTTTTTTAAGGCTGTATCTCATGCATTTTTCAAAAAGGTGCACCTGATGTCTATTTCCCCAGTCTTTAGACGCCATGTGAAAACATACACTGCAAGTCACAGTGTGTTTTGAGGTGTTAACTGCTGCCAGGTATTATGTTTGCTGCTATTATTTTATTGTACTATAATTTCTGATTTATCATGTTGTACACCACCCTGAAATCTGATCCAATGAAGGGCTGGTGTATAAATGTTTCAAATAAATAAATACTGACTAGGGGACTGCACACGCTGGTTTGCTGCTTTAATCACCCCCTGCCAGGTTACAATATATTCTTGGAAGGTGCTTCACACAGGAAAACAACTTTCAGCTGAGTTCACTATTACAGGGAGTGATTATATCTGCAGGATATATATAACCCCTTTAAAAATGTTCCCTCCATCGGCCCTTTTCTCTGAGTTGGTAAATCGCTTCTCCCCCCCCCTCCACCAGTCAAAACCAGTGGGAGCTATTTTGGGTAATGGAAAGAATGTACGGTTGTTATCCCAAAGTTTGGCAAAGCTGATTTGCTTCATAGCCCAAATGGTCATAAACCAGATAAGCTGAGGCTAAAGAGTTCGAATGGATCTCCAGGGAGATTCCATTTTCAGTACTTGACAATGCTATTTGCTGGGGCCAATGTTTTGGGATGACTCTTCAGGAAAATAAACAGTTTCACCCGTTCCCATGATCTTGGTGTCATGAGAATTTGAAAACCATGGACATATAAATGATGCAGAAACAGATCATTTCTGGCCTAGTCCAAAGTAACTGAGTTATTGTCACTGGAGTGGGGGGAGACCTCTGTGGTGAGTGGTGAGATCAAGTGTCCCCCAGTACCAGGAAATGCCTCCCCCCCCCCATTGTACAATTTCTGGGTAGCACTCCACCCTTAAGAGTTCCTTTTGAGAAGATGCTATCGTGTCTAGGGCTGTGCCAAATATTTCTCCTGGATTTTTTCCATATCACTCATCATCATTCTGCCATTCCATTTGAAAACTATGAAGGGGGGGGGGGAGAGAGAAATTCACTGAAATTCTCATGAGTGGGATTTTGTCACACTTATTTTTGAGGTGGCTGACTGGGTGCTTGTGAGGGTCTTTTAATTCTACAAATCATCTCCCTGGTGGTCTACACCAGGGGTCAGCAAACTTTTTAACAGGGGGCCAGTCCACTCTCCCTCAGACATTGTGGGGGGCCAGACTATATTTGGAGGGGGGGAATGAACAAATTTCTATGCCCCACAAATAACCCAGAGATGCATTTTAAATAAAAGCACACATTCTACTCATGTAAAAACACCAGGCAGGCCCCACAAATAACCCAGAGATGCATTTTAAATAAAAGGACACATTCTACTCATGTAAAAACACACTGATTCCCAGACCATCCGCAGGCTGGATTTAGAAGGTGATTGGGCTGGATCAAGCCCCTGGGCCTTAGTTTGCCTACCCATGGTTTACACTCTGCAGCCTCCCTGGGTGCTTTTTTCAATCGGCACCTGGGGAGGCTGCAGCGTGCTGGAGAAATGTTTAATGGGGATCAAATGCAGCCCTCCAGTTCTTTCTTTCTGATCCCTGGGATCCTCCTCGTGGCATATCCCCTACCCAGTCATGGCCCTTCTCCCCAGGGCATACCCTGCACTGATAGTGCTTCTCACTTGCCTGGATGGAGGATAAAGAGGCTGATGTGAGTGTGTGAGAAACTAGTCTACTGCACGAGGTGAAATTTGCATGCATTGCTCCACTCACTTTTGCCTCTGGCCCCACCCGCCACTGCCGTGTGGCTCCTGGCAGTTTGCCTAGAATGGAATGTGGCCCTCAGGCTTAAAAGGTTCCCTCTGTCACCTCATAACAATATACGTGAAGGAGCGTCTCCACGCCCATTGTTCAGCCTGGACACTGAGGTCCAGCTCCGAGGGCCTTCTGGCGGTTCCCTCACTGTGAGAAGTGAGGTTACAGGGAACCAGGCAGAAGGCCTTTTTGGTTGTGGTGCCCACTCCCATCAGACGTCAAGGAAATAAACAACTATCTGACTTTTAGCAGACATCTGAAGGCAGCCCTGTTTAGGGAAGTTTTTAATGTTTGATGTTTTATCATGTTTTTAATATTCTGTTGAGAGATACCCAGAGTGGCTGGGGAGGCCCAGTCAGATGGGCAGGGTATGTATGTATGTATAAATAAATAAATAAATAAAATAAGGTAAGCACAAAACCACCAATGTTTGAAATAAATTCTCAAGTATGAGGCACAAAAAGGGGATGCCTCTTTCACTGAGGAATAACACTTTTTGATAAAGTTGAAGATAGATTTCAGCATGGAACTAATTACAATCCTCAGCACAAACAGGGTCTTGGATTCTGACACAGAGCGGTGTGTGTGTGTGTGTGTGTGTGGATGGACGGACCAACCAGATCAGGAAGATCAGGGCAGCTGCTCAACACAGACTGAGGCCCTGACACCAAGCTTGAGCCGGGAACCTGAGGCGACTGAATTTGAAATTGCACTTTTGGACCCAGGTTTCCCTGAGTTGCTTGATCACTTTACGTGGGATACATGACAGTGGGAGAAGGTATCCAGGCAGTGCACAAGGTAGGAGCCAACTACTAGACTCCACTCCCAGGGGCCTGCCCCTTTAAGGTTTTCTGATGGTCTGGAAGGGGGCGGGGCCTGGGAAGGATAGCCCACCTCTCCCCATGCAAGGTCTCCAAACTGAGCTCCAAACTTCCTTGCAGCAAGCGCTTTGCTTGGAGCTATCCAAGGTCCTGCAACACCAGCCTCATTCCTCATTTCCTGACTAAGGCAGGTGTCCAGCGTCCTCTATAGGCTCCCCTTTCACGGTCAGGATGGGTGCCCTTTGGGTCCCTAGGGCAATTCTTAGGACCATACTAGCACCAGCCAGTGGGCCAGATCCTTACCTGCTCCACCCACCCCAAGCTAATGTTGACAGGTGGGCAGGCTATGTGCCTGTCAATCAGCTGAAATCTCAATGATATCGCGTGACCTGGTTCCCGCTGTCTGTGCAGTTCGAAAATTTTAATGAACTACATGGGGAAGTGGAGTGTTACTGAGCTTTAAGGGGAGTGGGGAGCAAATGATGTTGGCAAGCAACTCAAGCAGGAGTAGCAATCACTCCCATAATTACAATAATTATAATTATTCTTTATTAAATTTGTATACCACCCTGTACCGCAGGTCTCAGGGCGGTTCACAAGATAAAACCACGATATAAAAACACAAAATGCATAATCAAAATTAAAACAAAAGCATTCCAATAACCCCCCATGACACATTTTAAAAGGGCCTTGGATGTCAATCAGCCCAAAGGCCTGGTTAAAGAGGAAGCTTTTTGCCTGGTGCCTAAAGGTGTTTAATTTATAATTAAATAAATTTCTTAGTTGTTTTATCGTGCCCAAGGCAACTCAAAGCAACCTGCAACCCTGAGTTTATAGACACAGAGAGACAGGGGCTGTATTTTAATATAAAAATCAGTTAATTTAATTGATGACTGTTCGCAGTACAGTACTATTTTGTCATGGCTAAAATGGCCGCTGTTTATTTAATGCGAATAAAGCTGGGTCAGCATGACTCAGCGGCTTGCAGCAGGTTGTATATATATAGTGAGAAATGTTAGTTTGGTGCTGAGGCTGGTGTTTGGGTTGGTTGGTTGGTGCTGGTGTGTATAGTTATTCAGTTGTGTTTTGCACAAAGACTTTTAAGAATAAAACTCTGCAAGGATATTCTCGTGGACTCTTTTATGCAGACAAGGGTCCGATGACCAGGCTGAAGAGACAAAGGGAGGTCAGAACCCTTTCCTTCTTCTTTTTTGCCTTTTACAAACACTGACATATTTTTCTAGAAAACGTGTTGCTGGGACTCATCATGAATGCCTTCTTTGTTGTGATATAATGGCAATCGTGCTCACCTGAGAGGTGCCAGAACTGAGTTCTGATGAGTTCTCCCTGGAAAAAAAAAAGCCCTGGCTGTTCCTATGCTTTCGAAATATTTTTTCAGTTATTTAATTTGTTTTTACATACAGACGGCCCTTCCATATATGGAAACAAACAGTATTTTTTATTATTATTTAACACTTCTTAACACCTTAAACCATTTGCCCTTGAAACTTTATGCTATTTTGTAGGGTATCACATTCCACCTTGCCGTATTTTCTCCCTAGCGATTTTCTTCTATATAGGATTTTTACACAAGGGAAAGTTGTTTATTTTGTCCCGCTGTATTCCCATATCTTGAAGGAGATGAGCTTTTTGAGAACTTCGCCTTGCTTTATCATAAATGATTTATCAACTTGGAGAATGCTGTATATAATCTGACATTTATTTGTTTTTATTTTTGTTTTAAAAAATATTAATTATGCATAATTACGTCCTTGATGCTTTGTTTTGTTTCTTTTCTGTTTCCAGGCTGTGTGCTTTGGGAGCATTGAAGCTCATGGCAGGCAGCAAATAGCTTCCTCCTGGTAATTAGGATGCGGGTGGCACTGTGGTCTAAACCACAGAGCCAGAGACTTGCTGATCAGAAGGTCGGGGTGATGGGGTGAGCTCCCGTTGCTCAGTCCCTGCTCCTGCCAACCTAGCAGTTCAAAAGCACATCAAAGTGCAAGTAGATAAATAGGTACCGCTCTGGCGGGAAGGTAAACTGTGTTTCCGTGAGCTGTTTCGGTTCTCCAGAAGCGACTTAATCATGCTGGCCACATGACCCGGAAGCTGTACGCCAGCTCCCTCGGCCAGTAAAGCGAGATGAGCGCCACAACCCCAGAGTCGTCCATGACAGGACCTAACTGTCAGGGGTTCCTTTACTTATAAAGAATGGTAGCAGCAGTGAGCTCAGTGAACTCCATAGGCCTAAATCACCCTGATCTTGTGCCCGTTCAGACTTGAACTCTATTGAGACAACAACCCCAGTTGAAGGAATGTGTGGAGGTATGTATATATGCCAGTATCACAACTGCTGGCCTCCAAGCCTGTTGGTAGCGCACTCTCAGATCTATCCCTATGAGCCTCGCCTGAGGAAGAACCTCATAGGCTCTTCACTAGTAGAGGCTGATGCCAGCAGCACATCCGTTGACTAGAAAGCAGCACTCAGGTTATCCAGTGACATTGAGGAGGGCTGTTCCGCTTCCCTACACTGGCTCCCAGTATGTTTCCGAGCACAATTCAAACTGTTGGTGCTGACCTTTAAAGCCCTAAACGGCCTCGGCCCAGTATACCTGAAGGAGCGCTTCCACTCCAATCATTCGGCTTGGACACTGAGGTCCAGCGCCGAGGGCCTTCTGGTGGTTCCCTCACTGCGAAAAGCGAAGTTACAGGGAACCAGGCAGAGGACCTTCTTAGTAGTGGCTCCCGCCCTGTGGAACACCCTCCCATCAGATGTCAAAGGAATAAACAACTATCTGACATTTAGAAGACATCTGAAGGCAGCCCTGTTTAGGAAAGTTTTTTAATGACTGATGCTTTAATGTATTTTTAATATCCTATTGGAAGCCGCCCAGAGTGGCTGGGAAAACCTAGCCAGATGGGCTGGGTATAAGTTAATAATAATAATAATAATAATAATAATAATAATAATAATATTCCCTCGAATCTGAGTCCCAACTCCCAACCACCTGGGACCCTCTGTAGGGTTTGAGTCCTCCTTTGGTTCTTGCCCACTGCCTCTCAGCCCACTGGGGTCCTCTCTTGTGCCATAGTCTTCTGGCTCCCCAATCTCTTCCCATTCTTCCTCCTCCAATAAATTCTGCCAATATGTCTCCATGAGGCTTGCAGTAAGTTTAACATGTACAGTCTCCCAGAACAGGGGTCTGTGCCTGATTAAATCACTCTCCTCCCTACAACCTCTCCCCCTTTCCTCTGAAATTAAATCAGATTAGTAAGAAATGAGGGGATGCTTTTCAAAAAATCCCAAACAAATTGTCATCCAACCGGAAAAAGAAGGGGGAGAACAGAAAGCAAAAAGAAAACACCCAGTCTTCTCTAATGCAAACATTGCTTTTCCTTGCAGAATGTCCTCAAGAGTTTAAGGGTTGCTGAGCAATCTGACCTTGGCAGCACAGAACATTTTATGATTTCACATGACTTGTGTTGCGCTCCATCAATTTCTCTGGTGTGTTAAAAACAAACTGGCTTTTCCATGTCCTTTACTGCCCTGCCCCCCACTGCTCTTCTTCTTCTTCTTTTTTTAAACTCTTTAGGCTACAATGGTACCTCAGGTTAAGAACTTAATTCATTCCGGAGGTCCGTTCTTAACCTGAAACTGTTCTTAACCTGAGGTACCCCTTTAGTTAATGGGGCCTCTTGCTGCCGCCACCCGATTTCTGTTCTCATCCTGAAGCAAAGTTCTTAACCCGAGGTACTATTTCTGGGTTAGCGGAGTTTGTAACCTGAAGCGTCTGTAACCCGAGGGACGGCTGTATTTCTGAGCAGGATTCAATAACAAACCGAAAATTCTGCTTGAGCAATGAAAGTTGATTTGGCGCTCTTGTGCAACAAACCTCATTCCCTCCCTCCCCCTCCCACTGGGATTTTTGAAACAAGGAAAATGATGTGAAGTTACACTGGAAGGTGGGGGGTAACAATTGTCTACCCTCCCTAAGTTAGCAGTATTAGACCCTGCCGGGTACCAGGACACTGTAAGCTGCCTGGGCCTGATTTGTGAGGCCTGCATGACTCAAGTCTCCCTCTCACTGAAATGTTGCCTCCAATCCCAGTATTTTTTTTGGGTGGGGGGAGTTATACCTCTTGATTCAATAGGTGACACTTTCAACACCTGATTTGATTATTTAATTTCGATAACTCCTTATATATTAAATATATATCTAAGCAGTATACAAAAAAACCAAAGCAACAACAGACAACTTAAACAAAAAATGTTACAAAAATACAAAGTTACATATAAAAATGTTATATTAATACATAGTAACTATGTGGGTGGGACGCAGGTGGCGCTGTGGTCTAAACCACTGAGCCTAGGGCTTGCTGATCAGAAGGTTGGTGGTTTGAATCCCCACAATTGTTTGGTCCCTGCTCCTGCCCACCTAGCAATTCGAAAGAACGTCAAAGTGCAAATAGATAAATAGGTACCGCTCCAGCGGAAAGGTAAACGGTGTTTCTGTGCGCTGCTCTGGTTCACCAGAAGCAGCTTAGTCATGCTGCCACATGACCCGGAAGCTGTCTGTGGACAAATGCCGGCACCCTCAGCCTATAGAGTGAGATGAGTGCGCAACCCTAGAATTGTCCGCAACTGGACCAAACGTCAAGGGTACCTTTAGCTTTACTAACTGTGTGGCCTGTCGAGAGGGAACAAGCTTGTTTTCTCCTGTTCTGGAGGCTAGGACATGACTCAAACCAATGGCTTCAAGTTTCAAGAAAGGAGATTCCAACCAAACAGGAAGTTTCTTGCAGGAAAAGCTGTTCAATGGCTCTCTCGGGAGGTTGTGGACTCTCCTTCCCTGGAGGTTTTTAAGCAGAGGTTGGATGGCCATCTGTCATGGATGTTTAGCTGAGTTTCCTACACTGACCCTTCCAAGTCTACAATTCTATAATTCTAAGCTGGTTGTAATGGTTCTAGGGGTTGCTCGTGCGTAAACCGGTGCTTATCTCCCCTGCTGGGTGCAAACACCTGGCTGGGTTGCCTAAGTGAACCTTTTCTGTCTCAATCGCTGGCAGAATCCGTCAGTGGGCGTTTCTTAAACTTCTTCCAGCAAAGAAGCTCTTTGACGCCTAGTCTCCTCCTATTGTCTCTGCGCGAAAGCCTTCTGCACAAGGAGGGCGTAGGCAGCAGAGGACCCCTACTCTCCCCGCTGGTCCCCGGCAAGGAGTCATGGGACCGCCTCGCCGCTTCCCCCATCTGCCCCCCTTCTCCACTGGTGCTACACTGATTCTCTTCCCCAGAAGATGGGCTGCTTCTCCCAATCCCTGGACGCTCTCTGGAATCCCTCTGGCTTTTGCTCTCTCCCTCTGGCACTGATGGCAGTTCCCTGACACTGGTGTTAAAGGCAAAGCTACAGGAGCAGGATCAAAAGTTGGCAACCCTAGAAAGGAACAGGGTGGGGATGGCTAACACACTATTCCTCCAAAATAGCCTGCCAGCCTGCCATGTTGCCCAAGCCAGTGCTCCATCCATAGCTCTCCTTTGCTCCTAGCTTGCCACCTGGGAGTCTGGGTATTGCCCCACAGGGGGCCGGATTTTGCATCAAGGCTGCCAGCTGCTGACTCTTCCTACTCCATCTCAAGCCCGTCTAGCTTTCTCAAATCCATACCCAGCATTTTGCATCCCACCTCGCCGCACACTGGCTCTCTAGAACATCGCCTTAATTAAAAAAAGAGGTGTCCATACATCACCTACAACAATTCACAGTGCGTTCCAAAACCTTTCCACAAAAAGATGGCTCTAATTAAGAGCCGGTCTTTAAATCCACATTTTAATCTGCGATTTGTGAATTAATCAACATCGCGCCAATTAATTAATTCAGTGTTAATTTAATGTACAACAGGGCGTTGGAAAGAGACAAATATACTAAATTATGGAAAGAGACGCAGACCCGCATTACACGCTGAAGGAGAGCGGCTGATGAATAGAGCTGGAATAAGGTCAATACAATATAGTTAAACTCCCAGGCATGTACGAATGAGAATATAAGAGGCAGCAAATCGCTCTCCTGGAACATCAAGATGAGTAAATGTGAAGGTTTTATTTCCTGACTAATGTTATTGCCACTGCTGTGCAGTGAATCAATCATACCTTTTGCAGACTCCCTAATATATTTTGAAATGTTCCCCTTCAGGGATGGAAATTCTCAGCCTGATGGCAAATGTCGTAAAAGTAGCTTTGGCAGGATAAACCACCTAGCTAAGGAAACTATGGAGCAGAACCTCACTCCAGTTGTGTGCCTTGCTAGGCTGCAGTTATCTGAAAGCGTCCCCATTGTGGAATCTGCACTGTGGCCAATGTCAACATGCAGCACCCTCAGGGTGGGTACCAGGGCCCACTGATGAAAACAGCCCTTGCCCATTTTAACGAGGAACATAGTACGACATATGATAAAAGATCTGGGGGTCTTAGTGGACCGCAAGCTTAGCATGAGCCTATAGTGTGATGCTGCAGCAAAAAAAGCTAATGCTATTCCAGGTTACATCAGTGTCCAGATCAAGGAAAGCAATAGTCCTGCTGTATTCTGCCTGGCCTTTAATTTGAATTCAGCCTGATCTTTCCCCCCCCTCCCCTTCCCTTCCCTCCCCCTCCCCTTTTATGAAGATCACCCGCTCTGAGACCCCACAGCTAATTCTCCCCTGGCCTCCTCGCTGGCCCAAGTAGGACCAACTCAGCCAGCTAGCCTTGGGTATTATCTAATTTATTATTTATTTTTATTGTCATTCATGTTTTTATACTGTATTTTATGCTGTTTTTATAATTAAGTGTTTTAAAGTGCTTTAAATTTGTTGTTAGCCACCCTGAGCCCGGTTTTTGAACCGGGAAGGGTGGGATATAAATAAATAAAAATTATTATTATTATTATTATTATTATTATTATTATTATTCTGCCTTGGTCAGAATACTCACCTGGAGTACAGCTTCCTGCTTAGCTATAGTTCCTATGAAGGGGAGAATACTTCCAAGGCTAGGCCCATTATGAGCAGCGTATCCACACGGTGAAGAAAGAAGCTGCCAAATTTATTTACCTTCACCACCGGCTCACCTTCTGTCTCCAAGAGAATCAAATTAGTTGAAAGAGGGGGGACCACCCCATTTATTTGGAAGTGTTTTGAATTCCTCTCCAAAGAGCCGTACCAGCTCTATAGTTATAACTAGAGGGGTTAATTGAAAACTGCTCTTGTTGTGTACAAGAGCCCAGCCAGAGCCCTCTTTCGATTGGGTGACTGTCACATTTAATGCATGTTATCCTCTTGCTGTTCACCTCCCTCCCCGTCTTGCAGACAGGAGAAAGCAATCTATTGTTCCTGGCTTGGTTTTAATCATTACAACTGTCACACCAATATGATATCTCTACCGCTATGTATATCTAGATTCATTAAACAACAACAACAACAACACAGCAGCGGCAGGAAACTGAAAGGCAAATATAAATATTGGGAGAGAAAATAATCTGGATGCTTTAGAGTAGGGGCGAGGAATCTCATGCCCGCGGCAGCCTTCTAGGCCTCTTGGAGTGACCCTCAAACCGTACCACAGATCACACACTCCCTTGGCCAGACACCTCTTACTGGCTCTGCACACTGGCTCTGGAACTCCCTGCTGATTGACCACAGCCAAGCACCTTCACTGTACTCTTCTTGGCAACTGCTGGAATCATGTTTGTTTAATTAGAAGAGTTTGGATTTGATATCCCGCTTTATTACTACCCGAAGGAGTCTCAAAGCAGCTAACAATCTCCTTTCCCTTCCTCCCCCACAACAAACACTCTCACCTGAGAGGATGAGAGACTTCAAAGAAGTGTGACTGGCCCAAGGTCACCCAGCAGCTGCATGTGGAGGAGCGGGGAAGCGAACCGGATTCACCAGATTATGAGTCCACCGCTCTTAACCACTACACCACACTGGCCAATTCAGACAGGAAGAAACTGTTTCATCTTTTAACCTTTTTTCTGCTTCTTACTGTTAATTTTAATTATTTTTGTATGTTTTAAATACTTCCCCATGGGTCCCCCCCCCCCCCCCGCTGATAATATTATTGTTTTTGGAAAACAATTTGAGTTTTTGTTACAATCAAGCAGTCAATGAATGTTGTGAAATAAACGAATGAATAAATATATGTTTTTGCCTGGCTGGAAGGTGGCCTCGAACTCTGATAACGTCTCTTGTTTGCCTGGGTGGAGGACAGAGGGATGTCTGAGTGCCTGCAGAAACTAGCCTGCTCTGTACAGGTAAATTTTATAGTCATTGCTCCACCCACTTTTACCTCTGGCCCCTCCCACCACCAGCATGTGGTCCCTGGGTGATGCTCAGAAAGTGGCCCTCAAGCTGAATGAGGTTCCTCCTGTCTGCTTTACGGTATGATCCTGTGCATGCTTATTTAGAGGTCAATCCTATTGAGCTCAGAGGAAATTAGGCTGCATTCCTATGCACGCCTACTTGGAAGCAAGTGCCACTGAATCCAACAGGATTTGCATCTAAGGAGACATGCATAGGGATGTGCTGCAAAGCTTTGAGTCCATCTCCCATCAGCTCTGCTAGCTAATACGACCAACAGTGAGGAATGATGGGAATTGTAGTCCAGTAACAACAACTGGAAGGGCTAGGCATCGCCACTTTGCATATGCAGGTCTGGTTTAGCTATATGCAGCAGTTTATGAGCCACAGCAAAAGAACCTGTGGCAACATCTCAAGTAACAATGACCAGGTAGATCCAATGATTTGTAGCAGTGGTGGGGAATCTGGCGCCCTCCAGATCCTGCTGAACTACAACTCCCATCAGTTCTAGAAAGCATGACCAATGGCTAAGGATGAGAGGTAGTGGGCTCTGGAGGTTTTAAAGCAGAGGTTGAGTGGCCGTCTGCCATGTATGGTCTATTTCAGATTCCTGCATTGTTGTTGTTGTTTAGTCGTTTAGTCGTGTCCGACTCTTCGTGACCCCATGGACCAGAGCACGCCAGGCACTCCTGTCTTCCACCGCCTCTCAAAGTTTGGTCAGACTCATGCTGGTAGCTTCGATAACACTGTCCAACCATCTCGTCCTCTGTCGTCCCCTTCTCCTTGTGCTCTCCATCTTTCCCAGCATCAGGGTCTTTTCCAGGGAGTCTTCTCTTCTCATGAGGTGGCCAAAGTATTGGAGCCTCAGCTTCAGGATCTGTCCTTCCAGTGAGCACTCAGGGCTGATTTCCTTCAGAATGGATAGGTTTGATCTTCTTGCAGTCCATGGGACTCTCAAGAGTCTCCTCCAGCACCATAATTCAAAAGCATCAATTCTTCAGCGATCAGCCTTCTTTATGGTCCAGCTCTCACTTCCATACATCGTTACTGGGAAAACCATAGCTTTTACTATACGGATTCCTGCATTGCAACTCTACAATTCTATAATGGGAGTTGTAGTCCATTAACATCTGGAGGGCATCACGTTCCCCACACCTGATTTGCAGGAAGCCGTACATTCCAACCATCACTTTGGAGCCCAATAAAACATGTTAGCTTTAAGTATATAAAGAAGCCTCTAAGGACTTTGGATTTTATGACTGTTTGTCAAAAGTCCCTATTCCATTCCCTCAGCAAATCACATGCTCTGAATGAATTGCTTTCAATGCAAGCTCTTCTTCTTTTTTCCATCCCAAGAGCATAATATCAGCCAGGCTGGATCAGGTCAAAGCCCAGTCAAGCCCAGTGTTCTAGCATGGAAATCCTTAGAAGTAAATCTTCCGTGGGATTCATTCCCATCCAAGCATTCACTGGATTGTAGCAGCAATCTTAGGGTGAGATCAAAAGTCAGTCACACTCAGAGTAAACCCACTGCACCACGCAAGGTGGAAAGGGGCGAGAAATGCCCTTTCTCTGCGCCACCCCCCAGGCTGGTGCAGTGAAGAGGCCTGGACCAGGGCCATTGCCATACATGACTGCAAGGGGGGGGGCAATTGAGGACCCATCAAAACCCCTCGTGTGAGGACTACCAGGCTAGATGGGGGAGGGGGACCATGGATACAACCCCCCCAAGCAGAATGCTGAGGTAGCCTCAAGGTGCATGCTCTAGTTATCTCCCGCTTGGACTACTGCAATGCGCTCTATGTGGGGCCACCTTTGAAGGTGACCCGGAAACTACAACTAATCCAGAATGCAGCAGCTAGACTGGTGGCTGGGGGCAGCCGCCGAGACCACATAATACCAGTCTTGAAAGACCTACACTGGCTCCCAGTACGTTTCCAAGCACAATTCAATGTGTTGGTGCTGACCTTTAAAGCCCTAAACGGCCTTGGCCCAGTATACCTGAAGGAGCATCTCCACCCCCATCGTTCTGCCCAGACGCTGAGGTCCAGCGCCGAGGGCATTCTGGTGGTTCCCTCACTGCGAGAAGCAAAGCTACAGGGAACCTGGCCGAAGGCCTTCTCAGTAGTGGCTCCCGCCCTGTGGAACGCCCTCCCACCAGATGTCAAAGAGATAAACAACTACCTGACATTTAGAAGACATCTGAAGACAGCCTTGTTCAGGGAAGTTTTTAATGTGTGACATTTTAATGCATTTTTAATCTTTGTTGGAAGCCGCCCAGAGTGGCTGAGGAAACCCAGCCAGATGGGCCTGGTACAAATATTACTATTATTATTATTATTCCCAGCACCTTTCAGTTGATTCACCTGTCACAGGATTCACACAAGAAGGGCCCATCTAGTCTAGCATCCTGTTCTCACAACAGCCAACCAGATGCCTGCAGAAAACCTGCAAGCAGGATCCAACCATCAGAGCAGTCTCCCCTCTTGTGGTATCGGACAGTTGGTCTTGAGAAGCCCTTAGCAGCCCTCTCTTCCATATGTCACACATTCAGTTTCAGCTAGAATTAATCGGGGGGGGGGGGGGGGGGAGAGTTGGGTCACCTTTCATAATATGGCGCCAACAACAACAACAACAACAACAATAGTAATAGTAGTGGCAAGAGTATTGTTAGCCCAGAAATGGAAGCAAGAAGGGATTCTGAAGAAAGAAGAATGGCAGGCGAAATTAATAGACTATGCAGAATTGGACAAAATGACAGGAAGGACTCGAAACCTGCGGGACCAGAGATTTACAGAAGATTGGAAGAAGTATATGAATTATTTGAAGAGCAACTGTAATCAACAAATTACGCCAGTAGGACCACAAGAAGTTTTGTAAGGAGAAATATACGAAGTGTTACAAAGTAGAAAAAGATAGAGATATTGGTTATGAGTTTGAAATGTAATAGGGAAAATAAGAAATGCATACTAAGAGATTAGATTGGGAAATTTTCAGACAGGACTGATGGAAGTCAAAAAAATTGAGTAAGATGTAAAAGTATGTTGAATTACTGTTGAAAATGATGTGTTAAAATAATAATAATTTTTTTTTATATAAAACAATAGTAGTAGTAGTAATTTATTATTTATACCCAGCCCATCCGGCTGGGTTTCCCCAGCCACTCTGGGCGGCTCCCAACAGAATATTAAAAACACGATAAAACACAAAACATTAATAACTTCCTTAAACAGGGTTGCCTTCATTTTGGGGGGGGGGCAGGATTTAAGACGGGGCGGGGGCAGAACCGAGCTATCTGCAACGCGATTGGTCAGTTAGTTAAATATTTTTATTTATTTACTTGATTTAGTGGGGGCAGCTGCCCCCCTTTGGCTACGCTCATGCTCCCCCCCCCCCCCATGGATCTTCTCAATTTTAAATCCAGCACTTTGCTAATGATCAGTAAGGGTAACTTTCTCTCCCTGGCGGCCGCCCTAATCCTCTTACTTAGTTCCACACACATGGATCCACATTTCTCAGCCGCGGCGGCGAGACCACGCGACGCGCATCCTGCACGTGTGAACGGCCGCGCCGCTTCCTCCCCCCCCTCCCCGGGGTTTCGTCCACCAGCGAGCGAAGCCCGGGCCGTCCAGGAGAGGGCGCTGCGGCCCGCGGGAAGCCCCGAGCGCACCGAGCCGCCGAGGCAGAGGCGGGCACTTTGGAAGCGGCAGCGGGCCGTGCGGAGGGCGCTTCAGTCGGCGGCTCCTCTCTCGGCAGCCTCGCCGCTCTCCCCGCCTGTCGGCTCGGACGCCCTGCGCGGACCAGGCGGCTCTTGTCCTCCCTGGGAAGGAAGGGAGAGGAGAGACGGCTGAACGGAGGGGAAGGAACCAGCAGCGCGGTAAGAGGCGCACAAAAGGCGTCGGGGGAAGCGGGGAAAGGGTCCCTCCCCCCACAATCCGGGGGGGGGGGAGAGAGGCTGGAGGGGGGGTCGCCCCCAACCCCGCTGGGGCCCAGATCCACATTTCCCTGCTTTAATGCTCCCTCTGGGCGTCGAGGGCGTGCGAAGAACAGCGTCGGGGGGTGGGGGGCGCCGTCTGCTCTCCTGGAAGATTTTGGAGGGGGGTGTCTCTTGGTGGGTTTCCCTTTTTTTCCAAAGGGGTGGGGAGAGGGGGGAAAGCTGGTGCCACACCCACGCCCCCCCCGTCTATTTTCCGCCCTGGAGCTCCCGAGACCCGCGCCTTTGCTCCTTCTCTTTCTCCGCGTCCGCTGCTCGTGAAAAGCGTAACGTGTGAAATGGCCGCGCGTGTTTGTGAAAGATGGAAGGGGGCGCGGGTTCAGTAACAGGCGCTCCCGCCCGCCGCCGCCCTGTCCAGCCGAGACGTGCGCTGCTCGGCTTCCCTTCCCCTGTAACCTGAGCACTCGCTCACTTACCACACCTGTGATCTATCTTGTCAGCTGGTTTTGTTTTTATATATATATAAAAAACAACTAGGGAAGGATTGTAGTTGCTGGCTTTTTATTGCTTCCTGGAGTAGATAAATGTGCTCCTTGGAGGAAATCCCAGCTTCCTCCCCCGCCCCAAAGCTTTTATATCTTTCCACGATTAGGCTGTGCAGTCCTGATTCCACTTACCTGAGAGCAAGCCCCGTTGAATGCAAGAGGACCTCCTTCTGAGTAGACGTAGGACTGCAGCCTTTAAACTCTGGGGATTGCATTGCCTTTTAACAGCAGCTAATGCTCCAGATTCTTCTCAGAATCAGGGAAGGGGCAATAAAAGCTGCCCCAAAGATGTATACCTCTGTGTGTTCGTTCTCAGCTGAGGCAGTGTTGTGTAGTGGTTAGAGCAACAGACAGGGAGGTTAGGCTTTAAATCCCCACTGGGCCAGTGTGACCTTGAGCCAGCTGCTGTCTCTTGGCCTATTCTACCTTGCAGGGTTGTTGTTGTTGTTGTGTGTGTGTGTGTGTGTGGAGGGAGATACTGCCTGGAAGTCCTTCGAGAATATTTATTTACATTTATATAGAAATGTAATAGTAACTAACTAGCTATATTTCTACTTTTTCTGCCCTGCTCCTAATCGCAGGGAATGTCTTATTGTGCTGTGTACACACCATTCATTTCAAGCACTCACTTCCTAAGAATCATGAGAACTGTCTTTTGTTAAGGGTGCTGGGAATCATAGCTCTGTTGGGGGGTAAACTACAGTTCACAGAATTTTTGAGGGGGTGCACTTTAAATGTATGGTCGCTCTTAACACAATTAGCCACCATCCATTTTGACTAAGGTGCGTGACCCATTTTCAGCCCTTGGTGAGCTCTCCATCTCTCTGTCTGTTTATTAATCTGCATTAGTGTTTGTGAGTACAAAACTGAGAGCGGTTGCTTATTATCTACTTGCACTTAAGGGTGCTTTCGAACTGCTAGGTGGGCAGGAGCTGGGACCAAACGACGGGAGCTCACCCCGCCGCGGGGATTCGAACCGCCGACCATGCGATCGGCAAGTCCTAGGCGCTGAGGTTTTACCCACAGCGCCACCCATGGGTAATTATTGTTAAATATACTGTGTAGGGCGTCTTTTTACGATTGTGGTTTCTATCTGCTCTGTAGATATGTAATGACAGGCAGCTCCACCAACTTCAGCCTTGAACTTTATCACAGAACATCAGATATTAACACGTGGCAATGTTAGAAGCAGGAGCCTGATGTTTTGCCATGGGTGGAACTGATGGATTTGTAGCAGGGAGTCTTAACTCAAAAAGGTAGTGCCCTCCCCCAAAAAAGATGATGGAGTCAATGCAATATGCCAAATTGTTGCTCCTTGCAGGCTGCCGTTCAGTGTTTAGCACTCAGGCCAAAAGGTGAGTCATGCAAACATGTGACAAGATTTCGGTCACATTCTTGAGCCTGCTATAGTATGCGTGAATTTTCTGATTTAAAAATAAATGGAAAGTTAACTTTCTAAGTATTTCTGTTCTTTGCCGTTGAGCTAACACAAGCAAAAAGTTAAATACTGGGACCACAAGGTGACAATAATTAACTAGGTAGGCAAGGACCTCCCTTCAGTTCCTTGGTTTGTACCTAAAAGTTTGCAAAATGGTTTGCAGTGATAGCCAACTAATACATGCTTGGAGTAGACCTATTGGAAACCACTGTGCTTACTCTAATGTTGGATATCACTCTTTGTGCACCAGCAAGCACTTTCTAGTCGGGGCAGAACAAATGCAAAATAAAGGGACCAGTTTTGCTATGGACAATTCACACAATTGTTGGCTTTTGTTGCCGTTGTTGAATTGATGATTTTATCTATCTTTTTTGAGATGGGTCAGATGAATGTATCTTTACCGATGCTTCCACCTGTGACCTCCCACCTCAGCTTCTGTCTCTAGCACTTAAGGTGAAATGTTTCTGCTCTACTCAACAACTATGGTTCAGCCTGAGCATCACTGTAGCTTGCCTCCGAGGCTTAACTCAAGATTATGGGTAGGCAAACTAAGGCCCGGGGGCCGGATCCGGCCCAAACGCCTTCTAAATCCGGCCTGTGGACGTTCCGGGAATCAGCGTGTTTTTGCCTGAGTAGACTGTGTCCTTCTATTTAAAATGCATCTCTGGGTTATATGTGGGGCATAGGAATTCATTCATTATTTTTCTTCAAAATATAGCCCGGCCCCCCACAAGGTCTGAGGGACAGTGGACCGGCCCCCTGCTGAAAAAGTTTGCTGACCCCTGCTCTAGGTGGTTCTGTAAAAGGCAGTTTCCATTTCTTTCTGGTAGAAATGTTAGGGTGCTTCCTCCAGACTGTCACTGGGGGCGGGGGGCGGGGCTGAGCATGCTTGTTATTGCCAAACTACGTTCATGCAAACTGAGAAAGGTGCAAATCAGTGCATTGTGGGTGGAGCAGAGGCAGTCTGCACCGTGCTGGATTTGAGCACAGACCGCTTTTGCTTGGGCTGCACAAGTTGTCCTGATGTCTTGTCCACACCTAAACCCCAAAGCAGAATCTGTCAGTTGCTTCAGCTGTCTTGCAAAGGGATCTCTTTTCCCTCGACCCACGAGAACGGGACACTGCCAGTACTGACTTCCTGTTTTTGGCATGTGTTTCTACATCTTTAAAGTTTTGTTTTGCCGGGTTTAGTGTTGTATCTCTGTTTTTGTGGCATCGTTTTGTTGTGTTTGCGTTTCTTTCTTTTTGTACATTGCATAGAGATTTTCAAACAGGAATACAAGCGCATGCCACGGCTAGATACTTTGTAGCTTTTTATTTCCGATTACTTAAAATAGATGCTCGATTCCGTATTAAATGATGCCTTGGTTGAGTTAGCAATTGTACAGTGAACCCAGGGTCAGCCTTTGCTTTGGTATCGGGCTTGAGAATCAAAATTCCCACGTTTTCCTTGCTTGCTGTTGCTGGCAAAAGACCTCAGAGAAGTTACTTGATCTCCTTTTAAGAGGTGGAACGACTTTCTGGTTTCTCCAAGCTGAATGGAGACTTTTTGTAAAGCTCTTTCTCCAACTGTAGCAGAATCTCTCTTCTCAACCTGCCTGTGGCTGCCAGCCAGGAGGAAAATCATCCTGACACTTTTTGAACTGCAGCCCATTACAGGGAAGGGTCACACGCTCGACTCCATCTGAATCCTTCTGATCGGCAAGGGAATGAATGGTGCTAGCTCTCATCTCCTGGGTTTTGATTCCCTTAATATGGACATCCTGAATAGAACGTCTGTCTGGGCCAATTTCTTTACAGAGCTCAAACCTGGGCATGAAAACAATTTGCTTCTGGATTCCCCCGTCCCCCAAACCCCCTTCATTTCCTGAGAGCCTGCTTAGCATTCAGCAAAACGGAGCAATAAAGCGTTTTCTGGGCTGTACACCAGACCCTCAAAATGTCCCTATTTTCCAGGGACAGCCCCAGATTTACAGAAGCAGCTCCAGTTTCTGATTTGACCCTGGAATGTCCCACTTTTCCTTAGAATGCCCTTGTTTTCATCAGAGAAATAGTGAAGTGTATGGTAGGACATCCCTATTTTCATCAGATAAATGTTGGATGGTATGGAGTTATGCGACCCCTGAGCCAAGGAAATAAGTAACTTTACAATCTTTGGAAGACATTTGAAAGCAGCCCTATACAGTCATACCTCATGTTACGTTTGCTTCAGGTTGAGCCTTTTCAGGTTGCGTCCCACGGCGACCCGGAAGTACCAGAAAGGGTTACTTCCGGGTTTCGCCGCTTGCGCATTCGCAGACACGCAAAATGACGTTGCGCATGCGCAGAAGCAGCAAATCACAACCTACAGACACGGGTTGCATTCATTTCAGGTTGCAAATGGGTGTCCAGAATGGATCCCGTTTGCAACCAGAGGTACCACTGTGCAGTGGTGCCTTGGGTCTCAAACGGCTTAGTTGTCAAACAAATCGGCTCCTGAATACCGCAAACCTGGAAGTAAGTGTTCTGGTTTGTGAACGTTTTTCGGAAGCCAAACATCCAACACGGCTTCTGCTTGAGTGCAGGAAGCTCCTGCAGCCAATCAGAAGTTGTGCCTTGGTTTTTGAACAGTTTGGGGAGTCGAACGGACTCCCGGAACAGATTAAGTACGAGAACCAAGGTACCACTGTGTAGGGAGCTTTTTAAAAAAATGTTCAATGTTTTATTATGTTTTGATATATGTTGGAAGCCACCTAGTATGTATGTATGTATGTATGTATGTATGTATAAATAAATAAATAAATAAATAAATGGATGGAAGGAAGGATAGGATAGGATAGGATAGGATAGGATAGGATAGGATAGGATATCCCTATTTTCATTGGAGAAATGTTGGAAGGTATGTGTACACTACAAGGTAGGCAAAGAGGTTTCAATGTTCCTTCCACGAGTGTCTCATGAAATGTGGATGAACCATGTATTCCACCTTGAGCTCCTGGAAGAAAAGGGTGGGATATCAATGAAATAAAACAAAATAAACAAAAGTAAATAAATATCCGCTGAATTGTTGCTGATGACAAATTGCATCCCTTCTCCTGCCCAAATTCGCTTCTAAAACTGACACCCACGTCAGCCTTCTTGGTACCAACTGCACAGCAGCCAAACAGATAGAAAAGTACGATACTAGCTGGTATCTCTTCAGCCACCGGACATCGACGTCAGCACTAGAAAAATGAGCTGCTTCTTCTTAAGTTGCATCTACGGTGGCTTCAGGAAAAGCTAAGATCGGGAAATGTCACAAGTCTAAACAAAATGCACCCATTCTCTAGTGCAGCGTTGGATGCTGTGAGATAACAGTGCCTGCCTTATCGATACTTACACCTGGTCTGCTTGAAAAGTGCAGCATTTCTGGCACGGGTGCGATTGGCGCACCTATCGCTTTCACTTTGAGGAGAGGAAGTAGAGTTTTATCCCATCGTTTCTCAATAGCAGGCCAGAACAATGAGCGTTCCTGCTCTTGCAGTGTCCGTAACAACTCTATCCCTGTTTAGCTAATCAGATCAGAGGAAGCAGGGGGCAGTGCTTGTGGGCAGAATTGTACCTGTCCTCATCCTCTGCCTGTTGTTCAGCTCTCTCTGCTGATGCTCTCTTTACAAGGCACAGAAGAGTGACTACATAGACATAGCTTGTCTGCACACAGGCCTGGTTTATCTATGACAGTGGTTTTCAAGCAGTGTGCCGTGGCACCCTGAGGTGCCTTGAACGATGGCCAGGGGTACCGTAGGCAACACTGGCCTCTGTCCCTCTTTCCTTCCCTCCCTTCTCCAATGCCCTCTCGCATCTCTGCCTCCCCATGGCTTGCAGAACTGTTTGTTGCAGCCGCCCTGGCCACAAGCTCCGCAGGCGAATGATGCCTCTTTGGACTGGTCATTGGGTGCTGGTTGCCAGGAGCCAAGGTGACCTCGGAGCAAGCAAGCAAGTGGGTGAGGGAGCCCAGCCAGTCCACCAGCCCTTGCAGTTGGGAGTGGACAGACAAGACCCAGGCCCATGTGGGGTGGGGTGGGGTGGGGAGACAGATCAGAGATCAGAGGCAGCTGCAGCAGCTGCCCAGAGGAGAGGAGTTATAGGTTAAGTTGCTGGGCAGGGTACCCGTCACACCAGCCTGTGGTTTAGTATTATGTGTTAATCCAGAGTCTGTATGGAAGAGCCAGTTACTGTAGGAGTGCAGTCCCACTTGCCCCATTGAATTGAAAATTCCAGATTTGGTTGAAGGTGTAAGATGATTCTTGTGTCTTACTTGGTGTGATGTGGTCGCTGGGATACATCTGTTGATGGCTGGGTGGAGAGACCTCTGTGTGCAGAAACAGATCTGGCGGCTGGGTATATATGGTGCTGCTGGGTTTTTTTGCATCTGGATCTTGAAGCCTGTGTGTAGTAGGTCCATTCTTCTCCTGCTCACTGCTCGTTTTGCGAGGTATGGATCGCTGCCACAAGCCTGTGTGGCCTGCTTACTCACACATTCAGAATGGTTTCCTCGCCAATGGATCCTGCAGAGAAAACAATATACCTTTCAAACAATGAGGCAAATTCTCTTCCACAGGGCCCTGTGCATGCAAGCAATATACATTCCTATGCTGCCATCCCACTGGGTCCTGGGATTTCATTCTGCATTGCTCTCTCGTTTCTAAACGTATTTTGGCAGCTGTAAGAGCTGTCAAATCTTGTTTCTTTGTAATGGGAACCTGACGATTTGCACGGAGCTGAATTCTGCATTCCTATGGACCTGGGGATGCCTGCTCATTATGCTCCTAGCTGCAGGACTTTTGGAGGATGTGCAAAATAGATCAATGCGCCTTGAGAGCAAGTTGTGCTCCTGCTTCATTGGAAACATTTATGCGCTGGCCATTGGGAGGTGATGGTTTTCTGTGATGTGCTGAAAAGCGGGGATCAACTGTACATGTCTGAGCAACATGTGGATGGATAGCGGCAGAAGAAGCAGAGTTTTCTTACCTATATAGTACACAAACAGCCTCTCCAGTTACCCGAATGTAATGCAAAAGGGATCTTTTATGCATTCATGTTCCTCTATCAGTACAGCACCGAGTGACATGTGATTTGTACTAAACAGCATGCAAATTTGTTTTATGGTCACTGGCTATAAACGGCACTTTTGTTCATGATATTTTCTAAGAGACATCTCTTTTCTTTCTCCCTTTTGGAAATGGGTGTGTGCTTTCTGTGTGTAGAGTGTGGGGGAAATACATAGTATGGATTGCAATTAGTTTTATGTGTTTTTAGAGACCTGTTCCATTAAAAAAAACCCCACCCCTTTGACTTAGAAAGTGTGTTTTCTATTAAAATTCAGGCGCCTTATCGCATCTAAACAGCTTGCTTGAAAGGGAATACAGACACTCTGCTATAAGGAGAAGGGAAGATGTTAGGGAGAAGAGGAGGGTTTTGATTTGACCAAGCTATGCAGGTAGAACAACTCGCCCTTTCCCCATCAGACAGTGAAAAGCATTAAAAATGGTTTCAAAGAGGAGCTATTCATTTGTGAGCGAAGTCTTTTTGACCTAAGCCATTTCTGAACTGTTACCAGTGCAGCTGGAAATGCAAAGGGATGTTAATTTTACAGGACATTCAAATTGGCTAATTATATTAGCCCAAGCCATCAGGAACACTCTGTAGGGTGGGTGGGGAAGATTGTAGTACAAAAGGGAGAATTCAAGTACCCATTTTTAGGATTTTTAGAAATATGCCTAGCACCAGAGGGCAGCTGCTACGCACTCTACCGGAAATAAACACAGTAAACTGGTTCGTTTCTGCCCAAAGGGAATTGGTTAGGATTTGCTTCGGATGGGTACAGATGTCTTGCCTCAACCTCTTAACCGGGGTTAAAAGGTTTTGAGAGGGCTGTGTGATAGTGTGTTCCCTCCCCCAAGTGACTTACCTCTTACACAAAATGCCCCCTCCCTCCTTGACGCCATCTTGGCTATGGTTAAGACTATCCATAGTTCTCACCTTAGCCAGAATGTGCAAACCATGGTTAGCAGGGAGTCACTGGGGAATGGAAGTAGGGAATTCTGGGACAGGTGTGATGGCCGTTCCCTGTTCTTGCCACTATTTTGTGACATTTCGGGTTGGTTCATTGGATTTCGAGGTATTTTTTCCCCTCCCCACAGGCTCCTGCTTCCTTTGCCTTGAAGGAACTGAATGCTATTGCACTTCTTCCATCATCATCATCATTTATTGCATTTATACCCTACTTTTGTCTCCAAGGTGCATTGTTCGCCTCCTTCCATTTAACCCCCACCACAACCCTGTGAGGTAGGTTAGGCTGAGAGACAGGGGCGGGTCCAGATTGTTGTTCTTTTGGGGGGTGGGCTGAGTAAAGCCCCCTAACAAGAGTTTCCTGGTGCTCTCTGGAGCATGGGTAGGCAAACTACGGCCTGGGGGCTGGATCCGGCCCAATTGCCTTCTAAATCTGGCCCGCGGACGGTTCGGGAATCAGCATGTTTTTACATGAGTAGAATGTGTGCTTTTACAGTGTTACCTCGGGTTAAGAACTTAATTCATTCTGGAGGTCTGTTCTTAACCTGAAACTCTTCTTAACCTGAGGTACCACTTTAGCTAATGGGGCCTCCCGCTGCCGTCGTGCCACCCCCGTGCAATTTCTGTTCTCATCCTGAAGCAAAGTTCTTAACCCGAGGTACTATTTCTGGGTTAACGGAGTCTGTAACCTGAAGGGTCTGTAACCTGAGGTACCACTGTATTTAAAATGCATCTCTGGGTTATTTGTGGGACATGGAATTTGTTCATAATTTTTTTCAAAATATAGTCCAGCCCCCCACAAGGTCTGAGTGACAGTGGACCGGCCCCCTACTGAAAAAGTTTGCTGACCCCTGCTCTGGAGTATAGCATTCAATATAATGAGAAGGCTAGAGCTAAAGCGATGATGGTTTTATCGTCAACTTATTGACTACCTGCCAAATCTGCCCTGAAGTGAGCGAGGCATGAGAGAGTAGCGTGCTTCTCATGGCTGCAGCAGCACATCAGAGCAATTTGTTGACAGATGACCTTCTAGGTTCTTGATTTAAATTCTTGATTTCTGTTGCCAAACAGAAGCCAGCTCTGTAAGGATACGCCTGCCAAAGTGAGGGATCCATAATCATTAGGAGAACCTCCTGCTGCTTTGATGAGATGGCTGTTTTGCTCTAACATTGGTCTTCTGTGCTTCACTTTTGATCAGCGGTGCCTTCTGTTAGTAACGCCCTTGAGATGTTGGACTACAACTCCCATCATCCAGTGTTAGAAACGCAGATGTATAAGCTAGGCGCCAAATGGCTCTTCAAACCAAGGTTACAGTTGGCAAAATAAAGTGTCTAGTTGCCATTTTTTTGGCAAGATGGCTCCAAAGCCTTATTTTGACTGACCATGATTCTCAGTTAAACATCTGGCTAGTTCAGATGACAACCTTGAGCTCATTTAAGAACTTTGAGAACTTAAAGAAGAAAAGTCATTTGATCCAGGGACAGTCCAAATATTTATATACAGTCATACCTTGGAAGTAGAACGGTATCTGTTCCGGCAGTGGCATAGCGTGGGTTGTCAGCACCCGGGGCAAGGCAAGTAATTTGCGCCCCCTAACCCGGGGCAAGGCAAGTAATTTGCGCCCCCCCCCCCCGCTGCACTGTCCCTCCCCCAGATAGTGCCTCACTCTCTCTCCGCACCGCACCGCATGCCTGGCACCCTCCCCTCCACAGTGGGCGGCGACCCGGCGGCTCAGATCGGATTTGCACAGCCAGCACTGCAGTGAGAGAGAGTGAGTGAGCCAGGTAGGGGCAGAGAGCTGCGAGTGCGAGCGCCCCCTCCCAGATGTTGCGCCCGGTGCGCCCGGCCCCACTGCACCCCCCACACTATGCCACTGCGTTCCGGAAGTCCATTCGACTTCCAGAACATTCAGAAACCAAGGTGTCACTTCTGATTGGCCGCAGGAAGCTCCTGCAGTCAACCGAAAGCCATGGAAGCCCCATCAGACATTTGGGTTCCAAAACACTTTCGCAAATCGGAACACTCACTTCCGGAGTTGCGGTGTTTGGTAGCCAAATGTCCAAGTACGAAGGTGTGTGGGATCCAAGGTACAACTGTATTGGCCCATTCCATGGGTAGGCAAACTAAGGCCCGGGGGGATCAGTGTGTTTTTATATGAGTAGAATGTGTCCTTTTACTTAAAATGCATCTCTGGGTTATTTGTGGGGCATATAGTCCAGCCCCCCACAAGGTCTGAGGGACAGTGGACCCGGCCCCCTGCTGAAAAAGTTTGCTGAGCCCTGGCCTACTCCTACCCCTTTTTCTTAATGGTAACACGGACCATTCACAACTTGGGAATATTCTTCACAACTGTGAGCAGGGCAGTGTGGTGAGGACAAGCTGCAACAATTAACTATGACGTTGTTCACTGCTCTTGCTTAGGCTGCACAGGAAAAGCATTTCACACACACCCCACCCAGAAATTCACTCTGATTGTGTGGATGAAATATAACTGATAGAATTCTACAGGATGTGGTATTAGTGTATGAAAACTGGCAAGACCCAATGATCACCAGGCATCTTCACTTGATCACAAGTGGCCGATAAGTGCAAAATGCGCCTGGCGCCTGGCTAATTTCGAACTCTGCTCACCACTGGTCATGCTGGTTGGAGCTGATGGGATGACAGCCTGGCATCCAGAGATCTCCATGTTTTCGCAGTTGGACCTGTTCCAGTTTCTGTGACTGACCCAAGGTCACCCAGTGAGCTTCATGGCTGAGTGGAGATTTGAACCCTGATCTCTTAGGGTCCTCTAGTCCAACACTCTAACCACTACATAACATTGGTTTGCTAGAGTCCTTCTGCTATGGGGCAGCTGTATAAATTAGGTAGGTAAATGAATATGGAGAAAGCAAAATATCACTTAGAGAAGGATCTGAAATATCTTCATTGAAGCTTGAAATTGTTTTCTTCTGGATTGTTTTATTTGATGTTTCAATGTGTTGTAAACTACTTTGAGATTTTTTATTTAAAATGGTATAGATTGAAATGAACAACAGCAATAGCAGCAGCAGCAACAACAGTTAGGGGACAGGGAGAAATGGTGCCTAGACATTCTGTTGTGGCAGGTGTGGAGGACTCTCTGGTCCTGAATGGAGTAACTGTGCCCCTGAAGGACCAGGTGCGCAGCCTGGGAGTCATTTTGGACTCACAGCTGTCCATGGAGGTACAGGTCAATTCTGTGTCCAGGGCAGCTGTTTACCAGCTCCATATGGTGCGCAGGCTGAGACCCTACCTGCCCGCGGACTGTCTCATCAGAGTGGTGCATGCTCTTGTTATCTCTCGCTTGGATTACTGCAATGTGCTCTACGTGGGGCTACCTTTGAAGGTGACCCAGAAACTACAACTAATCCAGAATGCGGCAGCCAGACTGGTGACGGGGAGCAGCCTCCAAGACCACATAACACCGGCCCTGAAAGACCTACATTGGCTCCTATTACGTTTCCGAGTACAATTCAAAGTGTTGGTGCTGACCTTTAAAGCCCTAAACAGCCTCGGTCCAGTATGCCTGAAGGAGCGTCTCCACCCCTATCGTTCTACCCAGACACTGAGGTCCAGCACCAAGGGCCTTCTGGCAGTTCCCTCGCTACAAGAAGCCAAGTTACAGGGAACCAGGCAGAGGGCCTTCTCGGTGGTGGCACCCACCCTGTGGAACGCCCTCCCATCAGATATCAAAGAGAATTACAACTACCAGACTTTTAGAAGACATTTGAAGGCAGCCCTGTTTAGGGAAGCTTTTAATGCTTAACAGACCACTGTATTTTAATACTTTGTTGGAAGCCGCCCAGAGTGGCTGGGGTATAAATAATAAATTATTATTATTATTATGGCAACTGTAAATTGGGTTTAAGGTTCCATTTGGTGATTAGCTTATATATCTGACTTTCTAACACTTCTTGAATGGTAGGTTGATGGTGCTGTTTTGGCTGCCTGTGGATCCTTCCTTGGAGAATGATCTAGCTATTACTATCTAGGATGACTCATTTTATACCTGGCATGTGTCATATGCAGTGAGAGGACTTTGTTTCCTCTTTGGGACTAAATACATTGCATACGTTCTTTCTTGGAAAAGGCTGCACCTGCACATCTACTTATTACGATTCAGTCTCCTTAATGAACTATATGTCATGATTAGAAGAAGAGAGATGATTTACTGTATCCCCCCCTTTTTTTTCCAGTGGGATGGAAGTGACATTTCACATTTTGAGAATTAAGTTGCTGAGATCTCTTTTTTTAGCATTGAAAAGATATTAATCTGCCCAGAGCAATCATTTGCATAAGAAAATGTATGCCCCGTGAGCTCTTGCACTCAAATTAGTTGTCATTTGAGTCATGTGTGTGTATTTAGCAATCACTGAGTAATGGCTTTAAGAAAAATATCAGAACATGCTGTGCGTATGTAAGGAGGGAGGCTGCTTTTGCAATGAATTTGTAGGTGTTGCGGCACGTCTGAGAAAATAAAAGTTGGTCCCCACACTGAGAAATGAGCAATTAAAAACAAAACAAAAAACTAAGGTGGCACACATTCTGTACCTTTAAATCATATTTGAAGCACATTCCCTCTCAAAGAATTCTGGGCAGTGTAGTTTGTTGAGGTTTTCTGGGAACAGTAACGACAACAAGGAATAAGCTACATTTTATTGCAGACCCTACTGTGTGCGTAATTGCCCCCAAAGTTGCTTATTGCTAGGTCCAGCTTGGTCACTGATGGATTATGGCAGGGAGATTGTGGCTTAAGAATGACTTCCAGAGCTCTTAATGTCTCTGTTTAAGAATCTTACGTTTTAAAAATAAAAGGTATGGCTTTTGATCCAGAAGTTCAGAGGTGCTCTTAATTGGCAAAGAGGTTTCCAAGAAGACCTTGCATTTTTAATATTTGCTTCTTGTAGTATAGCTACAAGAATTGATTGCCGAAGAATTGATGCTTTTGAATTATGGTGCTGGAGGAGACTCTTGAGAGTCCCATGGACTGCAAGAAGATCAAACATATCCTTTCTTAAGGAAATCAGCCCTGAGTGCTCACTGGAAGGACAGATCCTGAAGCTGAGACTCCAATACTTTGGCCACCTCATGAGAAGAGAAGACTCCCTGGAAAAGACCCTGATGCTGGGAAAGATGGAGGGCACAAGGAGAAGGGGACGACAGAGGACGAGATGGCTGGACAGTGTTCTCGAAGCTACGAACATGAGTCTGACCAAACTGTGGGAGGCAGTGGAAGACAGGAGTGCCTGGCGTGCTCTGGTCCATGGAGTCATGAAGAGTCGGACATGACTAAACAACTAAACAACAACAGTATAGCATATATTTGGGAACATATAGTTTCACAGTTGTATATATCCATCTCTTTAACTAATTCTTTGTGTTTGTAGTCTTCCATTTGTTGCTGTTGAGATTTCTAACTTGGGAGCGGGTAGAATATAGACTCGGTTCTGCCGATTTGCTGCTGGCCAATTTCCGATGGACCAACTTCCTTAACTTCCTGGGTGGCAGAGCAGGCATTTTTGCATGCAAAAGTTCCCAGAGAGGATCCTCAGCATCCCCAAGCAGAACGGGGAGAGACTCCTGTCTGAAATCCTGGAAAACTCATTCAGCTGATGTAAAACGCTGTATTGTCTAACTCTGTAGATGGCATCATTCATATGGGCTTGCAGTGCTAGATTTGGTCCGAACCAACAACAAACTTGGCGTAAGCAAGAATGCAAACTGAGGATTGCTATTAATTCATTCAGCCTTTTCCAACTTGGTGGGATGGGAGTTGTAATCCAAAACATCAGGTTGGTGAATCAGTTGGTTGCACCTTAGCTATTACTATTAAGGAATCCTTGCTATAGGTTCTTGCTATATTTTGTTGGAAGCCGCCCAGAATGGCTGGGGAAACCCAGCCAGATGGGCGGGGTATAAATAAATAATAATAATTTATTCTTGCTTTGTAGGGGGGCAGAGGAGAAAGGGAGACCACACAAGATTGAAATCTGCCACTCCTGCTTTAACTTAACATTGTTAATAGTTTAACTTTGCGGCAGGCAACAGCGTCCAATTGGATTAGATTCATTTTTTTTCCAGGGACTACACTATGGAAAGAGGGTAACAATATCTATTCCAGTGATTGAGCATATGTTTTGTTCATCAGTTTTTCCCAGCTGTATTGAGTTAATTTTGCAGAAGACTCTTGTTGTACATTGTCTATGGCCTAGCTGCTAGAATCTCTCTCTGTGTGTATGAATGAAAACAATGACAAATATACAACACTCACACGGGCATTCTTGTTTGTGTGGCCACTTTTTGTTGTTTCTGGCAGAACTTCTGCATATCTAAAAACTCAATTTCCCCCCTCTCCTTTGGAATACAGCGGCAAGGAGTATTGAATTTCTATATGATGTGCCCCTGTTGAAAAGACAGGAGCGACTCTTTATTAAAAGAAGACGCATTTGGAGCCCCCTGTATAAACCACCTTTTCAAACTCCTCCTTGCTCATTTTGGCAAGATGTATCTTGCAGTGGGACGCGGGTGGCGCTGTGGGTTAAAGCCTCAGCGCCTAGGACTTGCCGATCGCATGGTCGGCGGTTCGAAACCCCGCGGCGGGGTGCGCTCCCGTCGCTCGGTCCCAGCGCCTGCCAACCTAGCAGTTCGAAAGCACCCTCGGGTGCAAGTAGATAAATAGGGACCGCTTACTAGCGGGAAGGTAAACGGCGTTCCGTGTGCTGCACTGGCTCGCCAGATGCAGCTTGTCACGCTGGCCACGTGCCCCGGAAGTGTTTGCGGACAGCGCTGGCTCCCGGCCTTTAGAGTGAGATGAGTGCACAACCCTAGAGTCTGTCAAGACTGGCCCGTACGGGCAGGGGTACCTTTACCTTTACCTTATCTTGCAGATGTGCTGTGGAAAATAGCTGAAGGGGAGTTGCACACCTTTGGTACATATAACTGTCAGTTCACTGATGAAGGGAAGACAGCTTAAAAAAAAAAAACCAAACCCAGAACAAAACAGCATCCCCTTTGGGTGCAAGATGTTCCAGTTGCACATCACTCTCTGCTTGTTTGAGAGATGCAGAGATGGGAGACGAACAGTGCAGTTCCACACATGTGCTTCCCCCAAAGAATCTTGGGATCTGTAGTTTTCCACTGCAATTCCCAGCGCCCTTAACAAGCTACAGTTCCCAAGTCAGGGATGGGGAACCTTTGGCCCTCTCAGCTTTTGGGGATGATGGGAATTGCCATGCAAAAAGAAGGTCATTATGTGTAGATCACCTTGATATGGTGGCTTACCAGTGATGGTGATGACAATGATGAATAACATTAATACACAGATTCCCTATTTGTGCATATTGCTTCCAAAGAAGGTAAAATCCAACCTTTTGTTTTGTTTTGTTTTGTTTTGTTTCCTATTATCAGTTTATTGTTTTCTTGTACTTTTACTGCTCTGTTATTAGATGATTATTCTTCTACGTGTACTGTGTTTTTATTGCTCTGCCATTACTGATTAGCTAAATTGCTGTGAGATTTATTACGTATTTGAAGTCTCAGCTGTTGGCTTGAGACAACATGTATCTGGCCAGTGGGATGAGTTGGGGGATGCTGTATATAGCAGGAGGCTGCAGAAGATGTTTCCTTACTGGCTAGGTGTTTGTATAAAGAGGCAGAACTATTTTTAGGCACAGTGTAACCAATATTATTTGCCGCTAAATTGTTGCTGTTATGGCTTCATGGTTTTAGCAATGCGTTAACTTTGTATAATGCTATCTGTTGATTGTAGCTGCCTTGAACTCCCAACTGGAGAGAGAGGGTGAAATTTAAAAATCTTGAATAGATGCTAGTTAAGTTACTGGGTTGCATTTAACCAACATGCCTTAATTTCTGCTGATTGGCATCTCTGCATTGGGCTGGCACCTTCCTTTAAAGTCACCTAACACTAGTTTTTAGCTTATTGTTGTTTTCAATTATTTTTGAATGTTTTAAATAGTTGCTTTTAACTATTTTTACAGGTAATTTGTTTTATTCTTTTTGTAAACCACTTTGAGGGTTGTTGTTTTTTTAGTTTAGTTTACAATCAAGTGGTATATACTTCATAAAAAACAAAATACAATAAGCTAAAAACCAGATTAAAATACCTGTCAAAGGACTACATATCTGGATAGGCTTGTCTGAACACAAATGCACCTAAAAGAGTGCATTGCACCTGATATCAACAGGCAGGAACTTCCAAAGTTTGTGTGCTGCCACACTAGAATATCACTTTAAAAGAGGTGCAGAGTCATTCTTGGCAGTCGGCAGTGAGCCAGGTGGGCCAGAGACCTGATGGCAAATAAAAGCAGATTCACGTAGTCTAATTGCAGCCGAGTCAACATTTATCAGGAAGTGCTTTTCTGAGACAATTCCGGAGACTTTCCTTTTTTTCTTTTTCCCACTTCTTCCTTTACCTCTTGAAAATATCAGTTTACAGAATTTTCTCCCAAGTACTCACCACCATTTTTTTAATGGCAGCTGCCATTTTCTCACCCACACCCCCCACTCTTAATTGACCCTGGGGAGTTGTGGAGGATGGAAACTGGTGGCCAGTTTGCCAACCCAATTTCCACTGGTGCCCCTTGTGGCGAGGGCATAACAAAAACCTGGAGCGTGGCAAGAATGAAGCTGTGTCGTTGCCACTGTATAATAGTTAGGCAAATTATTAATAAATCCATTTATTTCCCTTAAAAAAGGCAACCCATTTAGAACTGCAAGTGCATAAGTGGACATGACAACACTTCAAAGAGGCCTATGTGAACCACCTGAGATTCAGGAGACGTCTTGACACATCTGGCAGATAGATCTGCCTTGCGGCCTTTTGTACAGATGTAGTCTTCCACTCTCCATTGTCAGAAGTGTCTTCACCCAAAGAGTTAAGGTCAAGCAGCTGGTTAATCCAAATTTGTTGAAGATTAGGGATGTGGCGGCATTTATAATGGGGCCTTTAATCTGGCGGTTCTGAGTCACTGCTTAAACGCTGCATAATTTCCTTGGCTTATCGAGCCTCCCCAAAGCTTCCCTTCTCCCACCCACCCACCCTCCCTCCCTCCCTCTCATTAAGGTTTCCCCACGTGAGACAGAGAAGTGGAAAGCGAAAGGGAGAAAGTGCATTAGCGCACTCAAATCGCAGCAGGGAAGAAGCATCTCCCTCCCCCTCCCCCCACCCCCTTTCTAAATGTTCTCGTCTTTGACCAAAGGTGCGATAATTAACATTGTTATAATTAGAAATGTACCGTCTCTGTGTGTGGCGTGCTGATTGAGTGCAAGTATTCTTCCAGCTTGCTGGAACGTGCATAATCATAGAAGCTTAGAGTTGGAAGGGATCCAAGGGTCATCTAGACCAACCCCTTGCAATGTACCATAAAGGTAAAGGACCCCTGGAAGGTTAAGTCCAGTCAAAGGCGACTATGGGGTTGTGGTGCTCATCTTGCTTTCAGGCCGAGGGAGCTGGCATTTGTCCACAGACAGCTTTCCGGGTCATGTGGCCAGCATGACTAAACCCCTTCTGGCACAACGGAACACCTTGACGGAAACCATTGTTTACCTTTCTGCCGCAGCAGTACCTATTTATCTACTTGCACTGGTGTGCTTTCGACCTGCTAGGTTGGCAGGAGCTGGAACAGAGCAATGGGAGCTCACCCCGTCGCCGGGATTTGAACCGCCGACCTTCCGATCGGCAAGCCCAAGAGGCTCAGTGGTTTAGACCACAGCGCCACCCGCATCCCATGCATGTACTGTAAACCACCATGTTGGGTACTCCTGAAAGAGACCTCTGGATCAGACCCAAGGCTTATCTAGTCCAGAATCCTGCTCTCACAGTGGTCAACCAGACGCCTGTGAATTAAAGCAGGACCCACAAGCACGAGAGCACTGTCTCTCTCCTGTGGTGCCCAGCGCCTAGTGTTCAGAAGCGTTGCTGCCTTTGACTGTGGAGGCAGAGCAATAGCCATCATGGCTAAGCAGCCGGTGTGGCGTAGTGGTTAGAATGTCGGACTAGGACTTGGGAGGCCGGGGTTTGAATCCCCACTCGGTTGTGAAGCTCACTGAGATGACCTTGGACCTGTCACTGCTTCTCTGGCTTGCCTACCTCACAGGGTAGTGGTGGAGATTGAATGAGGAGGGGCACGAAGCATGAATGCCACCTTGAGCTCCTTGGGGGGGGGGAAGGTGGGATATAAAAGCAATCGATCAATAATAAGCTTGCCCTCCATTAATTTCTAATCCTCTTGGGGAGCCATTGATGGACATTGCAGGAGCCTCCTCATTTCCTTATGCAAACCTAGGGTGGAAGCCTATGTTTAAACTGGCAAATACACTTTACTCAAGCATGTAACCTACCTGTTAACAATACACCTGTATTTTGACGGTGGGGGGAGAAGGCAGAAAGACGTTTTCAGGGAAGAACTGGCGAGAAAGAAGGCTGCTTAGCCCTGCCCAGGGCTCTCCAGCCCCCAACCCCTGCAAACACCACAGCGTCTCCTTAAAGTTGGCTTTTTTCCAGGCACAGAGCCTGGCTAGTGGAAAAAACCTATATTTATATATTAAAAATGTTCCACCCTCTGGAGTTCTTGCAGGATTTAAAACCTCCCTCCCTGTACAAATGGGCACACTCCTGCCGTAAGAATGGATGCCTTGCTAGTGCAAATTTCTTTTCCAGCATCCATGACTTGCCTTTATCTTTTAAGTTTGCCGTTCCTTCTCTGCGAGCTCGTTTTGCACTGGTGGCTGTAGGCAGTGCAAAGGGTCTTTCTTCCTTTCTTTTTCTTTAAGCAGGGGTGAACCAGTCAACTCTCTGGAACAAGGAGCAACCAGCAGCGTGCCACCAAGTCAATATTTGCCTTTTCAAAACGTCACAGGTCATTTCGCGGCTGTCAGGGCACTCTGCGGATGCATTAGGGCATCTTAGGCAGAGCGTGATTATTTAATTGAGGAGTGAAATCTAATCCTTTTTAATTTATCCTTAAGCTGCATCGAGGCCTCCCAAGCTGATCACGCATTGGGAAAAGACACAAGTTTCCACTCTCGGTTTCTGTTTCTTAAAATGAGAGGCTTTGGATGTTGACCTCAAATAACAAACAACGCCGTGTGTGAAATAATGGCTCACTCAACTGCGTCATCCTCCGTGTGTACAGGTGTGCTTTGAAGAGCCATTCAGGTAAGCTCAGGGATCTGAGAAACCTAGGAGCTGTAGGAGAGGAAGTGTTCTTCAGTGCTTAGAGCACATGGTTTGCATGCAGAAAGCTACAAATTCACTCCCTGGCTATAAAAGATTCCCTCCACCATTGTAGAGCTGTTGCCTGTCAAAATAAACAACCCTCAGCTAGATATTCCAACCAATGATCTGACTTAATATTTTGACGGCTTCATGCATTTCACATCTTCTGGATCAAGGTTCGTTGTGTAGAAACCTATGCTGCTTGTTGAACGGTTCATTCATCCAGTCTGTATAACGTTTCCTGCACATGTAACTTGTTAAGATACAGTTGTACATTTATCCACTCCATGTTTACAGTATCTCCAGGCTTTGTTTTGCACATGGCACCTTAGTATGTTTGTTGCTTGAATGGTTACAAGTCTATCTCTATTCTAGTTGTTATTCTAGTAAATTTGGTTTTATACTTATAAGCCAGTTTGTGGTGGTGTTGTTTTGTTGCATCATTATTACTGTCCCACATTTGATACTTTGTGTATATACTAGAAACGTAAGTGTACAACTTCTACAGCAGATTTTTTTTTTGCTTTTTTATTTTATTTTAGGTGTACAACTTTAACATTTCCAAATTTGAATCTGTGCCCTCTGCACCTTAATTTTTAATTCTTACATTTTTACAGTGTTAAATTCCCAGCTATAATTTGGGGTGGGTGGTGGGGTGGGCTTAAAGGTTTTAGGCGGGGAAGAACCTGAAACAAAACTGCTAAGACATTTGCAAAGCTAAGTAGCTTTTGATTTGAATGCGAGACCATGTGTTGAGATTTCCTACATTGCAGGGCAGTGGCGTAGCGTGGGGGGTGCAGGGGGGCCCGGCCGCACCGGGTGCAACATCGGGGGGGGGCGCTCGCACTCACAGCTCTCTGCCCCTACCTGGCTCTCTCTCTCTCTCACTGCAGGGCTGGCTGTGCGAATCCGATCCGAGCCGCCGGGTCGCCGCCCACTGTGGAGGGGAGGGTGGCAGGCGTGCGGTGCGGTGCGGAGAGAGAGCGAGGGACTATCTGGGGGAGGGACAGTGCAGCGGGGGGGGGGCGCAAATTACTTGCCTTGCCCCGGGTGCTGACAACCCACGCTATGCCACTGTTGCAGGGGGTTGGGTTAGATCCTTTGGGGTCCCTTCCAACTCTACGATTCTATGATTCTTTGCAGAAAGCTTAAGATTTAGGGAGCTTCATCCGCTCTTCCTACTCTTGTGTAGCCTTTGTCTTTATACCTCACTCCCCTGTGGCGATCATGCACTAGGCTAGGGGAAGGGCTGTTCATGCTCACTGGTGTACATAGGAGAGGATTCCCAAAACTGGATTTGGGTTTGACACCTCTAATCACGCCCCGCTCACTAGTTTAATTTCTGTTCTGGTACCAGCTGCAGGCAGAAGCCGCAATAACCGTCCTTCTGCCATCCCCTGCTTATGAAGGGAGAGGACGTTTGTTTGTTTGTTTATTCATTATGTTTATATACCACCTTTATCTTCCAATGATCTCAAGGAGGTGCACTTGGTTCCCCTCCTCCCCCCAATTTCATCCTCACAACAACGCTGGGTGGTAGGTTAGGCTAAGAGATCAGTGAGCGTCTTGGCTGAGTGGTGGTTCAAACCCTGCTCTCCCAGGTCCTAGTCCAACCCTCTCCAGCCTTTTTCAACCTGTGGGTCCCCAGATATAGTTGAACTACAACTCCCATCACCCCTAGCTAGCAAGGCCAGAGCTCAAGGATGATGGGAGTTGTAGTCCAACAACATCTGGGGTCTCACAGGTTGAGAATCACTGCAAAACCCATGGGTAGGCAAACTAAGGCCCGGGGGCTAGATCCAGCCCAATCGCCTTCTAAATCTGGCCTGCAGACGGTCCGGGAATCAGCGTGTTTTTACCTGAGTAGAATGTGTCCTTTTATTTAAAATGCATCTCTGGGTTATTTGTGGGGCCTGCCTGGTGTTTTTACATGAGTAGAATGTGTCCTTTTATTTAAAATGCATCTCTGGGTTATTTGTGGGGCATAGGAATTCGTTCATCCCCCCCCCCCATATAGTCTGGCCCCCCACAAGGTCTGAGGGACAGTGGACTGGCCCCCTGCTGAAAAGGTTTGCTGACCCCTGCTCTAACCATTATGTCACATTGGTTCCTTCTGGCTGCTGTTGGGCTGCAGCCCCCATAGTCCACGAACCCTGGCCAGGCTGGTGGAGCTGGTGGGAGTTGTAGTTCCGGACTCCTGGATGGCGCCCGGTTGGAGGACGGCTTTTCCTGAGGCAGTAACTACTCTAGCTAGCGGCAGCAAAAACAGCAGAGTCCTTTGTCACACGTTAGAACGTGAATTAGTTTATTGCGGCTTATTCTTTTATGGTCGTGTGTGTGTGTGTATGTTTTCAATCTCCACATTAACTCCTGTGATCCTTTTCATAGCATCCAGATTTTCAGGCTAAATAATTTGATTATGCGTGCCCACATTCAAATTATCTGTGCTGTATAAGGGCAATATTCTTGTGTGCTGAAAGGCTTCATCTACTCAAATGTGAAGCAGGGACCATTGAGAAGCAGTCTATCGAAGTATGGTTTTTGCATCTGCGTTGCTTGTTCCTGAAATTGCCTCCTTTTTTAGCTGGTTCCCTTCCCCCACCTCGTCTCATTGCGTGGCCTTGAATTGGACCCACAACTGGACTCACCATGGTCCGGCATTCTGGATCCATTGTTTATTAATTGGCTACATTCACACCAAATATTAAAGTGCTCTTTTAATACTTGTTGTGGTTGCCCCCAAAGAATCCTGGGAACTGTACTTTGACAAAGGTGCTGTGAGTTGATAGGAGACCCCTGTTTCTCCCACAGAGCTATGATTCCCAGGGTGGTTTAACAGTCAATCCCTCTTCTAGAATCATAGAGTTGGAAGGAACCATGAGGAACCATCTAGTCCAATTCCCTGAAATGCAGGAATCTTTTGCCCAAAGTGGGGCTTGAACCCACAACCCTAAGAGTCTTGTAGTCTGACAGCTGAGTTGTCCCTGACTTCTTCCTAGGGAACACTGGGAACTGTAGCTCTGTGAGGGGTCTCCTGTCAGCTTTCAGCACCTTGAACAAACCAGAGTTCCCAGGATTTGATACCATGACTGTTAAAGTAGTATAACAGTGTTTCAGTGTGTGGTGTGAACTTTGTCCGGCAAAGGTGTCAAATAAACTTGTTTAAAGTGGGGTGCTGCAGCTTTAAATGTTCAAGGGAGATGGGTTCAAGGTGTCCTGCAAAACAGCACCCTGAGCAAGGGCGAGGTTTTCTCCGGTCTACAAGGAAGCAGGAAAGGCTACACATTTGTCAAACAGAATGGAAAGATAAACCCACAATGAATAGTTCCGTTGTTCTGTGATTCTTCTCGCCCTGCTCCATAGACATTATGTAAAATGACTTTGCCGCAGCAGGAACAACAGGAGGAGGAGGAAGAGTGAAAGATGATAGTCTCCCTTTGGAGACAGAACCAAGGATCTTGGTTTAAGCACAGGCAGGGAGGTGCTTATTTATTAATTAAATTTGTATACTGCCTTATATCCGTAGGTCTCAGGGCAGTTCACAACATAAAATTACAATATTAAAAAAACAACAACCACAAAATAATGCCCAGTGCTGCCTGCCTGCCCAGGGTCCCTAGTCCCTGCACAGATGGAAATGTCATAGGAAGCAATGCCTAGTACAGTGATACCTCAGGTTAAGTACTTAATTCATTCTGGAGGTCTATTCTTAACCTGAAACTGTTCTTAACCTGAGGTACCACTTTAGCTAATGGGGCCTCTTGCTGCCACTGCATGATTTCTGTTCTCATCCTGAAGCAAAGTTCTTAACCCGAGGTACTATTTCTGGGTTAGCAGAGTCTGGAACCTGAAGCGTATGTAACCTGAAGCATATGTAACCTGAGGTAAAGGTAAAGGGACCCCTGACCATTAGGTCCAGTCGTGGCCGACTCGGGTTGCGGTTCTCATCTCGCTTTATTGCCCGAGGGAGCTGGCGTACAGCTTCCGGGTCATCTGGCCAGCATGACTAAGCCGCTTCTGGCGAACCAGAGCAGCGCACGGAAACGTCGTTTACCTTCCTGTCAGAGTGGTACCTATTTATCTACTTGTACTTTGATGTGCTTTCGAACTCCTAGGTTTGCAGGAGAACCCGAGGTACCACTGTACATAACTCTACCTACAAATTCCATTTTTGGGGAGGAGGAATCTTTTTAGCCACCCCTGTCAACCATCATTTACAACCTTATAGGGTAGACCAGCATTAGGACCAGATCCTTATCTGGGGATGAAGGCTAAGGGAAGGACTTGCTGAAGGCCTTTCTGGCAAATTCAGCAGCTCTTTGAACTTTGGAGCAGGGAATCCCCTGTGGGATGTTGTCCCCAGCCTTGCTTGCCTTATCCAGGTGTTGCTAGAATTAAACTCTCATCAGCTTCAGCCAGCATAGTCGGTGGTCAGGGGGTGTAAGTCCCAAAACATTGCAGGGCCATAGATTCCTCCCTGTTTCCCAGTTTTATAACTTTTTATGTCAAGAACCTGCATCCCTGAAGGGCCTTTGTTTCATGCATGTACCTGCATGTTGTCTCTAACTTCTGAAATTAGGCAGGTAGCAGTCGGGGGGGGGGACTGTGGAATGCTCACTTGGCACCCACTGACATGTATGTTTGTTTTCTGGCAACAGGCAAACACGCACATACCCCCCCCCCAGTCCTCCTTAAAAATGGATAGAATTCTTTGAATAAACCAACTTTTCCAAGTTTGTTTCTTGTTTTTATATGACTTCTGTTTTCCTGTGGTGTTGCTCTTAATGCATTAGAGCACGCTGTTAAATTGTTTTTAAAATGGATTTGTTACGGTTGTCGGGAGAGCTGTTTTGCGCCGCAGATGTGGGATATAAAATGCGCTGTAAATAAAATTAAGCACAACAGAACAGTTCTACAGAACGAGGCTGCAGCTCTGTAGCAGAGCATCAGCCTTGCGTGCAGAAGATCCCAGGTCAAACCCCTGGCATCTCTAGATAGGATTGGCAACAGAATCATAGAATCGGAAGGGACCCCGAGGGTCATCTAGTCCAACCCCCTGCAATGCAGGAATCTCAAGTAAAGCATGCTTCTGAATCACTAGCTAGCCTCTGCTAGTCAGTGTTGGCAATGTTAAGCTAGATGGACAGGCTGCCTGACTTTGTATAAGGTAGCTTGCTATATATAGTGATGTATGGAAGTGAGAGCTGGACCATAAAGAAGGCTGATCGCCGAAGAATTGATGCTTTTGAATTATGGTGCTGGAGGAGACTCTTGAGAGTCCCATGGACTGCAAGAGGACCCAACCTATCCATTCTTAAGGAAATCAGCCCTGAGTGCTCACTGGAAGGACAGATCCTGAAGCTGAGGCTCCAAGACTTTGGCCACCTCATGAGAAGAGAAGACTCCCTGGAAAAGACCCTGATGTTGGGAAAGATGGAGGGCACAAGGAGAAGGGGATGACAGAGGACGAGATGGTTGGACAGTGTTCTTGAAGCTACCAGCATGAGTTTGACCAAACTGCGGGAGGCAGTGGAAGACAGGAGTTCGTGGCGTGCTCTGGTCCATGGGGTCACGAAGAGTCGGACACGACCAAACGACTAAATAACAACAACAAAGCTTGCTATATGCTCTGGTCCCATGAGCTTCCTACCCACGGGAGTTGGTCAGTGCCTCTTTGCATTATGGGAGCTGGATATGATGCTTTAACTCTCTTAACACTTGATCCCAATTAATTGTTATTATTGCTTATTAAAGTTCTGTCCTGCTCTTCCTCTCACAGGAGCTCAGTGCAACAAACAGCTAAGAAACAAAATAATACAAATACAAATAAATGAAAATGGCTACACAAATGTTGGAGGTTTTAGTTAAGTGGGTTCCCTACTAATTGGTTATAAAACAACTCTGGGAAGTGGAGCTCTGTGAGGGGAACAGGGGTCTCCTAACAGTTCCCAGGGTCCTTAACAAACCACAGCTCCCAGGATTCCTCAGGCTTTGATGCTTTGCCACCCAACAGTGGAGGGAAAAGCAGCCCTGAACTTCTTCCATCTTGAGAAGTGGAGAGCACAAAATCTCCCCACCCCCCAAGCTTATGGGCTCTAAACCACACATCAGTTACAGGGTGTGATTAATCATCCGTTATTTCAAACTTTAACCATGCCCCTGGACACCTGCAGGAAATTTTCCGGGGTGGGAGCAACAGTAAAGTAAAATGCTGCAAGCAGGGAGCCAGACTGATTTCTCTCTCAAAAAAATGAGTACTATTGGTAGTTTGTGCTGTTGAACTGATCCTTATAGACTCTCCAGTTTGTAGCTGTGACAGAACTGGAAGAGGACCAGGCTTGGTTTTGGCCTCCGTATACCATTCCCCAATGCGTTCATGTGAGGGGGCAAAGGGGTGGATTGAGCTGGGATGTGGGTGGCGCTGTGGTCTAAACCACTGAGCCTAGGCCTTGCCGATCGGAAGGTTGGCGGTTTGATTCCCCGTGATGGGGTGAGCTCCCGTTGCTATGTCCCAGCTCCTGCCTACCTAGCAGTTTGAAAACATGCCAGTGCAAGTAGATAAATAGGTACCACTGTGGCAGCAAGGTAAATGGCATTTCCGTGGGCTCTGGCACTCGTTACGTTGTCTCGTTGTGCCAGAAGTGGTTTAGTCATGCCGGCCACATAACCTGGAAAGCTGTCTGTGGACAAATGCTGGCTCCCTCAGCCTGAAAGTGAGATGAGCACTGCAGCCCCATTGTCTCCTTTGACTGGATTTAACCATCCGGGGGTCTTTTACCTTTTTTTACCTTGTGCAAAAACACCCAAAGGAAGTGATGACTGGGCTGAATTTGAACCCAGGACTTCCCAGTCTAAGATGGCCTCTAGCTTGGCAGTCACCCAGGAGACGGGGGACCTGTAGCCCTCTAGATGTTGTTGGGCTCTAACTCCTGTCATCCCCAATCATTGACCATGCTGGTGGGAATTACAGACCAACAACTTCCCTGACCTAAGCAGTTTTAACATCAGATCTACTCACAAAATCCTGTTTGTTCACTCTGGATTTCAGGCAGCTGATGACACAGCCTGAGTGGATTTATTTATTTTATTTAAAGCATTCTTATTTCACTTGTGCTTCACATCACATGTACCTAGAGGGGGGAGAACAAGGAAAAAAATTTTCCCCTCTCTGCTCAGCGGCCATTCAGCGAAGCGGCAGGAGGCGCTGCGCAGAGAGAGGGAGGATTTTCCCCCTCTTGTTTTCCCGCTCTAAAACAAGGTGCCGTTTAAGGTGCGTTCAGGCGGCTACCTTGGAAGCCTGGAGAGCGAGAGGGGTCAGTGCACACCGACCCCTCTTGCTCTCCAGGCTTCAGGTTCCTTTCAACCTGCTCTTCGGGGCTGGCGGGGGGAAGCCCACCACCAGCCCCAAAGAGCAAGTCAGGGAGCAGTGGAAAGGCGCAGCGGAGAGGCTGCTGCCATAGTCGCACATCACTTCTTCAGTTGGAAGAGGGTCGCGGGGCTGTGGCTTCTTTAGCCCCGCACACGCTCTCCCAGCTGAAGAGGTGGTGCGCGGCTAAAGAGGCTCCTGCCATAGCCGCGCGTCACCTCTCCAGCCGGGAGAGGGTCGCGGGGCTATGGTGTCTTCGCTCCATAGGACGCACACACATTTCCCCTTCATTTTTGAAGGGGAAAAAGTGCGTCCTATAGAGCGAAAAATACGGTAAATGAAACATACTTTAAATCTCCAGAATTGCTGCTTTTTTTAATCAGAGGGTTTGTCCCTAGCCTGAGATCCAGGGCAGTGCCCTAGCTCTATGGGTAAGTAGGGTCTGACAAGCAAGGTGCTCAAAATGCTACCAATTTTGGGGAAATGTGGTACTGATGGTCTTGCTTTCACCCAGCTAATCAGTTTTCAAAACAAGAAATGGTTAAATAGTTGACAGTGCTAATATTGATCTTTGCTTATTAACCTGCTGCTCACGTGCTGTGTGTTCTGCCAATGCTGTGCATTGGTCTGTAGCTTGTAAAACAGTTACTGTCTGTGCCCGCAAAGCAATCAATGATTTAGCGCACGGTTTATCAGCATGCTGTAGAAACACAGGCTGTGCAACTTAATTGGCACATGCAAACGACTAAATCTCAGGCAGTGATGTTAACCCGGCATTTCTCAAAGTGCACCTTCTCAGATGTCTCGGAGAGAACGGTTGCCCACTTTTAACTGGATTGTATTTTTATTTCAAATGTGCCTTCCGGCTGGCATGCAAAGAGGTGCTTCCTGAACTCCAACCATGGTTTATTCTGGAGAAACAGAAAGAGGACTGTTCTGCTTTGCAGTGTCAGAGAGCTTTTCCTTTCACCAGCTCTGCTTTTGCGTTACGGAACGGGCAGCAGCTGCTTTTTCTCCTGGCAAATAGGAAGAAGTGGCCGAAGGCGAGTGTGTGTGTGTGGTTACTGGAAGCAAAGTTGCAATGATTTCACCTTGCGGGGGGTGGGGTGGGGGTGGAGAACTGGACAGGGTCCCAGTTCTGGAGAATCAATAGCTAGAAGACATATGGCAAGGTTATGTTGAGCACGGGTCATTGACGGGGCAATGTCCCAAACTGGCTTGCAATATGGACTGCGACTGATAGTGGGTATCACAATGGATTGCAAGCTACTGGGGTCTGTTTTGAGTTGCTGACCTGGCCAGTGTCTCAAATGAATGCAAGCTAGGGGGTAAAGGCAGGGGGGAGATGATAACATGGAGGAATTTGGAATAAAGCGCTCTCTTTAGGAAGCAAAAGAAGAAAACGGTTCTTCTGTGCTGACAGTGCAGTCGTATCACCATCTACTCGACAAAAGCTTCCCCTCAAGGAATGTGTAGGATTACTACCTTAATGACTCCTTGCTGTGTTGGAAATGAAAAAAGGCATGATAAAAAACTTTCAGTAAATGAGGAAGAATGGAGAGAATGCAGTGCCCAACTTAGACAAATTGCAGGCAGGAAAGCCTAGATGAAGATGTTCAGCAAATTTTGCTTTACAGCGTGTAATCCCTTCTCTCTTTGTTAATTTTAATTGGATTGCGAACAGTTATCTTGAGTTCTTTGTTCTTCCCGCCCTCATTTTTGGAATCGTTCTTTTGTCATTTCCTCCAAGTCTGGGTGGACTGCTTTTTTCTTATACGATTTAACTACGCCCTCTGTAGGTGGGAACTTTTGACTTGTTGCATGTAGCCATGTAGGGGGAAGGATTGTAGTTCAATGGCAGAGTAACTGCTTTGTGTGAAGAAGGTCGCGGGTTCAATCCAGGCATCTCCAGGTCTCGGTCCAGCAGTCTAGCTACTTCTCTATACTAGATCCCCTGCCCCCAACCACCTTTCCCAATATATAGGGACCAACAGACATCTTGGGGTTTTATTTTCTTTTTCATCCACTGAATTGTAAAACAACAACAAAACAACAACAACTTCTTATTTATACCCTGCCCATCTGGCTGGGTTTCCCCAGCCACTCTGGGTGGCTTCCAGCAAAATATTAAAATACAATGATTCATCAAATATTAAAAGCTTCCCTAAACAGGGCTGCCTTCAGATGTCTCCTAAAAGTCTGATAGTTGTTTATTTCTTTGACATCTGATGGGAGGGCGTTCCACAGGGCGGGTGCCACTACCGAGAAGGCCCTCTGCCTGGTTCCCTGTAACTTGTCTTCTCGCAATGAGGGAACCACCAGAAGGCCCTCGGCACTGGACCTCAGTATCTGCGCTGAATGATGGGGGTGGAGATGCTCCTTCAGGTATACTGGGCCGAGGCTGTTTAGGGCTTTAAAGGTCAGCACCAACACTTTGAATTGTGCTTGCAAACGTACTAGGAGCCAATGTGGGTCTTTTAAGACTGGTGTTATGTGGTCTCGGCAGCCACTCCCCGTCATCAGTCTGGCTGCCACATCCTGGATTAGTTGTAGTTTCTGGGTCACCTTCAAAGGTAGCCCCAGATAGAGTGTTTTGCAGTAGTCCAAGCGGGAGATAACAAGAGCATGTACCTCTCTGGCAAGACAGTTCACGGGCAGATAGGATCTCAGCCTGAGTACCAGATAAGGCTGGTAAACAGCTGCCCTGGACACAGAATTGACCTTCGCCACCATGGACAGCTGTGAGTCCAAAATGACTCCCAGGCTGCGCACCTGGTCCTTCAGGGGCACAGTTACCCCATTCAGGACCAGAGAGTCCTCCATACCCACTCCCTCTTCCCCCCAAAACAGTACTTCTGTCTTGTCAGGATTCAACCTCAATCTGTTAGCCGCCATTCATCCTCCAACCGCCTCCAGACACTCACACAGGACCTTCACCGCCTTCACTGGTTCTGATTTGAAAGAGAGGTAGAGCTGGGTATCATCCACATACTGATGAACACCCAGCCCAAACCTCCTGATGATCTCTCTCAGTGGCTGCATATAGATGAAACTAGGGAGCTTCATTTCTGTAAACAGTTTTGCTTCTCTTAGAATTGTAGCCAGTGGGTCTCCTCTCCTTCAAGCGAATTCAGGCTGTCTCAGTAATCACTCATGAAACTGGTAGAGACCTCCAGTTAAGGAGGGAACCTCTTTTCCTTCCATTGCAGATAAGAAAAAAACAGGAGCCCCTCTGTGCATTCATCTGAATGTGCAAACACCCCTAATGTGAACATATGATCCTCAAATATATATTTAAAGCTCCTTCCGATGTGACCAACATCCTTTTCTCTGACTATAGAGCAAATCCTGTGACTTAAGGCAGGCTAACAACCTCCCAGAAGGGAGCCCAATTCAAGCCAAGCCACCTCCACAAATTTACTCCTTGTCCCACATTACTATCTGCTGTTTTGCTTGTGCAGCCATCATTCATTAATTGCTTCCACATCCAGAGCTATAAACAGTGAAATCGTATTAGCGGGTACTGTCTCCTACGCTTACTGGTGAAATCTGTTTTCTGAGCTACTTAACGTGGCCCAGAACCCAGTACTAAAAATCCATCGCTAAAACAATTTTGTCTACGGAAGCGTGGGTTCTGCTTCCGCCGTTACCATTTTGGAAAGCAGATTAGCTTTGATTTCCATGTAAGAAGCTGCTAATAATAAAACCTTTAGGATTTGGAATGCGAACACAGATCTATCTGTCTATATTTGGCAAGCAGAGATTTTAAAGGCATAAGCACAATTTTGAATTTGCAAGACCGGCCTCAGCTGTAAATTTGATAATATGACAGTGGTTCTTGGCAGACATAACTGTGGTTCAGCATATCTCTGTTTCGCAGATCCAGTATCAGGCAGGTATAGTTCTGCATTACCTCTGAATACTTAAAGCCATGGTTAAGGATTAGCTAAACCAAGATGTGACTGCATCGCGCTTAGAAAGGGATATTGTGGTACCTCGGGTTACATACGTTTCAGGTTACAGACTCTGCTAACCAGTGGCGTAGCGTGGGGGGTGCAGGGGGGGCGGCCGCACCGGGCGCAACATCTGGGGGATAGGGTTAGGGGGCGCAAATCCATGGGTTAGGGGGCGCAAATTACTTGCCTTGCCCTGGGTGCTGACAACCCACGCTGCGCCACTGCTGCTAACCCAGAAATATTACCTCAGGTTAAGAACTTTGCTTCAGGATGAGAACAGAAATTGTGCTCCAGCGGCACGGCAGCAGCAGGAGGCCCCATTAGCTAAAGTGGTGCTTCAGGTTAAGAACAGTTGCAGGTTAAGTACGGACCTCCGGAACGAATTAAGTTCTTAACCCGAGGTACCACTGTATTGTGGTTTCAACACTGTTCTTTGGTCTGGTCCAGTAGAGCTCGTCTTGTGTCTTTGAAAGGAAATTACATGGCTTGTATCCAATGGTAGCTCAGAGTAGGAACCTAAAGTTCAATGAGTCTACTTTGAACAGAACTCAGTGGAAAAAAGGCCCATGTACAGATTCCACTAACTGTGAAGGTAACAGAGATAGAAGAAGCTGGTGACTGATGTACTTTGATACACAGGGAAATGTTTGGGATCATTATTATGGTGTTCTCTGTAGTGTGGTGCTCTCTCTTTCATTGCACGTAAACAGGGATAGCTCAGTCAATACAGCATGACACTCTTAATCTCAGGGTTAAGGGTTCAAGCCCCATGTTAGGCGAAAGAATCCTGCATTGCAGGGGGTTGGATCAGAGGATCTTCATGGTCCCTTTCAACTCTATGAATCTATGCAGTAGGATCACAGTTTAGTTTTACTTTTGCGATCGCAGCTTTATGGCCAGTTAATAAATAAATAGAAAGACTGGGCAGGAGAACTTAGTTTTCTGGTCTCTGGGAGGCTTCACGGAAAGAGTTTCTAACCCCTCTGCTTTGCTTACCAAGCTCTGGGAGGGATGCACAAGATTTCACAGGGCGTCTGGGATCCTGCGAGATCTCAGACAGTATGGTCTTTCTCAGTTTGCACGATTTTGCTGTCACCTGCAAGCCCCGGGAACGTGACGCTTGCCTAAGTTGCGATGGCACTGTACATTGCTGTGTTTCGCCTCGATATCTTCTATGAATTGGTGGTTGTGACGTTACCATGTATGAGAGAGTGCTGGAGGGGAAATAGTTAAATAGGTTGCACAGACAGGACCCAGGGGGGTGGAGTCAGTGGGTCTATAAAGGAGTTCTGGGAGGAGTTCTGGGGGGAGTTCGTTGGGAGTTGTGGGTGGGTAGTTGGTTGGTTTTTGAGTGGGTTGGCTGGTTGGGAAAGGCAGTTGGTAATAGAGAGACAGTTAGGGCATTGGTCTCTGAGTGTGGGGTGGTAGCAGAGATAGAGAGAGGAACATAAGACTAAGAAAGTAAAGAGGAACACTGTTTGGAATGCTGTAATAGTTTTGTTTTAAGTCTGAAATAAAATACACTCTTCTTTATGAATTGAAAGGCTGAAGTGATTTTACCAGGGAGGACCTGGTTGGTGGCAGCGGATTAGTGGTGTACAGGACAATAGTCCGTGAGACGACCGGGGGCTCCGTACGAACGCCACAGTGATGCATAAATATTTTAAATAAATAAAGACAGAAACATAGGTATCTTTTTTAATGAGGATGGATCTGTGTGGAAAACACAGCTGGAACATCACCTATTATAAGAAAGTGATGTGGGCAGAGGCCCAGTTTTAGCGCAGTCGAGATATCAAATGCACTGCTTTATCAAATATGGCCCAACCAGCTGGGTATGAAATCCTTTAAAATCCGCACTGAGTGTCTTTCTCACCTCACACCTCCTTTATGGCAAGTTTCCAGAGAGGTCTGTAGCGACAGAGGTGAACCCAGCGGAAACATACATATCTGAGCAGGTGAAAAGTGAGCTGGTGTAGCAACAGTCAATTTTCCAGATTCTTTCCCCCCCACCAGGCATGCTGTGAAATTCTCCAGGGACGCTCACCTTTTACAGAGCCGCTAGAACATAAATGTCAGCTGTTTCTAGCTGTGGGAGAGAGGTGTTTGTTTTCACACGCGCATGCCATCGGTGTGCAAACAAACAAACTCTCAATCCAATCCAGCGTGGTTTGGGATTTGTCTAATTGGCCTCTGGAGTCGTAATGGCGCTGCGCAAAAGCTCGTGGTTTATGGAAACCTAGCAGCCCTCCCCTTTTTGAAAGAAACAAAACAACAACCACTTAATCCTAAAGACCAGAACTGCTTTTTAGATTGTTTCAAAAGAACGAGAGATTAATTGAATATAGGAGAGTCGTCTGGGTTGCTTGCTAATCCTGGTAAATCCCAACTCTTTCTGCGCCTAATGTGCTTTCATTTATACCCCTCCTACTCACAAAAAAACCCCTTGAAGTAAATAGAGCGATGATATCTTGTGCATCGGAAAAATCTCCACCTTCAAATTTCTAGGCCAGCCTTGCCAATTATTATTCTTCCAAAGTTAATAACCCATGATTGTTGTTTTTTTTTTCCTCCAGCCCATGCCAAGTTTACCATGTATGTCCACTCAGTCACTTCAGACTGGGACACCAGCAGTTTTACAAGTGCCAAATAATGCTCATTCTGCACTTGTAAGGAAGCAATCTTTTAGCTTGGCAGTTCCTACACTCTGGAACTCCTTGCCTCTTGACATTAGGCAGTTGCCTTCCCTGGATCCTTTTCGGGCCCTGCTAAAATGCATTCTGTTTAGGCAAGTCTACCCAGACATGTTACGTTGATGTGTATCTTCATCTGTAATTTCAGTTTGGAACTCTTGATTTTATTCGTTTTGTGTGTTTTTTATAAACTTGATTTTAACGTTGATAATAATGTAAACTTTAAAATAATTATTTAATGTTCTTTGTAAACTGCTTAGAGGTTTTATTTACAGTTAAGTGGTATACAAATTTTGTCAAACAAAATAAATACCTAAAGCTGTCTATACTGAGGGGGAAAGTTCTAGCTTTTTTGAGCTTTCTTTCCTGGTCACCCAGAAGCATAAAAAAATAATAATTCAGACTGTTTTTTTAATTTTGGGGTGGGTCTGCAAGGGGTCTGCTGCCAACCTAACAGTTTGAAAACACATCAAAGTGTAAGTAGATAAATAGGTACCGCTCCGGCAGGAAGGTAAACAGCATTTCCGTGCGCTACTATGGTTCGCCAGAAGCGGCTTAGTCATGCTGGCCACATGACCTGGAGGCTGTACACCGGCTCCCTCGGCCAGTAAAGCGAGATGAGCACCACAACCCCAGAGTCGTCCGCAACTGGACCTAAAGTTCAGGGGTCCCTTTACCTTTACCTGCAAGGGGTGTTGATTGTTCTTGGTGTCTCCTGCTTTGCCTTCAATCCCTTGCAAGCACAGGTGCAGAATCTTTCCCCATGTGACTGGCAAAGCACCTCAGGTGCCTGCTTCCAATTGGCTTAGTTTTGGCTTGCAGGTGCGAAAAAGCAGTTGAGGAGCAAGGGAGAAGACCTTTGCTGGGGTTGTCTGCACCTGGGAGGAAGTGAAAACTCAACTTAGCTCAGGAACACCCTCAGTTACAGAGCATCTGCTTTGCATTCAAGTCCCATTTTCAGTCCCTTATTCTAAACCCCTGGAAATCAACTTCCATGTCAGCAGAGGCAGAACTGAGCTAGGTGGACCCAAGGCTCTCTCAGTATCAGCTGTCTTCCTATGTTCCTTTGAAAAAAACAGCCAAAATGCACAATTCAGGGTTAAGCTGGGGGAGCAAATGGGGATACGCTCAGGTCACCCATTGCATACACCTAGTATGAGACAAACTGTACTCCATAATGGAAAAGATAGCCCGAAATGGCAAAAATGACCAGAAAAATCTGAAATCAGGAAGACCGAAAGAGGAATGGGGAAAAATTATAATTTATCTTAAAAACCATTGTAAACAGTTAAAATTGTTAGTAGGATTGGAATAACACTTGTAGTTCAGTGGTGAATTTTGGATATAATGGAGATGCAAAAGATTTGGATTATTATAAAAGATGTAGGAGGAAATGATTGACAATAGGACCCACAAACGGGACGAGGGGAGGACAGAAGATTCTTTGGAATCTTGTTTTTATGATGTATGTTGGATAGGTGGTTTGAAAAACCAAATAAATATATAAAAAAGAAAGGAAAAGAGAGCCCTTTCAGAAATTTCAGAAAATAGAGGAGGGGAAGCATAGCTTGATTTGTGTGCTTCCTTTCCCTAAGCTTCTGGCTCTTCTCTGGGCAGAGGGACACATTTTGCATAGCTCCACTTTTGGAGGAGGACTGGAAGCAAGGGGGATAGGCAGTACAAGCCAGCCATGCCTCCTCTCCCGGGAGCTGGAAAGTCACCTGGGAACATGGAAAGTTGCATGGCGCATCAGTGTCCCTTTAGGATCAAAAGCCAGGGTCAGTGCAGTGCTCACTGTTAAGATGCATGTAAGGGAGCCCTGCACACTTTGGTCTATGGCAACCGGATTCCATGTTGCTTTCTGTTGTTTATTATGGTGGTTATAGCGGTTCCCATTCATATCAGCAGCAGCAGTTCTTATTCATCTTCTCCCCTGGGCATTCCAGTGTCGCGCTCCCTGGCATGCTCATTTGCTAAACAGAAACTCTGCTCATGCCATGCTAGGAAACATTTGTAGCATGTTGCACTGTGTGTGTGTGTGTCCCTCTGTGTGTGGCCTTAAGCCTGTGCTTGTAATGAAGATGAATTGCTGCTAATGAAACAGCTGGGTGATGTGACCCCGTTGTGCCCTTGGTCGTGCAATACTAGACGGTAGGTGAGATGTTTTTCTAAAGAAATTCATAGCTCAGCAATGCAAATCCCTTTGCCCTTTCAGATAAGCAGAGGGCTGGAATGGTTTGCGATTAGTCTACTCTGCACAATACATGATTTTAAAGGGAAACAAAGTTAACTGTCTTTTGTATGCCCTAGAGAGTGATTTACTTTTCTGGCTTGGTGCAGATGTGGACCACAGGTTTCTTCCTCTCTGCGGGTTCAGCACCATATCATGATTGTGTTTGTGTTTGTATTTATATATATATATATAGAGAGAGAGAGAGAGAGTCTACAGTCATACCTCATGTTACGTCCGCTTCATGTTAAGTTCTTTCAGGTTACATCCTGTGGTGACCCGGAAGTACCGGAAAGGGTTACTTCTGGGTTTTGCCACTCGCGCATGCACGGAAGCACAAAAAATGACGTCATGTGCATGCGCAGAAGCTCCGAATTGCAACCAGCGCGTGTGCAGGCGTGCAGTTGCAGGTTGCGCTCTTTTCATGTTGTGAACGGGCCTCCAGAGGTACCACTGTATTATTAATTTCTGCCCTGCATCCCTGCCATCTCCATCAAGCAGCATTTAGAATATTCCAAAACCTCTCCATATGCCCAGCCACACACTCCCAGAGATGCTCCTCTGCTGCTCTGGGTGGCTGGCGTGGTCCACAGGCCCCTCTGGATATCTCAGCGGAGGAATCTAGTCACTGGCATGGGCTGCCACAAGAGCCCTGCAGGACCCCCTCTCCAGTCAGCCAGTAGCGCTATGAGAAGTGTGAACCGAAGTGCCCAGCAGAGCTCAGAGGGAAGAAGGACAGAGAAAGCAAGCGAGAGTTGCAGGAGGAAAAGAAAGGCAGGGAGGAAGGAGACAGGAGGGAAAGCAGCAAGTGGAGAGAGGGATGGAGGCAGGAAGGTAGACAGACCAGTGGAGAAGGAGGAAGGAGGAGCAGAGCAGAGCAGGTCCAACCTCAACGGCTGTGGAAGACGTCACTGGTAGAGCGTGAAAGCCATCAAAAAGCAAACTTTTTGAGTTTCTGGTCCCTGATCTCTCCCAGCTTCGGAGAGACAAATACAGCTCCATGCCAAGGGCGCAAGGGAGCCTAGGTACGCCTCCCTGGCATCCCCAGGTAGAAAGCCTTGTCTGAAACCCTTCTGCCAGAGAGTGCAGCGAATACTCAGCTAGGTGAACTAGCTCATGGTCTGGCTCCGTAGCAGAATGCTTTCTGTGTCCCAGACCTGCTTAGCTTCAGCAAGGTGGCTGCGTCTTGTGCCTCCAGACCTTGCCTTCGCCCCAGCGAATGCCTCTGTTTTTTTAACTGCTTGGTTATATTAGATTTCCCGCATTCAAAGTAAATCCTCTAATTTAATAAAAACGTACTTGGCACATGGGTAATGCCAGGGAGTTACAATTACGGCCTTTGGGATCTAATTACATCAAAAACCCAAACAAGCCAGCCAAACCTCCCAGAGATACAGGAAGAAGGCATTTTTTTTCCACCTCGTGTTCTTTTCATCTGAAGGAGGCTGCTCCTTGAATTGGTTTCCCTCTTTTGTTTGGCGCAGTTGCCATGGCGATGAATGAGCCGCTCCGTAGATGTGTGCATGTCCTCATTCTCCTAGGTAGAAAGGCTGACCCAATCAACATCGGTTTCCATTCACATTCGGTGTGCCTGCTGCTCTGGAAGTTATTTACCTCCCTGCCCTGCTCAAATAATCGTCATAATAAACGGAACGCAGAATGGGTAATCTGAGTTGCTTTAATTATTGGCTCGCTCTCAAGCTGTAGGTTTGCCTCCTCTTGCTACTGGCAGGCTGTGCGGTCGAACTCTTTAGATTTTTCCATTGCGTGCCTTGTAAATTTCCCAAACAGTCATTGATGCGTCGTGTTGCTTGCTACGTAACAGAGAGGAATGTGAGTAATGAAATGAACTGATAATAAGCGTAATGTGAAAGGTAATGTGTCCTTTTCCTTTAGTAAGAGAGACCCGCACACTCGCTTCTGAGCATGTTTTACTTAGAAGTCAACCGCCTTGACTTCAGTGGCGTCTGCTTCTGTGTCGGCGCATTTTTGGATCAGAACATTGAAAGTGTGTTTAAAAAAGGTAAAGGTACCCCTGCCCGTACGGGCCAGTCTTGCCAGACTCTAGGGTTGTGCGCTCATCTCACTCTAGAGGCCGGGAGCCAGCGCTGTCCACAGACACTTCCGGGTCACGTGGCCAGCGTGACAAGCTGCATCTGGCAAGCCAGCGCAGCACACGGAACGCCGTTTACCTTCCCGCTGGTAAGCGGTCCCTATTTATCTACTTGCAGCCGGAGGTGCTTTCGAACTGCTAGGTTGGCAGGCGCTGGGACCGAACAACGGGAGCGCACCCCGCCGTGGGGATTCAAACCGCCGACCATGCGATCGGCAAGTCCTAGGCGCTGAGGTTTTACCCATAGCGCCACCCGTGTCCCTTGAAAGTGTGTTTAGGAGATTTTAATTTTTTTGCTTTTAGGACTATGTTTTCAGGGTCCCCCAATATATCCACGTGTATTTTTTTTTAGCAATTAAGTCTTCAAAGAAATTGCTTTCAGAGCATTGTGCTGTTCTCTGTGTTTTATGGGACTCTTTGTGATAACGTTCAGGGAGGCAGGAGAGAATATATTGTTTATTAATATCCTTTCTAACTTGCGCTAGCAAGTTCTTTAACTTAGCAGAGTTTACACTCCCCTTTTACATGCACAGCAGATAGCTGGTTGCAGGCTCGTGTAAGCCTCTGACTATACACAATTCAATCTGGTTTGTGCAGATTGAAATGTGTTCTAATATTTTCCTGGTAAGACTCCTTGAATCCCTCCTAAAAGAATAAAGACACCACAGATTTATTTATAAGTAAATAAAATAAGTTTACTTACACCAGGCAGAGCACAGTGTGATCACTGAAGGCATACTTAGTTACAAATATGCATATGTGGATCTACCCCATTTTTTTTTGGGGGGGGGGGTTAATCCCAGTGACTGCAGACCGGCAGTCACTGCAGTTAACACGATGAAAGGAAAATGGAAAAGAAGAGAGAGTGACAGCATGCCTTATCCTCTTGTTACCTGGACAGGTAAGGTCATCCCCACCTCTAGTCACATGCAAAAGGAAGGATGCTCCAGCTCAGGAGGAACAAGGAAGTTTTGACTGGCTGGACCAAACATCCCGCTGCATGTCCACTCTAGGAAAATAAGGAATGTTGTGTTTGACTGCTCTCAGTGGGTTAGCTTCAGCAAGGTGGCGAAAGGGTTTTGGGGATGATCATGGCTTTGAAGAAAACATTTCCTAAGAAAAGATTGGGTCTCTAGTGTCCTCAAGCAGCCTGGGAGTACCCTCTTCAACACACTACATAGGCACTGAAACATTTTATATCCTGTTTATCAGCCTTTCACAGCCCTGTCTCCAAAGTTGGCTTACAAAATGTATCCAAAGCAAATAAAAACAAAATACAAGCAAATCCATAGCTAAGAGGCAGCAGCGGCCCAGTAACAAACTGGTAGAGGAAGGAAAGAAACCAGCTCAGAACAAAGGTGCATCAGAACAGAGAGGTCTCACTCACGTGAAAACAAATTCGTGGTCATTGCGAAACATATTTGGGTTGGACTAGATGACCCCTGGGTCCCTTCAAACTCTACCTTTAAAGAGGGGTCCAGTTTGGTTTCCCAGTGTAGGGAGTTCTATCATCCAGCAGCCACAGCAGAGAGTGGCCTGGCCTTAGGAATGTACAGATCCTCTCACCAGTTTGCCAGCATTCTGAGCAGGAAACACAGTGCCAAACAGATCCCAGAGCCTAAGATCTCATTTCCACTGCAGTTTCAAAGCAGGTAAGATACAGTGGAAGCCCCTTTTGAGCAGCAAGAGAGATTCACTCCACTTTTTTTTTATACCTGGCACAAGGAAGAGAAGACCTTCCCTGCCTTCCAAGCTCTCTCTGTGTTCCAGAGTGTGAAACGGTGATGGCAATTGATGGTGACCACTGGGTATGGATGAATCTTTCCATTTCAGTTTCTGGTTTTTCAATACAGTGGTACCTCGGGTTAAGTACTTAATTCGTTCCGGAGGTCCGTACATAACCTGAAACTGTTCTTAACCTGAAGCACCACTTTAGCTAATGGGGCCTCCTGCTGCTGCCGCACCGTCGGAGCATGATTTCTGTTCTCATCCTGAAGCAAAGTTCTTAACCTGAAGCACTGTTTCTGGGTTAGCGGAGTCTGTAACCTGAAGCGTATGTAACCTGAAGCATATGTAACCCGAGGTACCGCTGTATTACCATTTCAGCCCTCCACATCAGTCCTTCTTCTTCTTCTTCCCCTGATGAAAATTCATCTATATTCTCCTGACGCGCACATTTCATTGTTGTCCAGGCAAATAGCAGTGAAAAGAACATGCAAAAATGAAATTGCTCAGCAGAAGAAAAGTATCTTAGGCAAAATTGTAGAGTCGGGTTGTTGGAACATCTAGAGCAGAGCCCATTCAGCACTCCACAATTCCTCTAAATCAGGGTTTCCCAAGCTTGGTTCTCCACAAATTCCTATCATCCCTAGCTAGCAGACAGGACCAGTGGTCAAGGATGATGGGAATTGTAGTCCCAAAGCAGCTGGAGCTTGGGAAACCCTGATCTACAGCAGTTGTGGAGGGCTGGAACAGCTCTGCTTTAGATGTTCCAGCAACCCGACTATTTCCCCAGGCTTCTCTTCTGAAGGAGCTGATACTGGGAGCACTAATCTGTTGAGTACATCAGCATTGCCACATTGACTACCTGCCTTGTGCATCATGTATCATCAACCTTTCAGACCCAGGACCCAGTTTTAACTTGAGCATGCATTTGGGGACCAATTTCTTAACCTTTCACCGTACATCTGCATGGTGGTTGTGCTCCTGCTGTGGCCCACCTTGGACCAGGCCGTGCTCCACCAGTGGGTCCCACCCCACTGTTTGCAGACCAGTGTTGCAGAGAATCATTTACTCATGAGTTGAATGCAGTGCCCAACAAGAATAAGGGGAATGAACCAACACCCACAATGGCTGCAGCCCGACTACAGTGTTGATCTCCTAAAATTGCCCTACCAAAGGTTTGTGGCCTGTTATCATGGTGAAGGGCTTCCTATGCAGGCACTAGGTGGTTTGGGTGTTTGTTTTTCCTGCCAGAAAATAAACCTTGGCTCCTGCTTGTGGTTTGTGTGGAGGAAAGCAAACCTTGAGCACTAGTTCGCGTGTAAAGCTGAGCCAAGCGTTGTGGTTTGTTTCTGCTGGCTGCAGAGAGGGTGGAATAAAGTGGGAGCGATTGAGTAGCTTTCCGTGATGTGTGAACTAGGCCCCTGTTGTATGTTGTGCTTTGAAATTTGATGAGATACACGTTTACCTAAGGAATACAGGTTAAGTGCTGGAACAGTAAACAACTTGTGTTCCTTCCTTGGGCAAAACTGCCAAGGCTCACATTTAGGCAAGTGACTTTGAGAATTTGAAGAATCCCATTTAGGAGGCAGTATTCAGATAAAAAATAAAAATCACAGTCAATTATATGTTTTGCATTAATATGTCTTCTACAACAGCCTTGCTGCATTCAAGGAGCGTGTAGGCATGGGTCCCCTACCTTGGTTTTGACTGTTACTTTGTACATTGCTATTTTTCTCTGAAGTGGTACACTCTGAATTCATCATTTGGGACCTATTTTCCCAACACGGCTTCACATCTAACCTGGAATATTGTGTCCAGTTCTGAGCATTACAGTTTAAGAAGGATATTGACAAGATGGAATGTATGCAGAGGAGGGCATACAGGATTATTATTATTATTGAATTTATATATTGCCCTATACCTGGCGGTCTCAGGGCAAGAATTCAAAATTTATGAGGAATGGTTGAGGGAGGTGGGTCAGTTTATCCTGGAGAAGAGAAGACCAAGAGGTGATATGATAGTCATCTTCCAATATCTGAAGGACTGTCGCATGGAACAGGGAACAAGCTTGTGGTGTAGTGGTTAAGAGCAGTAGTCTTGTAATCTGGTGAACCGGGTTCACTTCCCCGCTCCTCCACATGCAGCTGCTGGGTGACCTTGGGCCAGTCACACTTCTTTGAAGTCTCTCAGCCCCACTCACCTCACAGAATGTTTGTTGTGGGGGAGGAAGGGAAAGGAGAATGTTAGCCGCTTTGAGACTCCTTAAACGGAGTGAAAGGCGGGATATCAAATCCAAACTCTTCTTTCTGCTGCTCCAGAGGGTAGCACCCAAACCAATGGATTCCAGTGACTAGAAACTAATAACTAAACACTAGGAAATACTTTCTGATGGTACGAGTTGTCCAACAGTGGAACCGGCTACTTAAGAAAGTGGTGGATTCTCCTTGCTAGGAAGCTTTTAGCCAGAGGTTAGATAACCATATGCCAGGGATTCTTTAACCATGGTTCCTGGATTCCATCTGTACAATTCTCTAAATTCACTTCACGCCGACTCTTCACCTTGACAACGACAAACACGTGAGTTGGGTCTTCAATATCTGGTTTCCCTTGTGAGGCTCACCCCAGTCTGCATTGTGCATCGCTTTCAGTGACAGAATTATCTGTCTGAGAGAAACAGCCACCCCAGAACTCACATCGTGGATAAAGCCTTGGTCTCACCTGACACCACTTCAACCACGATGCTTTCACACACCCAGTTATACATTTTGGATATTGAGTAAGAGGGTATTGAAATGTGCATGTACGTATGTGACCTGCCGTGTCTTCCTGCTTGAGCAGACACTTATCACGATTATTTCCTTCAAGAAGCTCAAGGCGCCGTACATAGCTGTTCCCCTGGCCTAGATTTTATCCTCACACGCACTCGCCCTCTGTGAGCAAGGCTAGGTTGAAGATGGTAGTTTCTGGCTCAAGTTGACCCAGTGAACTTTCATGGCTGAGCGAGAATTCGCATGCAGGATGTGAGCATGTCAGCATCATGTAAGAGCAGTTACCTTTCATGGGACTGAATTCAATGAGACATTCAGGTTGGCCATTTCTCTCTACTGTCTCCCCTCGCCCCCCACCCCCAGATGCTCAACTACTTTTAGGAAGGCTTCGAGGCCAACCGTGTGAGAGAAGAGTACGGCTCAATTTCATTATTTTGCACACTGCGCAACAGCATTTACTATGAATTATGGCATTCTTCAAGAGACTAGCATCCTTGTAATGGTGTAAAAAAATAATAATGATTGCCATATCTAGGCCACACTTGAATCAGGATGCGGAGAGGCAATTGGGCCTCCTTTTCTGCCCCAGTACCCACAAGCCATTTCATATCTTCATTCAAAACTTATAAGTGGTGTTGAAACATCCCTTCTGGGCCCATTGTAGAAACATCTCTCTAGCAAGGCTTGATTTGAATCAGCTAGTCCTGTACACCTAATTGGCAGCAACTGCGGCAATTACCTCACACAACTCTCTTTTAAAAAAGGAATGTACAAAGATTAGAGCGGATGTCGGCTGAAGTAATTGGATATTTTAATTAATTTTCTAAGTGAAACTGCTTTCAGGACAACGGAAAAAGTTCCACAGTGAAGTTTATCGTCTAATACATGCTGAGGAACGTGCTTCTGCAGTTTTGTGTTTCTCTCTGCTTATATTATAAGCTTCCATAATTTCTGCCCCTCCCGATGGCAATTATGGCTAGCATGAGATTTTTTAAAAAACATTCTTTCTTTCTAGCATCTTGGTAGTTCTAAAAAATAAAGAAGATGCATTTGTTTTATGACATGTGTACCAGCCATATAACCGAGTTCCCAAACCATTAAAAACGCAGAATGCAACGCAACGTTTAAAAACATGAATATCAATGAGAAATAAATCAAAACAGCTGAAACCAACACAAACTTAGCAACTAAAAAAAAAAAAAAGGTGAAGCACTAAAATGGACTTGCCCATTTTGCCTAAACCACCACAGCAGAAAGTTATATGAGTCTAGAATGTACGGGGCTGCCTTCCATCTCAGTAGAGCATGAGACTCTTAATCCCAATGGGTCATGGGTTTGAGCCCCACATAGGGCAGAAAATTCCCACATTTGCAGGGGGTTGGACTAGATGATCCTGTGTGATCCCTTCCAACTCTACAATTCTATGATTCTCTCTGCACTTACAAGAACATAAGGCTATAAGAGGAACTGTACTACATCAGCTCAAAGGCTCATCTCTTCCTGCATTCTGTACTCTCAGTGGTCAACCAGATGTCTATGGGAAGCCAGCAAGCAGCACATGAATTGCTGCACCTCCATGGACAGCTGTAAGCCCAAAATGACTCCTAGGCTGCACACCTGGTCCTTCAGAAGCACAGTTGCCCCTTTCAGGACTAGGGAGTCCCCCGCCCGCCCCTGTCCCCACAAAACAGTACATCTGTCTTGTCAGGGTTCCACCTCAATCTGTTAGCTGCCATCCATCTTCCAACAGAGGTTGTACTTAGCTTAGTGCAAGGGTAGCCAGTGTGCTTCCTTCCAGATGTTTTGGGCTAGAACTTTAACCACCCTTGACCATTGGCCGTGCTGGCTGGGCTAATGGGAATTGGAGTTCACAACATCCGACTACCTGTAACTTAGTAAGTTGTTAGACCTGCAGTTTATGTGTTTAAAGGCAATTATTTCATCAGCTGTAGTTATGAGTTAAATCAACAGCATTAAAGTGTGTTGTCATGTGCTTTAGCAGTAAATTGAGATAGCCCTTCTTTTAACTTTGTAAGGAATATGCCCGCTTAAAGGCCTGGTCAAAGTATCACACTCCAGGAAGCATCACTTCTGCTGTGATGCCAACCCAGTAAAGTAAAGGGTAAAGGGACTCCTGACCATTAGGTCCAGTCGTGGCCGACACTGGGGTTGCGGCGCTCATCTCGCTTTATTGGCCGAGGGAGCCGGCTTATAGCTTCTGGGTCATGTGGCCAGCATGACTAAGCCGCTTCTGGCAAACCAGGGCAGCGCATGGAAATGCCATTTACCTTCCCGCCAGAGCCGTACCTATTTATCTACTTGCACTTTGACGTGCTTTCGAACTGCTAGGTTGACAGGAGCAGGGACTAAGCAACGGGAGCTCACCCCATCGGGGGGATTCGAACCGCCAACCTTCTGATTGGCAAGTCCTAGGCTCTGTGGTTTAATCCACAGCGCCACCCGCGTCCCTTGCCAACCCAGTACTTGTTGCTAAAATCAGCTCATGCTTTGTTGGCACTATTTTATTTTATTAATTACGTGGAGGCTGAAATATATTTGCAACTGGCCAACAGTGTGCATATCACTGATGATCGTGCTGAAAGTATCCTGAGTGGCGCTGTCCCTTTCTAGGGATGGATTTAAAAGTTAGTAAGGGCTGGAGAAGAGTGAAAAGGAGTTTCTCCTTACTGTAAATGGTTCACGTCTTTGCTTTTTGTACTGTTGACGGTGATAATTGCTTTGTTGTAGCTCCAGCAGTGTATGTATTGTGTCTGCAGAAAGTAAGTCCTTGCTTTTATACTCTACTTTTAGATACTCTATATTTAAATCAAGATAGTGTTGGAGGGAAGTGGAAAGGGTAATAAACCAGCAAGAGAGGAGGAAGGAATTGGGAATGTAAGGGTAACTATAGTACCTATTGGAAGACTAATGGAGAGTTTGGTTTCGTACTAAGGAATTCTGCACTAGTGGCAATTGGAAACGTGGATCTTGCACGTGTCCAAAGTTCTTCATTGCACTTCACAAATTCTTTGGAAGATGAGAATATGGAGAGACAGCATGCCACAGTGTATCATTGGAGGCATGTCAAGTCATCAATGTGAGAGGACAGCATATCCCTCCAATTCTCAGTTATGAATGAAATGCTGGAAATTGTGTCTGACCTACATTGTGCCATATTTGTGCAGCTGCTGACTCGGCGATACAGAAAACGATGCACTTGCAGGATCAAACTTCAAAAATCTTCCCTTAGCCATAGGTCCACAGAACTGCAATTTGGGGATGATACTGTAATGATGGGTTGTAGATGCATTGCACTGTGATTTTAAAAAAGGTTAAAAACACATTTCTCTCTCTCTTGAAATTAAGACCAGAGTTCAATAGAGCATCAACTCAAATACAATGTTGTCAAGCCGGGTAATTTTAAAGTTATAGTTTAGTTAATTTTCTTAAGGTGTTTATTCCTAGCAAGTATGCAGGAAAATGCATATATTTCAAGTTGAATGTTTGTGGTGTATTGGCATCAGAATTTAGTATGGTGCACTTCAGCTTTGTTTAATAAATACAAATAAAGTAAACATGCTAAATTGGATCACTCTCTGGGGCACCAGAAAATGGTCTGATGTAAACTATCCTAAGCAAATTATCGTAATTTGCATGTGAATATGCACAACCTAGATTAATTTGCATAGGGAAATAATAAAATTCAAAATTTCCCAGAAAACCAGCTCTTGGTGAATTGTGGAGAGCATATTGTTTCTCAGTCACAGTTACGCTGTGTCCTGGATATCTGTGTTCTTTAGACACCTGTCATTTTTGTTGTCCTGGAAATAAATGGCACCAAAAGTAACCAGGAATGGGGAGAGCTGGAAATGCTTCCTGTTCACTGTGTGTGAGTTCCCAAGCATCCTGAATTCCTGGCAGTAGCGGCTGGTCCTTTAGGGCAAATGAGATGTTGCCCCATTGACCTCAATCCATCTCCACCTGCTTGCATTCCTACTTACAACCAATCAAGGGATGGCTCTGTCTGTCATTGCCTCTGGCGCCCCCTACTGTTGGTCTCCCTTCCATCTGCCCTACCAGTCCTAAAGGACACCAACCACCACTGATTCCTGAGCTCCTCATGAGGATAAATCTGCCACGTTGCTCTGCGAAGTCTGCACATCACTCTTGCCAGTACTTGAGGTCGAAAGCAGGAGTGGGGAACCTTTTGCAACCCAAGGCCTGCATTCTCTCCCTCCAGTGGTGAGACAAAAGTGATGTGCCACATAACTTTCACACAACAGGCTACGCTCCATCCATGCGAAAACCAGAGATTCCAACTACACATTGCACACTTCTCTCTACCATTCATTCAGACAAGCAAGAGGCTGAGCCACACATTCCAGATAGACTAGAGCAGTCGGGGAGAGCACCATTTGTAAGCCTTGAATCAACCTTGGAAGCTCAGGCCCAGGGTTAATTAATGGCTTCTCATCCAGGTTGCCTTTTGGTGCTAGTCCCAGTTGGTGGTCTGCAGGCCCCAGGGGGTCTGCGTAGCCCACCCAGGAGGTCCGTGGTACAGACCTGCCAACTGTCTGGGATGTTCCATTTTAGGGGGCCATGCTGTCATGTGGGTCACATGACTTGTGTGGAAGTATGACCAGGACACGGGTGGTGCTGTGGGTTAAAGCCTCAGCGCCTAGGGCTTGCCGATCGAAAGGTCGGCGGTTCGAATCCCCGCAGCGGGGTGCGCTCCTGTTGTTCGGTCCCAGCGCCTGCCAACCTAGCAGTTCGAAAGCACTCTCGGGTACAAGTAGATAAATAGGGACCGCTTACTAGCGGGAAGGTAAACGGTGTTTCCGTGTGCGGCTCTGGCTCGCCAGAGCAGCGATGTCACGCTGGCCACGTGACCCGGAAGTGTCTTCGGACAGTGCTGGCCCCCGGCCTCTTTGAGTGAGATGGGCGCACAACCCTAGAGTCTGTCAAGACTGGCCCGTACGGGCAGGGGTACCTTTACCTTTACCTTTATGACCAGGAAGATACACACCCCAGTTTTGTGCTGGGACATGTTGGGAGGTATGGTGGCACTATTCACTTAACAAAAACTATCATGGAGATATGGTAGTTTTCAGAAGTTGTCTTCTTCTTTGACGATCACTCGTAGCCAAGTAAGATTGTCTTCCATGAACATGATCTTCACAGTGAGTCTATAAGTGACTGTGGAGGCCAGTTCTGGATCCACACGTCTTTCCACAGTGGGGACATAGGTTTCCGGGAGGGGGTTGATCATGGTGAGGGTTTGCCAAGCGTGCCTTCCTCTGAGCGCGTTTCTCCCTTGCGTCCTGAGTTCAAGCGTCTTCAAAGCCCACGACACCTTTGGTAAAGGCTGTTCTCCAATTGGAGCGCTCACAGGCCAGTGTTTCCCAGTTTTCGGTGTTTATACTACATTTTTTTAGATTTCCCTTGAGAGAGTCTTTAAACATCTTTTGTTGACCACCAGCATTACGCTTTCCATTTTTAAGTTTGGAATAGAGTAGTTGCTTTGGAAGACAATAATCAGGCATCCAAACAACATGATCAGTCCAAAGAAGTTGATGTTGAAAAATCATTGCTTTGACACTGATGATCTTTGCTTCTTCCAGTACACTGACATTAGTTCGCTTGCTTTTGGAAAAACGGGATCTGCATTACTTAGCTAATTGGGAACCATTGACCTAAGCCTGCTTAGCTTCTTCAGTGGAAGAAACATCCTCTTCATGTCATTGTTTTCATGACTGGTCTTGTGCTTTGTGTTGCCCTTCGTATGTTATTTTAAAATAAAATAGTGCATTAGAAGTTGTGAGTTCTTGCAACTCATTCCAGGTTTATTTAGAGCTCAGCCTCGAATCCGTACGGTTGGAATCACTGAGGAAAAACTTCGCTGCTGTAAAATTGTTTTAACCATGTTTGATCTTGGAGCGATACTGCTGACCTATCGCAGAGTCCCGCTGCCCAGTTCGCTAGCAAAGTATGACTTGCTCAATTGAAGAATAAATATTTACTTTATTAAGCATGTAAAGGAAATGTCGGTTCACACCCTTCAAGCAGTAACTGAAAAATATACCAGGACACCAGACCCCGACCTCCTTTTGTGAGAAAAAGGTTATTTGGTATCTGAGAGAAGCTGATAAGTTGGGTTTGAATGTCAGGAATTTTATTTTGTTGTGCCTGAGATTGGATGGGGAGTGTAGAGGTCACAATCACACGATATATTTGAAGCACTATGATTCCACAGCTACGGTTTCCTCCAAAGACATCTGGGAGCTGCAGTTCATTCTGGGCACTGAGAATCACAGAACTGCAATTCTCAGAGTCTGGAGGAAGAGGAATAGATTGATAGAGCGCTCTGAGAATTGCAGCTCGGAACATAGGACCAAAGTGCTTCTCCCTTGTCCCAAAGGAGTCAGCTGTGTGGCTTCCAGATCTTCACATGACAGGTTATAGCATTGGAACAGCTGATTCAATAGCAACCAGAAGGTGTGGCCCTTGGGTCAGCTGACTCACTTGCCAGAGCAGCAAAGGTCCACTATGTCATCCAAGAGCCTGAAATGCCACACCAGGTTTCTGTTGGCATTCGAAACTTGGTTGCAACATCAAGATCTCAAAGAATAGTAGTTCACTTGATTCAAAGGCCAAGCCTATCTTAAGTCAGTTTCAAACCTCTAAAATCCACAGAAATGTGGCAAAACCTAAAAAAAGATAGGAGTGCCTTTTCCCGTAGATATGGCCAGATTCTGTCAACATTCCAGAATCTGCTGAGCTGATGAAAGCTTAGCTAGCGGTTTGGTCATAATTCTATTGCAACTTTGCTCACAGCTAAACCACTTGACCATCTTGCATCTGTGTACTGGGAAACACATCTTAACAAGGGACAGGCTTAGCTGCAAATTTATGTACCGAATGGCCCCGGACTATGTGCTAGCCTCTTTTTGTTTCATTGAGCAGTGAAAGCGAAATGTTGCAAATACTTGTTTTGTTTTTGAGGAGTGATGTTATTACCCTTCTGTTACTATCCATACCAGGTCACTCAACCATTGTCCTTTCTTTTAGCAGATCAAGATAATCAGGTAGCAGCAAAAACTGCAAAAAAAATTAGCAGGAGCAATTAGAATAAAATCTATTATTTGATTATTGATGTAAACCTCCAGAATATATTTTGCATAGTTAGTCAGTACATTTTATTTTATTTTATCATCAGTACATTTTTTTTATTTTTTTTTATTTTATTTTATTGCATTGCATTGCATTGCTATGGCTAGTGGCTGATGTAAATAAAGATTCTTCTGATTCTGTTTTGTCCTGTTAGTTGTGGAACTAAAGGTATGTTTCAGAGGGGACATGACTACAGAAGCATTGAGAGAGCCAGCATGGTGTAGTGGTTAAGAGCGGTGGACTCGTAATCTGGTGAACCGGGTTCGCGTCCCCGCTCCTCCACATGCAGCTGCTGGGTGACCTTGGGCCAGTCACACTTCTCTGAAGTCTCTCAGCCCCACTCACCAAACAGAGTGTTTGTTGTGGGGGAGGAAGGGAAAGGAGATTGTTAGCCGCTTTGAGACTCCTTCGGGTAGTAATAAAGCGGGATATCAAATCCAAACTCCTTCTCCTCCTCCTCCTCCTCCTCCTCCTCCTCTTCTTCTTCTATGCAGCACACTCTGCTTTTAATTACTCAATTAGGAATTAGGGCTACTCTGTTATATTCCAGGAAGGTTTGAGCTGTAATCTTGAAAGCCTCTACCAGAGATAAGGAACCTGTGGCCTTCCAGATGTTGCTGGATGGAGTACAACTCCTATCCTCCCTGACCATTGGCCATGCTAGCTGGAGAGGATGGGAGTTGGAGTTCAACAGCATCTGGAAGGGCACATGCTTCCAGTGTTAGAAATTAGCCAGGCGCATTTTGCAGCTGGTGCAGGTCCAATTGCAACCACGTGGCGATCTCTGCATGCCAGGTTGGCGACTGACATCTCCATCTGGCTGGTCCCTCCAGTTTTCTTAAAAACGAGGAAGCAGAAGAGCTTATTGATCACATCTTTTCCTCCAAGGAGCGCATAGTTCACCCAGCTCCTCAGTTAATCCTTACAGTGACCCAGCGAAACAGGTTAAGAAGCTGGGACTGGCCCAAGGTGAGCTTCATGACTGACTGGGGATGTGAACCCTGATCTCCCAGGTCCTAGTCTGACATTCTAACCACACTGGCTTCCTAGACTATACTTCTGCTGTGGGGCAGCTATATAAATGAAGTAGGCAAATAAATGTAGGAAAGCAAAATGTCACTTAGAGAAGGAGCTGAAATAACTTTCCTTGAAGGTTGAATTTATTTTGTTCTGGTTTGTATCATTGAAGGTTTTAAAGGTGTTGTAAACTGCTTTAAGATTTATTTATTTGAAATATAAAGCGATATAGAAATGGTATGAATAGTAATAATTATAAACACATTTGCAATAAAGGCGCCTAGATATACTGTTGTGGCAACCGTAACCTAGGTTTAAGGTGTGGTGCCATTTGGCGATTAGCTTATATATCATGCTCCCCACCCCTGCTGAAGGTTTGTTCTTAATTTTTTTGTGGGGGATCAGCAACTGGCATTGAGAGTTGGTGCCCTCCAGCTGCTGACCGAGGGATGAGGTAAAAACACCGGGAATCAAATCCTTGAATAAATCTCACTCTCTCTTTTACTGATCCTCCTTGCTGGGCTGTTCTGAAAGTGAACAAGAGATCAAGCTGCTTGTTAGGAGCTGCAGAACGTTTATGCTTCTTACCACTTTGCCCTGATATGTTGTTCTCTTCTCTCTCTCTCTTTCCCACCCCTGTGCCAAGTAGTCCATCTCCCAAGCAGACACCCAGAGGGTTAGCAGGGTGTGTTTTCGATGTGGTTTCCTTCTTCATCTGAGCCATCTCTGGCAAAATCAGTTTTCATCTGCAGTTTGGGGATTTCCTGGCAATTAGTTGTTGGATCAAAGGCTTGGCAATTTCGTTTCATTTAGGTACACCCTGTTGTTGTTAACCTTCAGGATATGCCCTGCCTATTGGCTGCTGTTGCTTAATTTTCTGTGTGTGCTTCCAAATAGTCAGGAAAACCAAATGGAGTTAATACTGGATCGGTGGTGAAAGCATTTATAGCACAAAGGGAAGGTATTTTGATGATGAGCAGTCCTTCGGGGGAAAATCAGCCGGGTCATAGTCCAAGCCGGCATAAAACAGTGAGTCAGAAGGGCAGGCGACAGCTATTTGGTTACAGCTGATTGGATCTGGCCAGCTGCCTGATTTCTTGGAAGTATTTGGGCCACATTGCATCTGAACATTTCCATGTGCAGTACAGATCCCTTGTGATGTAACTCTTCTCATTCTCCTCTGCATGGATGTGGTGATCCAGTGGTCCTGCGGATGTTGGGTACCAACTCACGTCAGCTCTAGCCAGCATCGTCAACAGCCAGGGATGATGGGATTTGGAGGACTGCAGGTTCCCTATCCCTACTTTAAACAGGGAATGGGCAGTTTAAGAGTCTATAAAGATGAAGCTGTCAATGTCGCAGCTATGAGCGCAAGAGCACTCTTGAGGACCTTTATCTGATGCCCACGAAACCTATGACCCCCACCTCTGGTTCCTTCATCTCAAGATGGGGAGAAAGGTTTTCCTTTTCCTCCCTTGGAAAGCACATAGAGCTGAAGGAGGAAGTTGGAAGAATGATACTTCAACCCACTTTCTGTTTCATCTCTATGTGCTTTACAAGGCTCTGGCCTGCGGTAGAATGAAAAGCAAGGTGACTGAGAGGACAGGTGGGAAAGCGGTGTGATATAGGAGACTGGGGAGAGCAAAACTGAATGTCCAAGGGGGACAACTTGAAGTGCCTCAGATGTCATAGGGTTGTGTGTGTGTGTGTGCTCACACGTGCAAATACATATGCACAATTGCCACATCAGTAAAACAGAAACAGATTTTTACTGTGCACTCCACTACAGCGAATCCAGTTGGTCCCAGGTATGCTGTTCATGCTTTCCAGTCCATAATCCTCTGGACCTGAGAAGTCAGGTGTTGCCGGAAAACTGGCCTCATACATTTTAGTAGAGGGGAGTAATTTATCTCCGAAGGAAGTCATCTAGTGGCCTCTAGTTTCCAATGATTCCTCACTGCCTGCTCACCTGCTCAAGGTGTTTTCCTTTCCCTTTGGCTTGAGTGCCTGATAATTACCTTCACCAGGAACACACTGCCCTGTGAAAGGTCATCTCCTATCACTAATAAATGGTTACGCAGTGTAGGAGGGAGGAGGTTGTGGCACTTCTGACAGCACCTGCCAGCTGCAAGGAGTCAAGGATACTGTCCCATTTCTGCAGAACAATTGTGAGCAGCTCTTAACCTTCAGACTTGCTCTCGCGGTCTACATTTGGTTGGGCTTGGGTGAAAGGGAGAGAGTGTTTTGAAGACCACCCTGCCCAATGTAGGTGTTCTGCTTGTGCCACCCAAGTTATAGCCCCAGACTGGAATAGCTCAGTCAGTAGAGCATTAGTCTCTTAGGTTAGTCTGAGAGATGGCAAAGTCTCCCAGTCAGCTTCAAGTCTGGGGAGGGGGGAATTTGAACCCAGATCTCCCAGGTCCTACACTACCATTACGGAATTTTTATTAATCTATGTTGAAATGTAGAGCGGTAGCTTTCTTTAATTACAAATGGTAACCGGTTTGATGCATGAACCACCAGCATCATCAAGGTTCATGTGATTAAAGGCAAACATCAGTCATCACAAATCACGGGTGGTTAGAAATTTGATAAAACCGCAGGGTTAAGCAGGTCAAAGAGCAGGTCATAGCCTCTGTTTATAAATACTTCAGGATACAGAGAGGGAAATCGTGACCTAAGCATCTTCTTTATGGGTGTTAAGTGATTGCTGTTTCAGGAAATGGCAATTTCCTGGATAAAATTTGATCAAATTATGTTTTGGCTGCGACTGCAAACAGGGAAACTGTGAGTGAAACAAAAGACTGTTTCTTAACACACACACACACTGTTTAAAATGTGAAATGGGAACCTAAATTAGAGAAAGCATCAAACATTCATGAATAGATTTGCTCATCTGAGGAATGTATAGAGCAGGCATAGGCAAACTCGGCCCTCCAGATGTTTTGGGACTACAACTCCCATCATCCCTGACCACTGGTCCTGTTAGCTAGGAATCATGGGAGTTGTAGTCACAAAACATCTGGAGGGCTGAGTTTGCCTATGCTTGGTATAGAGCAAGGTGGCACTAGGAGATGGGAGTTGTAGTCCTAAAGGTATGGAATGCACCAGGTTGGCAAAGGCTGATTTAGTGTGTGTTCTTGCCTAATCTCACTATATATTCAGGTTCAAAGCTCAGATAGTGTTGGAGTGAGACATAACCTGTGTAAGTAAAGGTAAAGGGACCCCTGAGCATTAGGTCCAGTCGTGGCTGACTCTGGGGTTGCAGCGTTCATCTCGCTTTATTGGCCGAGGGAGCCGGCGTACAGCTTCCGGGTCATGTGGCCAGAATGACTAAGCCGCTTCTCGCGAACCAGAGCAGCGCACGGAAACGCCGTTTACCTTCCTGCCAGAGTGGTACCTATTTATCTACTTGCACTTTGACGTGCTTTTGAACTGCTAGGTTGGCAGGAGCAGGGACCGAGCAACGGGAGCTCATCCCATTGTGGGGATTCGAACCACTGACCTTCTGATCGGCAAGTCCTAGGCTCTGTGGTTTAACTCACAGCGCCACCCGCGTCCCTGTGTACTGTCCTCTTAAAAATGTTTCTCTTGAACTAGGAGGAAACCCTGCTGTAGGCCTGCATTAACAACCTTATCAAGGAGCTACACACACACACACACACACACACACAGTGGTACCTCAGGTTAAGAACTTAATTTGTTCCAGAGGTCTCTTCATAACCTGAAACTGTTCTTAACCTGAAGCACCACTTTAGCTAATGGGGCCTCCTGCTGCTGCCGCGCCGCCGGAACCCGATTTCTGTTCTCATCCTGAAGCAAAGTTCTTAACCCGAGGTAATATTTCTGGGTTAGCAGAGTCTGTAACCTGAAGCATCTGTAACCTGAAGCGCCTGTAACCCAAGGTACCACTGTTATTCCTGTTGCATACACCATTTATTTACCAGCATTCCTGTTGAGGTTCAGCCAAGCACAGCCCTTCATTGTAACCTGCTTCCCCCATGCTGCATTTTCTAACCCTGGTTCTCTGTCATGTTTCCTCCTTGGCTTCATCCTCCAGGCCACAATCCTGTTCTCCAGTATGTGTGAATGTGTTTGTGTTCCTTCCAGAGACTGATCAGTTCAGAGTCTCCTTAAGGTTTCGTGAGCTCATTGGGTCTTGGCCCATGGGTGGAAGCAGAGCTAAAAGCTGATGTGTAGGCCTTTGCCAAATGGTTATATATATTTTCTGCAAATCAACCCTATAATTGAAGATGCTTTGAGGTGTGTGTGTCACCTACTAAGTGTCCGGAAACTGACAATGCAGAGAAACCTCAGGTTGCCCTATTAGTGCACAGACAGGAGGCATTGTCCTCATGCCTCTGTATGGGTGTAAAACAATCTGTGGTTTTGACATCTCAGCCTATTGTCAGCAGTGCGTGTTGAAAAGCTGTAAATACGTAAGGGAAAATTACCTCCTGTGTTTCCTTTGTGCATGGAAATTGGAATAGATGCTCCCTATTTTCTTTATGTGCTGCATAACTTGAACTGAGACAATGCTGCAGTTGTTTACGTGTGGTTTTTTTTAAAGAATGGAGACTTCAAGGATGGGGAGAAAAAAGAATATAGATATTTGGGTTGGATCCAGTTTTGGTGATGCTTAGAGTAGACCCAGTGAAATCAATTAGGCTTCTTGTGGATTTCAGTGGGCCTGCTCTAAGTATGACTTATTATGGGTTGTATCTAATGAAGTCCTAAAATCATGGAGTTGGATGGGACCACAAGGGTCATCTATTCCAACCCCATGCAATGCAGGAATCTTTTTCCCAACATCTTTTTGAACTCACGACCCTGAGATTAAAAGTCTCATGCTCTATCGACTGAGCTATCGCAGCTTATGTACGATAAAACAGAGAACGCCACAATGCAGAAAACACCATAACAGTGATATAAAACCTTGCCCTGCTTATCAAAGTACAGCAGACACCAGCTTCTTCTGTTTCTGTTATATTATCACATTTACAGCTGAGCCTGGCTCTGCAAATAGGAAATCGAGCTTACTGCCTTTAAAAAATCAGCCTGCCAAAGATTGTAAGATATATAGAGATATAGATACAGATTCATCCACATTTCAAATCCCAAATGTTTATTATTATTAGGCAGCGTCTTACATGGAAATAAAAGCAAATCTGGTTTCTAAGACAGGTAAGGGCTGAAGCCACAGTTCCACAGACAAAAATTGTTTTGGTAGGACTTCTGTGATGGATTTTTAGTACTGGGTTCTGGGTGACATAAGTGGCTGAGAGAACAGATTTCACAAGTAAGCGTAGGAGACAGTACCCGCTAATACGATTTCACTGTCTATAGCTCTGGATGTGGAAGCATTTAATGAATGATGGCTGCACGAGCAAAACACCAGACAGTGACGTGAGACAAAGAGTAAATTTGTGGAGGTGGCTTGGCTCAAATTGGGCTCCCTTCTGGAAAGTTGTTAGCCTGCCTTAAGTCACAGGATTTGCCCTATAGTCAGAGAAAAAGATGCAAAAAACACAGCATCCACTATTCCTTCCACAAGGGACACACTCATGGTTTCTTTGAATAAAGTATGTAGGATCTCTGACCCAAGGGATGCTGGACATATGTTCTCACATTACTTCCAACACGCAGCCTTGTCTCTTGATGTCAGCAGCAGCACCAACCATTCACGGCTTCCTTGCTAATCCCCGGCCAAATCCTGTAATGCCAAATTATCCTCTGCCAAATCCTGCAATGTCCCCATTTTTTTCAAAATTTAGATTGGGGGTGGGGAAACTGTTGCCCTCCAGATGTTGCTGGACAGCACCTTCCATGATCCCCGACTATTGGCTGTGCTGGCTGAGGCTCATGGGAGCTGGAGCCACATGCCCCTCAACACTACTTTAGATGATTCCCTACTGAGAAATTAGAAAGTCGTAGAATTACAGAATTGTAGAGTTGGAAGGGTCTGCTGGGGTCATCTGGTCCAACCTCCTGCAATGCAGGCATTTCAGCTAAACCAGCCATGATAGATGGCCATCCAACCTCTGCTTAAAATCCCCTAAGGAAGGAGAGTCCACAATCTCCTGTGGGAGTCCATTTCACTGTCGAACAGCTCTTACTGTCAGAAGAGCTGGAGAAAACAAGCTTCTTCCATCTTCCATGTGACAACCCTTGAGATATTTGAAGGTGAGATATTTTACTTTCTTGGGCTCCATGATCACTGCAGATGGTGGCAACAGTCACGAAATTAAAAGACGCCTGCTCCTTGGGAGAAAAGCAATGACAAACCTAGACAGCATCTTAAAAAGCTGAGACATCACCTTGCCAACAAAGGTCTGTATAGTTAAAGCTACTGTTTTCCCAGTTTTGATGTATGGAAGTGAGAGCTGGACCATAAAGAAGGCTGATGGCCGAAGAATTGATGCTTTTGAATTATGGTGCTGGAGGAGACTCTTGAGAGTCCCATGGACTGCAAGAAGATCAAACCTATCCATTCTGAAGGAAATCAGCCCTGAGTGCTCACTGGAAGGACAGATCCTGAAGCTGAGGCTCTAATACACTTCATGAGAAGAGAAGACTCCCTGGAAAAGACCCTGATGTTGGGAAAATTGAGGGCACAAAGAGAAGGGGACGACAGAGGACGAGATAGTTGGACAGTGTTCTCGAAGCTACCAGCAAGAGTTTGACCAAACTGTGGGAGGCAGTGGAAGACAGGAGTGCCTGGCGTGCTCTGGTGCATGGGGTCACAAGAGTCGGATGACTAAACAACAACATCATATCTCCTCTCAGTCTCCTCTTTTCCAGGTTGAACCTACCCAGTTCCTTCAACCGTTCTTCATAAGGCTTGGTTGGAGCTTGGCTTGGCTGCCAGTGGTGGCTCGGCTGAGGGCACTTTCTCCATTTTGCAGTTCTTTCAGAATGGTCCCCAAGAAACGTGTTTGAAAACGAAGACCTTTTAAACTCCAAATGACAGTCACATTCCAGGCCCTCTTTACAGTGGTTTGTTATTGCTTTCAGCTGCCCAGCGGTGAATTCAAGGCAAAGTCCACCATAAATGACAGATGTCACCTTCTGTAATTAAAATTCCTTCCCTTGTATGGTACCCCAGTCTTGAGGTTTACACCCTTCTCTAATCTGTGCACATTGTGTGCAGCTAAGACATTTTATGTGTCCGAAAGTTCCTTTCTCTACAATCCGGTGATTCTATGGTTATCTACCAGCCACATCTTCAAGGACGCTTAACAGCTTTATGTAGGAGACCTGTAAAGTTGTCTGGGGTCAGAGTGCCAATATGCAATTTCCATGTTTGCATAATGGAGAGGAGAACAGAGGAAGCCAAAATTAAATGTGGGGAACCTTGACAGCTACAGTTCGGTTCATCTTCTGCTTTGCCTCCCTGGCCTGACATTCCCCTCCCTGTTTGCACTTGCATCTACTGCCAAAATGACCGTGCTGCTCCCTGTTGTGGTACCAGTCACGGTGCCGTCTCCCCCAGGCAGCGAGTACTAAGAGGTGTGATAGAACAAACTCAAACAGACAATGATCTGCAGGAGGCACATGTGGCCAGCCTTTATGCATTGCCTCCTGCCTGGGCATGGCTCACAGCCAATTCCCAGCCAGGTGGCAAGGTATTGCCCCTCCAGTGGGGCCTCTGATTGGCCCATTTTATCTTGGTTTGGTTTTTTGTGTGGGAATCCTGCTCTGTATTTTTTCCGCCCAGGGAATTCCCTTAACAGCCAGTCAACATATGGCTTCTGCTGCTGGGGGCGGCGGATGGGGCGAAGGGCTGCCCACAGCTGCACTGGTTGCTAGTTTGTTTCTGAGCCTAACTCAAGGTGCTCAGAGGCAGCCCATAAGTTGTGGAACTCCCTTCTCACATAGATGTGGATTTATGTGGAAATTGTTTTCCATCTGGTTGTGTACTTTTTGATGTGCTTTATTTATTGTTTACAACTTTTGTTGTGTTCGTAATTATGTAAATCTTATCATGTCGTATGTTGCCTTGAGCACTGTTTTAACTAGGCAGCATACAAATAAATGATGATGATGGTGGTGATGGTGATGAGATGTGTCTGGCGTCTTCATTATATGCCGAAGACACACCTCTTTAACCATGCTTTTGACTCCTGAGTTGTATATTTTTAGGACCCACCTGATTTATGTGACTGTAAAAGGTAAAGGTAAAGGTCCAGTCGTGACTGACTCTGGGGTTGTGGCGCTCATCTCGCTTTATTGGCTGAGGGAGCCCGCGTACAGCTTCCGGGTCATGTGGCCAGCATGACTAAGCCGCTTCTGGCGAAACAAAAGCAGCGCACGGAAACGCTGTTTACCTTCCCGCCAGAGCGGTGCCTATTTATCTACTTGCACTTTGACGTGCTTTTGAACTGCTAGGTTGGCAGGAGCAGGGACCGAGCAACGGGAGCTCACCCCGTTGCGGTGATTCGAGCCACCGACCTTCTGATCAGCAAGTCCTAGGCTCTGTGGTTTAACTCACAGCGCCACCCGCGTCCCTATGTGATTGTAAGCTGTTTAAAACTTTTTGTAATAGTGTGTTTCCAGTGCTGTAAGCCATCCTGGGACTTTAGGGTGAAGGACTGGTTAAAAAATCATCATCATCATCATTCAGCCATGTAGCTTTTCAGTGGCTTTCAGTCTGTGCCCAGACCAGGCTCCTTATCCTTCAAGCAAAAGTGATCCTCCAGCTTTTGTTGGACTCCAACTCGCATGGTGTCCTAATTGTGTTAATACGGGGGGTGTCAGTTGGAAGTAAATCATTTTTTTTGTTAGGGGGGATTTGAAGAACACTCACACATGGTTTTCCCACCAGCAAACACAACCAGTAATAATGACCACGGCTCGCTCGAAATGCCGTCACGTGCCTGGTTCCGACCTGCCGGTTGTTTTCAGGTGTAGTAAAAGCTTGGGGAAGATAATTTGTTTTCAGTTTGTGCTGTGCTGAGTGGAATGTTTGCAGGGTGTAGCTCATCTTTTATTTCTGCGAAATAACTTGTCTTTTTGGCTGTGCTGTAACTCACCTTTTAATGAGTCATATTTCCCCCCTCTCCCCGAAGCTTGACATTTAAATTAAGCTTAGGCTGAGAAGTCCTGTGCTCGCTTCCGATGTCATAATGACATATGTTCAACTGGTAGTGTTTTTAAACAGCCACCACATTTGTAATATTTTTTATTTCCAAAGAGTTGGGATTGCTCATAAGTGGAATGTGTACGGTTCTGGCCGTGCTTGAGGATCAGCAACGCAAATATCATGAGCTGGGTTTTTTTTTTTTTTTTTTTTTGGCAGTGAAATTGCTGCAGAAACTTTGTGATGTTGAACACTGATAGGACAAGCAATTGGAATGCTTTAGGGCTGCAAACGGATAATTTATTGCATTGCATTGGGGAACTGTATGTGGACAGAATAAAAGCTCTGCTTGAAGGGGATTATAATTTGACCAGATGAAGCAGACAGATAGTAGGCTTCATACAAGCAAATAGGCCATTGTATTATAAACATCAGTCAGGAATGGCGGATGTGGTCTGAACAGGTTAAAACTGCCCAGTGAATTGAAGCAAAAAAATTCCCCTCTTGAAAGGAAAGGAAGGCAAACATTAAATTTTATTAAGGGTGCCAGCAACTTTTTCTCTCTACTTCTCCCCCACGTTTCCATTGCACAGATATATTGCAGTTTTTGTCTGCTGGGATTCTATCTTTCCTCCCCCCTCCCCTTAGAGAACAGGGCACAGATGGTTTAAAATGCTGACTAGGATTTTTTATCCACCAAGCGTGGCAGTTTGGTAGGAATTGGACTGCCCTGTAGTAGAGGATGCGCTAAGCACACTGTTCTCCCCTCTCCCCCCTCCCCCCCGCCACACTGGATTGGTGAGGAAAGTGCCAAGCAAACCCTAATAAACAAATGAAACCGAAGAGACAAATGTCAGAGCTGTTTCCATTGCCTCAGGGAGTAGATGCACTGAGTCAATGGCACACTGGCGGTGTTCTTTAAATGTACTAGTCAGGGAAGGGGTTGCTGGGAATACAGTTAAAGCATCCTGGCTGGCGGCACCTTCCAGGGAAACGTCAGCATGTTGGCTCTTTTGATAGAAGGAAGAGATGATGGTCCCAAACGTCAGTAGTGTGATATTTTAATCTAGCTGCTAGAGGACTTGATGTTGCGCTCAAAGATAAACAGCCTAAAAGCCCTGCTGAATCTGGGGCCTGCCCATGTTGTACCATCCAGACATCGTTGGACTTCAGCTCCCAGCAGTCCCAGCTAGCATGGTCAGTGGTAAGGGATGTTGGTGATGGGAGTTCAGGAACATTATTCATTCATTAATTCATTCATACCCTGCCCACCTGGCTGGGTTTCCCCAGCCGCTCTGGGTGGCTCCCAACCGAATATTACAAACACGATAGAACATCAAACATTAAAAACTTCCCTAAACAGGGCTGCCTTCAGATGTCTTCTAAAAGTCAGATAGTTGTCTATTTCCTTGACATCTGATGGGAGGGCATTCCACAGGGTGGGTGCCACTACCGAGAAGGCCCTCTGCCTTGTTCCTTGTAACCTCACTTCTCACAGTGAGGGAACCACCAGAAGGCCCTCGGAGCTGGACCTCAGTGTCCCGGCTGAATGATGGGGGTGAAGACGCTCCTTCAGGTATACTGGGTCGAGGCTGTTTAGGGCTTTAAAGGTTAGCACCAACCCTTAGAATTGTGCTCAGAAAGTACTAGGAGCCAATGTAGGTCTTTCAGGACCGGTGTAATATGGTCTCAGCGGCCACTCCCAGTCACCAGACTAGCTGCTGCATTCCGGATTAATTGTAGTTTCTGGGTCACCTTCAAAGGTAGCCCCATGTAGAGAGCATTGCAGTAGTCCAATCTGGAGGGCAACAAATTGAGTATCCCTGGCTGTCACGGACCGGCTGTACACAGAGGAGTGGTGGGAGGAACCAGCTAGAGAACTCTCAGGGGACGAAGGCTCAGAGCCTGGGGATTGGTGGTGGAACAATGATGAGTGATCACAGGGAGAAGACTGGGAGGAGGAGGTGTTGGAAGTTGTGGAGGCAACAGGGTTTAGTGAGCTGGGAGAGTCTGGCAGAGAGAGGTGCAGACTCAGAGGGAGAAACTGAAGCAGGAGAGGAGGGAGCTCAAGAGGCAGAGATGAGTCAGGCTGGTGAAGAAGCCAGGGTCTCACCCCTCCTGCTGTCTTTCCTGCTACCCATAACCCTAAACAAGTGTTGGGTGGCAATCTCTGGCTGTGCAGCACCAACTCCAGTGCGGGGGTCTTTTAAAAGTGTGCATGGTTTTTTTTAACTAAGACAGTGAAAGTCTGCTTCTAGCTTTCTTTCTTTTTTTAAAATTATATTTTTATTGGTTTACAAGTACAAAAAAAAGAAAACAAAGTTGTACATTCAAACTTCTTAATTACCTCTTAATTCCATTTTTTGACTTCCCTCAATTTGTCTGAACTTCCTTCATTTTATAACTTTTAACACAATCCTACTTATTGTTATTTATTCTGGTATCTTCAATTTCATTGTTTATACTTATTATTAGATTTTCACATCACAGAGCTTCCTTAAAACTTACAAACATAATCTGGTTATCACTTAGTTTTTGCAAATATTGAATAAACTTCTCCCAATCTTCTGTAAGTCTTTGGTCTCGTCGATTCCGAATCCTTCCTGTCATTCTGTCCAATTCCGCATAGTCCATCATTTTGGCTCTCTAGTCTTCTATCGTAGGCAGCTCCTCTTGTTTCCATTTCTGGGCCATCAATATTCTTGCTGCAGTCACTGCATATAAAAATAACTTCTTCTCTTTCTTGTTTATCTCATTCCCTGTAATACCTAGTAAAAACGCTTCTGGTTTCTTAGTAAATGTATATTTCAACATTTTCTTCAGTTCATTATAAATCATTTCCCAGAAGCATTTTACCTTCTTACACTCCCACCACATATGAAAGAAAGTGCCTTCCTTTTCTTTACATTTCCAACATTTGTTACTTATCTTATACATTTTTGCTAACTTTACGGGGGTTATATACCATCGATAAATCATCTTCATAACATTTTCTTTTATAGCAGTACATGCAGTGAATCTTAAACCATCCTTCCAAAGTCTTTCCCATTCCTCCATTTGTATATTATGTCCTATATCTTTGGCCCAATCAATCATCACAGATTTTACCTCCTCATCCTGCTTCTAGCTTTCTTACGGTGTTTACCTTAGGGTTGTTTGCACATTGCACTGAACATGGGCAAAAGCCATCTCTGCATATGTGCAAGTGTGTGTGTGTGTGAAAGAAGTTCCCGCACTGCTAGAAGTGAGGTTGCAAGGAACTAGGCAGAGGGCCTTCTCAGCAGTGGCACCCTCCCTGTGGAACGCCCTCCCATTAGGTGTCAAGGAGAGAAAGAACTATACAACTTTTAGAAGACATCTGAAGGCAGCCCTGTATCAGGAAGTTTTTAACGTGTGAAGTTTTATTATGTTTTTGTATGTGCTGAAAGCTGCCCAGACTGGATGGGAAAACCCAGCCTGATGGGCAGGGTATAAATAAACTAGTAGTAGGAGTGGTAGTAGTAATAATAATTACACTCATTCATTTGTACAGCTCAATTATTTGTATAAACAGATTGTGCACTTGTTGAATGTAATATGTCAACATCCCCCTTGGTTTGTAGAAGTGGGGTTGGGTAAAAAAATCAGTTTGAATGCAAGCCTACCTAATTTGCACTTCCTGAAACAATATGCAAATGAAAGCACACTTCTCCAATTAAAAAAAGTGTATGAAATGTGTATGCGAAGAGAAAGTTTCTTTAAAAAAATGCAAGTATTACTGTATATAATATACAAAAATGCATAGTGTTAGGAAAATTTGCAAAAATGTCTATACTGTATTAGGCAAAATTGAATAAAATGTTTATATTGGAAGAAATGTGTGCCCAAATGCTGATGAACTTTTATGAGGACTTGAAATGTGCAACTTGACGAGGAAGCATGGCAATCTGAACTTTAGCTTTGAAAAAGGAGAAACAGAGAGACTGGCATTGCGTGTCCATGGTCCAGACTGTACTAGCTGTTCCCCCCAATGAAACACGTACGCCACCAATGAAACCATTTAATGACTTGAAATATTGCCTTTTCTATTTAACGTGCCGTTTTGTTTCCTGGCATGTTCAAAGATTGACAAATGCCATGTAATAAGGAATAGGAAAGACCACAGTGTGCCTTCCTCTTCGCAGTGACATTTACCCAACCTTTCCAAAGATAAAAAAATAGTGCTTTGTTTGCACTTTCTGAGAGAAGATACTTTCCGTGAAAGTTATACTTTGTATAATCCGGGTTTCTCAGATTTAGCCTTCACTTGCAACCATCACAGCAGATGTATACGTATTTTTCTTATAGAAAACCCTGGTTGTTTCTTGTTCCTCTGTACTTTTCAGTGCAGGGATATCATTAATGGAGTCAGGAGGACTGATTGCTCCACTTTGGGATCCTGTTTGCCCAGAGACATCCTCACCACTCTCTGCACAACGCACTGAGCTTAGAAAGTGGCTAACAGTGGAGAAAAGCAGGGGTATAATATGACCATGGATGAGGACTGTGGTTAGTCCTGGTGAAGAAGGCTGGAGATGGTGGGAATATCAGTTGTGCCACATTGACAGCCTGGTTTATGCTCAGCTTGGGTGAAGATGGGTCCTACCTAGGCAGAAGAAGAGCTCACATCAAGTTGGTTGGATAGATGGTTAGCTGTTGTTGATAATTTGCTGATGATGGAGGAGTTGCATAAAAGTCCACTGTTAGCTGCTGCTCACCCACTTAGCATTAAATTATAGTTTAGGATTACTTGTGAGCTGAGCCAGTTTATGCCAGAGACCGCTTGAAAGCGTCTTCTGTTTGTACAAAGCCCCATCACTGGCACTTGCATTTGTTCGGAAAGAACCCTCTCGCCCTCCTTTTAAAAAAAAGTTCCTTTATCTCCCATATGTTCTGTCAAACAGAACCCTTTATTGTCCTTTTCTTATGTCGGCAGGACTGCACAAAATGTTTTGAATGCCATGTTCACCTCCTGACCTCCTGGCTTTGAACGCTTCAAGCCTTGGCTGCTAGGCATTTGGAAACAAACATATATTATCATTGCGCGGTATAAATAGATGACCTTGGAATCTACCGAGCCGGGTCTCAGACTTGTAAATAATTAAGCGCACCTCCTCATTGACTTGTTGCTGTACTTTGCCTGAACCTGAGCTTAAAAAAAAAAGAGTACCAACAAATAAATAAATACAGCTTTTGCCATTTTCCCCTCGCAAAGAGTTTTTGTATATAAGAAAAATGAATTTATTTAAGAAATATGTGGGGATTCCCCTGGCTCCCCCTTCGCAGCATGAAGTGCTTACTGTGGTGCTTGTGTAGTTAAAAGCTGCACAAACAGAAATAACACCAGTGAGAGCGTCAGAAAGAAGGCGTCTTGCTGTTGAACAGGCCTGCTACCGACTGTGTCTGATATTTTTCCATTTTCCATTGCCCCCTTTTGAATTCAGGAAAGGAATTTCCATTCCCCCAAAAGGATGTTAAATATGTTGGGGGCTCCTGATCAGAATCAGAGCCACAATGGGCTCAGTAGGGGGAAGCTTTCCCTCTGTTCCCATTGGAAATTGCCCTTCCAAAAGCTGCTAGTTTTTACACTGGAAGCTCCCATTTGGGCAGTGATCCTGGGGGATTTTGCCATAGCATTTGGGTGGCTCAACAACTGCCTCCATCATATAATCTAGTTCATTGGTTCCTCTAGCTGTAGCTCAGTGGTTGAGCATCTGCTTTGCACACAGAAGGTCCCAAGATCAATCCCCAGTATCGCCAGGTATGGCTGGGAAATAGCACTTGTAGACAATATGCTCACTGGAACGACAGATCCTGAAGCTGAGGCTCCAATACTTTGGCCACCTCATGAGAAGAGAAGACTCCCTGGAAAAGACCCTGATGTTGGGAAAGATAGAGGGCACAAGGAGAAGGGGATGACAGAGGATGAGATGGTTGGACAGTGTTCTCAAAGCTACTAACATGAGTTTGACCAAATTGCAGGAGGCAGTGGAAAACAGGAGTTCGTGGCGTGCTCTGGTCCATGGGGTCATGAAGAGTTGGACATGACTAAACAACAACAAGACAATATGGAGCTACTTGAACCCAGTATAAGGCAGATTCCTATATTCCTACCTTGACCAACTGGTCTGGCCTGTGGCTGTTTGTGGCTGTGATGCAAAGCATCCGGAAGGCACCAGTTTTGGGAAGGCGGACCCATGTCTTATTCTTTGGCGATCACTCTTAGCCGAGTAAGATTGTCTTCCATAAACACGGTTTTAAAAGTGAGTCTGTAAGTGACTGTGGAGGCCAATTCTGGATCCACATGTCCTTCCACAGTGGGGACATAGGTTTCCAGGAGGGAGTTGATCATGGTGAGGGTTTGCCAAGCATGTCTTCCTCTTAGCACGTTTCTCCCTTTCATCCTGAGTTTTAGCGTCTTCAAAGCCCATGACACCTTTGGTAAAGGCTGTTCTCAATTTGGAGTGCTCACAGGCCAGTGTTTCCCAGTTGTTTATTCTACATTTTTTTAGATTTGTCTTGAGAGAGTCTTTGAACCTCTTTTGTTGACCACCAGAATTACTCTTTCCATTTTTAAGTTTGAAATAGAGTAGTTGCCTTGGAAGACAATAATCAGGCATCTACACAAGATGACCAGTCCAACGAAGTTGATGTTGAAGAGTCATTGCTTTGACACTGGTGATCTTTGCTTCTTCCAGTACACTGGCAATAGTTCGCCTGTCTTCCCAGGTGATGTGTAAAAATTTTCGGAGACACCATTGATGGAATCTTTCAAGAAGTTGGAGATGGCGTTTATAAGTGGTCCATGTTTCACAATCATATAGTAAGGTTGGTAGTACAACAGCTTTGTAAACAAGCATTTTGGTTTCCCTGTGAATGTCCCATTCCTCAAACACCCTGCACTTCAAACGGGAGAAAGCTGCACTCTTAGAGCTCAGTGTCTGCCCTTGTGGCAAGATAACTGCCCAGGTAGGAGAAGTGACCGACATTTTCCAACTTTACACCATTGAGTTGGATTTGTGGTGCTGCAGAAGGGATGATAAAACTGACACAGATAGGTCCTTAGGACTGGCCAGTCCATCCCATAATATTGCCTATGTGCACCTATGGAGCAGTCCCAAGCTCAGTCGCTGCTGTGCATCTGATTTGAGGAACAGTCCTGGGCAATCAATGACTGACGTTCCTTTCCAGTTGGTACGTATTCTCCAGCGAGCTAGGTGGTTAGTGTACATCTCTCACATCCTGAAAGCGGAGGAGCTGAGGAGCTCATTTAATGCTGCACTAACTTAGCGTGGGCATCGCTCGACAGTGACAGCTTACGATGATGAAAAAGGACACTTAGCCATGACATTTCAAGGCAGGCGTAAGTGGAGGTTACAACAGGCAGCTTACAAAGCTGGCTACGTATCCTTATTACTCAGTGTTTCTAAGATGCATCTTAGTGAGCTCAGATGATTAAGCTGTTCAGTAATTGGATGTTGACATAAAAGCGCAAGCTAAAATTTGCATCAGCCAGCAATCTGACACTGGACCAAGTTGAAGGTTTTGATACTAACTTACACAGCCCAGGAACAGGTTGCTAGAGAGGCTGCCTTATCCCTTATATAAGGTAAAGTTAAATGCAGTCAAAGCCAACTATGGGGTATGGCACTCATCTCTTCAGGCCAAGGATGCCGGTGTTTGTCCACAGACAACTTTCCGGGTGATGTGGCCAGCATGACTAAACTGCTTCTGGTGCAACGGAGGACCGTGACAAGTGTCAGAGCACACAGAAACACCATTTACCTTCCCACCACAGTGGTACCTATTTATCTACTTGCACTGGTATGCTTTCAAACTGCTAGGTTGGCTCCTTATGTACCCAGGAGGTCACTGTGTTCTGCAGGAGATCTTCTCCTTCAATTTCCAAAGAAACCTTCTCCACAGTAACTTGAATCAGGTATTTCAGTGCGGATACCTCCATTTTGTAGGACAGCTTGCATGTTGAGACGTGACAGGCATCCAACTACCTGCACTTTCTGGAAATAATGGAAGACAAATTTGCAGCAAAATGCTTTCCCAGTTGAATGAACAGGTCTCTGTCATGGGGGTACATTTTGTATTATTTGTAAATTCATCTTCTCTCTTTTGCTTCTCTTGGTTGTTTTATTATATTTTGTACATTGCCTTGAAGTAGATAAGTGGAAGGTGAGTTTGTCTGGGAGGGGGGGGATTCTCTGTACAGTTGGGGAAGGCCCCCTGGTGAAATTGGCCTTTAAAATAATAGCACTATTTTGGGAGGGCAGAAGGAAGAGAAGAGCAAACGAAGGTGGATTTAGTTTATAGGTGTGAATTCGGAGGCTTGCTGGGGAGTTGGACTGAAGGACAAACACCCTTTTTATAAGCCAGGTATTAGTCCTGGCTATAGCAATTTCTCTTCCGGACACCCTCTCCCTTTCCTCAAAATTGGATCAGCCTTCAGGAAATAACAGTTAGCTATCCAGCCTGGAGCAGCATCTGTTCTGTGTTGTTTCAGATATGCGGTTTGACAAATGTAAACAGAGACATGCTATTTGCAAGACGGGCAATGTATGCTGCGTTAACCATGAAGGGAACAAATCTGGCTGCAGGGAATGAAGATGAAGAGTCCTTTGGGGCACACTAGTCTCTCTCTGAAGGTTACACTTGTCCTTGTGGGAGGCTGGACGCAGACTATGCTTTTAAACTGCAAGCAAGCCATGGAGCTGAAGGCGCAGTTAGGTATGCTTGTCTGCTTGTGGGCAAGTGCATCATGCAGACTCAGGTTTTTATCTTGAGTTCACATGACAGGGATAGCCAACATGGTGCTCTCCTGGTGTTTTTGACTTCACCTCCCTTGAGCTTCAGCTAGAATAGTCAGTGGCCGGGGATGGTGGGAGATGCAGCCCTACGACTTACGGAAGGTACAATGTCAGCTACCTCTGCCTCATAAGAACCTAAGAGTTACTTTGATAGATCACAGCAAAGTCTGGCAAATCCATTTGGTTGCCATAGTAGCCAGTCAGATGCCCTTGAAAGCTCAAAAGTGGGTGGTAGAGAGCGTGACCACCTTCTGTTGAACCCAGAACCTGCTAGAGTACTTGTAAATATGGGGGTTCTTGTCCTTGTTAGCTGTTGTAGATCATAAACAGATGTTGAGTGACCTCTCTATGGATTTCTCTAATCCTTTTAAACTATCCATCTAAGCTAATTTTTTTTTTAAAAAAATTGTCCAGTAGCAGTTTAGAGACCAACTAAGTTTGTTCTGGGTATAAGCTTTCGTGTGCATGCACGCTTCTTCAGATACCATCTAAACTAGGGAGATGTTTTTTTGTGTTTAGGGAGGTTTGTTTGTTTGTTTGTTTGATTTCTGGCCCTCTTTTCATGGTTAAAACTCTCTGAAACCATATTTGAAGACTATTAAATAATCAAACTACATAAATAATCAAACTATAATCAAACTATATAAAAGCAGTGAACCATGCTTGTATTTTTTTAAAAAATATTTTTATTCATTTTACAATACAAAAATATAAAAACACATAACAAAGTTTTTCACAAATACATTTTTGGGGGGGCTTCCCTCAGCTCTTTTGCAAATCCTCCATTTTAATCCTTCCTCCGCATTTCTTAATTTAATATTGCCTTTCATTAAAAACCTCCTCCCTCTTATTCCCTTTTTTACAGTATTTCTAATATATTTTTTTCACAGAGCCTCTTGCAAACCTACAAAAGTTATTTGTTCATCGCATATACTTTTCAAATAGTGAAACCATGCTTGTATGGATCACTAAGATAGCTGCAGCATAATAAGGCTTCAGTTAAAAGCACCGGGTGCTAGAAGTAATCAAATGCAGACTGGTATGCATAAGTCTGTGAAATGTTCCCAAAGGCCAGCTTCCTGGAGAAGATTCTTCCAAAAATGTGGGGCCACCACAAAATAGGCCTTGGTCCTGATATGTCTAATCTCACAGCTCTCACTGATGGACCAGAAGGATGGACCTCAGGTGCTGATCTTAAAAGCCTTGTATAGGTCAGACAGTTTGGATTTGATATCCCGCCTTTCACTCCCTTTAAGGAGTCTCAAAGCGGCTAACATTCTCCTTTGCCTTCCTCCCCCACAACAAACACTCTGTGAGGTGAGTGGGGCTGAGAGACTTCAAAGAAGTGTGACTGGCCCAAGGTCACCCAGCAGCTGCATGTGGAGGAGCGGAGACACGAACCCGGTTCCCCAGATTACGAGACTACCGCTCTTAACCACTACACCACACTGCCTCAAATTCTTCAGATTACCTGGTTCCAAACCATTGACTCTTAATTATGCTTAGTGTGAATAAGTATCCCCGCTCATCTGTTCTTGAACCTACAGTCAATCAACTGGGAGCTGAGAATTGTTAGCAGCCCCCTATCTCCCATAGCTACAATTCCCAGAATTCTCTGGGAAGAGGGATTCCTTGTTAGACCACTCTGGAAATTATAGCTCTGCGAAGGGAATAAGGGTCTCCTAACACCACTCAGCTCTTTGGACCAACTTCAGCTCCCAGAATTCTATGAGGGAAGCCATGGCTCTTTAAAGTGGCATGATGCTACTTTCAATGTGTAGAGCAGATGGGGCCTTATAGATGAGGTTAGCACATTGAGGAGCCTTTCGTCTTCTATTTTAGAGAGCGAAAATTCTGCGTTTGTAGTTGCCATAGTTTAGCACGCATGTGTTTCTTTTAACATATTTTTTTTGTACGCATGGACATACTGCCTGTACAGAACATAATAATAAAAAAGAGGTGATAAAAAAGCCAGATTCCCCACATTTTATTTTTTTGGGAGGCTTTTACTCCCTGTTGAGATGAGGTACTTGGTAGATGTACTTTTCAGCAAATGCTGGCACTGCGCCACTTCTTTGGCAGCAGCGAACAAATTGCATATCAGGGCCACAGCTGTTATTTCTTAGAGCTATTAAAATCCTGGGAACCTTGAATGGAAACCTTTGTGTGTGGGAACGTTATTTACGTGAAATATAGTAATGTTCAGTTTTTAAAAGTTTATGTCGGTGCTGTGAATGTGATTTCTGGGGCGAGGTGGGGGGGATATTCCTTCCTTGGATCCCATTTAGTCTGAATGACAGAGTACGTGCCAATTCACATGGAAAGATTGCTGCAACTGCTGCAGAAGGTCTGTATAGTCAGAAATGTTGTGGTGATGAGTCCTGATATTATGACCAGGTTCACACATAACTCTCAGCCAAACTGCTGCTCAGTGCAAACAAGCAAGACTTTTGGGGGGTGCATGCTCCTAAGATCACTAACACTTCCCTTCCCCTTCTGCTTAGGTAAAGGTAAAGGGACCCCTGACCATTAGGTCCAGTCGTGGCCAAGTCTGGGGTTGCGGCGCTCATCTCACTTTACTGGCTGAGGGAGCCCGCGTACAGCTTCCGGGTCATGTGGCCAGCATGACTAAGCCGCTTCTGGCGAACCAGAGCAGCGCACGGAAACGCCGTTTACCTTCCCGCTGGAGCGGTTCCTATTTATCTACTTGCACTTTGAGGTGCTTTTGAACTGCTAGGTTGGCAGGAGCAGGGACCAAGCAACGGGAGTTCACCCCGTCGTGGGGATTCGAACCACCGACCTTTAGTAACTGAGGCATGTTCTTTGTTGACCCATTTATGGTTTGTCTGGGAGAGGCAAATCATGAGACCAGGTGCGAAGCCAAATTATGTGGGTGGTGCTGTGGTCTAAACCACTGAGCCTCTTGGGCTTGCCATTCAGAAGGTTGGCGGTTCGAATCCCCATGACGGAGCGAGCTCCCTTTGCTTTCTCCCAGCTCCTGCCAACCTAGCAGTTCGAAAGCACACCAGTGCAAGTAGATAAATAGGTACTGCTGTGGAGGGAAGGTAAACGGCATTTCCGTGCACTCTGGTTTCTGTCACAATGTCCTGTTGCTCCAGAAGTGGTTTAGTCATGCTGGCCACATGACCCAGAAAGCTGTGGACAAACGCTGGCTCCCTTGGCCTGAAAGCTAGATGAGCGCTGCAACCCCATAGTTTCCTTTGACTGGACTTCACCGTCCAGGGGTCCTTTACCTTTACCATACGATGGAGGGTGGACCAGGGAAGGAGTGGATCAGCCGTGATCTATGGGACTTGCGTGTTTCCTCATGGCTTAGCGTTACATGTGAACTGGGCCTACGCATATGAGTGCATGTGGATGGAGGTGAAGCGTTACACAGGGTACCCAAGTCTTGCTGCCTGCAATTATTACTGGGCTTGCCGTTGTTATAAGAATTTTAAGGTCTCAGATATAGAATACATATTCATAAATGGACACATATCTAAATATATGGACCATGTGTCTGAAATAGTATGGGAGAGCAATCCTGAAGCCATTTTGACTCTCCCAATGATCTCAAATATTCTTCTGCAGTAGGGGAGGCAAATGATGGGGAAAGCCTTCCTGATATCTTTTTGCTTGCAAATCCTGTCTTAAGGGCATATTTGTGTAGGAATAGGGTGAGCCTGTGACCTGGACTCAGGAACTAAAGTATTAACCATCACAAAAGAATGGCCAGCCTGCCCAGGTAATGCAATCAGTGACCGTTATCAGGTATCCTGGTAGACAGGATTTATGCTGGAGACCGCCTCCTTCTGTGATGTATGTATGGTGGGGTTTTTTGGGGGGGGGGGTCTTGGGCTACAGGGTGGGCAATTTCAAAAGTCAATATAAGGGTTTTCGCACCATTGTTCTGGGTGCCTCCTCCCTCCTGCGTGTGGTGAGTTGGGACACAATTGCAACAGTTCCTTGAATAAAGATCAGGCTTACTAGCCACTTTGCTTCTCAATATACTCTGGTTGGCCTCTGTTACTTTCTCCTACTGATAGGGAACCCACTGAAGGACTCTATAGAGGCTCTGGAAGTATTATAACACAATCAATCATCAGGTAACAAATTAATCAAGTAATTGTTAGTTGATTAATTGGTAGGGCTAAGTTGCTTCTGTGCCATTAGTAATAAGGAATGAGAGAGAAAATGTTAGGGAGGATCTCTGTCTGTCTCTCTGCAACAATAAGTAGTAGATATCCCTTCGTTGCAAGTTACTTAGCACTTCCTGGTTCTATGCAGAGATATTTAAATGTAGTTGGTCAGTTGCTAAGTGGCAAATTTTAATAAACTAAAAGTGCTTAAACAGACAGCACTAATTATCATGGGCTTTTCTTTTCGCAAACCAGCTTTGCCTTTCCAGGGCATTGTGAACAAATGCACCACTCAATTTGGAAAGCAGCTGAAAGATTCCCCCCAAGCTTTTCCTGGGCCTTTTTGTTACCTGCAGTTCCTTGCAGAAACCAGTGGATTTAAACAACAAGCAAAACTTCAAGGGCAGTTTCACCTCAGAAGAACGTGAAGTGCTGGAAAGCGAAGCTGCGAGCAGGAAGGCGCTGCCTTTGACCACAAGTTGCTGGCTTGCTCAGGGCTTCCTGAATTTTAAAAAGGGTCATGTTACCTGTCCAAGGAGCATTCAAGGACACGTGTGTGTTTTTTATACACGAAGGTAGTATAACCTTGTGGCATTGAACGAGCCAGGATTTTAAAAATGGAAGATGCATAAATATTTTATTGTTCTAAATCAGAAACTTCCAGAACACAGCGGTTGAACAAACTGGAACCAATTCTTTTATTTCATCCTTCACCGGAGTGGGGGCACTGGAAACACCTTTGTGTTGGGCCAAATCTGCATTTTATTAATATTACGCATTTAAAGCGGTATCATACCACTTTAAGCCGTCATGGCTCCCCCCAAAGAATCCTGGGAGTTGTAGTGTCTCCAGGGTTCTGATAATTGCAGGGAGGCCCCACAGCGCTCATAACAATCTACAGTTCCCAAGATTCTTTGGGAGTAGATGTGAGTTTTTAAACTGGAATGATAATGCTTTAAACCTATAGCACAAATGGGGTCTTTCTCATTCCCTTCTTTAGGAGGTGGCATCCCTCCCTCCTCCTTTCTAGGATGGTAATCTTAGCTGATCACAGAGGATACATGAAAAAATCTTGGAGATTGCTGCAGAGGTGATAGATTCATAATTGATCCGTGTTTCCGGCAATCGCATGGCTGTCCTCTTTGCTGTCCTGAAGTTCAGAGCAGCACCTTCCGTTTTACGCAGCCTCGTGATGCATGGAGCTATTTACAGAACAATACCACACAGTTCAATGCCTCGTACATTTCAGCCAGGTTAAACAGAGGGTAAACTTCGCTGAGTTTTGGCTCAGTTTGATATTAAAACAATCCGTGGCAGCAGCTGCTCATTCACGATGGTGTTCCGACCGAGAGATTGTGTGCATATTTTGAAGAAAAGCTTCCATAGAGGAGCTTTGCCCCCCCCCCCCCCCGATAACATGCAATTGGTAACTACATGATTGATGTCTTGTGTAGTTTGCTAGTTTGCTTTATGGAAGGAATGATAGAATTGCAGACTCGGAAGAGACCCTGAGTATAATAATAATAATAATAATAATAATAATAATAATAATAATAACAATAAATTATTTATATCGTGCCCTCCCCAGTCGAAGCCGGGCTCAGAGAGGCTAACAACAGTAAAATAACACAACATTCTAAAATCATTTCATTATAAAATCAGTTCAAATCAAATGAATGGCAACCATTGGGCTAGAGTTCTGTGAGGATTTCCAAAGGAGGGGGTCAGGCTGTGCCCTGGCCAAAGGCCTGGTGGAACAGCTCTGTCTTGCAGGCCCTGAGGAAAGATGTCAAGTCCTGCAGGGCCCTAGTCTCTTGTGACAGAGCGTTTCACCAGATTGGAGCCGCAGCTGAAAAAGCCCTGCCTCTGGTTGAGGCCAGCCTAACCTCCCTGTGGCCTGGGACCTCCAAGATGTTTTTGTTTAAAGACCGTAAGGTCTTCTGTAGGGCATACCAGGAGAGGCGGTCCCGTAGGTACTAGGGTCCTAGGCCGTATAGGGCTTTAAAGGTTAAAACCAGCACCTTAAACCTGATCCTGTACTCCACAGGGAGCCAGTGCATCTGGCATAGCACTGGGTGAATGTGATCCTGCAGCGAGGACCCCGTAAGGAGTCTCGCTGCAGCATTCTGCACCCGCTGGAGTTTCTGGGTCAGTCTCAAGGGCAGCCCCGCATAGAGCGAGTTACAATAATCCAGTCTGGAGGTGACCATCGCATGGATCACAGTGGCTAGGTCAGGGCGAGAGAGGTAAGGAGCCAACTGCTTAGCTTGGCGGAGATGAAAAAATGCCGCCTTTGTTATAGCTGCAATCTGCGCCTCCATGGAAAGGGAGGTGTCGAAGATTACACCCAAACTCTTAACGGACGATGCTGGCACTAATTGCACCCCCACAAGAGATGGGAGTTGCCCCCCCCCAATCCCATATTGTTCCGACCCAGCCAAAGGACCTCTGTCTTCGAAGGATTTAACTTCAACCGGCTCCCATGTAACCATCCAGCCAACTCCCTGCAATGCAGGGATGTGCAGCTGTCACATACAGGATCGAACCTGCAACCTTGGCATTACGCTCTAAGCCAAGTCTTCCCGCCAACTGTCGACTCAAGAGGCCATTCTTGGCTCTTTTTCAAGGGAGCCCATGTCATGCATATTTCTCCCGTTTCCTCCTTACACATTTATGTAGGAATTAGATTTTAGTTAGGAAGAACAAATTAGCTGAATGTTATCTTTCCTGTTTCACACTTGCGAAACTTAATAAACGTTAGTTTGTTTAGCAATTATATTTAATTCCCATGAACAGAAAGCTGAAGCAAAAGCTACAGAGTGGATCGTTTAATACTTATGCTCGTTCCCTTTTCCCTCCTATAAAAAACTTCTTTGAAGTTTAAATAGCAATAACTTTTTCACACAGTGTCCTCACACTTATTAGATTAAATGTGTATATACGGGGCTGGCAGGTATTATTTATGTTACTAGTGTATTCCATAGATTTATCCCTAAGACTAAAAGACTCTCACAGACTCTGACTAACTCTGAGGCAGACGGCAGCAGAACAGAACAGACCTCCTGCTCAGCTGCACTGACAACACAAAAAGACTGCTATTAACTGACATAATTGCACCAACTTACACAAGGTATATGACCTTGCTAAATTCTTTCTCAGAATGTTGCAGGTCTTGTGAGTATCAGCCCTGTCCTTAGCTTTTTGCATGCTCATATCTCACCATTTAGATCTATATCTATATGCAGGGTGTTATGTACTGAAGTTCTCACCCTGGGCCAGCAGGGGGATACTGTAGATAGTTTTCACTCAGGTCCACATATGCAAATAAGGGATTGAAAGTGACGTTCAGTGATTGGGTAGTTACAGAAAGTGTTACAGTTGTGTTGTAGTGGAGCTCTATATAAGCAGGCTGGCTGAACCCTTCAGTTCAGTTCAGTTCTGGCCTGTGAATAAACAAGAGCTGTTTGAAGAATCGCTGTGTCATCTGATATGTTCACCCACAACCTAACACAGGGTTTGTGCATGCGGTGCTCAGTCCTGGGGGTCAAATTCAGCCCCTAGGACTCTCCCTAGGCTCTCCCCAGCATGGGTGCTTTTGAACTGAGCTGATGCCTCTACCCGGCTTGGGTGGAGACTACTTGTTGGACAGACGTGTGTGTTTAAACCTCTGACTTATCCATCGCTCCACCCACTTTTGCCTTCGTCAGCCTGATGAAAACTAACATCCTGGGTCAGCACTTGAGGTGGTAGGCAGTTTTGTCTGCCTGGGCTCCACCACAACCAAAAATCTCTCCATTGATGCTGAGCTGTACAAGGGTATTGGCAAGGCAGCTACTGCAACGGTTCGCTTCTCCAGAATGGTTTGGGAGAACGTGGTGCTAATGTCCAATACCAAGAGGAAGATCTACTGTTATGTATTAATATCAGTGGCAGTTCTCACTCTGGGCCACCAGTATGTAAATGAAGGATTGAAAACTGTCGCTCCTGATTGGTTAACTAGTTGTGAGTTGTTACTGTTTCAAGTTACTTAGTATTATATAAAGCAGCCAGCTAGGTGGCAGTCAGTCTGATTCCAGGAGCAGTTCTAACTGCTGCAATAAAGAGCTGTGAATCCAACAGAGCTGTGTCCTTCGTCCATCTTTTCCACTATTCAACATCTACCAGGCTTGCGTGCTCTGCACACTGCTTTGTGGAAGTGAGCTGCAGGCAACTTACAACCGCCAAAAGCAATGCCTCAACGCTTTCCCCTTGGACTGTGTCAGTAAGATTTGGGCATCATATGGCAGGACAGAGTCTCAAACAAAGATGGGTGATAACATTGAATTCAAAGAGGGTAGTGAGCTGGCATTATCTCCAAAAAATTCAATCCAGGGTCTTAAAGAGCCTGTGGCTTGAGTCAATAAAAAACAGTAGGGTGTTGTGTAGGGCGTAGTTTCCATTTGTGCTGTCAGTTACACTGCTGATGTTTGCGTTGACGAGTTAATAAATGCTGCCTTCTTTGCTTGCTTGAATGGGGTCTCTCGCCCCAGTGTTCTGCCAGGCACTATACAAATTCCTAAAAAGGATCCCAATGAAAGCATTTGTGTATGCTTCATTTTAAGATCTGGTGCAATCTGTGCACTGTGAAGGAGGGCGTCTGCCAGCGATGAGAGCAGAAGGGTATGTCAATGCAGAACTCTCACTCCTAATTGTTGGAGAGGCTTTAAAAACCCTCCTCACCCCAAGCCCAGGGGTCAGCAAACTTTTTCAGCAGGGGGCCAGTCCACTGTCCTTCAGACCTTGTGGGGGGCCAGACTATATTTTTTTTTGGGGGGGTGAATGAGTTCCTGTGCCCCACAAATAACCCAGAGATGCATTTTAAATAAAAGGACACATTCTACGCATGTAAAAACACACTGATTTCCAGACCGTCCGCGGGCCAGATTTAGAAGGCGATTGGGCCGGATTTGGCCCCTGGGCTTTAGTTTGTCTACCCATGCCCTAAACTCTAGATTCCTCATACAAACAAAACAGCTTTGTTCATTCAAACTCCAGATTATTCATTATCCATACAGCTCTGCAAAATTCTAATTAACAGAAAGATGATCGGCCCAGCAAGTTAGAGAGACAAAAGGCCGATGTGGAAGGTGCTAATTTTAAGTGCCCTGCAAGAAATACTTTAAACTGCAATATGTCAACTGGTCATGGATATGTGATTATAGCCTGAATGACAAAAAAATCATGCCACTTTCCCAAAACATGCTTTATAAATAAGGTGTTTGTGTGTAAGCAGGTACAGGAATCTGCTCCGCGCCACTTGACTGAGGTTGGCTACAGTTGCTTCTGGCTTTCCAAAGAAATTTGACTGACTTTTGTGCGATTTCCCAGCACCCCTTGAAAAAGCTGGGGAGAGCCTGAAACACTTGTGCTTGAATACCCATACAAAAAGTGGCAAATCATGTTTGTCCTCAGGAATAATGTATTAGACTTGCAGAACTAGGAGGGGACCCAAATGAACATCCCCTGCAATGCTGGAGCAGATGAAATGGATCTGCCTCGAAAATGCAGAAAAGCACCACGCTGAGCAAACAAGGTCTTGGAAAATCCAATGTATAGTCATTTATGGAGAACGTAACGGTATTTCGACAGTGGGCTTCATTTTACTGCAGTGTCCGTAAGCTAGGGTCAAGGGCGGTGTCTGTTAAACTTCAGCAAGTGCAAAGCTTTCCTTTGCCTGGTACCAGCAGCTGCAGTGTTTACATTCTAGTGCAGATATGGAGAAATGGTATCACGAGAAGTACCAACAGTGGAGGAATGTCAGATGAAGATGATGGACTTTTAGAGCTAGCCGACCTGACCGGAAGAGTCCACAACCAGAAGGAGGAGGAGTACCAGGAGGAATGGATGAAATTTAAAGACTATTTAGCTAAATATGCTAAGATAACTTAAATAGAAACACTTGCAAGTACCAGATTGGTTTAGGATTTAAATATGTGACGTTATAGAATAATATATCTAAAGTTAAAATGAAAAGAAAGAAAAATGTTAATTGATTAAGTACATTTTATGAGAAATTAGTTTTGGGAAACTGTTACAATGATATACATAGAAACTCAGACAGGGGAATTCGAGGAAGTCACCTAACAATGTTAACAAATAGTTAGGATTTATGTTTGTTTGTTTTTGATGTTTGTTATAAATTTGGAAAATCAATAAAAATTTTGAAAAAGAAAAAAAAAAGATATGGAGAAATGGTGATCCAGAACTTCAGCCCCCATCAGCTCTAGCTAGCATGGCCAATGGTCACTAGAGCTGTAGTCTAAGAGCCTCTGGAAGGCTACAGGTTCCCCATAATCTGATCTGGTTGGTATAAGGCAGCTTCTTATGCTCCACTTGCCCTGGGAGAATGGAAGAAACTGCTTGAAGATTTCCACTGCTTCAAGCCGAAGGGATGCCAGAGATATATGACATTGCGGAGGCTTGCAAGGAGGAGTTCTGATGGTCTGGTCCTTGAGGGATGTGCTGTTTGCTTTGGGGAGCTGATGTTGTTTTAAATTGCTGTATGGTCTGCATGCTTGCCTGCTCCCACAATCTGGATTGGTATGTTTGTAAAACTGATAAGAGCAAAAAGTTCCGTAAGACTTTGGTGTGCTCTCCTCACAAGGAAATGGATTCTGCGGCAGTTGCCCCTGGAACTTCCTGGGCAAGTACACAATTCTTAGGTCTGGTGCACAGATCGCTTTCTTTCAAACCAAAGATCTACTCAGATGACACTGATTGGTAACCTTGTGGAGGACTTTTTGAGGTTGTTGTTGCTAGATGATGAAGATGTTTGTAACAATAGCATTCTTTGTTGTAGTGGCTTGTGATGTAAAGGTAACTGTCTTCTTCCACTGTCTTAAGTAGGGATGAAGGAGAAATTTGATTCTAAAGGGAACTAAGCTAGTTTGTACTTCCTGAAGCAAAACATAAATCAAAACATTGCTGCCCTTTGAATTTTGTGCTCCTCCAAAATTTGTGACACTGTTTTCCAACCAAATGTGCATATGTTTCAGAGGGGGGTTTTGTGTGTCTGTATACATACAAGCATATGTGTGTGTGTGTGAAATTAATTTACCAAATGCATTATATTAAGGAAAATTGATTGTGTACATTACTCAAAACTACATACTGAACTGCATGTATTTGAAATAATTCACTCTAAAAGCTGACAAATCTTCATGAGTATTTTAGTATTTTTTAAAATCTCTTTGCTGCAGAAATATGGAGAATTTAATTTAAGGCTGAGAAAATTTAAAAAAAAAACTTTGAGAACCGAAATTGACAGATTTCATCCATTGCTAGTCATAACTGGCATATTCCGCAGTCTTTCTTAAATGTTTGTTAACATTATTGTACTGGTTGCCCTAATGACTTTTTCCGCTCCTGTTTCCACAGAGGGAGTGTTGATCAGAATGAATGGCCATATTTCAAACACCCACCCAAGTGCATATGGAAGTTACTCTTCTCAAGTAAAGTAAGTATTATCCCACCAACATCTCCCTGCCACCCAAGTTCATCGGAAATAAAGTAAAAGGAAGAAGAAGGCCTAAGGTCTCCTCTGAGACTTAACATTTCATTTGCAGCCTGGAAGCTATTGTCATTTCAGACATAAGATCAATTTCATATGAGCTTGGATATAATGAGGGTACCAGCCTGCAGAGGCATGAATACCTTCTTCACATCAGACCTCAATAATGTGAATCTCAATAAGTGTTTTTGTTGCTCCTTGTGTATCCCAAACTTAGATGCAACCAAAGCTCTAGGGTCCTTGCCATGCTGGAAACTCAGATATGCAAACTAGGTGCTAAATGGCTCCTTAATCCAGGTTACAGTAGCCCAAACAGAATGCCTAGTTGCCATTTTGGGGCCAGACAGCTCAAAACTTGAATTTTTCCAATACGAGTTTTTGGTTCCTGAAATTCATTCTGATCGTGCAGCTAAAATATAACGTATAGAGTTATCTAGGATGTGTTGCTGGTGTGTGAAAAGAGTCAAGATCCAGGGATCCCCAGGTATGCATCTCCAGATCATGGTGACATCAGGCGCCATCCTTGCGCCCGGGCATCTTCACTTGGTCACAAGTGGCCGATAGCCAGGTCCAAATTGTGCCTGGTGCCTAGAGAATTTTGAACACTGGGTCCTTGTACAATTGTTCCTAGATGAAGCTCGTAGAGAACTGTACCTATTCCAGTCATAAGAACATAAAAAGAGCCTGCTGGACAGGCCAATGGCTGATCTAATCCAGTATCCAATTCTCACAGTGGTCACTCAGATGCTTGTAGGAAATCTTCAAGCAGGTCCTTAGCACAACAACAATAATAATAAATAATAATAAATTTTATTTATATCCCGCCCTCCCCAGCCGAAGCCGGGCTCAGGGCGGCTAACAACAATAAAACAGTACAAACAACACTTTAAAATCATTCATTATAAAATTAATTAATTCAAGCCACTGGCAACCATTGGGCCAGAGCTCTGCGAAGATTGCCAATGGAGGGAGTCAGGCTGTGCCCTGGCCAAAGGCCTGGTGGAACAGTTCTGTCTTGCAGGCCCTGCGGAAAGATGTTAAGTCCCGCAGGGCCCTGGTCTCTTGTGACAGAGTGTTCCACCAGATCGGAGCCACGGCCGAAAAAGCCCTAGCTCTAGTTGAGGCCAGCCTAACTTCTCTGTGGCCTGGGACCTTTAAGATGTTTTTATTTGAAGACCGTAAGTTTCTCTGTGGGGCATACCAGGAGAGGCGGTCCCGTAGGTACGAGGGTCCTAGGCCCTCTCCCCTGCTGCAGTTTCCAGCATCTGGTGTTCAAAAGCATCGTCGCCTCCATCTATGGAGGCAGAAGCTAGTTGACATATAGTTAGTAGCCACCAATAGCCTACCCTTCCACAAATTTGTCTAATCCTCTTTGAAAGCCATCCAAGTTGGTGGCCATCGCTGCCTCTTGTGGGAGTGAGTTCCATTGTCTTAATTGTGCACTGTGGGAAGAAGCACTTTCTTTTTTCTATCCTAAATCTTCCAGCATGCAGCTTCATTGGATGCCCTAGAGTTGGGGAGAGAGAGGGGGAAAAGCTTTACTCTCTCCATGTAATCTTATAAGCTTCTGTCATGCCATATCCAGGCCTTGTGCAGGAGCATTTACAGTCAACAAACTGCACCCATCGCCCAGCTCCGCCAAGGTTAATTTGTTGGTATGTGTGTCAACATTTTGGCTGCAGACTGCAATGTTGATGGTAAATAGAACCATAGCAGTCAGCTTCATTTGTCTCTGAAGCCGTCGCTTGAATTCCTCCTGGGATCCCAATAAATCTCTGGTCGTGCACCAAGACTTCTGTGGGTAAACTCAATTTTCCTGGGATTTTTTATTTTATTTTATTTCCTGATAGCTCATTGCTTTGTCTTGGAAGCTGTTCCTGAAGTTATCCCAATATTTCAGAGAGATTTGCACCTGTCAGGCCGTGGAGGTCCAGTGGCATCTGCAAGAATCACCTCTCAGACTTTGGGATCCAGTCTTTTGACCTGAGAGGACCGGGATTATTTCTCCTACTTCATGACAGATGTCCTGTCATGAAGAGTCTTTGTGGAGAGGCAGTTAAAGACTCTGAGAGGGCAAAGACTAGTGGTTAGGATAGCTGTTGAAGAGGGGAGTCGATAACAAGGGACATTATAGATCAAGGATGAGGAATCTTTGGTGGCTGGGGAAACCCAGCCAGATGGGTGGGGTATAAATTATTGAGACATCAGCTTGCCAACAAAGGCCCGTATAGTTAAAGCTATGGTTTTCTCAGTAGTGATGTATGGAAGTGAGAGCTGGACCATAAAGAAGGCTGATCGCTGAAGAATGGATGCTTTTGAATTATGGTGCTGGAGGAGACTCTTGAGAGTCCCATAGACTGCAAGAAGATCAAACCTCTCCATTCTTAAGGAAATCAGCCCTGAGTGCTCACTGGAAGGACAGATCCTGAAGCTGAGGCTCCAATACTTTGGCCACCTCATGAGAAGAGAAGACTCTCTGGAAAAGACCCTGATGTTGGGAAAGATTGAGGGCACAAAGAGAAGGGGACGACAGAGGACAAGATGGTTGGGCAGTGTTTTCGAAGCTACCAGCATGAGTATGACCAAACTGCGGGAGGCAGTGGAAGACAGGAGTGCCTGGCGTGCTCTGGTCCATGGGGTTACGAAGAGTCAGACACGACTAAATGACTAAACAACAACATTATTATTATTAGTCTTTTGGATGTTGTTGGACTCCAACTCCCATCAGCCCCCAATGGTCAGAGGTGCTGGGAGTTGTAGTCCAGTGACATCTGTAGGGCCACAGTCTCCCCAGCCCAGTTATAGATAGAGCCAATATTTTGACTCTACAGAAGCTCTATGCACTCATTATTTGGGGATATAGGAAGCTGCTTGGTTCATATACCTCAGTTGTCATGGACTGACTGGACGCAGAGGAATGGTGGGAGGCATCAGCAGGGGAACCCTCAAGGGACAAAGGATCAGAGCCCAGGAATTGGTGGTGGAGCATTGATGAGTGGACAGAGGGAGAAGCTTTGGGAGGAGGAGAAGTCCAGAAGTAGAAGCTGAAACAGGAGAGGATGGAGTCCAAGAAGCAGAGATGAGTCAGGCTGGTGAAGAAGCTCAGGTGTCTCTCTCTCCTGCTGTGACCATCTCCCCTCCCCCTGTCTCCAGAACCAGAAGAGGTATGAAGAGGGAGGAGCAAAGTCAGGCACAGCGCCCGAGTCTCAGATTGCTTGGGAAGGACCACGGGAGGAGGAGATTTAGGCAGTTGTGAGAAGGTGGGGACCTTCAGCCTCCATGGGGCAAGGCCTACTGAGAAGAGCTTCAATGCTCATCAGGCCTGGCACTCCTGAGCAGACTTTGTTTCTGCTAATAAAGAGTTAGCTTCACGTGGGATTTGTTGCTGACCCCGCTTCTGACAGTGGTATTGTCCACACTGACCAATAGTGGCTCACCAGGGTTTTAGATCTGGAGTATTCCCAGTCCTACGTGGAGCTGATGGGGACTGAACCTGGGATTTTCCATATCCAGTGCATGCATTTTGCTACCACCAAGCCGCTGAGTTGCTCAGGACTAGCATAAATAGTAGGAGCCTTCACTTCATCATCAGGAGAGTGGTATGGGCTGGTCTTCAGTTTCTCTGCCTTCAGCCCTAACCTTCTTCCTCTGTGTTGTAGCAACCAGTCTCTGAGTTAGATGACACACCCTCCAGGCCCAGGCTCGGGTATGGCTGCTTTCAGCCCCACCCTTACTTTAACGAAGGTCGCTCTTCAGACTTCTAAACTTTACTGATCTCTATGAGGGCCAGAAAACAAATTTCCCTTTGGAAACAGCTGTCCTATTGGTTTATGTACAACTGAATGGGTAGCAGCTGATAGTGCTATATGCTGCTGATTGCCAGGGGCAACCTTTCTACCCTTGGAAAGCTACTAATGGGATTTCCTCCCTCATCTAGAAGGAGATTCTGTGATTTGTGGTAATCTAAATAGATTTATAAATAGATCAGAGGTTGTTTGCTCAAGCCAAAGCCATGCATAATTTACGTCTGTGGTTTTTTTAAGAAAAAGCAAGGGGTGAAAGTTGTCTCTTAAAAGACTCTGCAGTCTTAGGTTGCAATTCTGGTTTTGAGCTGTGATGTGTGTCTGTTTGTGTGCATGCTCTAGCAAAGTTAGGTAAAGGGTAAAGGGACCCCTGACCGTTAGGTCCAGTTGTGACCGACTCTGGGGTTGCGGTGCTCATCTTGCTTTATTGGCCGAGGGAGCCGGCGTACAGCTTCCGGGTCTTGTGGCCAGCATGACTAAGCCACTTCTGGTGAATCGGAGCAGTGCACGGAAATGCCGTTTACCTTCCCACCGGAGTGGTACCTATTTTTCTACTTGCACTGGTGTGCTTTTGAATTGCTAGGTTGGCAGGAGTAGGGACTGAGCAACGGGAGCTTACCCTGTTTCAGGGATTCGAACCACTGACCTTCTGATCAGCAAGTCCTAGGCTCTGTGGTTAAACCCACAGCACCACCCGCGTCCCTCTAGCAAAGTTATGCGCATGCAAATATATATTCGCACATACTGAATTCTTCACGCACGCACACACATTGTAACGAGCATTAGCTGTAAACAATAAAATTTGATTCACACACACGCTGTGCTCTCAAAATATGCACACACAAATACTCACACAAATACAAGGGGAGAGCCTTAGATAGTCCAGTCATAAGGCAAACTTGCAAGCTGCTTACAAGCACGTTTATTCAAATAAATGATGCTTGGCCTTGGCTGGAATAAGTAACATCAGAACTATTTATAAATGTATTTAGCGGACTGCAAACCATAGGCTTTACTAAATTGGGATCACGGGCTGGAAATCCCATGAGAAGCTTTCCAAATCTGGGAACATGCTGCTGGAAATTGACAGTGTAAATAACTGTGAATTTGAATTTCCCCAAATCCATAGTACCATGCAAGACATTCTGTAGCTTTCGTCTGTGTGCTTGCTTGCTTGCTTTCAGATATTGATATGTTAGACCCAATACACAGGCACCCTGTGTCAAAGGTGACATTGTGAATTCTGCTTCTACATGTAAACCAAAAACTAAGGAGTGGCATGACTTTACTTCCACGTGTCCAAAGGGGGCTTGAGTTTCTCAAGTAGCAGCTGGTCCCCCCCCCCACATTATATTGCAAATTGTTTTTCGAACACAGGGGACTGTCAAAAGCAGTCTGCGGCACGGTTTGCCTGACCACTCGAAGGAGAAGAGTCACAAATTCCAATAGGCCGACAGAAGTCCTTGGACATGCTTTCTGGTCATCTCCAGACACCCTTGTCACTTCTCATTTAGTAGTCAAGATTAAATTCTTCTCTTCACCCCCATCCATCCCACTCCCAGTTGCTCTTGCCCACCTGTAATGGTTCTAGGGGTTGCTCGTGCGTAAGTTGCCGCCACTCCTGGCTAGGTTACCTGGTTGAACCCTTTCTGTCTGGACAGCCCTCAAGTTTTGTGGCTGCCTCAGTCGCTGGCAGAATCCGTCAGTGGGCGTTTCTTGAACCTTTTCCAGCATAAAAGCTGTTTGACGCCCAGTCTTCTCCTACTCTCCCTGCGCGGAAGTCTTCTGCGCAAGGAGGGTGTGGGCAGTGGAGTACCCGTACTCTCTCCGCTGGTCTCCGGTGAGGAGTCCTGGAGCCACCTCTCCGATTCCCCCATCTGCCCCCCTTCTCCACTGGTGTTATGCTGATTTCCTTCCCCAGCGGATGAGCTGCCTCTCTCCCTACTGGGACCCTCTCCGCCATCCCTCTGGAGCCTTCTCTCCGCCTCCAGCTCCGATGGCAGTTCCCTGACACCACCTTTATTAGCATTTTGAAGATGGGGAAATCCTTTGTAGGCACTGTACAGGCACTGTAATTCTGCAATAGAGCCAGTGTGATGTGGTAGCTGCCAGCCAGGATGGCTGTGGTCTCCCTCTACTGGGGGGGGGGGGGCAGGATCCCTCTGTATACCAATGGCTGGGAATTGAAGGTGGAGAGAGTGCTGATGCTCAGGTCCTGCTTTCAGGCTCCCCATAATACCTGGTTAGCCACTGTGAGTACAGGATGCTGGAATAGTTAAGCTGTTGACCTGGTCTAGCAGGGCTCTTCTGATGATTGCTGGGCAATGACCAGGACCACATCTCCACTCAGCCATGGTGCTCACCTTGGGCTAGTCACTGTCAGCATAATAATAATAATAATAATAATAATAATAATAATAATAATAATTGTTATTATTAATAATACCCTGCCCATCTGGTTGGGTTGCCCCAGCTACTCTGGGTGGCTTCCAACATACATAAAAACAATAATAAAACATGAATAGTAAGAATCAGATCCTGTATAAAAAATCACAATAACTTGTAACCTACCTCACAGGGCTGTTGTGAGGATAAGGGGTTTGCAAAGTTGAGCTCCCTAAAGGACAAGCAGGATATAAATATCTGGTGACATTGTGGCTCAAGCAAAGCAGTGGCAAAACAGGTGATTGTGCAGAGAACGATTTGTATGAGACATTTCTGTTATCTGTGACCAGCAAAATGATACTAGTGTGCTTATTATAACAGGTGTGCATTTAATTCATTGATTTCCTCCCTTCACCCCGCTATGCTGGCTTTCAAAATAGCCGCACAGAATCACTTGATGCAACCACTTCAGCTGAAACACACCCAAATGCACACTGGCGTATATGAAATAACAAGTAATCACCACATGGGCTTTTAAAATCCTCCTTTTGTTTAATGGGGTTACTGAACCTTTGGAATTTCTGGATGGCATTATCTTGCTTGTTGTTGTTTTGAAGTTAACATTTTTTTTTGTAATTTTATTGGTTGTTTGGTATTTTATACATTTATTGATGAAGCATTCATTGATTTTGAACAAAGGGCGGTATCTAAATGAAAACAATGGATGAAAGAATATGGATACAGAGAGCTGGGGATTTGAATGGATGATAGGGAGGCTGTAGGTGTTATAAATATAGCTCCACATAAAATAATTGCTTTGCATAAGTTATTTTTCTTTAGCTAGCCACTTGGGGAATAGAGAAAGCACTGCTGTGCAGGGCAATAAATCTCCACCTCTTAGAAATCTATTTTCTGAAGTGTCAGTAGGCATCCTGGCTTCCTTTCAATCACGTCTGCAGTCAATATGGTCTTGAAATATGGAAGCCAGGAGTTTTCAAGTTCCTGCGCTCAGTGCAAACATTATCTCTGTATGCATATTAGCTTTATAAGGTATGTCAGCTGACCTTTTGCCCAAGGAAACCACACACAAACAATGCCCCTTCTCTTGCAGTGGATATGGATCACCAACATTTTCTCAGAGCGAGAGGGACCAGGCGTCGAAGACGAGTGCGAAAGCTTTGTATGGTAAGGCTCATTGGCTTTGTGTATGTGATAAGGCCACCGTTATGAATTCCTTATTAAGCTTGGTGGAAGGTGTCTATAGCAGAGAATATTTAAAGCCCCTCTCCTTTGCTTGGTAGGCAATCTGTGCTGTTATCTGCCGATCTGCTTCGAAAGTGGAAATACTAGCATCATCCTGAGGGTGAAGCCTGTGATGGAGACTCCAGAGGGCTTAGGAGTTATCCAGACTTTTGCTTCAGCCATAGAATGAATTTGGGCAGCTCTGGTTTCACTGTAGTCTTTTGCTCTGTGCCTTCATGTGCATCTGGAGCTCGGAAATGCTGAAACACATTAGGAGATCAAGGGATGCCCAGGAGTCTTCAGAAATCCAGATTTTGGGTTGTCCCACAGTCTGAGTGGGTGGTGTTGCATTTCACAAGATTTGAGGATTCATGGGCATCTCATACAAGATGGCTGAATGGGGCCACCCTTGGAAGATCTTGCATGTGTCCTGGCAAAAACAACAACACCAACCCATTTCTCCAATGAGTGTTTGCAGACATTGCTTCTTAAGGGGCCCACCTGGTAACCCTCACAGCCCCCAAGAGAGAGCCCCTAAGCTGTGGCGCGCACGCACGTACACACACACACACACACTTTGTAATGAGCATTAGCTGTAATGTGCATTTTTCACCTTCCTTATACAGCTTCTAGCAAATGCTGAAAGCACACCTCTGGGTTTGGGTGCTGCAGATGTATCTTTTTAGGACCCACCTTATTTTTGTACTTTTTTTAAACTGTTTTTTTTAATATTGTCATTTAATGATGCAACACAGCCTGGGACCTTAGGGTGAAGGGCAGGTGTTTAATATTAGTAGTAGTAGTAATAATAAAAATCCTTCCCTCGTGATCTTGAAGCCCCCCTTCTTCCATGAGTTGTGAGAATGGGGTGTTACAGGACTACCAAGCAAAGCCTTGATTTTTGCAATGCCTTGACACTGGGCACGTTGATGGCCCTGCCCTTATGTCCTCACATGGACTAGGGCTGGGTGGTATCCAGTTTTCAACACTGTGATACACAGTCAAACCTCAGTTCTCGAACGGCTCTGTTTTCAAACGTTTCGATTCCCGAATGCCAAAAACCCGGTGACTGCTCCGTTTTTCGAACAATTTTCAGAAGCCAAACGTGCTATGCGGCTTCCATTTTCAGTTTCCCTATTGTTCTGAGGCTTCCACTTTCAGTTTTCAGTTGTTGAACGTTTCAGAAGTCGAATGGGCTTCCGGATGGATTATGTTCGACAACCGAGGTTTGACTGTAAAGGTAAAGGTAAAGGTACCCCTGCCCGTACGGGCCAGTCTTGCCAGACTCTAGGGTTGTGCGCCCATCTCACTCTAAAGGCCGGGAGCCAGCGCTGTCCGCAGACACTTCCGGGTCACGTGGCCAGCGTGACATCGCTGCTCTGGCGAGCCATAGCCGCACACAGAAACATTCAAAAAGAGAGATGTTTGAGAACTGAGGTTTGACTGTATATCACAGTGTCTGAAGTAAGGATGGAGCTATGTAGAGGCACTAGAACTTGCCGATCAGAAGGTCAGCGGTTCGAATCCCCGCGACGGGGTGAACTCTCGTTGCTTGTTCCCTGCTCCTGCCAACCTAACAGTTCGAAAGCACGTCAAAGTGCAAGGAGATAAATAGGTAACCACTCCGGCGGGAAGGTAAACGGCCTTTCCGTGTGCTGCTCTGGTTCACCAGAAGCGGCTTAGTCATGCTGGCCACATGACCTGGAAGCTGTACGCCGGCTCCCTCGGCCAATAAAGCGAGATGAGCGCCGCAACCCCAGAGTCGGCCACGACTGGACCTAATGGTCAGGGGTCCCTTTACCTTTATCTGTGTAGAGGCATTGGCTGGCTTCACTATTTTCCCCACATGGTGATTTTTGCATAGCATGGGCGCGCACACATCATGATTCGTGATATAGTGCCAGGTCAAAAAATGATGAAGCTGGTATCGCGATGTGGACTTTAAGCCAGTTTTGGACGATGTATCGCCCAGCCCTAATGTGAGAGAGTGTGCATATGAGCTTCTGGTCACACCCAGACATTTGCGCTATCTGATCCCTGTCCTGACTGGGTTCCATTTTCATGGAAGTCCATTCATGCACATGTGTCGACTTTCTTAAGGCATGGGTCCATGGGCAGGGGCATTGCGGTGCATGATACAGAGGCAGCTGCATAACCACTCTCCCATCTGTAGCTTCAGTGCACAGGGAAGGAGCGAGAAGGGTTTGTAATGTGTGTTTGTGTGTATGTCTCCAGCCTGCGAAGCTGCCAATTTTCTCTCTTAACAGTTGGTTCTCCGGGGAACTGATTAACAGCATCAGCATATTCGGAAAGCGGTGTCTTTAAAATGAAAAGATGTGCTGCTATGTGCATTTGAGAACTGAGTATAAGGCTATACAGTGGAAGTAGACATCTGTTTAAATTCTGCTTGGGTCTTAATGCAGGCAATCTTCTAATTTAGCAGACTTCTTTTTTCAAAAATAAAAACCTATTTGCAGCCTATTTGATTATGTTTAAAATGTATATCCCACTTTATCTAGAGCTCAAGAAGGCTTATAACGACAAAAACATACAAAATTAAGCCTAATTTGAACAGAAATCTCAGAAATTTAAATGAGAATGTAATAAAAAATGGAAATGTCAGAGAAGCATTTGTGACTTGAAGGCATCCTGAAATTATTTTAACCAAGTGCCTGAAACTCAGCAGTGACAGATCCTAGTCCTAGTCTAGTGGGGAGGAGTTCCACAGATTTCAGCCCATGACACTGAAAGCATAACCTCTGGTCTGTGGGGGACCACTAATAATGCTCCCCTGGGTGTTGCTGTTGTTAATTAAATTTGTATCCTGCCCTTCATCTGAAGATCCCAGAGCGATGCGATACACCACAGAAAAATACACAATGATCACCGGGAGTGATCTCAGTGATTGACCTTGGATATGCCATCTCTCCCAGGCCTAAGTCATTCAGGGCTTTGTATACCTTCGAAGCTGGCCCTGGTACACAAGTCACATGGGGGAGAATAATGTTTTGGATTGCTCATGGAAACAAAGGGACATACACTTTGGCAAAAGAAAGGCCAGAAAATAATAAATTGAAAGCAAAAACAATGTGAGGATCACATTGCTAGAAGCACAAGACCAACAGCAGAGAGGCAGTTGGATTCTTGGATGGCGAAGGAATCAAATGTGTGCCAAAGGGGGAAAAGGAGATTGTGGAGAAGGTGGATCGGTTCTCAGCTTCTGTCTTCCTTGTGGAAGGGCAGATCTTGGTACCTGAGCTAACTTTCTCAGGAAGGAAGCTGGGAGCAGAGGCAAATAGCTGTGATCTCTTATGACGTTCTAGGCCATATTAAAGAAGTTAAAAAAAAACCCACTTTAGGGAGGGGTAGGGAAAAAATTGGAAGTGGAAACCCCCCATATAACCGAATGTGGACCGAGCATGCTCACTGGCCACAGAATGCTGACACTGGGGGGTGGGGGAGAGACAGAGGAGCGAATGGAATGTCTGAAATCCTCTTCGTTTCACACTGCAACATTTTGTTGCAGTCCCCACCAGATGCATTTTGTTTCTAAATGAAAACCGCATTGAAGATCCTCTGGGATAGAAATAAAGTTAAATAATGTGCACAGGTTCATTTCTGTGCAGTGTGTGAACTGATCCTTTAAAAAAATCTCCTGTGTGTGTGTATTTATTTCTGCCAGGTGGCATTTTTCTTCTCCTCGCCACCTCCCTTTAGCGCTGTGAGGCATCCCATTTTTTACTGAAATCCCATCAGTGAGCACTATTGCCCTGTCACCTTCCTGAATGGAAATAATTAATCGGTGTTGGATTGATCTAGATTTTACTACTTTTTTTTAAATCCCCATATTTTGTCAGGGGCAGATGGATTTTATTTCTTCAGATCCTCATCCAAGCAGAAAACCAAGAAAGGTAGCGAATGATAAAAGAGTTGGCTTGCTGTGTGTGTGTTCGCGCATGTTAAAAAAATGAAGATTTTTTTTCCTCAAAAGAAATGCTGCAAAAGCAAAAAAAGATATTGTCAACATTTTGAAACGATCAAAGGATTCTTGCAGCGGTTCTTTGGAATAATGAACTCATTAGTATTGGATCAGACGATTGGGAATTTCTGTAGTGTGCTTTTGAGCCTGTTCCTCAGTGGTTTTTTCCCCTTTGTGACTTGCATGATGTGTTGACATTTTACTGTCCCCCCCTCTTTTTTCATTCCATACTAATACCTTCCTTAGTCAAATTATTTACATGAATGAGTCGTCCTTTTCTCTCCATGCTCCCCATTGGCTCAACCTGTAAAAATGATGGGTGTGTTCACAGAATCATAGAACTGGAGAGGTGGAAGGGAACCCAAGGATCATCTAGTCCAACCCTCTGCAATGCAGGTAAAAGGTAAAGGTAAAGGTACCCCTGCCCGTTCGGGCCAGTCTGGACAGACTCTAGGGTTGTGCGCCCATCTCACTCAAGAGGCCGGGGGCCAGCGCTGTCCGAAGACACTTCCGGGTCATGTGGCCAGCGTGACATCGCTGCTCTGGCGAGCCAGCGCAGCACACGGAACGCTGTTTACCTTCCCGCTAGTAAGCGGTCCCTATTTATCTACTTGCCCCCGGGGGTGCTTTCGAACTGCTAGGTTGGCAGGCGCTGGAACCGAGCAATGGGAGCGCACCTCGCCGCGGGGATTCGAACCGCCGACCTTTCGATCGGCAAGCCCTAGGCGCTGAGGCTTTTACCCACAGCGCCACCTGCGTCCCACTGCAATGCAGGAAGCACAGCTAAAGAATCCCTGACAGATGGCCATTGAACCCCTGTTTAATAACTTCTGATGACAGAGAATCGAACACCATCCATTCCACAGTTGAATAGCTCTTACCATCACAAAGTTGTTCCTAGAGTTTATTTGGAGTCTCCCTTATTTTATTTTTTAAAATATATTTTTATTAAAGATTTCTTAGTTCCACTGGTTCAGCTCCAACCCTCTGAGGGGCAGAATTATACTCCATCTCTTCTCCATCTTTTCTGCAATAGGGGATAGTTTGTGTTTTAATGAGAAACCACCTAATTTACGCTTCTCGAACCAATATGCGAACCGAAACACAGCTATCCTTTGAAGGGTGCTCTTCTTCTCCAAAAATTGTATTAGAGGAAAATGTGTGTGTATTGTGTATGCTAGTGACAAATGACACTGCAACGCATGAGATTTGAAAGTCATCCCCACAGTCTAAAAGAAAGGGAAAAATTAGCTCCACCCACTAAAATGGTTGTTTTCCAATTCTGGAATGGAAGGCAAATGCCACGATGGTTTGCCAGTTCTGATATCGTGGCAAATTATGTTCACCACTTGGCAAGAAATGGAGAAGGCACAGGTATGTGTGGAGAAGAATTGGTAATTGGCAAGAGTGAAGGGGGTTGTGTTAGCAGGTGTGGGCTGAGTGTGTGTGTAATTTGTGTGGGAATTGAGTGTGTGGAAGTGTGTTGAGTGAGTGGGGTGGATTTTCTGGTTTTTGATATTTCATCTGTTTTCTTCTGTGTTATGTCGCAATCTTTTATAATGAAAAGTGGTGCATTAATACATTAGACAATATAACGCTTTTTTAATTAGAAAAATGAACTCTGTTGTGCATAATGATGCCATCTCATCCAAAATTAATAACTGGCATCCATGTAACCATTCCTTAAACACATTCCTCTCTCTCTATTCATTTAATCTGATCAATATTGCCTAAATCAGAGTTGTTTTTATGTAATGAGCGTTCACAGACCTCTGCGCTGTGTGATCTGGAAAATTGTTTGGACTGAAACCACTTCTATTGACCAGTTTCTTTTAAAAATATGAGCAGAGAGTCCCAGAAGTGCCACATAGTTGTTCCAGTCTTGGGGTTTGCAGTGAATTCTGACTTCTACTCACTTTCCTATATTGAAGAGAATTGCAGTCCTTGCTGTGCTTTGAATCAACCCTCCTCCTCCAGCTTCTGGTGTTTAACACATTGTATGTAAGCAAAGCAGATGGAGATGTATTTGAAGGCTACTAATCTCAGGATAAATGGCACTTTAAACATACCCTGTGCAAAGAGTAAGCTGGAATGTGAAAATGAAGATGGTAAATCTCTCTTTTTCTTTCTTTCTCTCTCTCTCTCTCTCTCTCTCTTTTTAAAAAAACAGAGCAAAGGAAGAATTATGCCCGCGATAGTGCCAGCAGCATATCTGAAACATCGCAGTACCACGTGGAGGTAAGAATTCTACAGATTTATTTGTATTATTTCATATACAATATTTATTAACCTAATTTTCACTTGCGGGGTTTGATGGAAATAGCTGCTGCAATGCTGGACAAGCCTGAAGATCAACCGTCAGACTTAAATTACTTGTACATTTACATGCCTCCCTAACATAAATACAGACTGTGCTGTTTAATGGAAGGATTGTTCTAACTTGGACTAGGGGAGGTCAGGGTTGAAGGCACTGATTAACCACAACCCAGCTGCAAGGACAGAAAAAGTGAGAAGAATTCTGTGCACCAACTCTTGAGGGAGAAAAGTTAAACAAGGGTTGCTGTTGTTTGCTTTTGTCTTACTAACTTTCAGCCTGCCTCCCTTCTGTTTTAGAGAAACTAGTAAGAAAAGGGAAGAAGAATCAAATTGTTGATTGATTGATTTGTGAGCAGAAACAACCTTAAACTGGAAACTTAAGACCTAAGGACCATTCGCCCTTGTAGAGCTCACAACAGCCATATCACCCCTGCTAAGCCGCTGAGAAAGCCTTGCTCCAGATGGTGGTTAAGGTCATGGTGACGTGAGCAAGGCTTTCTCTGTGGTGATGCCACAGTTAGGAAACACACTCCCTTTGTTTAACTTAACGCTTGAAGTATGCTACATTTTGTAGAACCCATTGTGTTTTCTGATCAGTTTCTTTTTTTTTTCCCCTGTTCACTTTTTATTATTATTTATTTATTTATTTATTTTTAATAAATTTTTATTGTTAAAATAATTCAACATTAATACACATACAAACATACATTTCATACCTACATACCTACATTCATACAACATACCTACATACATACAACATACCTACAACATACCTACACTCAATCCCACAGATAATTCCCATCACCATCCACCACATCTCACCCTTTGTGTTAGATTGCAATTTATTTCCACTTCTGTTACTTTCTTTCGCACACCTTTAACCTAATTTCATACTTCTTTTTCTATTACACATTGTTATCCATCTTATTTAGTATTCCAATGTTTGAAACGAAACTTGTTTATTCTAATAGGAGTTCTGATTTTTCAATATAGTTTTGCAAGTATCTTTTAAACACCTTCCAGTCCCTGTCTGCCTTCTCTTTTGAGATCCTTCCAATTTCTCCCATTGTTTTGGATATATTGTAGTACTCCAATAGTTTTCTGATCAGTTTCATCCAACGTCATGTTTTTTAACCTTGCAGTTCTTCTGTAACGAATGGGGCGTAGGTTGGGCCGGAAGCTGCCTGCGGCTCCATTCAAAAACATTCCTTAAGGCAGAAATAAGCCTTGTTGCATTTAGCACCTCAGATGCCGACCTCTGCAAGAGCTTCGAAAGAGAGAGCTGGAGCAAGTGAACAGGGGTGGCTTTGGAAAACCCTGATTTAGGGCTCTGTGCGAACACAGAGCTAGGATTCTCAGAGACTTTTTAATGAGGCTGCCATCCTGTCGATGATTCCAAGTTAACCCCTTAGCTTAACTCTAAGCCTCTGGTGCATGCCTTTGGTCAAGGAAGTAAGCGGAGAGGCTCATGAGCGTGTGGAAAGCCAAGCAGAGGTGCAGCGGAAAATGAATAAAGCTTTTCTTTGCTCACCTTGGGCTGAGTGGCTGCACAAATAGTAATGAGTTCATTGTAAATGTTACTTCCCACACACTTCAAATTAAACCCCAGTGAGTTTCCAGGCACACTCTAAAGAGCTGGTTTTGACCTTTAAAACTCTGAAAAGCCTGTGCCCTGATTGTTTGAAGGAACGCTGCCTCTCTTTCTTCCTCTGCCCTCCGAGAGAGGCAATGGAGGAGGCCCTGTTGAGGGTGGCTCCACGGTCTGGGAAATAGATGCATGGAACCAGGTCCAGGGCCTTTTCAGTTGTGGCTCCTGATTTTTGAGAGTCCCTCCCAAAGGAGGTGCAATGGTTCTAGGGGTTGCTCGTGCGTAAGTTGCCGCCACTCCTGGCTAGGTTACCTGGTTGAACCCTTTCTGTCTGGACAGCCTCAAGTTTCGTGGCTGCCTCGGTCGCTGGCAGAATCCGTCAGTGGGCGTTTCTTGAACCTTTTCCAGCATAAAAGCTGTTTGACGCCCAGTCTTCTCCTACTCTCCCTGCGCGGAAGTCTTCTGCGCAGGGAGGGTGTGGGCAGCGGAGTACCCGTACTCTCTCCGCTGGTCTCCGGCGAGGAGTCCTGGAGCCACCTCTCCGATTCCCCCATCTGCCCCTCTTCTCCACTGGTGTTACGCTGATTTCCTTCCCCAGCGGATGGGCTGCCTCTCTCTCTACTGGGACCCTCTCCGGCATCCCTCTGGAGCCTTCTCTCCGCCTCCAGCTCCGATGGCAGTTCCCTGACAGGAGGCTTGCTTCGCCACCTTAGCCCTTGATTCTAGGAGGGCTTATTAATTTTAGACGGCTTCTATGGATTATAGTAATTCGTCGTGTATTGAAACTGATTTACCGGTTGCTTTCAGTTGCTCTACTAAACAGTTTGTTGATACACTTAAGTTGTTCAACTCAGATGCTAGCTGCAAACCTGTTTTGTTTTGTTTTCTACACTTGGCTTTTTAAATGTAGACACTGTATTAAAAAGCCCGGCAGAAACAAGCACATACAAATGAGCTCAAGGTGACTTTGATGGTTCTCGCCCTCTCCATATTACCCTCACAATAACCCTGTAAAGTAGGTTGGACTGAGAGTTGGTGACTGGCTCAAGTTTACCCACCGAGCATCATGGCCAAGTGGGGATTTGAACCCTGGTCTCCCAGGTCCTAGTGCAGCGCCCTAACCACTGTGCCACACTGCCTGTTTAGCTGGCACCTACATTGCAGATCTTAGAAAATTGTCTGTCTGATACAGTATTTTGTTCTAATGTTTTACTGTTTTCCTTATCTGCTGTTGCAACCTGCCCCGGGCCCTTAGGGCAAAGGGCGGGTTACATTTTTGTATTTTAAAGTAAAACAGAAACGTTATTCATTTGTGTGTGTGCCCCCCCCATCTAGGTAACCTAGGAACGAGAGGTAAATATCCTAACTAAATAGCCAATAGATTCATCTCCATATGGAGTGACAAACTGGATATGCAAAGACATAAAGATGAAATAACATGTGCAGTTGCACAAAACAAATGTGCAGATGCACAAAACAAATATTTTCCGAAGCCTGTGTCTGCAGCCAGACACATTTAAACTCATCAGTCATCTTCAATAACAGAGAGATAAGTAGAAGCAATTGTAAATAAGAAGCAACTGTTTTAAGAAAAGAAATGTTTTAAATTGCACATGTAAGTCATTTCAGAAACACCATTGTGGTTGTCGGTGAAATGGGTTTTTAAAAGTAAACCTCTGCCCTGAATTTTCCCCTAGCCCATGGGTTGGCAGATTAAAGCCCGGGGGCTGGATCTGGCCCAATTGCCTTCTGGATCTGGCCCACAGGCATTCCAAGAATTGCTGCGTGGATCAGCGTGGGGATTCTGATCATTCCCGTCCCCACCCCCCCACCGTGGCGGCGCCTCCTCCCTCCCTCCTCCTGGCTTCTCCCTGCCCTGCCCTGCCTAGAGGAGGAAGGGGGCTGGGCTTTGTTGAGCCGCGGTTGGCTGAGCGCCATTTTAAGCAACTCCTCTCTGGAGCCAGCCCTTTTGCGCTGCTCATCATCCCTCCACTGCCGCCACCGCTAGCCCCTGCTGCTCTCAAGGCACAGGTAAGCAGCCACCGGGGCTCATCCGGTACTGTGGAGAAGGGAGGGGAGAGCCAGTGGGTCCCCCCTCTCCAAAATATAGTCCGGCCCCCCACAAGTCTGAGGGACAGTGGACCGGCCCCCTGCGGAAAAAGTTTGCTGACCCCTGCCCTAGCCCCTCTTTAAAACCACATCCATTTTTTATCTGTTTTCCTCGTCTCCCTTAGCACTTGACCACTTTTGTCTTGGATCGGAAAGAGGCCATGATCACGGTGGATGACGGCATAAGGAAACTGAAGCTGCTGGATGCCAAAGGCAAAGTGTGGACACAAGATATGATTCTCCAAGTGGATGACAAAGCTGTCAGCCTGGTGGACTTGGAATCAAAGGTACCGTGAAAAGCCTTTTAAGCATTGTGCCTTCGTATTTTCAAAGTTGCTGGGGAAGAGAGAAATTGTCTTGGGGCTAGGGGGAAACTGCTTTCTTTTTCAGGGTTTTGTATCATTTTTTAATAACTGCTTTACGATCCTCTCTGTGTGAGCAATAGTTCGTAAGTCACGGAGCTTCTCGAGCTTCCACGCAATTGAGTTCTTTGATTCAGTGGCTTTGAGTAATAATTTGAAGATTTGCCATCAAATCTTCCTTTGCAGAATGAGCTGGAGAATTTTCCCCTGAGCACAATCCAACACTGCCATGCTGTGATGAGCTCCTGCAGCTACGACTCCATCCTTGCCTTAGTTTGCAAAGAACCAGCCCAAAGCAAAGCAGATCTCCACCTTTTCCAGTGCGATGAAGTTAAGGTAAGGCAAAAGACAGAAACTGAGGCTGCTTGGCCTTTTAACTTTGGTTTGCTTAGGGCTTAGCCACACCCACCTTTCCTCTGCTCTTTCGTTCATTCTCTGTTTGCCCGATAGATTTTATTAAGGTTTGAAAGAAAATATACAAAGGTTAATATCGGATATCCAATGTCTTTGTATCACAGATAAAAGAAACCAATCTAAATAGAAACAGAAACCAAAAGGAGGGGTGGCGAGAAAAAGGAAAGGAAAAAAGAGAACTTCTGATTCTTCATCTGTCAGCTATATATAGAAAATTACTCAGAGCATCCACTCCAAGATCACACCTAACGATTCTACTCTCTATAAACCAATATTTTATCCAGTCCTCAAACCCAGATATCATAAGTTCATGTTCGTTTTCATGCAACGAGTCTGGGGAGAGGTCTTTGGGAAGGCTGCAATCGGCCCCTGAGCCTCGGGTTGGATCCTGCTGGATCAGTCTTGCTGGATCAGACCCCAAGGCCCATCTAGTCCAACATCCTGTTCTCACAGTGGCCAACCGGATACCTATGGGAAGCCCACAAGTACAGCTGTTTATTGCTGATGCAAAGTGAAATACTTTTAATCTTGTGACTTGGGTTTTCTGATTTGATTTTTGAACTGCCTCGAGAAGGGTGATGGTTGTTGTTTTGCTCTGAAAGGTGGTGTAAAGTAGTACGTTGATTACCTAATTTATTATTTAACTAAGGCCCATCTAGGACAGCATTCTGTTTCCAGCAGGCATCAACCTCCGTTGCCCTCCAGATGTTGGGCCACAGCTCCCATCAGCCCCAAGCAGCATGGCCAGTGAACAGGGGCGATGAGATTTGTAGTCCAGCAACACCTGGAAGGCACCAGTTTTCTTAGCTATGCAACAAACCATGGTTTTTCAGACTGAGATTGAGTCCAAACAGGGCCAGAGTGTGAACTGACCTTTAGCTAAGCCGCTCAGTCCACCTGCAGGCAGAGCTCATTTTCCTGCCGCAGTAATGTTTTCACCTGCTTTGCCCTTAGGGTATCCATGTAAATTGCTTGGATAGTTTACTCTGCCACACTGAATCAACTGGACGTATATTGGAGGTGACATTCTGTTTTCTCCTGAATAAGATGCTTTTGCAAAATACTGAAGGGAGATGTCTTGTTTGGGGATGGAATGCTTGTTCTGCAGCCTTCGTCCGTAGCTGCATTTCTATTTTATTTTTTAATTTCTTGTGAACAAACTTGATCCAAGTGTCCCCAAACTCAAAGGAACGTTGGTGAATGTTGGCAGCCACTGAAGTGTGTTTGTCAGCATTTACTGGTGAGCACCCCAAAACTGGGGAACAGATGGTGACTGTCAAACATTCCCCAGTGTACGTCTTGAGCGGTTGGATATTCGCAGAAGATTTCCACAGCTGTCAACATCCATTAAATTTGGGTCACTCCCTGTACTAGACAGATTAAAATATATAACTCATTTCCTTTAAGCCTTAGTGTTGTATCCAGCTAAATTCTACTCACAGGAGACTCAGTGAAATTAAGAAAATAAGAAGAGCTCGTTAGATCGTACTAATAACCCATAAAGTCCATCATCTTGGTCTTGTGTAGTGGCCAACCAGGAAGTCCATGAGCAGGACCTGATGAATTAATCCTAAATCGCTCATCTCCCATCAATTTCAGTAGGTCTACTTTGAGTAAGGCTAGTACTGGAACATATTCACAGGAACTTCATTTGCTATTCCAGCCCCTGCTCTTTATATTCTCTTTCTATATATCGCAAAGTATGGCCTGTTGAAGATCTGATGCTTTTGGAACTGTTCCAGTGATAGTAACAGGACGATGTCTGGTTGGCCCATGTGGCTGCCTAGCAGAATCTGTTTTCCCAGGACAATGGAAGTGGGCTCCAGGAATATGTCAGAGCTGCAGTGTTTTAGGAGATCGTAATCGTGAGTGTAAGCAGGCAACTTCCGAACTATCCACCAAAGCAGTAATTGTAGCCGTTTAAATTTGTTTCCTGCCCCTTAGCTTCCTTGCGAACTCAAGAATAGCCTTTCTGGTTTTATCAAAGGTCATCTCTGTGGTTATAAACAATAAACAAAACACCAAAAGGTGCACAACCAAATTGCACAATTTCCACATAAATCTTTAGATCCAAAATAAAGATCCAAAAAACGAACAGCAACAATGCCCTCCAGGCAATACCGGGTTTTAAACATTGCAATATATCACCAGATAAACATCATGATGTACTGATATCTCACGATGTCTGAAATAAGGAGGGAGCTATGTAGAGGCACTGGCTGGTTTCATTGTGATTTTTGCATAGCACACGCACCATGATACGCGATATATTGATAGGTCACAATTCCCGAAACCGATATCACGATGCAGACTTCAAACTAGTTTTGGACGATACATGGCCGAGCCCTACTCATGAACAGTTCACGTCAGACAATCTGACAGGCTCAGTCAGTACCTCTGCAGTGAATTAATGCCCAAGAATTCCTGAGTCGGCTGGCTGATGTACTTCGAAAACGACTGCCAGAGCCCGTTACGAGGAAATCAGGGAGACAATGATCAGAGCCTTCTTTCAGAGTCTTGCTTTGACAGGGCAGCAGAGACTGATCAGCCCTGAGCTAAAAGTGACTTTTAAGACCGTGACACTCCTGCCTGACTGGATGAGAATGTGATAGTTTTGGCTTGCAAAGAGAAGTGCAAAGAGCACTGACTAATATTGGCAAACTTTACCCTTGTACGGTTTTTAAAGAGCAGCTGTTCTGTATTTACTTGGAAGTGGAAGATTTGCTGTGTGCCGAATACCCTTTTTAATTTTTAATTTTTTTTGCTGGTCTGCCAGTAACCTCGAAGCAGAGTCTGGCTTGCTGCCAGTCAACATCCCTCAAGATTATTGACTCCCACCTATTACGGCTGTCCTGAGGTGGTTGGCATGTGAGCAGATTTAAGCTGCAAACAGCAATCAGTATCTCATAGGTGCAATCGAGCTCTGTAATGAGGTTGGCACCAGTCTGTTTTAGGAGACAATGGAGGAGTGCACCTTTGGAGGTGAAGCTGGAATGGCTGGAGAGTTACAGCACCTGCTGTGGCTGTAGAGACCAATTTGAGAGGGAGGAGAAACACAAAAAGCCACAGAATGGTAGATTTGGAAGGGAACCCATGTAGTCAGCCCTTTGTAATGCAGGAACCACAGCCTCTGAGTAAAGTGAAGTCGAATGGCAATATAATCAGGACGGACTGAGAAATATCATTCGCTGGAGGTATTTGCTCTGCCACAGAGGGAAGCAGGATTATGTACTAGATATGTCCTCAGTTAGATCTACCAGGGCTCGTACATCCTCACAACACCCTTCAGGGATGTGGTAGAGCCTGTTTGGCTTAAGGCACGGATGGGGAATTGTCAGGGAACTGCCATCAGAGCTGGAGGCGGAGAGAAGGATCCAGAGGGATGCCGGAGAGGGTCCCAGTAGGGAGAGAGGCAGCCCATCCGCTGGGGAAGGAAATCAGCATAACACCAGTGGAGAAGGGGGGCAGATGGGGGAATCGGAGAGGTGGCTCCAGGACTCCTCGCCAGAGACCAGCGGAGAGAGTACGGGTACTCCGCTGCCCACACCCTCCCTGTGCAGAAGACTTCCGCGCAGGGAGAGTAGGAGGAGACTGGGCGTCAAACAGCTTTTATGCTGGAAAAGGTTCAAGAAACGCCCACTGACGGATTCTGCCAGTGACTGAGGCAGTCATGAAGCTTGAGGCTGTCCAGACAGAAAGGGTTCAACCAGGTAACCTAGCCAGGAGTGGCGGCAACTTACGCACGAGCAACCCCTAGAACCATTACAGGAATCTTGTCAGAATCTCCGTTACGACCGAGCTGATAAAGCTCATCTTCCTCCGGTCGATTCCTCCAGAATCACCTCCGATGTGATTGATGACCTGAGCCTCTGATAAAGCTCCAGGCACATCCCATTCAGGAGAGTATCAAAACAGCAGAAGTGATGAGATTTATGGCTACATTGCTATGCTTTATTTTCTAGCTACGCAGACAGAAAAGTAATACATCCTCTCTCTGTGAGAGCAGAGAGCAGCCGAAAAAAACAAAGGAACAGGAAACCAGTAACTTCACATCCGTCTCCTGTCTTCCGTGAGACTTCCAACAGCCTGGAATGTCTCTGGAATGTAAATAGAGTCTTGTGACTCCAAAGCACTGCACGGTGGCAAACAGAAACTAACAAATCTGTCATGTGTTCAGCTACAGGTCTCATCACCACCAACCATTGGCTATGCTAGATGGAGCTGATGGAGAGTTATGTCTCTCCAGGTGTTGATGGACTCAAAAGGTCCCCATCCCTGATAGAGATTACATACTTACAGTGTGTTTGATAGCCTGTGAATTTCCAACACCCCAAAGTGATGGCTGAATCAAACTTGGCAGTGATCCTGGGATGAGGCTTCAGCATTCCCCATAGCCCCTTCCTTCTTACAGGGACTAGCAGAACTTGGATATATGGCGCAAACCACATTCTAGATGTGTTTAATTTGTGTGATCTATGCATCTGCCCTGAGACCTGCGGGTATAGGGCTGTATGCAAATTTAATAAAATAACCACTTGCTGCTGAATTTGGGTTGCTCTGTGGGCAGAATTTTGCTTTGCTCAGCATCTTCTTAACACAGCCCTGCTTTTAAGATCATACGCTATTCGGTATCGAATTTTCTGTTTTCACCTGTTGAACTGCTTCTGCCCAGGCAAACTTGATCCACGAAGACATTGAAAGTGCAATCAGCGACAGCAAAGGGGGGAAGCCAAAGAGGAGACTCGAAACACTCAGGTAAAGCTTACGTTTTGATTTGCCAATGGTATCCGATATTGCTCCATCAGTGAACTCAAGTGTGGAGTGAACTCAAAATACAGCAGAAACAAGAGAAGAGGGGGAACTTCTCAGTGTGCTTGCAGCATCCTTGGGGCTTAGTCCAAGGCAAACTTCCTGAAAGGAGGTAGACAGGAACTCTGCACAAATATATATATATATATATATATATATATATATATATATATATATATACAGTGGTGCCCCGCAAGACGAATGCCTCGCAAGACGGAAAACCCGCTAGACGAAAGGGTTTTCCGTTTTGGAGGTGCTTCGCAAGACGAATTTGCTATGGGCTTGCTTCGCAAGACGAAAATGTCCTGCGATTCCTGGGGTTTTTTTTCCGCTCCACACCCCCTTTTTCTAAGGCACTAAGCTGCTAATTGCCTTTTAGCAGCTAATCCGCTAATCCCTTAAGCCTTTAATAGCCGCTAATAGCCGCTAAACCGCTAATAGCGCTAATACGCTAATGGGCTTGCTTCGCAAGACGAAAAAACCGCTAGACGAAGAGACTCGCGGAACGGATTCTTTTCGACTTGCGAGGCACCACTGTATGTATATATATATATATATATATAATCTATATATATATATGGGGTTATTATGTGCTCCGCATGGGTAATTCCACTGCTACTGCAGGGATTTTTATTTCCTCTTCTCCCTTCTGAGCCCTAGAAATCTGCCCCAGGGGGTCCTTCAGCCCAGGAGCATAGCTAGCCGCTCCGGCATCTGGAGTGGCAGGGGTGGGGTGAGCCACCCACGGGGACAGGGCAGCGATCCGCCCACGGAGGCAGCGTGGTGATCCGTACACGTCAATCTGCCCAGGGGGATAGCATGGTCATCTGTACACGGAGGCTGCCTGGCAGACACAAGCCCCACGCTGCCGTTTTGGACAGCGTGGGGCCCTGAGTCACCACGTCACTCCCAGGAGAGACGTGTGGCTCGGGCAAGCTGCAAGCCAGGCCTGTGGTAAGTGCTGCCCCCTCGGTGTGCCATTTTGTCACCCCTCCCCCAGGATGAAATATGGGGCAGATTGCACCCCCCTTCCTATGCCCCTGCTTCAGCCCACCAGAACTGATTATGAAATTTCAGGGGGTGTAGGGCTAGAAGGGACAGGTGAGGAAGAAAAGTTCTGTTGTGTGCACAGATATCTGTGTTGGTTATGGCCCACAGTGTAGTAAGGTAAAGGGATCACTGACCATTAGGTCCAGTTGTGACCGACTCTGGGGTTGCAGCGCTCATCTCGCTTTATTGGCCAAGGGAGCCAGCGTACAGCTTCCGGGTCATGTGGCCAGCATGACTAAGCCACTTCTGGAGCACAGAAACGTCGTTTACCTTCCCACCGGAGCGGTACCTATTTATCTACTTGCACTTTGACATGCTTTCAAACTGCTAGGTTGGCAGGAGCAGGGACCGAGCAATGGGAGCTCACCCCGTCACGGGGATTCGAACTGCCAACCTTCTGATCAGCAAGTCCTAGGCTCTATGGTTTAACCCACAGCGCCACCAGCGTAAAAATGCTTAAATTCTTTAACAAAAAGAGCTAAACACTTTCACTTACGTTGTCTTACCTGTTCAGCAGTGCCCTGCTTTTGCTTCTTACAGATTATGATACTCAGGAACAGAAATGTGTGAGATTAAGCAGTAGTATTTTGTTGCGGGACTCACACGTGTAGAAATGTTTGCAACCTTGAGCATTCCCTGGGTTTTTTGGGGATGGCCCACTTCCTCGTGGGCACTTAGTCTTTTTCCACAATAGCTTCATACGCCTTTAAAAAAACATCACACCCTGCCTGCAAATTGGGAGGGGGGGCATTTCCCCCACCTATTAGTGAAATCTCTTCTGTTATAGATGCTGACAAATTATCTTAGGTTCTCTGGAAAAGTGTGTCAGCTCTTGCTCAGAAATACATACGTTTATTTTAGCGGTGTGTTATTTTGCTTTTAGACTTTCCCCTGCTGTACAAAGATGATGCTATTACTTTGGTTTCAATATGCACGATATTCAGCCTCATTGAAGGGCTCCTCCTTAGATTCAGATGTATAATTTATTGATGTTGCTTTGTGCTGCTTGCTAGGGAGAGCTAGAGATGGCATGCAGCTGAGAGTTCAGAGCACAAGAATGCTCTCTCTCTCCCTGCTATTCTAATAAACCATGGGGGAAAGAGATTTCATTTTCTCAGCATTTCACTTTTGATTTGCCGTGTCTCCCAATTAGGATGCTTTCCAAAGTTGACGGTGCCATTCCTCCGCCTCCGAGAGCACCAGCTCCTGTCCCCCCAGGTACTGTCACTCAGGTGGACGTCAGAAGCCGGGTAGCAGCCTGGTCCGCTTGGGCAGCTGAACAAGGAGACTGTGAGTGTTGCGGAAACCGTGAGATAACCTTGCAAGGCAGAGAGACCGGCAACGTTCTGTGCCAAGCCTGTCGGTTGCATGCCCTTGGGCTGTGCATGGCCTGTTGACCTTGCCTGTGACAAACCTCCTCTCAGGGTATAGGCAAGGCTGTCTGAACTCCACACACAAAACCGCCACATTAGATTGGAGGACTTATCAGGAAGAGCTAAATTCTGCTTTGTATTGTTTATTCTGGGTTCTTTAATTTTTTTTAGGGGGCGGGATTTTACATTACAGTGTTTTGCACATGTACCAGGGAAGAAGCTCTGTTGAACATTGATTTCTGTGTAAAAATGCATACAGCTGCTTAGCTGTGATTTTTCTTGCCATGGAGTAGGGCAGTTAGCTAACCTGAGCGGTAAAGTCCCAATCTCTGAAAATCTTATCCAATCACTCAGTTGGCTCCTAAGATTTCAACAACCACAGTTCATTGTCCAAAGCAGGAACAATCTCACAGATGATCCAAGTCACTACTGGTTGCTTCTCTTAGGCAACATCCACAGCAGACATTTAAAGCACTATGATGCTGCTTTAGTAGGAATAGGAGCAGTAATTGTTGTTGTTGTATGTATATGCCTCCCATTTAACTGGGTTGCTCCAGGTACTCTGGGTGGCTTCCAGCAAAATAAACAACAACAACAAATCATCAAACATTAAGAGCTTCCTTATACAGGACTGCCTTCAGATGTCTTCTAAAAGTCATATAGTTAGACAGTCATGGCTTCGCCCAAAGTATTCTGAGAGCTGCATGTTAAGAGGGCTGAGAGTTGTTCAGAGATCCTTATTTCTCTTAAGAGCTATAATCCCTATAACAGTTTGACAATCATTCCCTCTTGACAAGGAAGCCTGGAATCTGTAGCCCTGTGAGGAGAATAGGGATCTCCTAACAACTCCCCTCACCATTAGCAAACTACTGTTTCTTGAGGGGAAGCCATGATGTGGTATCATAATGTTTTAAAAATTTGCTGTGAATGCAGCCTTCCTTTCCTATCATGACTCATTCCACAACCACAACATGTGACACACATCGTTTGTGATGGACTAAGAAATAGTCCTTCTGTTTCAGGTATTGTGGGCTGCATATTGTGGGTCTCAAGTCATTGGACTTTGAAAACACTCTAGGTTCCTGTCCAAGTTGAGTGGATCAATTGGTATGTTTCTTTCCTTAGTTGAGAAATCTAGACAGTACCATGAGCATGAAGAAACATCAGAAATGATGGCAGCCAAGATCGACAGAGATGTTGTAAGTGAAAGAAGTGTGTGTGTGTGTGTGTTCTCACCATGTTGTCCAAATCTGGTGAGATGCTGGATGTTAGCTACTTTGTGAGGTGGGAAGACAGTTAATGGGTGCAAGGCCTCTTTGCTTCATTATGCTACATTTCCAAAGGATCTAACCCACTTTGAATTCCTGCCTCAAATCTTAGTTGTAAATGGAGTTGAATAGCCACCTGCTTTCTCCTTTTCATTTTTACCATTCCTGGCTAGTTATTAAATCTCTACCTCAACCATTCTCTCAAAAGAGCCCAGGGCAGCACACAACAAAAACAGCAAAACAATATTTATTTGTTTGACACCAAACAGTTATTTTAAATATTTATAAATACATTGTATTCATATATTTTATAAAATCAATCTAATATAAATTTAATATTTATGAATAAATTTTAATAAATAAAATATGTATGAATGTATCCATTTTTAAACAATTTGAAACATCTGGAAACATTTCAGCAGTCACACGCAGATGGTAATTTCAAGATTGCCACAAATAGCATCTTCCGGCCATCAAATGCCTGCGTATTTAAAAAAAATCCTCCTCTGCAGGGTGGGCGTTCCATGAATGCATGCTGCTGCCGAGAAGGCCCTTTCATGGGTGTCGGCACCCACCAAGTGACCCCCAGTGACAGCTGTGGAGCTAACCTTTCTTCCCTCCCTTGCTCAGAACGAGCCCTTTGAAGGTTCTCAGCCTTTCAAGTGACGTCGTTGTTCTTCTGAGGGAGATGGCACACCTGCATGGCCAAGTCAACCAGCGCAGAGACCTTTCTATGCTTCTTCTCTGTGCCATCTTTAGGCCTGCAGTCATTCCCCATCCCTTTTCATTCCAACAGAGCCCTGGCCAGCAGCGGGAGATGGGTTGCCCTTCCACATGATCTTGAGGCTCAAGAGACCCAGACAGCATTTTGTTTTTGTTTCATTTCTGTTAGCCATATTTTCAACAGTAGGCACATGAAGTATGAGGGGAAAGCTCCTATCTGTGGCCCTGAAGTGGGTGCGTGCCACAGAGTCCTGATGGACTGGTGCTTCCTGCCACAAGCCCAGTGCATGTTTGAGGAAAGGAGCCTGTCTTTCACATTTTAATTTTTGCATGTTTACTAGAGCATCTTGCTGCCTAAAAGGTGAAGGAGCGGTACCTTGGAGCTGGTTGCCTAGCAACCACGAGGCATTTGTCTTTCACTCTTTCAGATCTAGAAAATGACTGGATTGGACTTTCAGCAGAGGCCAGGAAGAGTGTGACAAAGGGCATGAAGAGACTATTCCAGAGATACCGGGTAGCAAGGACAAGATACACATAGGCCTTAGACCAGCCTTTCTCAACCTGTGGGTCCCCAGATGTTGTTGAACTACAACTCCCATCACCCCCTAGCTAGCAAGGCCAGAGCTCAGGGATGATGGGAGTTGTAGTCCAACAACATCTGGGGACCCACAGGTTGAGAACTGCAGCCTTAGACCAACCTTGGGTTCCCCAGCTGTTGTTGGACTACAGCCACCATCTTCCCTAGCCCAGTTGTCAGGGCTGATGTGAGTTGTGGTTCAAGGACATCTGGGACCCCAGCATTGATGAAGGCTACCTGGGATCTAACATCAGGGCCTGCTTTCCAGCTCTGGATGCCACAAGTCCATGAACCACCCTGAGATTTTTCAGATGACAAACAGTATACAAACCTAATAAATAAAATTTACGAAGTTTGGAGCACCTGCTCTTGGGCTCTCCTGTGCTGCACAGGACTGCTCTGTGTTGTGCATACGGTTTGTGCAGAGCAAATATAAGAAAAGCCTTGCTGGATCAGGCCCATCCTGTCAGTGGTCAGCCAAAAGTCTGTGGGAAGCACTCTGCCCACCTGGGTTCACCAGCAGCTGGTTTTCAGAGGCACACTGACTGTCTTGATCTGCAGGCCCAAGGGAGGGCCTGCGAGGGTGGTTTGATGCAGGGCTGCCAAAGGAAGACGCTAAAAATATCAGAACGGCCAGTTCTATTCTTTATTAAAGAAAGGTGTAATCTCACACCCTTCAGAGCCCCGCTGCCTTTACAGACTCAGGGTCAAATCAGCAAGCAGTCATCACAACTTGTCCACACCAGGGAAAGCATTTAGGCAATAACAACAATTTATTATTTATATGTCACTCATCTGACTGGGTTGCCCCCAGCCACCCTGGGCGGCTTCCAACAAATTAAAACACAGCAAGACATCAAACATCAAAAACTTGCCTATACAGGGCTGCCTTCAGAAAGCCAGATAGTTGTTTATTTCCTTGGCATTCTGCCTGGTTCCCTGTAATAGGGTTGCCATATTTCAAAAAGTGGAAATCCAGACACAAAAGTTGTTGAGCATATTTGTTGCCATACGCCCAGACATTTATACTGATTTCAGGAAATTCCACCCAGATTCCGACAGGTGGATCCCAGATATGTCCAGGAAATTCTGAACGTACGGCAGCCCTACCTGTAACCTCGTTTCTTGCAGTGAGGGAGCCACCAGAAGGCCCTCAGAGCTAGGTCTTAGTGTCCGGGCTGAAAATTGTGTAGAAATTTTGTAGTTATACAAAGGCAAGCTACCTCATCTGGATTCATTGGCCCAATTAACTCACCCCTAGCTTGGAAGCCCCTTCCCAACTCCCTTCCAACTCCTAGATAAGGAGGTAGCTGACAGGCAGTCAGTGTGAAAAGTCTCCTCTCTCTCAACTAGTTAATTGTCGCAAACCCACAGATAAACATAGCATCACAGCAAGCCAATTGGCATACAGTCATACCTCTTGTTACATTCAGTTCAGGTTACGTTCTTACAGGATACGTCCCGCGGTGACCTGGAAGTAACGGAATGGGTTACTTTTGGGTTTCGCCACTCGCGCATGCACACTCAAAATGACGTCATGCACAGAAGCGGCGAATTGCGACACACGCACATGTATATTAAAGCAAGTATATTAAGATATGTGGGCTGATTCTTGCAGTGCCTAACAATTGATCCCGGAGTTATATTGGTGGGTCAAGATGCCATTTACAGGCCTTCTGGAACATCGCCACCGTTTGTTTCTGGCAGTGGAGGTGGAATATGACCATCGTGGCTTCCTTGAATTTGTCTTACCCTCTTTTAAAACCATCCAAGTTGGCGGCCGTCTCATGAACTGAGACTGTGCCTCGGGACGTACGCCAATTTTGCAATGCGCATTGCAAAGGAAGACTGGTAGTTGTGGAAAAGCTAGTTTGCTGTCAGTGCAGAGTCAAGGTCTGCAGAGAACCACAGGACTTCCCAGAATACAGCCCAGATACTCTCTTTTTTATCACATAGTACATCCGTGGTGGCATCAGTGGTGGTTGGCCCCCTTGGAACTGGCAGGGCAGAAATCAGGGGAGGCCCATGGAGGCAGAACCTATGGCAGGCATAACCAGAGGCAATGACTTGTGGAACCAACTAATTATTGTTAATTTCTCTCTGCTGAATTCTGCAGAAGTGCAACTGAGACTAAGGAAGAGGAAGCAGAGAGGCATTGCCCCCCCCCCCCGGCTGCTTGTAAATACGGAGGCAGGCAGGGACATTTGTCCTAATGGTCTAGGGTGGTGTGTGTGGTTATATTTTCATTCCCCCCCTCCCATGTTTTATCTTCACTGCTGTCCCAGCTTAGGGACACCCACTGAGCTTAAGGGCTGAGCAGGGATTTGAACCCGGGTCTCCACAGTCTGGCCTGCCACTCTCACTCAGGGGTAGCAAAGCCTTCCAGATGGTTTCTTGAATCCAACTCCCTTCGCCCTCTGCCACCACGGCCAATAATCAAGGTTGGATGGGAGTTGTCGTCCAACATCTGGGGGGCTCTCCATGGACTACCCCTTCTCTAACCATTATACTATACTGCCTCACAAGCAGAGGGTGGGTGTTTGTGGAGCAGGCTTGAGACTTGAGTCCTGTTTTCAGGTCCTGTACAAAGCCTGACCCTGGCGAAAGCAGTCTAAATACCTGTGAAGTACATGCATCAGAGAAGTCTTTGGCTGCACTGGGTTATTAGCTCAGTCAGTAGAGCTTGAGACTCTTTACTCTCAGGGTTGTGGGTTCAAGCCCCATATTGGGCAAAAAGATTCTGACATGGCAGGGGGTTGGACTAGATGACCCTCGTCGTCCTTTCTAAATTTCTATGCACCATACCTTTGCTTTGCCTCTCAAGCTGAGCACTAAAAATATTTGTGGCTGAATCAGTTTCTTTTGCCCCGGAATGCAAGAACCCTGGCTGTCGAAACAGTAATAGTTTTATAGCTTTATAATAGCTGGGCATTTGAAGACTTCATTGGCCAGGATGAGGCGGGGCGAGTGATTAGCTGTCTATACCACCCCAGGCAGGCCGATATTTCAGCAGTTTTGCCTGTGTGTGGGAGAACATGCAGAAGGAATTAAGTCTTCAGCCCTGGGACTTAATCATCTCAAATCTTACTTAGTAAGAGTCTTTGTTGGCGATGGCTTCCTAAGGAAAATATAGGCCTGAGCTGTATAGAAATGTCAGGCGTATTAATTTTAGCATGTGTCGCTTCCTGTGGATTGAATGTTCTCTTCATCCCCGCTGCGGGTTCTAATTCTGCTCAGTGACTAACTGCGCTGCACTTTGGGTGGAGTCCCTGGCATTTCTGATCTCCTCCTCCTCCTTGCCTTTTCCTCCTCTTTCCCTTAGCAAATTCTGAACCATATTTTGGACGACATTGAATATTTCGTTACCAAGCTTCAGAAAGCGGCAGAAGCATTTGCAGAGCTTTCGAAGAGGAAGAAAACCAAGAAGAATAAGAAGAAAGGGCCTGGGGGTAAGGGGTTCCTTTCGCCTGAATGGCTTTCCAAGAGCCCCCCTTGTATCCAGCTTCAGGGATGAGAGACCTGTCACATTTTCAGTGCTGTCAGATTAGGCACTTGCATAATCCCTGAGCTGGCTGGGGCAGATGGGAGCTGGGAGTCCCACGACATCTGGAGGGCACAGGGTTGGCTACCGTTGCCATGAAGTGACGCCTGATTAGAGCCTGGGATTTGGACAAACAACAACAACATTCATAGGCTGGTTGGATGCAGAGGAATGGTGGGAGGAACTAACCAGGGAACCCACAAGGAAAAAGGCTCAGAACCCAGGGAATGGTGGTGGGATGACAATCAGTGGTCAGAGGGAGAAGATTGGGAGGAGGAGAGGTTGGAAGCTGGAGAGGCAACAGGGCTTAGTGAGCTGGGAGAATCTGTGGCAGAGAGAAGTCCGGAAGCAGAGGCAGAAGCAGGAGAGGATGGAGGCCAAGAGGCAGTGATGAGTTGGGCTGCTGAAGAAGCCAGAGTCTCTGCCCTGGTCTCCCAGAACTCAGAGAGGCGTGAAGTGGGAGGAGCAAAGGCAGACTTACAAGCACAGTCTCAGAATGCTTTGGGGAAAACCCTGGAGAGGAGGGGACTTAGGCAGAGGTGGAAGGCCGGGACCTCTAGTCTCTGCAACTGACCAGACCTACTGAAGAGTTGCTGTTCTCATTTGGCTTGACTCCCCTGTGCAGATCCTGTTTTTTCTAATAAAAGGAAAACTTACCTCTGTGTGATTTACTGCTGACTGGCTCCGGACGCTTGAGGACTATGTAAGCTCTCATGGAGAGAGCCACTGAGATCTTATGATGAAGGGTGGTATATAAAGTAATCATCACCGTCACCGTACCATCATCATCATCATCATCTTGTAGGCAGTTGTGCAATTCAGTAATTTAAAACTACGGACTTAATGGCCTTGGAGGGAACCAAGGTAAGGGGTGGTGGACTACAGCTCCCATCATCCTTGGCCATTGGTCATGCTGGCTGGGGCTGATGTGTGTTGGAGTCCAACTTAACACTGCAGGGGGAGTGCTGAGCTAGGACCACTCTCCCTGATGCGCTTCTGCTGCTGCTACCACTACTGTGTATCTTCAGAGGCACCTCATTCTGCTTTCACATGTTGTGGATGCCTCCCAAGAAATTCTGCCAGGTGATTTTCTTTTGTCCTTTGTTCCCCAGAGGGTGTCTTAACTCTCCGCTCCAAACCTCCACCTCAAGACGAATTTGTTGACTGTTTGCAAAAATTTAAACACGGCTTCAACCTTCTGGTAAGTGGCTGTGTGCAAAATACTCGCAAAACGTAAGAGCCCTGCTGCATTGGGAGGGACAGCCCTTCTTGTCCAACATCCCATTCTCACAGTGGCCAAGCAGATACCTGTGGGAAGTAGGAGCGCAACAGAACTCGTAATCCCCAGCAACTGGTATTCAGAGGCATACAACCAACAACAGTGGAAGTGGAGCATAGCTGCCTGAAAATAAAAAAGGACATCTCTATGCAAGGATCAAAGAGAGAAGGAGGGACCTTGCATGCCCAAGGCATTTTACACATCATCCAGAGACATTGTGGACTGTGATTAAATAAAAAGCTATAGGTTTGATGCTCTGCCTTGACAGGCAGTGTCAAAGAGCTTTCCTGCTAGCTGACAGTGTTTTAACTAGCAACTAAATATTGCCCTGGACCTTCTAAACAAAGCCTGCATGTTTCAGTACTAAGATTTGTCGTTTCCCATGAACTGCCTTTAAAATAGTTATTTCTCTTTCTCTTCCTTTTCTTTTGTCCTGCAGGCTAAATTAAAGTCACACATCCAGAATCCCAGCGCATCTGAATTGATTCATTTTCTGTTTACCCCTTTAAATATGGTAAGATTATTTCTAGATATAAAATGTCACGGCGTTTCATTAAATCATAGACTTTATGATCGGAAAGGACCACAAGGGTCATCTAGCCTGGAATCTTTTGCCCAATGTGGGGCTCGATCCCACAGCCCTGAGATTCAGAGTCTTGTGTTCTGCTGACTGAGCTATCCCAGCTTATAGCTCCTGATCCCTTCGAAATTAATCAAATGGGAAATGGACAATGGAGATGATGTATGCCACGAAAACGAAAAGCATTGTCTACACTAAAAAAATAACTTTTTGGTGGAACCCAGTTTGTACTCTTGCATTTGTGGAAGAGCTTTGGATTGTGGGGACACTTCTGCTAACTGGAGAAGAAGAAAGACAACCCCCCCCCCATTTCTTCTGTAAGAGCAAACGTTATCTAGTCTAGCATCCTGTTCTCATATTGGCCAGGGGAAGCCCTGCAAGCAGGAACTTGAGCACAACAGCAACTCTCTACACTTGTGATTTGCAACTGGTTTTAAGAGGCAGACTATCTTTGACAATGGGGACAGTTCATAGCCATTGTTACCTAGTAGCAATTGATGTAGGCTTGCTCCCTCAAGCCCCCTTCTACCTGTTCTGGAGGGTATTGGGGAGGGGCACTGCAGATAGAAGAGGAATTGGGAAATATCCTGTCCCTTCTAATCCCATTAGTAGAGGTATTCCCTGCATCAAAAACTTCCTGCAACTGTGCCGGTTGGATTCAGAACAGATTGCTGTTTCACCGACATCTTGTCCGATCAATTGCAAAGGCTCCGTTCGGCCAAGTGTAGGTTAAAAATGCTGAAAAGAAATTGGAACTGGGTCCCAAACGCTTGAATAGTTTCAGTTGCAAAGCATGTGCCTGTGCAACTCATTGAAAATTCCCTTTAAAATACATAAAAGCAGCAGCTGAGAAAGGACTCCAGCCTCATTTGCATGCATGTTAAAGGAGAATGCCGCGTTTTCCCTTTTTACACTTGAACCCAGTTACAAAACACAGGGTGAGAGTCTTCCCTGGCAATGCTTCCTCAAACGCCAGGCTCAATAACATCCATGATCACTCCTACCATATCAACAATAAGCCTGCTTTCAATTCTCTTTGTCGTAGGTGGTGCAGGCAACGGGAGGGCCTCAGCTCGCTAGCACAGTCCTCAGCCCCCTCTTAACAAAAGACACAATAGACTTCCTGCGTTACACCGTCACAAGTGACGAAGGACAGCTATGGGTGTCTCTAGGTGACACGTGGACCAAAGCCAGGTAAAAGGAAATTAACATGTTTGGCTTGTTTATCTACCAATATGAGCTATGTTATGCTTCACGGGCATCATCCGGTTTTTTTCTCTGAGCCCAGCTTTGGCCGGAGAGGGCAGGATACAAATATATATATATATATTACTAATTTATTATTATTATTCTGTGCACACTGGTGTGAATGCTGAGAACATAGGAGGCTGTCTAGTGACAGAGTCAGACCACTGGCCCACCTAGCTCAGCGTTGTCTGCACTGATTGACAGCAGCTCTTCAGGATTTCAGACAGGGAATTTCTCCCAGTCCTACCTGGAGAAGCCAGGGGTTCAAGCTGAAATCTTCTGCATGCTAAGCAGATGTTCTACGCCCTGAACTACGGCCCTCCCCCAGTTGTTTTGCCGTGGGATCAGGGTTCTGAAAACATCATCATCATCATCATTTTTTATTTGTATGCCGCCTTTCCACAGTTAAAAAACAATGCTTAAGGCGGCTTACAGCATAACAAGATTTACATACAGTGGTACCTCGGGTTACATACGCTTCAGGTTACAGACTCCGCTAACCCAGAAATATTACCTTGGGTTAAGAACTTGGCTTCAGGATGAGAACAGGAATCGTGCTCCAGCGGCGCGGCAGCAGCAGGAGGTCCCATTAACTAAAGTGGTGCTTCAGGTTAAAAACAGTTTCAGGTTAAGTACGCACTTCCGGAACGAATTAAGTACTTAACCTGAGGTACCACTGTAATTACAAAAGTCATAAACAATAAATAAACCACATCAAAAAAATACACACAACCAAATGGGAAACAGTTTCCACATAAATCAAAATCTAAAACTAAGAATACAGCATTAATATCAAAGTTTAAAATGGTAAAAATAGCAGCAATTTAAACAAAAACAAAACAAAACGGAGCCCTCTCTGCCCAGCAGCAGCAGCAGCAGCAGCAGCAGTCCTTTATGGAGCCCATCAGGCCCCGCCCTGGGCCAGGTGGTGAGTGGCAGGATTGGGGCCCTCAGGCGCTGAGCAGGGGAGTCCTCCTGGGTGGTAGCCTCAGCAGCCGCAGTTCTTATAGGCCTGACATGGCTCACTGGTCAGAAATCTGAGAAACTGCCCCAAATGGGGCTTTCAGGTCCCACCACAACATAGATTTGCCTTACAAATCCCCCGGTTTGTGTGAAGAACACATGCCATGCCATGGAAAAAGCTGCGCTTGGTGAGGTGGAGTCTCAGAGCGAGCCTTGGGAGGGCTGGCATGTGACTTCCTATACAGTGGTACCTCTGGTTAAGAACCAGATCCGTTCTTAACCTGAAACTGTTCTTAACCTGAGGTACCACTTTAGCTAATGGGGCCACCGCATGATTTCTGTTCTCATCCTGAGGTAAAGTTCTTAACCCGAGGTACTACTTCCGGGTTAGTGGAGTCTGTAACCTGAAGCGTTTGTAACCCAAGGTACTACTGTTTTGATAAGGTCATCTTTAGATGGGCATTCATAGAGTGGGGTGATGGTGCAGGCGATGGAAAGATTAGAGACAGGGGTGTTGTCTGAAGCCCACCTCCAGTTAACCTGGAAGTTATCCTCACACCAAATCAAAAGAGCTTAGATCATTTTAACAATGCTATTCAGGGACTCGTGGAAAATTACCCATTCTATTCAGTCCAAAGTCTCGTGAAAATCACCCACTCTCTGCCCCTTGCTCTATCCTAGCTCGGAGCTATGCGGTAGCTGTGACACTTGCCAGCAGATATGACTATTATTTTTCAAAATACCCTCCTCTCTCCTTACCTTCCCACCATGCCTATAAGTAAGCAAAAACTACATTGGTGTCCTATTAATTCTGCCTGCTCTTAGGACTGGTTCAATGGCATTTCTTACCTTCATCCATTTTCAACAACACCCATAAATAAGAGATGGCCTCCAAAAAAGGAGAAAAGGGAAACCATAAAGTGTCTTTCAGGGAACTGTATGTGAAAAGGCAGTAATTCAGACCACAGGGCGATGCTTTCTATGCATGGTGCATAGGCATCTATAACCCTGCGAGGAAAATCCTGCTTCTGGTGTAGTAACATCACGTAGTGAGAGCCAGCTGATCTCAGCGGAATATCTTCACTGATTCCAGAAATCCCGTTCTAGTTAGAAGCTGCCAGCAGCGATACGCTGTGGGAAACACAAGTGTTGAAAAAGTGACAGCATTGTGGTTTCCTAGCTTTGTCTGAATAGTTTTTTTTAATAGTAATAATAATAATAAACATACATTTACATAGGTGCATAGTTCAGCATATAACACAATATTGCAATAAAGCAAAAAATAAATAGAAATGATCTGGTTGTATACTGTCCCTGTATTTGGCATACTGGAATACAGTGGTACCTCGGGTTAAGTACTTAATTCTTTCCGGAGGTCCGTTCTTAACTGAAACTGTTCTTAACCTGAGGTACCACTTTAGCTAATGGGGCCTCCCGCTGCTGCTGCCGCGCCGCCGGAGCACAATTTCTGTTCTCATCCTGAAGCAAAGTCCTTAACCTGAAGCACTATTTCTGGGTTAGCAGAGTCTGTAACCTGGAGCATATGTAACCTGAAGCGTATGTAACCCGAGGTACCATTGTATAATAAACATAGCGCATCATTCTGAGAATCTTAGTTGCACATTAGTTGCTCTATAATAAACAGCGCTGTGATCTCTGGATGAAGGGTGGTGTAGAAATTTTAATAATAATAATAATAAGTTTTTTAAATCTCAGGGTGGTGTTTTTTTTTAAAAAAAATAACTACTCTTGAGACTAGTAGCTGTTCTCCCCCAACCCCTCCCTTGCTTTAGAAAAGCTTATTTTTTGCAGGAGAGAGTAGAACACAATCACAGAAGACAAGCCGGCTGGATCAGGCCAATGGCCCATCTAGTCCTGGATTTCCATGAGAACAGGACCTGAGCACAAGAGTACGCTCTCCCCTCCCCTCCCCTCCCCCCTCCCCCCCCCCTTTCTCTTCCTTTCCCTTCCAGCAACTGGTTGTAAGAAGCATTACTGCATCCAACTGTGTAGAGGCAGAGCACAGCTATCGTGGCTCGTAACCCTTGATAGTATTATCCTTCATGAATTTGTCCAGTCCTCTTTTAAAGAGCCACCCAATAGGTTGAGAGTCGCTTCCCAATCTTCCTGCAATAATTCAGATAATTTAGTATAGGGTTACCAGACATCCCCGGAGACAGTCCTTGGATTTGCAGATCTGTCCCCGGAGAATTGCCGTCCCCGGAATGTCCCCAGATTTGCAAATCTGTCCCTGGGAAACGTGGCAGCGGCAGCAGCCCAGAGCCAGCCTGGTAGTGCAGTTGGCTCTGGCCGGTTTCAGGAGCTGCTCGCCAGCCAGAGCCAACTGCGCTACCAGGCTGGCTCTGGGCTGCTGACTGCCGCTGCCGCCGCCATTGCCAAAGGGGAACCGGGGACATTTGGCTGTACAGATCTCCTGCTCCTTCCCCCTTTGTTGTGACTGATCAGGGGAGGCTCGGGAGTCATGGGCGGGTGGCCGTTGCCCAGTTTTTTTAAAACTCTGCGCATTTATGTTTCAAGGGTGCGAAAGAAGGGCTTTGCACCTTTATACAATGTGCATGTGTGCTTGGGCCCAGGGTCTTTTGCTTTTGCTTCACCATCTCCACTACTGACTCCCTGTTGCTACTCAGGCTTCATTGAAAAAAATCTGATAACCATAATTTAGTAGTAATATTTGGGGAGTTGTTTCATAGTGGGCAACCTAGTCATGTCTTCAAACCTGTTCCTCCTTGAATGCAGAGCAGAGTGGCCCAAGGAGCAGTTCATCCCACCCTACGTGCCGCGGTTCCGGAACGGATGGGAGCCCCCTCTTCTGAGCTTCATGGGATCCCCAAAGGAACAAGAGCTCAACCAGCTGGCTGAGTCGGTGGCAAACGTAGCTGAGCACCAGCGGAAGCAAGAGTTGAAAAGGTTATCAACTGAGGTAGGGAAGAGGGCCGCCGCCGACTGCTAAGCCCAGGTGGAGGGTTTGTGCGCATCAGGCCAGCGGGAAACAGGCAGGCGATGTGATCCACACAGCTCTTCTACGATGGTTGTTTACAAGTGTCAGGAGTTCAGCCTACACTTGAGTAGGACCCTGGCAGAGACACATGCCCAACTGGCATATTCTCTCACTCCTTGTCTTTCGTTCGGGAGCTTCATGAGGTTTCTTCTGCCCAAACAAAAGACCAGGAGGGAGAGAACATGCCAGTCAGGCATGTGTCTCTGCCAGGGTCCTACTCGAGTGTAGGCTCCAGAACGGAACTCCAGAACTTCCCACTCTGTGGAGTCAGAACACATACCACCATGTGATATACAAAAATCCCATGACTGCAATCATAGTTCAGGAATTCTAACATCAAGCACTGCCATCCTTTCTTCTCTTTGGCATCTATTTCTTCCTCCTTTCAACCCCTTGGCTGCTAACTCCTGTGGGGAAAGAGGCAGCCATTGCAAATGCAGGCAAGCTAATGGATCCAAGACTAGGTACCTGTGAAGCATCTTAAAGATGGATATTGACTGGGGGCCATAGCCAAGGTGGGGCCAGTGGGTGCATTTTTTAAAAACTGATTTTTTAAAATAGCAGCAGCTGGTGCCCCCTCCCCCTCTGCCCCACAGCAGCAATGCTCAACACCAGTGCCAGATTTACTCTCTTGGGGCCCCCAAAAGAGAGTACCATATAGCATATATTCAACACAAAAAACCAGCGACAATTGGACAGCTGGACATATAAAGGGCCCCGTTACCTTCAGTAGCTTAGGGCCTCATCAAACCTAAATCTGGCCCTGCTCAACACTCCCATCTGTCTGAACCTCACAGTTCTGCCCATCCATGTTTCCTGCTGATGGGTTTTTTTAAAAAGTCTCTCTCTCTTGTACTTACGTGAACCTGCCAATATCTTAGATTTTTGCTCTGGTGGAAGGGAGCATGGCAGGATGCCTAGAGGGGAAGGAGTAACTTAAGGATGTTATTATTTATTTAAGAACAACGTTCTTTATAAGCGCATGAAAGCTTCTGAATGTAAAAAAAACACAAACCTGTGCTTTTTTAGGTTATTTACTTTGGATGTTAACAGTTCATGGACACTAAGGTACGCCTAGGCATTTGGGTTGGGTGAGAAGGCAGTAACCAGATAGTTATGAAGAACTCTGTGCTATTCTGTTCACTTATTAGCAGCACCTGCTAGCAAGGGATCCTGACTGCAGCCTGGCTTCCATTTATTTTTAAGGGCAGAAATCACAAAGCTCTTTAATTCCCGCCATAAAATGTAAGTCAGACATGTTTGGCATTGCTAGCGTAGATGAGGTATACAGATAACCAGCAGGTGGTGAAAATGTCATGAGGCTCAGTGCATCTTTGCGTTCTCCCTTCAAAGAATAAAATATAGTGACCTCGCATTTCACACTAAACCATGATTTAGTGTGACATGCTGGAAACAAGCCCGAGTTTTTCTAAAGTTGACATGCCTCTGCCACCTATATAGATTGGAGGGTGCCTTTGAGAGCATATAGCCTCCATTTCACTGGATCCCAATGGTTCTGATTAAGAACAAATTCTGATATGTTTCAAAACAAGCCGACTTCAAACCATGGGTTAGGAAGGTGGCTTCTGAAACCAGCCAGAGTTTATTATAAACCACAATGCCTGCTTTGCATGCAATGGCATGCCAGGATTCTGCAAAAAAACCATAACAACTAACCACTTTCAAAGTTGTCGTCCAATGGTGAAAGAGGAGAGGGGCGGGAGAATGTGCAAATCACACTAAACCGTGGTTTAGCTTGACATGTAAATGTGACCATTACCAGTATGTCCAGAAAACAATACCGTGGTGCCCCGCAAGACGAATGCCTCGCAAGACGGAAAACCCGCTAGGCGAAAGGGTTTTCCGTTTTGGAGGTGCTTCGCAGGACGAATTTCTCTATGGGCTTGCTTCACAAGACGAAAATGTCTTGCGATTCCTGGGGGTTTTTTTTTTGCTCCCCACCCCCTTTTTCTAAGGCACTAAGCTGCTAATAGCCTTTTAGCAGCTAATCCGCTAATCCCTTAAGCCTTTAATAGCCGCTAATAGCCGCTAAACCGCTAATAGCGCTAATCCGCTAATTCACTAATCCGCTAATGGGCTTGCTTCGCAAGACGAAAAAACCGCTAGACGAAGAGACTCACGGAACGGATTCTTTTCGTCTTGCGAGGCACCACTATAGTAGTGCAAGAGGAACAGAAGACAGTCCTTGATTCCCAGTAAGACAAGAGCAGAAAATTGCCAGGTTTCACAGTATCCAAGTGAAATCTGTGAAGGAATGACATTGGCTTATGGTGTCTTCATCTAGGTGCACGTTAAGAGACCTTCCAAAACTCCTAAGTGAGCATGCAAACTCTGCTCATCTTCCAAGCCCTGAATTTGGGCTAACAGATTGCAACCTTTTACTTTGATGGAAAGGTGTGGAAAAGATTGACACAGAAACTTCAGCTACCGTTTCCTTTTCAGACTGGAGTCGCATGCCCCCAGTGAGCCAGTGGCATGAAAAACTTCTGTGTCCCCTAAGCTCAGAGCTCACCCCCACAAGATTGTCTTTTTCCTGCAGGGCATCCTTTTTTTTTAATACAGAAAAATGCACCCCAGTGCGAGTTAACAGCATACTTGTGGCTGCCATGGTTACAGTGCCTAACCCGGAGAAGTAAGCTTTGATCTGACGTCTAGGAAAGTACATCAGAAATTCTGATTCCTGAAAATTATTCCTAGCTTAAGCTGCGGAGACATCTGCTGGCATTCCCCCCCCCCCCAAAAAAAGCCCCTGCTACTTTGAATAGGTTTCCTGCTTGTGCATAATTACTGTAATGAACTACAAGGTGGTGTCAGTTGTTTCCATTGCAATTATTAAGAGACATTTTGTGCTTTTGCAGCACACTGGAGTCATACCAGGGACTGCAATTCACCTCCCTGGTGATACCTGCCAGGTGGTAGCTGGTGGATCTTAGCAACTTCAGTGCTCTCAAGTACATTGTGTAGCATCTGTTGTCGGATGTTGCAGCAGCTGGTATCCATATTGCAGATCCAGGAAGCATCCACATAGCTCAGTGCTGTGTCCCAGGCTCAGTCCCTGACAGTCCCAGTTAATAGGCTCAGGTAGTGAATCTGGGTTAGGCTTCTGCCTGAGTTTCTGGAGAGCCACTGACAGTCAGGTTGGGGAGGGGCCATAGCCTGGGGGTAGAGCATCTGCTTTGTATGCAGGTTTCCTCGCAGGTATCTCTGGGTTGTGATGGGAGAGGCTCCCTGTTCTTCGTCCACTGTCAGAGGCATGCTGGTTTGGACCTTTAAAGCCCTATGCGGCCTAGGACCCACGTACCTGCAGGACCGCCTCTCCTGGTATGCCCCGCAGAGGACCTTAAGGTCCACAAATAACAACATTTTGGAGGTCCCAAGCCTCAAGGAGGTTAGATTGGTTTCCACTAGGGCAAGGGCCTTTTCAGCACTGGCCTCGATGTGGTGGAACGCTCTGTCACAAGAGACCAGGGCCCTGTGGGATTTGACATCTTTCTCCAGGGCCTGTAAGACAGAGCTGTTCTGCCTGGCCTTTGGTTTGGGCTCGGTCTGACCCTTATGGTCTTGATTTATCAGCTACTTTAAAATGAGGCTGCATTTTAAATTGCATTTTAATCTATATTTTAAATTGGTTTCCCCCCCTCTCCCCCCCTAATATGTTTTTACTGTGATTTTATTGGTGTTAGCCGCCCTGAGCCCAGCTCTGACCGGGGAGAGTGGGGTATAAATAATAGTAATAATAATAATAATAATAATAATAATAATAATAATAATAATAATAATATACTTCTGTATATCAGCTGCTGGGAATCACAGGAGAGGAGAGTGCTGTTGTCTCAGGTCCAGCTTGCAAGCTTCCCACAGGCACCTGGTGGGCCAACATGAGAACAAGATGCTGGGCATGATGGGTGATGGGCCAGTCTCTCCTGAAGTTCTCATGGAAACCTGGAAAGCTGCTGCCAGTCAGTGTAGACAGTACTAAGCTAGATGGGCAAATGATCTGACTCAATGTTTCTGTGTCGGTGTAGACCAGGCATAGGCAAACTCGGCCCTCCAGGTGTTTTGGGACTACAGTTCCCATCATCCCTGACCACTGGTCCTGTTAGCTAGGGATGATGGGAGTTGGAGTCCCCAAACACCTGGAGGGCTGAGTTTGCCTATGCCTGGTGTAGACAATACATACTGGGATACAGGGACCAGAGTAGGAGGCAGCTTTCTGTGCCCAGCACTCTGAAACAGACTTCTCATACCTGGTACCTTCCAGATATTTTGGACTACAGCTCCCATCAGCCCCAGCCAGCATAGCCATGAGGCTGATGGGAGTTGTAGTCTGCAATATCTGGAAGGCACCAGATTGGGGAAGACGGCAGCAGTATGTTCTCTACTAAGCTTCTGTTGTCTTCTGGGCTGCGATCAACTAGAGAAAATAGTGGAAGTGGAAGCTCTGAGCTGATATGAGTCACGAAGGAATTGTGTGCCGTGTATGAAGAGAGGCTTCCTTCAAACCTCTGCCTCACGTTCTTGGAAGCAAGGCACAGGGCGAACCGTCTCCTGTCTCCCAATATTAGAAGCAAGGCGTGGCAAAAGTGTTCTGGAGCTGATGACTTCTGTGCGTTGCAGGCTTGTGAACCTGCCGGCATGAACCCAAGGCGGCTTTGCCCTGCCAGGTTTTCCATCGTTGCGTGAATTAGCCTTTAAGACAATTAAGACAGCGAGAGTGGTGTGAGTGCACAGAGAAGCTGTGCATTATGTGCAATGGAAAGTCAGCTGTGGACTTCCTGTGACTGACAAGCGTTCCTTGTTTTCTCTCTTTCAGCATTCCAGTATCTCAGATTATCCTCCGTCTGAAGGGTACGCATTCAGTAACACAGCTTACAAGCGAGGGCCCTTGCCGGACCAGGGGGCAGCTGTAGCCGCTTTTAAGCAAACTGTTAGCCGACATGTAGATAGGTAACATTTCAGTGGATGTCATGTGCACAGCTGTGGAGAACTGTCCCAACCCGTTGCTTTTAGGGTGGAGGGTGCCTTCCTCTTCTACTTCTCTCCATTGGTTCTAGAAGTAGACAACCCTCTCTCTTTTACTCTAATATCTAAAACCTCTTTTACTCTGCTTTCACTCTGCTTTTTCTGAGGGGCCTCTGACAAATTATGTCCTAATTCACTACTATCAATGTTTGCTTTCAAAAAAGAGATGAAAAATTGAGTCGTGTGCTCTGAATTGGAGCCTGGAATGCTATTACACTTCCAAACAACCCATTCCCTTGTTGTCTGTGGCCAAGGTCAACAGTGGCACGTCCATTTTTTTAAAAAATGTGATCTTGCTGTAAAGGTAAAGGTGCCCCTGCCCGTACGGGCCAGTCTTGCCAGACTCTAGGGTTGTGCGCCCATCTCACTCAAGAGGCCGGGGGCCAGCGCTGTCTGGAGACACTTCCGGGTCACGTGGCCAGCGTGACATCGCTGCTCTGGCGAGCCAGAGCCGCACACGGAAACACCGTTTACCTTCCCGCTAGTAAGCGGTCCCTATTTATCTACTTGCACCCGGGAGTGCTTTCGAACTGCTAGGTTGGCAGGCGCTGGGACCAAACGGCGGGAGCGCACCCCACCGCGGGGATTCGAACCGCCGACCTTTCGATCGGCAAGCCCTAGGCGCTGAGGCTTTTACCCACAGCGCCACCCGCGTCCCGCGTAGCCTTCAGCAAAATAAATACAGGAGAGAGATGTTCCCTGCAGTTGCTTGGGGTCTGGTTACGTGGACTGACTCCCACACTGCCAAGTCAATGGGAGAAGGGGCTCATAGCCTATGGGTGGAAGTCTCTGAATTCTGGACTGGCTCATGAATCCCTAACCATTTTCACTGGTTATGAAGCTTGGGTGTTACCTGTTTGTGCTCCCCATCTTAAGCACACGTCACCTGGTCCAAGTAGCTTCAAAGTGTTGGTGTTGACCTTTAAAGCCCTAAACGGCCTCGGCCCAGTATACCTGAAGGAGCGTCTTCACCCCCATCGTTCTGCCCAAACACTAAGGTCCGGCGCCGAGGGCCTTCTGGTGGTTCCCTCATTGTGAGAAGCCAAGTTACAGGGAACCAGGCAGAGGGCCTTCTCGGTAGTGGCACCCGCCCTGTGGAACACCCTCCCACCAGATGTCAAAGCGATAAACAACTACCTGACATTCAGAAGACATCTTAAGGCAGCCCTGTTCAGGAAAGTTTTTAATGGGTGGCATTTTAGTGTATTTTTGGTCTCTGTGGAAGCCGCCCAGAGTGGCTGGGGAAACCCAGACAGATGGGCGGGGTACAAATAATAAATTATTATTATTATTATTATTATTATTATTATTATTATTAAGGTTTAGGGCTGAAAGCCACTTTCTTCATCTCTTTCCAGACCAAATGTATGGTAGGCAGCCACCTCTCCAAATCAATTCATCCAAATCAGCCCATAAATTCCTTGTCGGCCAGTTAGTTTTACAATCCCTTGTTAATTACTCCTGATTCTTAGAGTGCAAAGCAACCATTTCTCCCTCTCCCTTTCCATGTCCCTTGGAGAGTAGCCATATTAGGGTACCTTTTCAGGTGATGGGAAGCATTAAGAAGCAGGTGCATGAATGTGCCCAGGACTCCACATTCTGCCTTAGGCTGTAATGTTGCCTGTGGGCAACTTGCAACATATCAGGGCCACCAAACCAAAGCAGTGATTATCTCTCCCCCCCCCCCCCAATCTGTCTGTCTCCCTGTGTCTCTCTCTGAGTTAAAATTTCCTTCCTCCCTCCCGGCTAATGGAACGTATTAATTGCTTGGTGCAACAGCTGAAGACAGTGGTGGCTGGTCCCCTTTGGGACTGATGGGGCAGAAGCCAGGGAGCCCACCAGTAGGTGGCACCAGAGCCAATGAGAGAGTAACTAAGTCTAATTTTGTCCCCATTCTCCTCCTTCCTGCTGACTTCTACAAGGTGCAAAACTGAGACTGTCGCAGCTCTCTAGCTGCCTCTGTCTGGAGGAGAATCAAGCTAATCTATACTACCATTTGAATACTTTTTGTAATAAACTATCCCTGGCTTGCCACCACTTTTGTGTCTTAATGTGTATTTATTAGGTACATACAACATGTATGCGTGCACACACATTTGATATCCAACCTTCCTTCCATCATGAAGCCCAAGGCAGGATACGCAGAATTCCCAACCAGGCATTGATAAAATTCAGGCTTGCTTAGCTTCATCAAGCTGGTGTCATCTTCTGCCTTCAGACCATGACCTGGACTCAACCTGGTTTCCCAGGTGAGCTTCTCATTTGGCAAAACCAGCAAACACCTACAAATACTTACAGGGTTGTTTTTAGAGAACCATATGGCTTCTTGTTGTGAGTACCAAACGCTACGTGTGAAAATGGGTGATCAGGATTGCTGATTATTTGGACTGTGTTACTTATGACTCTTTCCATCTTGCCAAAGCGAAGTGCTAACTTCAGGCGCATATCTTCACATCTCAATGCGGGGAACCTCATTTATCCAAATGATTTCGGGTGGGTGAGGAAGAACGCAGAGTATGTACATTACCGAAGAGTGAGGAGGAAAATGGGGGGGTGTTGCTTATATTGGCCCACATCTGCAGAAGACAATTGGCTATTGCGACAAAGTCAGGAGCATTTTGGATAAGTGAGGGTCAGTCAACTTTCTGTTCTCCTTCTGCTCCCCTCTTCAAGTAAACTGGAACAGTTCTCCACAGCTAACCAAAAAATACAAGGTAGCTACTGGAGTACCCAAAAAGGTGTACTCAGAATCAGTAGTTTACAATGGATGGATGGTGATGAAAACCCGTTTCTTGCCTCTGTGATGTGCCGTCGGCACTTGATGTTGCACAACCATTGCATTCCATTTCTCATTATGTGTTGGGTTCCCTTTACTTTGTGCTTGTGACTGATTTATTAGGAGTAGTATTCCTCTCGGGGGGGTTTTTTAAAGCTTTTTTCCACCTCCCTGTTCCTGAAGGCTGAGGACAGACGGCATTTAGAGTCAGGGCTGTGAAGTGTAACGTGCTAAACTTTTAAAATAAGAATGTTTTTCAAAAAGAGAATACAATGCATAGCTTCTGACAGACATCCTACTTTTATTTTTATTTTGTTGATGAAGAAATGTCTCGCTCCTTCAACCTGGGCTTGCCTTTGGCCCACGCTCAAAACCATGGGGACAATAGTGTCAGGCTAACAATCCAAAGACTGACAAATGCAGGTGGTGCTGTGGGTTAAACCACAGAGCCTAGGACTTGCCAATCAGAAGGTCGGCGGTTCGAATCCCTGCAACGGGGTGAGCGCCCGTTGCTCGGTCCCTGCTCCTGCCAACCTAGCAGTTCGAAAGCACGTTAAAGTGCAAGTAGATAAATAGGTACCTCTCCGGCGGGAAGGTAAACGGCGTTTCCGTGCGCTGCTCTGGTTTGCCAGAAGTGGCTTAGTCATGCTGGCCACATGACCCAGAAGCTGTACTCCGGCTCCCTTGGCCAATAAAGTGAGATGAGCGCCCCAACCCCAGAGTCGGTCACGACTGGACCTAATGGTCAGGGGTCCCTTTACTCCTTTACCTTTTAACAATCCAAAGAGTATGGAAACTGAAGCTGTGGCAGCCAGTGTCCCTTAGCTTCTGGCTTATTGGAGATTTTCCCTCAACAATTTGCAAATGGTTACACATTTCTTGTTTCCCCCTACTTTGGGGTGAATTGCTGTGCTTTAAATGCGATGCACTGTTCTGCAAGTTGAATACACCTGCAGTGCTCATCTGCAGACGCTTTTCAAAACGGAACGCCCAGCCGCTGTCATAAATTCAATTCATATTTACAGCTGCTTCAGTGGTTAATGGTATTATTGTCCATTGCCAGCTTTTTTTTTTTTTTTTTTTGCTGCTGTGACGGATGCCTTATTGCATGGCATGGCAGTAAATTCAGGGCAAATCATCGTTGCTAATGATATTTGCTCGCAGGCATCACTTGCTGCTTCACTCTTCTCAGCTATGGTCCCCTGCAAAAGGAGCCGGATAACGTCTGGCCTCTTTTTGCTTTGTAGGAATTATGAGGCGCATAAAACCCCAACCAAGAAGTATGCCAAAACCAAGTACGACTTCGTGGGAAGAAACCAGAGCGAACTTTCTGTCTTGAAGGATGACATTTTAGAGGTAATGCAGTGCTTGTTTTGACCTTTCCCCTTCCCCGGTAATTTTCTGCTCCGTGCGGCACGCTTCTTGAATCATGTCGCTAAAAGTTTCTGTAGAGCTTAGGGAAATTTGCATTTAATGTGATTAGTTCAGCTGCATGCTTTTTTTCTCTCTTGGAAGCATTCAGAGAATTGGCGGCATTAGAACAGAAGGAGATGCGTTGTCAATTGAGCAAAGAACTTTTTAGACCCAGGACTGGGGGAATGTATGACCCTGCAGACTCCCATCAGCCCCAACCAGCATGACTAATGGTCGGGGATGATGGGATTTGTAGTCTAGCAATACCTGGAGGGCCAGAGGCCCCCCACCCCTCCTTTATCTAATTTCACAGAGGTCTTTTTGCTTTAACATGAGAAAAATGTATAAAACGATGCATGGCATTAGGAAAATGGATATAGAAAAGTTTATCTCCCTCCCTCATGATATATGGAACTCATGCACTTTCAGTGACCAAAAGAATAAGAATAAGAATAATACCCCACTCTGTGCAGCTCCCAACACAAATAAAATACTTCTTTGGGCAGCACATAGTTAAACTATGGAACTCACTACCACAGGAGGCAGTAAATATTTGGATATTATTATTATTATTATTATTATATTTATTAATACCTCAACCATCTGGCGGCTTCTGGCAAAAGAGTAAAAATACATTAAAACCTTAGTCATAAAAAACTTCCCTAAACAGGGCTGCCTTCAGATGTCTTCTAAAAGTCCGATAGTTGTTTATTTCTTTGACATCTGATGGGAGGGCGTTCCACAGGGTGGGTGCCACTACCGAGAAGGCCCTCTGCCTGGTTCCCTGTAACCTCATTTATTGCAGGGAGGGAACCGGCAGAAGGCCCTTGGTGCTGGACCTCAGTGTCGGGTTGAATAATGGGGGTGGAGACGCTCCTTCAAGTATACTGTGTGGCTGTAAAAGAGGATTGGGCAAGTTCCTAGAGGACAAGCCTGTCCACTGCTACTAGTCATAGTGGCTATTTTCTCCCTCCTCTGCTGTAGGTGGACAGAGTGCTATTTCACTCATGTCCAGTTTGCAGGCTTCCCACAGGCATTTGGCCAGCAGGCTCTTCTTAGACTCTGGTCTACTCTGAGTACCTGTGGCTTTCCAGAGTTCTTTCTCACCACCTGCCAGCAGATCCCCCTAGAGATGCCAGGAAATGAACCTTGGACCTCCTGCATGCAGATCCACAGGATCCACTCTTCTCTGGACCCTCCTAAAACAGAGAACACCCACAACGGAGGCTGTCAGCTGATTAAAAGCTGCATTTTAGGTGTGCAGCTTTCAAACTGTTTCCCCAGGAAACCCTGGTGGTTCCTTGCAAGCATATAAAACCTTGCTGTACACAAAGGTTTGTTTAAATCGGGGTTTTTTTCTATATACTCCTCAAAACACTTGCAGTCAGTCTGCAAATATATCACTGGGCATGTCGCATGTTGTGACTGCTTGTAACGTGCGAATTACAGGAAAAGCCTAGTCCGTTGTAGCTATATTTGGAAATCCAAGAATATTCAGAATCCTTTTTATAATGCTGAAGAGAGCCTGCAGAAGACACCGGGTTCAATCCATTTAGATGAATCAGATTGCAGGTGATGGAAGATCCCCTGCATGAAGTACGGTTGCTAGGCAGAATAGACCATGGTGGGCAATATTCTGTTCTAGGGTAAGGGAATGCCCTGTTTTTTCGCTATCACGTAGGTGATGAGCTGACTTCCCATTTCCTTATGGCCACGTTTGCTTTGCTCCAGGTTCTCGATGACAGGAAGCAGTGGTGGAAAGTCCAAAACGCCAGTGGGGTCACAGGATTCGTGCCAAACAACATCTTGGAGCCTCTCCGATCTCAGGAAAGCGGCAGTGCGGAGCCGTCGTATACGCACACCATACAGGTATGTATCCCCCGTTCCGTAGATGGTTCTTGCAGGAGAAAGCGGGGTGAGGCCCAGAGGGGAAAGGCTCAGGCCGATCTGTAGAATGATACCCCAGGAACGCCAGGCGAAGCAAGCTCATTCTGGGAGTCTGGCAAAGCCAGTTCTATCTCAGCATGGCAGTTGCGGAAGAGAGTCAAACAGGTCAGGTGGAGAGCTTTCCGTCAGGCAGAGATCAGCCTGGCAATGGCGCCATCAGGGCAGAAGAACAAGCAAGGGTGCCCCCCCCCCAACAAAGCTAGGCTAACTGCAACATCTGTATGAACAGCATCCTGCAACTCCAACTCCAAATGCACATCTTCCCTGGATTATTCTTCTTGTTAAACCATCGGGCTGCAGCAGCCTGACTAAAGGACTCCATCCTGACAGCTCGTTTAATCTTTATATTAAATGGCATTTGTGAGTGTCAGTTTCAGAGCACAATAGATTATCTTGCAAATGCAATGCAGATTCACTTCACCTTTTATTTACAAGCTGACTTGATTCTTCCTCGTGTGGAGCAGAATCCGTCCCTTTAAAGAGTTGTCTTTAAATATATTTAAGTCCTCCATTTGTCTGCATTATTTAGATTCAAAGTCTGCTTGTGGATTTATGTGCATTTCAAATAATTTCAAATGCTTGTTCTATATCGCTAGCTGTTGATGCCAAAGAGGGAATTTGAATTATTTAAGGTAGGGTTGTGTTCCGCACCCCCTCTCCACTGCCACTTCCTCCTTGACATTCCCCCACCCCATTTCCCCCTCTGTAAGTTTGAACCCTGACCTTTTCTCAAATTTTGCATTGCATGTGTGTGGACTGATGGTTTTCTGGCTGGTTTGAGGTGAAGGTTTGAAGCTTCGACTGTATAGAAAAAGTTCTCTAGATGCCGTGTGTAGCCACTGAGTGCTTTGAAGATTTTTTTTTTTTTGCGTTTTTAAGGTTTGGGAACAAGTTTTGTAATTTATGGTGCACTTTGCAACAAAGCGCCTTCCTTTTTGCTGCTAAAATCGGAAGCAAATAAGGATTCAGTAAAACTGAGTGTTTCAAATAAAACACACAGCTACCTCTCCACCCTCTCATTAACCCTGACACTGTAGCAGACAATGTATGATATGTACAGATGACTTTGTACAGAGGAAAGTCCTTTAGCTGCACCTGACTTTTGTCACTCGAGATGCAGAATTTTGGGACCCACCTTATTTCTGCCACTGAACACCTTTTTAAACTGTTTTTAATACTGGGTTTTAATTGCTGTAACCCATTCTGTGACCTTAAAGGTGGAGGGTGGGTATTTATTATTAATAATAAAACAATAACAACAATTTTGTTCTATGTTTCTAAAGGAACCCATATTGTTCATAAGGTTTAGGTTTGCTGTTCCTTTTCGCTTCTTAGAATAAGGCAATATTCCTCTCTGTTCCTGACCTAAACCATAGTTTCATGCTCCAGCTAAACCTGTCTGATCTTCCCTTGAAATTGCGTCGTTCTCAGTTGTATTGTCTGAGTCAAAAGCTAAAGCCTTTAATAGGATAATGAAGATTTTCCATTATTTACCATTCATTATTCAGAGGCTAAGATACTGACTTATACAAATTGTAATGTAGCAGTAAAGGCCGATGGAAACATTGGGAAGCTCTTGAATTACTGGTTTCAGGAGAATTCCAGCCCTAGTTCCTGGAAAGCTGATAGAGATAATAAAAATCTGGGCAAGCACTGATTATGCTTGATCAGACTCAGCCTTTGTCTCTTGTGAAACTACAGTGTGTACTTTCACTATTTTCAATAGTTGTGCAGCGGAGAATTGGCCGTATTTCTTCTTCATCATCATCTTCATCATCTTCTTCTTTTGGTGTCCTTAGCTTTCTCCTCAACCAAGGTCCTCAGGGCTCCTCACAAAGGGGCAATAATAATTCAGAACAGCATAGAAACTATTAAAAAAAAACTTTAACAAGAATTTTAACAGTTCCATCTGCAATCTCAGCAATAGCAGTGGGCAGTATACAACACTCTAGCTAGTTTCTATAGCAGAAGTGAGGAACCTATGACTACAACTCCCATAATCCCTGACTTGGCAGGGACTGCTACAGGAGCACAGCCACCACAGAAAAGGCCCTGAAGAGGCGATCTGAGTAGATTTTTCCCTTGGCAACCATAGCATACAGGAAGTTTCACATGGGACTAATAGGTCCTTAAGATTTAAAGGACACACAGCACACTCCCAAAGATGGTACGTTTGAACAGAGAATTGTACCCGTATATTTTCCTCTCACAGGGAGAAAAGCACCTCAGGAGGGTGATTTTGAGTGCAGAAATGATTTAATCACTACCTTCCCTCAGAACTTTTCCTCCAACCCAAACTGCTTATGTTGTTCCTGTTCTTTTCAGGTTACAGGCAATAGTATGTGACATCTGATTTGGTCCCTGGGTGCCTGAGCTCCACATCATTTAGGATAATACTTATACTTTAAGTTGCATTTGAGGCATGGGGTGGGGGTTTTTTTGGCTTTGACTATGGAGTGTTGAGGTAATTGAAGGCCATAAGGAACTGAGGAGGGGGTCCACAACTTGTTAGGATGGGAGCCTCTCGTGTGTGTGTGTGTTGTTTTTTTTAAAAAAAACAAAAACCTGCCACTTGGTAGGATCCTGTATGGAGTGTGGTTAGTTTGGGAAGGGATATAAATTTTTGAGCAGGCCCAGGAAATCCTTAATAACGGACTATCTGGACAAGATCAGCACATTTCTACAAAAACAAAACAAAACAAAAAAACAGAGAGACTCATCCTGCAGAGGTGTGTAAGCATGTTCAGAAAAATGAGTCAGGGGTCCTCATGCTGCGATCTATCAAGCAGTGGGAATTTCAAAGTCACAACATATATCAAACAGCAGGCCTAGATTGTTTCCATGTTTTGTTTGCACTGTGTGGTGTGAAGCATGTTGTTGGAGTGTTCCGGAATTTCTGCGGTGCTGATCAGTTTTCATTTATCTTTTGGTTTGTTGGTGTTTTATATACTGCCCAATTAACCATGTCCTCTGGGTGGTTCACAAATTTAAAACAATATGAATGCAGTCACCAGCAATCAGGTAAAACAATGCAGAAACGGCATGAGTCAAAAAATTAGCCTGATACTTCGTGAAGCAGCATAGGCTTAATAAAGCAGCATTGAAAACCCAGCAAGGGGGCAAACCACAATAGCTCTAATTAAAAGGCCCAGGAGAGCAAAAAGCAAAGAAAGATCATAGAGCCCAGGCAAGCATCTGCGAGGAGAGCGTTCCATGGCTAGGGTGTCACCATTAAGAAGGCCCACCTCACTACCTCAGATGGAAGACTCTCCAACAATGATCCTCATGTATGTTTTCCCTTTAGGTTTGTAACACATTGGCTATCTAGTTGCAGCTTCATAATACTCACAGTAATGAATCCATTCATGGGTGTTTGGGTCAGACTTTCACATTAGGCAAGTTGTGGACTTATTTTCGTCTTGGATATATTCAATATTGAGGCTGCTGCCCCCTTTGAGTCCTCCTGCCAATTTTGTCTCCTTGACCCTGTGAAAGCAGAGCCCTGCCTCTGAACAACCCTGCCCCTACTGGTAGGTAATTTTCATAGTCTGTTTTGAAGCAGTTATTTGTTGTCAAAACTTGCTATAATCCATGAATCCCACTTTTAAAAAATAATGGATGTGAAAGTATTGCATGAGCAAATTGAACTTTATTTTTATGAAGGAGGTTTCACAAGACCCCAAGGAAGAGGCTGGAGGTTTTCTGAAATGATCCCATCCCCAGGGCACTTAGGAAGCCTGGACCTGGCCACACCTTAGCTGGCAGATCACCCAAGAGCCCCCAAGAGCCAGAGCTTCAGTTCCACCCTCCTCAGTGGAAGAGACAACAGACAGAAACCAAGACTCCACCCAGGAAGACAATCATAGAATTGTATTATTGGGAGTGGCCCCAAGTCCAGCCACCTTGCAATGCATCTCAACTGTAGCATCCATGACAGATGACATTCCAACCTCTGCTTAAAAACCCCCAAGGAAGGAGAGTCCACCAGCTTCCGATGGAGTCCGTTTCACTGTTGAACAGCTCTTACTGTCAAAAGGTTATTCCTGATCTTTAGCCAGAACCTCCTTCCTTGTAACTTGGTTAGACTCCTGCCCTCTGGAGCAGGAGAAAACAAGCTTGCTCCATCCTCCATGTGACATCCCTTTAGATTTTTGAAGATGACTATCTCAGTCTCCTCTTTACTAGGCTAAACATACCCAGCTCCTTCAACCGTTCCTCATAAGGCTTGGCTTCCAGACCCTTGATCATCTTGGTTGCCCTTCTCTGCTCACTTTCTAGCTTGTCAATATCCTTCTTAAATTGTGGCACCCAGAACTGGAAACCGTACTCCAGACATGGCCTGACCATGACAGAATACAGTGGTACTGTTACTTCCCTTGATCGGGACGCTATAATTCTGTTGATTCAGCTTCAGAATCATTAACCAACACTCCTGCCTTCTCAGAACTCACAGCCCACCCTTATGCCTGAAGAAGTATCTCCAGTGCCCAAGGGCACCAGCTCAGAAGCCACCACCTTTAAATCAAGCCAGGCTTCTTTAAGGGTGGCACTCTCGCTCACTGTAGGGCTGGAGCCAACAGCCCAAAGGGAGTCAAAACCCTCCTTAAGACTCAGTCAAGAGTTTAATAGTTGTTGGAACAATAGTCAAGTTTTGCTTGTTTGGCACTCAGATGCACTCTGAGCTCTCCGTGGTGCTGATCACATCCTTGCCCTCCTTATTTAGAGCCTGCCTAGACTTTGTCCCTGGCCTGGCCTGGCCCTGCTTGCTGAACCTGGTACAGATTTGGCTGCTCCAGAGCCAGGACCCAGCTGTGCCCCATCTGGCCCAGAACCCCACCCACAGCAGGGACTATTTCCTGAAACCGAACAGTATGTGACCGTGCAATGTTAAGACTTGCAAATAAAAGAGATACCTGTGGCCTGGAGGTGTTGAAGCAGAACAGAGCATGTGGAGCCTGTCCACCTCCCCATCTGTTTCCTCCATAGTGGAAGGAATGAGGTTGAAAGGAGAAAGTTCCATCCCAAGGACCCAGCAGGATGAGAGCTCAGTACTTCCACCTCTCTGCCTGAGCGCAATATGGGCAAGAGAGGAAGCGAGTGCCAAATTCACCACGGTGTCCTGTGCTGTAGCTGTTAGTTTGCTCTGCATCTCTTTCCATGGAGGTGGGGAGCAGAAAATAGAACCTAATTCGCTGTCTTCTTTTTATTTTATTTTTTAAAATGCCCCACAGTCCCCAAAGCTCTGTTTATGCCCTTCTCCTAGAAGAGGAAAATAGTGTCATGCAATGTACAAATTGAATAAGTCTAAACAAAACAGTGGGTGTCGAAGACAATGTAGCAAAAGTGCTTGCCTGATACCAATGGGCAGGGACTTCCAGAGAGTAGCTGGTGCCACATGGAAGGATTGGTTCCTCGTGGGTGTGGGCAGATATGTCGGTTTCAGTTTCTCTTTTTCCCAATCTCAAATTCAGTTCAGAAAAGCAATGACAAACCTAGACAGCATCTTAAAAAGCAGAGACACCACCTTGCCAACAAAGGTCCGTATAGTCAAAGCTATGGTTTTCCCAGTAGTGATGTATGGAAGTGAGAGCTGGACCATCAAGAAGGATGATCGCCAAAGAATTGATGCTTTTGAATTATGGTGCTGGAGGAGACTCTTGAGAGTCCCATGGACTGCAAGAAGATCAAACCTCTCCATTCTTAAGCTAATCAGCCCTGAGTGCTCACTGGAAGGACAGATCCTGAAGCTGAGGCTCCAATACTTTGGCCACCTCATGAGAAGAGAAGACTCCCTGGAAAAGACCCTGATGCTGGGAAAGATGGAGGGCACAAGGAGAAGGGGACGACAGAGGGCGAGATGGTTGGACAGTGTTCTCAAAGCTACTAACATGAGTCTGACCAAACCGCGGGAGGCAGTGGAAGACAGGAGTGCCTGGCATGCTCTGGTCCATGGGGTCCATGGGGTCACAAAGAGTCGGACATGACAAAATGACTAAACAACAACAACAAATTCAGTTCTCCACCTTTCCACATGAGTTTGCCAGGGATAGGGAATTAAAGTCTTCATGAAGATTCACCAGCCTTTTAGTGCAAATCTCTTCTTATATATGCATTTCTGTATGCAATTTGCTAATATGCCCCATTTTGCAAAGCAGTTTTCCCTAATGCAACACGTTTTTGTATTCTCTTTTCACTGAAACAAGCATTCCGTGTACCCCTTACATTAGTTTGTGCAGTTGTTTTTGCACATTACTTGAGTCTAAATTTGGTGAAGGGAGGCTAGGAATTCTAAAGTTTGATATTGATTCAATTAAAAATCATAGCTCCTAATTCAACGCATTACATTCACTACAAGAGGCAGAAAAATTACTAATTGGTGAAGCAAGACCCTAAGTAATTTTTAAGTGATCCATGGGACGGGGGAGGTTTGAGAACCACAGATAAAGAAAAATGCATATGAGTGAACATGTACAAAATGGACAGAGGTCAGAAATGGGACTCCTAACATACAAACCTACCCTCACTTTACAGCTCAGCATAGTGCCTCATTGCCCTTTTAATCCTGGCACTGGTTTAATGAGGTTTTTTATATTATTAATATTTCTTCCTGCTGCCAAAAGATCTTGGCCATTTGCTCCCGCTTGCAAACATGCTGGTGCCAAGTTTGACCAGGGTTTCCCTTGGGATTCACTGCTTTCTCTTTGTATTCTTTGGAGTCCACCACTAAACCTTCCACAAGTCTCTTTATTTATCCATTTGTGGCAAATGTCTCTCTGTGGGAGTGCAGCTTCTCTTTCACACACATTTCTCGTGCCCAGATCTCCTGCCAGCTTGCTTAGATCCAACACAAGTGCCCACTGCCAACTGTTCTTACACACACACCCCTTTCTCAGCTGCCTGGGAAATGTGTTGCAAATGAAGGAATGCTCATGGGCAGGTGCTCATTCGGCGGTTGCCAGAATTGTCATTAAGTCTTTGCCAGTAATCCATGCAGTACCATTCTAGCAGAACTGATCGGTTGGGGACGAAGAGGAGGCGGGAGTGTGCTTTTTTAAAAGAAAGTTTAATTAAACAGCTATTGCGTTGAGTTTCTTGTTTCCAAATTTATCCAAATGGTGACTGCACTTTTTGGAAAAACGAGAACTGTTGCATGTGCAGGGCCGGCTCAGGCATACTGCGTTTCTTTTCTTTGTTAATTTGATTTGGTCCGTACAATTATGTACAGGGGTATAAAGCCCTATGCAGAGAAAATCTAGGCTTTGAGTCTGCTCTCATTCTTACTGGGCAGAGCTGGGAGTGTGGAGTTAGCCACCTCCTTTTACAAATAGAGCATGGTGGGAGATGGGGAATGGGACTTCAGCTGGGAGTTATTTTTTTAACAATTTTATTTATACCCCACCCTCCCCAGCCAGAGCCGGGCTCAGGGTGGCTAACACCAGTAAAATTACAGTAAAAACATAATAGGGAAAAAACAATTAAAAATACAGGTTAAAATGCAATTTAAAATGCAGCCTCATTTTAAAGGTAGCCCGTAGATCAAAACCATAAGGGGAGGGAAACATAAGGGTCAGACTGAGTCCAAACCGAAGGCCAGACACAACAGCTCTGTCATGCAGGCCCTGTGGAAAGATGTCAAGTCCCGCAGAGCTCTAGTCTCTTGTGATAGAGCATTCCACCAAGTCGGGGCCAGTACTGAAAAGGCCCTGGCCCTAGTTGAGACCAATCTAACCACCTTGCGACCTCCAAAATGTTGTCATTTGTGGACCTTAAGGTCCTCCACGGGGCATACCAGGAGAGGTGGTCCCGTAGGTACATGGATCCTAGGCCACATAGGGCTTTAAAGGTCAAAACCAGCACCTTAAACTTGACCCTGTACTCCACTGGGAGCCAGTGCAGTTGGTAAAGCACTGGATGAATGTGATCCCACGGCAAGGACCCTGTAAGGAGCCCCGCCACAACATTCTGCACCCGCTGGGTCAGCTTCAAGGGCAGCCCCGTGTAGAGCGAGTTACAATAATCAAGCCTGGAGGTGACTCTCGCATGGATCACTGTGGCCAGGTCAGGGCGGGAAAGGTGCCTTCCAGATGTTTTGGATGTTCATGGAGGAGAAGGCTCTTAATGGCTGTTAGCCATTATGACACCACTGTCTAATGCTTTGTATCCACATATACCAGTTCCAGGGAATCACAATACAGAAAACTCCCCACATGCGTGAGATGTTCTTCTGTGTGACCAAGCACATGTACAGTGTTGAGAACCTGGAAGTGGTGAGTGGCTCGTGAGGACGCCCTCCCCAGAGCCCAAAGAAGATGTCCTTTTGGGCTTGGGGTGTGTGGGTGTCTCCTTGGGAGCCAGAGGCACAGCGGGGCTTTGTTGAGCCTGCTAGGCTGAAAGCTGCTGCTGCTGCGCTACCCTGTGCACCAGCTGTTAAGCAGGGAGGCTGAGCAGCCTCAACAAAGCCCCACTTTGCCTCTGGCTTGCGTGGAGCCCCTGCGCAGAGCCCCAAGAGGATGTCCAGTCTGGGCTGGGTCTCCTCGTGAGCCACAAGAACTCTCCAGGGTGTTCCCCACTTGCACACATTTCTCTTATGTGCGTGGGGACCCGGAACGTAACCCCCACATAAGTGGGGAGTCGCCTCTATATGTCTCTTCCTGTCCCCTGCCTTCACATCATGGTCCACGGAGCTCCCTGGCTAACACTGACCCCCAATAGTTGTATCCATTCAATTCCTGAGTTACACATCCCCACAGGCAACCTGAGGGATTTTTATTTAAAATCTAATATTTCTATTTTTAACAAGTTTCTGGTCCTCATGGCTCATATCAGCGTAGGTGCCATCTTGTGATGGAGATTGTGGGTGACCGCAACAAAGGGCTTCAACTTTGCCCATTGACTTTCTGGGGGCCCAGTACATATCAGTATTTCTGAGAACATATTGCCCATTTAAAAAGCGCATGACTTGGAAAAAGCATTTCATTACCACATGATACAGTCTATTATCCCAGGAATTGTTATTATCCCAGGAGGCAGATAGGTAATGCAGTCTAAACCACTGTATTATATCTTAGTATACTATAACACACCCGTAACGCAATCCTGAGCTAATATAACACAAGCCATGGTTTGCTTTGCTTTGCGACTGCACATTGTTGTCCCAGCTGGTGATGGTGGGAATTCTAATAGGAATTCAAAAATTGGCAAGTAATTGCTGCCATCAAGAGTCAATGAATGCTACTTAAAATGCTGGAAGGCTGCTGATTCTGTGGTTGACGTTTCAACATTGTTCCAACTTGTCTAATTTGCTTTGGTTTACTTCATTTTTCTTGTAGCAATTACTGGGAGAACTCTCTGAGGTAATTCAAATTGTTCTCATATAAAATGGATGAAGCAGTGTGTCTTGTTAAAAGCTTTTTGGGAACTGTCCGTAAGATCTGCCGCGCTCCTCAAAAGCCTTCTCTCCCACCTCACTACCGTTTCCTCTAACAAATTTCCAACTTCCAGCCTTAGGGAGGCTTAACATCTGAAGCTGCCCTATGCAGGGTCAGAAAACTTGGTCTGTCTTCCTTATTACTGAGCTGGTGCAGATGGAATGCTAAGCAAAACTGTAGCTTAGCAAGAAAGCTCATGGTTCTGGAAAGGAAATCACCGCAACTACGTTCTACCCCCCAGGTTCTTCTGCCATGAGCTAAGCCACGGTTTAGCTGGCTTTGCATGTCATGGTTTGTCTCTCTCCAGATGCACCACAAGCTGTAACTAAGGTTTGATCTTGGGTTTACAGCTCATAGATTGTCTGGAGAAAACATGCTCTGCTTCAGAATGGTTTATTATTATTATTATTATTATTATTATTATTATTCACAAATACTTCATGAGGAATATATTTTGCATGGGCTTTCCACTTTAGATTAGCCATCAAACATTTGTGGGCACTAAAAGAAACACACACATACACCTCTCTCTCTCTCTCTCTCTGTGTGTGTGTGTGTGTGTTAATTTTGATACCTAAGGAAAGCTCAGTTGGTTAGATCACGGTGCTGATAACACCCCATGGGACAGCTGCATATTCAGGTTGGACTTAGTGTCTCTTCCAACTCTGATTTTATGCATCTGTAAGACCTATGTAGGTGACTCCTGCTGTGTTTGTGGAAAGGCCATAGGTGTGTACCTATATTCCTGTGCATTGACATGACACAATTCTGCATGATTAAGGAGACAGATTAAAGGATCCAATACGGTCCTTAAATCTCTTATTTTTGCACAGTGCTTGAGCCTTACTATATTTGGTGGCTATTTAGCAAGACTCTCCCTTCTGCACAATACTTCCCACTCTCTGTTTTTTCAGATCCCATGTAGCTTCCCAGGAGGACAAAAAAATATATATGCCCCAGCGTTGCCATCTCCACTGTGGTTTCCTCTGCTGTTAAGAGCTCTCGAAAAACTATAGAGCCTTTTGAAAACATGATGCAGTCAGACCTCTTGAAAGTCTGTAGCCTACTTAGCAGGCTGGGACTGTAAAGGTGTTCGCAGTGTGAACTAGCCTTTTGGGAGTGCATTCTCGCCTGCTCTCTCCAGAAGCAAGAACACTGTGGACCAATTCACATTGTCCCCAGGCATGCAGCCTCTGCAGTTAGAAGGAAGAGTAAACCTGCAACAGTAAACCTTGAGCTGATGCACACCCACACTATGGTGATAGGTAGACAGACAGACAGACAGATGCATTAAAAACTATTTTTTAAAAAGAAGACCAAGGGATGGTGATCATCTACTGACTTAGGTTTCACTCTCTATTTTCCTCTTCCTGCAATGCATGGAGGTGCTTTACCTGCAATGTCTCTCTTGTGTTGCTCAGCTTTGACACGTGGAAAATAAGCAAACAATTGTTCACTCTTGCAGAGGTTTAGTTAACGCATATATTCTGCAAAACAAAACCCCAACAACTTGGATTTCCCCCACAGCTATGAAAAATGTATCCTCTTTTTTTGTGTGTGCATCTGTAGAAGCAAAGGACAGACTTTGTTCCGAAGCAACCTGACCCTGCTCCGGTCGTCCCTTCACCGCCCCAGACGCCACTTCCTGTCCCTCTCCCACCAAGCATGCCAGCGCCCATCCCAGTTCCTGTGCCAAAGGTGCCCGGAGCCATCAGCCGCCAAAGCAGCACCTCAAGCGAAGGCGGGCGAGACGGACAGAGGCAGAAGCCGCCCCCTATAGATCGTGAGTCTCTCTCTCTCTCATTCTGTGTGCCAGAAAAATCATGTGTGTCGAATGATGCAATTAAGCTGCTTATATCCAATTAAGTCATACTCCAAATACCGTATTTTTCGCTCCATAAGACACACTTTTTTCCTTTTAAAATCTAAGGGGAAATGTCTGTGCATCTTATGGAGCGAATGTGTGGTCCCTGGGGCTGGGGGGGGGGAGAACCCAGGATTCCCCCGCCAGCCCCGACAAGCTCTGGGAGCAGCGGAAAGGCTGCACACAGCCTTTTCGCTGCTCCCCGACCTGCTCTTTGGGGCTGGCGGTGGGGGAAAGCCGGGCTTCCCTCCACAAGCTCGGGGAGCAGTGGGAAGGCTGCTCCTTTCAGCCAAAGGGAACCCGAAGCCTCCGTAGCACAGCAGGAACTCCTGCTGCACTCCGGAGGCTTCGGGTTGCCTTCACTGAAGGTGAAGGCAATGTGGGAGAGGGAGAGCTGTGCAGCGCCCCTTCAGTGAAGCAGGAGAAGAAATGGAAGGGGCTCCGTTTCTCCTGCTGCTTCGCTGAAAGGGCGCTGCGCAAAGAGGGGGAGATTTTTTTTTCTTGTTCTCCCCCTCTAAAACAAGGTGCGTCCTATGGTCGGGTGCATCCTATAGAGCTAAAAATACGGTAGTACCATTTAGGTCAATGGGCTTAACTTGCCGAAATTCATTTATTTCCTTGGTTCTGCTCTGAGTGTGGCTAGTGTTCGAAACCAGCCTGTCACTTGGGGAAAATATGTTCTGAATACTCCACTCAACAGAACTTGTCATCCATAAAATTTGACATCGGAAGTGGTGTTGAGAACCAAAGGTTCTTGGGGGTTTCTGAAAGCCAAGTTTCTAGCTCTTAGGGAGGCAGACTGTACAGGGTATCCTCTAGGCAGGAAATGGGCTTCTTCTATCCTCCTCTTCAGCCCATCTGCCTTCAGTCTCCGTTCCCCCATCCCAACAATTCCAGGTGCTTTGGAAAACACAGCTGTAGAAAGCAGACTTGACTAATGCAGACATGTTTAATTTTCACGATTTATTCTACTTGCAGAATCGCTTGGGTTAAATTTTGGTGCAGAAGTAGCCGCAGCCTTGACCAGTGAACAGTCAGCTATTGCAAGGCTGGCGCTCCGATCCCTGGAGGGCTGTGCCAGCTTTTCATTGTGCTTGCTTTGCTATGTGCGGCACGTGCTAATTTTACAGGATGGGAAGGAAGAAGCACAGCCAAGTCTTCTTGGCTGGCAGAATTCAAAGCAGTGATTCCCCTTTGCTCTTGAAATAGCCAGTGTGGGAGACAGGAGCTAAGGAGGAGAATGCTGCAGTAGCCAAAAACCCTAGTGATGGACTGTTTTTTGGTGCCTACAGAACTGCCCTGCTAATCTCGAACACCCAGTGCTGTTGGTGTGATATATAGAACCATCCTAATACATTCTTGTTTATTAAACATAAATGTAAAGGGACCCCTGACCATTAGGTCCAGTCGTGACTGACTCTGGGGTTGGGGCGCTCATCTCACTTTATTGGCCGAGGGAGCTGGCGTACAGCTTCCGGGTCATGTGGCCAGCATGACTAAGCCGCTTCTGGCAAACCAGAGCAGCACAGGGAAGCGCCGTTTACCTTCCCACCGGAGTGGTACCTATTTATCTACTTGCACTTTGACGTGCTTTCGAACTGCTAGGTTGGCAGGAGCTGGGACTGAGCAATGGGAGCTCACCTCATCACAGGGATTCAAACTGCCGACCTTCTGATCGGCAAGTCCTAGGCTCTGTGGTTTAAACCACAGCGCCACCTGCGTCCCTATATATTAAACATATATGGCCCTAAATACTAAGGAACCAATCAACATAAAGAACTCCTAAGTCCCATTGATTTTAATGGGGGAAATGAAGAACATCCTTAGCTCTCTCATTGAACACAATCGGGCTTAAAAGTGCTTAAGTTTGGTTAGATCACTCTCTATGCGTGCAGTGGAGTTCACCACAAATCCTGTTAAATGTGGGGGGAACGGAATTCTGCAAAGTTGATTATGATTTGTCCTTAATCCTAAAATTCTGGATTAAACGGGGGGGAAATCTGATAATAGCTATACCATTTGACAAGAAAATGGTATAGGGCCTCAATTCTATGCACATTTACTGAGGAGTAAACCCCACAGCATTTACTTCTGAGTAAACCTGCATTGAGGGACGTGGGTGGCGCTGTGGGTAAAACCTCAGCACCTAGGACTTGCATATCGTATGGTCGGCGGTTCGAATCCCCGTGGCGGGGTGCGCTCCCGTCGTTCGGTCCCAGCGCCTGCCAACCCAGCAGTTCAAAAGCACCCCCGGGGGCAAGTAGATAAATAGGGACCACTTACTAGCGGGAAGGTAAACGGCGTTCCGTGTGCTGCGCTGGCTCGCCAGATGCAGCTTGTCACGCTGGCCACGTGACCCGGAAGTGTCTGCGGACAGCGCTGGCTCCCGGCCTATAGAGTGAGATGAGCACACAACCCTAGAGTCTGGCAAGACTGGCCCGTACGGGCAGGGGTACCTTTACCTTTTAAACCTGCATAGGATTGCACTGCAGTAAAAGCAATCAAAGCGGATGGCAGGAATCAGTTTCCCTTTGAGTCGCTTCTTCAAATACATATTTTAAACAGTCAATTTTCTTTTCTTCCTTCTCCTCCTTTTTTTTGAAGGACGGAAATCTCAGATGGAGGAAGTCCAGGATGAGCTCATCCACCGGCTCACCATTGGCCGAAGCGCTGCCCAAAAGAAGTTCCATGTGCCACGGTCCAACGCCCCAGCCATCAACATCAGCTACGATTCCTCTCCCGAAGACGTGAAAAGCTGGTTGCAGGCGAAAGGCTTCAACCCAGTGTGAGTTTCAAGGAGCAGCATTTTCTGATAAGAGTTGATCAGAGTTAAGAGGCAAGTAGACCACCTGAGGTGCTGCATTGTCCTCAACACCATCCTGTCTGAAAGAGCTGGATTAAGCTCAGTGGCAGATCATCTGCTTTGCTTGCAGAAGGTCCCAGGTTTGTTTATTTATTTTAAGAGTTGGCAGTATGGCTTAAGTGCAGTAGTCTCTAAGCCACGTGCAAGTAACTGAATGCTGTAAGGTAAAGGACCCCTGACCATTAGGTCCAGTCGTGGCCGACTCTGGGGTTGTGGCGCTCATCTCGCTTTATTGGCCGAGGGAGCCGGTGTACAGCTTCCAGGTCATGTGGCCAGCAGGACTAAGCCACTTCTGGCGAACCAGAGCAGTGCACGGATACGTCGTTTACCTTCCCGCCAGAGCGATACCTATTTATCTACTTGCACTTTGACGTGCTTTTGAACTGCTAGGTTGGCAGGAGCAGGGACCGAGCAACGGGAGCTCACCCCGTCGCAGGGATTCGAACCGCCAACCTTCTGATCGGCAAGTTCTAGGCTCTGTGGTTTAACCCACAACGCCACCCGCGTCCCAACTGAATGCTGAGAAAGAGATAAAACTGGACTTGGACCTGGGAGAACAGCATTTGCATCCCCTCTTGGCCATGAAGCTCACCTTAGGCCAGTCACGATCTCTTAGCCTAACCTACCTCACAGGGTTGTTGGGAAGGTGAAACGAAAAGGTGAGGAGGAGAACCATGAACCACCACCTTGAGATCCTTGGAAAATAAAGGAGGTATATCAATGTAACAGATAGATAGGCAGGTTCTGGAAGTTCAATAGGGAAAGGGGCCTGTCTGATCTCAGCAGGAATGGAGTTCCATAAAATTGGGCCCACAATACTTAGGATGAGGTTGGCATCCCCTGCCTGGGAAAAAAAACCCTGCTTGAAATCCACTGCCATTACTGATCCTACATTAGGTGGACCTGTGGTTTGGTTCCCTTCTGAATAAACTCCTCCAAATTGCTGGATCAAATTAAAAGATGATGCTTGATTCTCTTCCCTTCTGAGTTCATCTTGGGACCAAACAAATATGTTTGGTTTTGAGTTTAGGCTTTTAGGAGCCTACTTTGGTGGGGGGGGGGAGGCCTCAGTGATTTCTGATTGCGTGTTGTGAGTGAGCAATTTCTTTCCTTTACCCGAGTATCACATTTTGCATTTTCTTGTTTGTTTTTATATTAAAAAAAAATATATAGCTTCACTGTGCTAATCTGTTGCTGCTTATCCTACAGAACTGTCAACAGCCTTGGGGTTTTGACTGGCGCTCAGCTGTTCTCCCTCAACAAAGACGAGCTAAGGACTGTGTGCCCCGAAGGAGCTCGAGTCTACAGCCAAATTACTGTTCAGAAAGCTGCACTGGAGGTACGTGCCGAGTCGGTTTCTCCACCAAATCCATCGGCTTTTGCCATCCTAGTTCCCCATCCATACTCTTAGATGTTAGGCATGGCTATCTGGATGCACTAAGGATTGAATGACCAACACACTGCATGCGTTGAGCTCTGAGCCCTTCCACTCAGGGTAATGACAAAAGTGGAATGAATATTAAGCTGGGTGTCATTTAAATGCTGAGTTGGGGCTTCAGCAGGAGTTTGGACTAGATGGCCTTTGATTTACCACTTCCTCCCAAAGAGGTACTGCGGCAGAAGAATGCCTTCAGCATCTCAACAGTTTATCTGACAACCTAGCTGTACCGTCAGCAGAATCACACAGTGCAGCTCTTGCTGGATCGTAGCACTTCAAACTGCTTGCTGCAATGCTCCCCCACCCTCTTGAAATAAGCAAACACACCACAGCACTAAGATCAGAGATAAGCTTCTGCTTGCTCTAGGATAGTCATAGTTAGCAGCAGAGGCAGTGCTAACATCAGGGATAAGCCTTTTTAGTATCAAATAGCAAGCAAAGGAGGCTTATCTCTGAGCTTAGCGCTGTGGGATCACAGCGCTAAGATCTGGGGGAAGCCTCTGCTTGCTCTAGGAGAGTCATAGGTGGCAGCAGAGGTGGTGCTAACATCAGGGATAAGCCTCTGCTGCTGCCTTTTTTGTATCAAATAGCAAGCAGGGTCTTATCTCTGATCTTAACGCTGTGGAGTCACAGCGCTAAGGTCAGGGGAAAGCCTGTGGCTGCTCCCATGGCTAGAATTTTGAATCACCTGGCATCATACGACCTGTCAAAGTGGCCTGTTTGGAATCCAACCCTTTGGCTGGGTCCAGTTCCCCAGGCCTGCGCTACACATAGAAAATGGCAGTGTTGTACAAAATGACTCTGTCCACCTTTCTCGAATAGCAAGCCCACTTTCCAATGTGTGGGGAGTTGGTTTAGGAAGCAGAAGGCAAGTTTGAAAATGCAATCTCTGGAGGCAAGTTTGAAAATGAAGTTGAAGGTTGGAAGACTCAGTGCAGATAAAAGAAAGTGCTTCTTCACACAGCCCATTGGGAAACTATGGAACTCACTCCCACAGGAGGCACTGTTGGTCACCAAGGGTCATCTAGCCCAACCCCCTGCAATGCAGGAATCTTTTTCCCAATGTGGGGTTCAAACCCACGACCCTGTGATTGAGCGTCTCATGCTTTGGAGGACAAGGCTATCAGTGGCTACTAGCTATGTTGTTCTACGCTCAGAAGCAGAAATGTTTCTAGATACCTATTGCTGTAACCTAACCTAACAGGCTTCTCTTATATTCTTATTCTCGGCTTTGGGTCTCCTCAACATGTTTTGCTGAATCAGAAACCTTCCTCCACTTCTACCCCTGTTAAATAAATGGATTTAATAAATGCATTTCATAACTGAGTCAAATCTTGGCTCTTGTGTAAAAATAGGCTTGTTTTGAATCTCTCCCCCCCCCCCTTTCTGATTTCAAAGGCTACCAGTGGAAGTACAGAATTACAAGAGATTATGAGAAGACGGCAAGAGAAACTCAGTGCTGCTGCCACGGACTCGGGAGTAGAGTCTTTCGACGAGAGCAGCAGCCACTAAATGCATTCTCTGTCCATTTTTGTTTGTACTTGCTCAAAAAAAGGAGGAAGAGCTCCCATTATTCTGGGCATTGTTCCATCATGCTTTGTTTTAGGAAGCCATGAAGAGGAAATGTCTGGTTGATGACGACTATTTATGTAGACACAACATGATGCCATAAACCAGCCTTCGTCAACCTGGTGTTCTCCAGATGTTTTGGATGACAACTCAACTGGGGCTGATGGGAGTTGTCATCCAAAACATCTGGATGGCACCAGGTTGATAAAGACTACCATGAAGAAAGCATGCAGCTGGGAGGTCAGTGGGGCAACTGGTGTTCCCCTTCTCCCTTACTCAAAAAGCACATTTAATGGGAAATGAACCAGCGCTCCCAAGGCTGGCTAGATGAAGCCAATCATTTCATGCTTTTCTGATCTTCCCCCTTCTTCTTCTTCAAAGCAGGCAAGCAAAATCACACCGCTATTTGCAGGGCAAAGACGGCCACTGAGCCACCTGATTAAAACAGACAAGGAAAATCTGTGGGACTGTTGTTGTACGACTCCAGCTTCTATCAGCTCTGGCCAGGCTGTCCAATGGTCAGAGCTGATGGCAGCGATAGGCCAGCCGTGTCCAGAAGGCCACTAGCTCCCAATCTCTGCAACAAAGCATGTTGAAATCTGTGAGCCAGTGTGAATCCAAAGGCACATGATCTAGCCAGGGAGAATTTCCTTTTAAGACCCATTGATGTCAACAAAGGAGTTAAACGTATGTGAGCTTTTGGCTCTTTGCTGCTGGAATCAGTGGGACTTCATGGCATCGGGAGTGCACCATTTCGCTTGTCCTGTCACTGTCATCTATAGCCATGGGCTCTTTCTCTCCACATCTCATTTCTCAGCACCTGAGATGCCAACGGCTCGAATCTTCCATACAGACTATGGCCACTCTTCCAACAAATTCACAAGATGGTTTCTTAACGGAGATAGAGATAGCAGAGGTAACTTATTCTGGATTCCAATTTTACGGCTGTTCCGGTGGGGATGAGCACAAGAAAACCAATAAAGGCACAAAGGAAATGAGAACAGAAGTCTGTTTTTTAAAAGGTTCAGGGCGGGGCAGTTGGACCTTTCGAAGGTATCTGTGTGGTCATTCACAGTATTATTTCTGAAGGGCATCGTGTTAACTTCACCCGTTGAAAGGGAAACCCAGGTTTTCTGGGGGGTGGGGTGAAAGGTGATTGCGAGAGAGAACGAAGTATTAATTTCCAACTGAAATCTTTTGAAACATGGCCAATCCGAGTTAAATATTCCAGTAAATGTTGTTTATGGTACTATGACGACTTCTTCCCTCCACCTCAGTTTCCCCAGTGCAAAATGTTCTATTCTGTCACCTGTATATAAAGGCATTACGAAAAGAAACCCATCGTGTCATTTAGAAGAAATTAATCATCTAGTTTTATTAATTTTCATGGTGCCTTTTCCACATGACTCAGCTGAAAGTCTGCAATAAACACTATTTGATGTATGTAAAATGCTTTGCATTCTCTGTCGTGATAAAGGGAGGGTGGAAACAAATGGTGAAAGGTTAACATTCCGCCCCCCTTTTGTCCCAAAAGAATGGATTCAGACATTTAGAAACCAGCTGTGGTATAGTCCCAAGTTATAGCACCTGGATTTCAGAGGGAGGGAGGGTGTGTGGGGGCAGTTTTGAAGCATTTCCCTGGCTTGTTAGGCAGTGGTGGACTTCAGACTCTCAAATTTCAGTGGCACCATGTGTGATGATTAAATTCCCCCTGCCGTTGCCTCTCATGCTCAGTTGTGGTGTCCGCTGCAGTGCAGCGCCCAGCGTGGCCAAACTGGTTGTGCCACCTCTGGCTGTGGACATTTCTACTGTAGGTCCCCTCTCATACTAGCTTTCCATCTTCAAGGATCTTTTGAGATGAAACATTTAAATGCGATCATCCACCTGCATTCCAACATTATATGGTCCCTAGGAGGACTCATCTACATGGCAATTTACCATATTTTTCGCTCTATAGGACGCACCCGACCACAAGACGCACCTAGTTTTAGAGGGGGGGGGGGGACAATAAAAAATTCTCTCCCTCTCTGCGCAGCGCCCCTTCAGCGAAGCGGCAGGAGAAACGGAGCCCCTTCCATTTCTCCTCCCGCTTCGCTGAAGGGGCGCTGCGCAGAGAGGGAAAGCTGTGCAGCGCCTCTCCAGCGAAGCGAAACCAGGAGAGCAAGAGGGATCGGTGTGAACCGACCCCTCTTGCTCTCCTGGCATCAGCAAAAGCAACGCGAAGCTTCAGGGAGCTCCCACTGCGCTCCGGAGGCTTCGCGTTGCTTTCACTGAAGCCATGGAGCCTGCATTCGCTCCATAAGATGCACACACATTTTCCCTTACTTTTTAGGAGGGGGTAAGTGCGTCTTATATGGCGAAAAATACGGTAATTGCTTGAATTGGCTCTTCAAGGAGAAACATCAGTATGGAAACCGGGATTTATCATTTAGCTAAATTCTCTGCAGAGCAGGTTTGGCCGATTGGAACTCTGGATTTTTATTTAATTTGCTGCATTTCTATCTCGCCTTTCCAACAAGGAGCTTCAGGCAGCTTGCGTGATGTATTCCTCCCCCCCCATTTTATTCACCCAATGACTATGTGAGCCAGCAAGTTGGTGAGTGACCAAAGACCACCACTCAAACTTTGAGACTGAGTCCGGATTTGAACGGTTGGCTCCTCCTGAGCATGAGAGAGGAAGCTGCGCTGTGCTGGGCTCCACACTCAGCCTCCTCCCAACGATGCAACGTTGCGCACTGTTTGACACAACAATACAAACAGTCATCCTAGCACAGGTGGGGGCTTGAAAAGAGCACCCCCACTGCCAAACTGGTCTCGTGATTGGATTGTTGCAGCTGAGGGTAAGTAATTGAAAAAGTTTGGGCAGCATCATTGTGCGGAAGACACATGAAAAGGACTGGTGCTCCCCTCCTTTCACAAACCTTACTGTTTTTCTCCAACAAACACATGTGCATGTTCTTTCCCACATCCATGCTCATGTGCTCTCTCTCACACACAAAAGCTCTCATTCTTCTCTCTTTGCTACGCTGCTCTTTATCCTCCCCCCCCCCCATAAACCATCAGTTTTCCAAACAAGGACTGGTAATTTTGATAAAGCACATGAGCAGTTTTGGGCAAAATTAGCCAGCCATCATACATTAATGGCAGGTCTCTTTTGTAATGTGCTCGGAAGGTGGTTTTTTTTGTTTTGTTTTGTTTTTTGCAAAGGGTATTTTGCAGGCTGATCACCGAAGAATTGATGCTTTTGAATTATGGTGTTGGAGGAGATTCTTGAGAGTCCCATGGACTGCAAGAAGATCAAACCTATCCATTCTTAAGGAAATCAACCCCGAGTGCTCACTGGAAGGACAGATCCTGCAGCTAAGGCTCCAATACTTTGGCCACCTCATGAGAAGAGAAGACTCCCTGGAAAAGACCCTGATGTTGGGAAAGATGGAGGGCACAAGGAGAAGGGGACGACAGAGGACGAGATGGTTGGACAGTGTTCTCGAAGCTACTAACATGAGTTTGACCAAACTGCGGGAGGCAGTGGAAGACAGGAGTGCCTGGCGTGCTCTGGTCCATGGGGTCACGAAGAGTCGGACACGACTAAACAACAAACAACAACAATTTTGCAGGTTTGTGTGCTTTTGCAGATTGTTCCCAGCACATAGCAGCTCTTGTAAATAGTGTGTGCTTTCTTCGTTCCAATAGGCTGACAACTGAATTATAATACTCTAGCTAAAAGCCTAAAAGTGGAGTGTTGCTTTTCAATAAGGGAATACCCCAGTTTTTCTCCCTCCTCAAAGACAGTTTCTAGCATTCTGTGTCTCTGAAAGAAGGAAGAACCACAAGTCAGGGACAGAACATCTGCTTTTCCTGAACAAGGCCCCGGATCCAATCCTGAGCATCTCCCAAGTAGGACTGGAGGATTTGAATCCTTGCCTGAAACCCTGCAGAGCCCCTGCTAGTCATTGTAGATAGTCGTGAACTAGTTGTATCAGTGGCATGACTCTGGCAGAAAGAGAGAAAATGTCAGGAACAGGGTGTTGTAGAAAGATGCCATTTTCCTCTCGTTGCTGCTCAACACAGAAGGTTCTGCGAGTAATTGCACAATGACAAAATAAAGACGAAGCAAGCCATCTAGGTGGTGTTTTTGCGTCGATCAGTGTTATTTGTGCCGTTCATGTTCATACAGCTCTGGCCCCATGTTCAGATTCTATAACTCTACAACCTCAAAGAAGCTAAGCCTAACACAGAAATACTTTTCTAATACACACATTGCTGCAAAACTCAGAACAGTCCCAACTGAAAGAAATCAAGACAATTGTTTGAGGTGTCGCCCCATGCTCTTCCGCAGGATTGCAAAGCAACACAAAACCATGTTTCTGTGGCCATCTCGTATGACAAGCCTGCATTACTGTGACAATCCCTGGGGTTGGTCCCTAGACCACAATAATGTTTGGTTTCTCTGCACCCAGTGATTTTTTTTGTGATGGTACCCATGGCACTTTTATCAAGATACAAGCACCAGTATCATTAAAAAAACCCCCCAAATCCAGATGCTTTGAGCAAAGCAGTAAGAATCTGTAACCATGCACACCCAGGCTTTCCTGACAACCAGGTTTTTGATTTCATGATTCAGCCAGGAGCTCCCAATGCACCTCCTGAGCATGTGCAAAGCGCACTCCCCTTTCCAAACACCAGCTTCTGGTGTTTCTGAGCAAAGAACATCCAGCTCAGAGAACATGAATTACCTGCAGGTTTGAAACCCCATCACCTCTTTATGTAAAATTTGACAACACTGATCCCCCTTACGCATTGTGAGAGTTCGCACACAGTTCGCACAAACATTTTGTGTTAATAACTTGCTGATCAAAATCCTGAATCGATGCTAACGGTTGGTTTTGAGTCTGAACTCTGGCAGCTTGCTAGCTTTTATCTCATTTTGGAAGTGTGCACCCCCAAAAAGTGGGACAGCGGGCAGGAAAGAGGTGCAGGATTTGGTCAGGCACACAGAAATCACTGTCCTCTGGTCCAGGACAGATGGACTGCTGGTCTGTGGGACAGCTGGTATGCAATGAGACTATGGCACATTCATAGCTCGTCTTCAGTGCGCGTATCATCAACTACAAAAATGCCTGCTCCCCCCCCCCACTCTTTTTGTGTGTGTGGTCAAAACGCAAGTTAACATGGCCTGAGGTTTTTTCTTCCTTTCCTTTGGTACCCCCAAAATGCAACTTTGCAAAACATTGTGTCACAGTTGCCTGTGCTGTGTGATCTGCTTCCACAGAGCATTTTATACCGAAACCTGGACTTGCTTCAGAGGAAGTTTGCCATGTTGTGAACACCCATGAAAATTGTTTCTTTAGAGGCATGCAAGGAGGCGCTTACGTTCTCGCATGGCTCTGCAGAAATACAGTTGGTAGGTTTTGGGTCATCTTGGTGGCGCAAAGTCATTTTGAAGTCAAAAACACCCTGTACCCTCCCTCTTGTCCTGCTGCTTTTGCCTCGAGAAAACCGCTCTGTAGCATTCAAATGGAGTAAATGGCAATTGGGCTTCTTCTTTTGCAGATGGCCATTTCTTTTCCGCTTTAGAGCTAGAGAGTGGGTTTTCCCTGGGAAAGAAGCAGAGCAGAAACCATTCAGACCCACTAGCCCCATGCTTTCTGGGCACATGGCAAGCAGATGTGAGGATGAGCCCTTTGGCCCTGATCCTAAGCCTACTTAATTTTTATTCACATGTACAGGATCACACTACTAGTCTGCTTATTTAACTGAGCAGATTAAAGGACAGCGCCCTCTTTTAAGTCCTGCTTCTCAAAGACATGCAAGCCTGACTGCTTGTGATGACATGGGCGCTTTTTTTAAATGCACATCCCATAAGAAGCAAGACCTAGTTCAAGGGTGGCTAACCTGTGGCTCTTCAGATATTGTCGGACTCCGGCTACGCTTAGCCACAGTCAGCAGGACCAGTGGTCAGGTATGATGGGAGCTGTGGCAAACCATATCTGAAATGTTACCAGGCATCTGATTGGCACCTGGGTTTCCTAATAAGCACCTAGAAACCTGCTTACAAACACACAGCTCTCCTGAGCTAGATCATCAGCACATAAGTAAATAGTCCAAAAACCTAGGAGTAGTAAGCCTTTTGAGATCAGCTGGCCTCTGGCATACTTCTGTGACATCCCATGCTCTGTCCTGGTGAAAGCTGGTCAGTCAAGAGAAAAAAATCTGTAGGAGCGCCCACAAATTCTGGAAAAGCAGATGGGCTTGGCCAGAAGAGCTCCATGGAGGGAGGTGGATGGTGCTGGAACAGAGCTGAGCTTGTGGGGTTGCCGCAGAGTTTAAGGGCACTTCCAAGACAAGTACTCAAAAGATTTGGCCCACTGCCTGCCACAAATCTATTGCAGGGACTGAGAGTAGCAAGGCAGTGCTCGGTTCACCCTTCACTTGTAATAAAAAATAAAATCTGGAGTTGGGGAAGGGCTTTAAAATGTGTTTGTTAATGTGGCAGGCAATGGGAATTAAGCTTCAGATGCGGGCAGCTACCACAAGTTCTGTAGCTGTGATTTCTCTTGCAGTCACCCAGCAAAAATAAGCACCCACCCATTCTCAAACTGTTTCAGTAGCTCTTACACCATTTAATAGCTTCTGTCTGAGCAGGGAATTGGGGACATAAGCCTTGTCTACATTTGGGACACTTGCCCATCACACCATATTGGTTCTGTGTTGCTCAGCCTCAGATGGCCTCCACCATGGAGACCTGGCTGATGGCTGAATGCCCCCCATACCCAACATTAGGAACGTTGGAAGCTGCCCCATACCATGTACATTGGTCCAGCTGAGTACCGACTACACTCACTGGTAGCACCTCTCCAGAATTTCAGGTAGGGGACAATGCCACCTCCTACCTGGAGATGCTGGGGAGACAACCTGGGACATGCTGCATGCCAAGCCGGTGCCCCGCCACTCATTGACTTCCTCCACCCCAAATCCTCAACTTGCAACATTTCTTCCCAACTTGTAACCTCAGGGCTTTCCTCGGCATCCTGGTTGGTAGCTACATTGGCACTGGACAGTCCATGGCAGCCACAAATCCCACCCCAGCTTTCATGTTTTCACACCATTTAAGGTGAAAGGCTGCCTACAATCTTCTGGTTGGTCCTTCCCACCTGAACACCTTTAAGGTGGGGAAAGCTCCAGATATTCATATTAGGGGATTCCATTCCCGTCTCACCTATGCTGCAAAGAGCTCAACCTGGCCCAGGTGGGTTTCACCCCCTGCCACACTGATACACATGCTATCCTCACAGTCCTGATCCAGTTCACTAACCACTGCACCACACTGCCATACTCCTTGAAACTGCCCTGTTTTTGCAAATGTGAGCATTTTTTAGTTCTTTCTTTCAACTCAGCCCACCTCCTGGGTATTATATTTTGCTTCCAGTAGTTCTAGAGCCAATCCCTTCAGAAGCTTTCCGTCAAACGGAAGTCAAATAAAAAGGGGCACAAATGAGAAAATGCCAGCAATGCCCAACCAGACAGCATTGCTGTCACAACGTTTGACTCACCTAATCAGTACAATAACCCAAAGAAAAGAAGAAGTGCTGTGTTATCCTAACTCAGTTGGTTGCTCTCTGAGTGTTTTGCACTATGTCCTCCATCAGTCTCAGCCAGCTCAGCCTTGGGGCCGATGGGAAACGTAGTCCAAAACACCAGGTTGCCAAAAGTTGCACTACTGATTCCAGAATAAATGGCTTGCAGGGAACTGATGAGCGGCATACATGGGCAGCGCTGAGGAGCAAAGCAGTCATTTCAATGCGCCTAGCATGCTAAGATAAATCCTCACTTCTGCACCTTTCTCAGGCCATGGGACACCACCGACGTGTGTTTACCACTGCACTTTACTTCCCTTCCCACAACATCGACAAACTTCCTAGTTTTGTGTTGTTTTTGTTTCGTTGTGTTTTTTTTACACAGGGCGACTACACAGAAAACAAAACCAAGCCAATGGAGAAGGAACAGGCAGCAAAGGCTCCTACTAAATGGGGATAGTGATGACATTTGGACCAGACTCGTCACCCAAAGTGGTTGTTTTGTGTCCATTCACAGTTCCACCCCGGATCCAGGCGCACAGGATTCATTTCCCCTCTATCCATAACACAGGCTGGTTGAGCAGGCTAGAAGACATTTCTGCTGAGATGCACTGATCTCCTGAGCTTCTCAAAGCGCTGTGAAATTTCACCATTGATCTCTGTTCTGTTGTCTCAGTCAATCTTTAAAACGTTGGCTGTGAAGTGAAGTTTTCTCACCTCCTCTGTTTTCTTCCCACCTAGCTTTGAGCCAGTTTGTTTTATGAGGACGGCTCAACTTGGAGGTTCCTCTTGAGCATAGATAGCAGTATCCCAATAGCTTCTTCCCCCAAGATCCACAGTCTTCCTGTCCCTTGCTCCATGCTAATGAGGTATCATCCAACACCCTAGCCCTGCCTTTGACAGACCTCGCCAGAGTCACACTTTGAAAGCTCACTGTCGTTTGGATTGAGCCTTGACTATTGCACTTTCCTTAACCTTCAAGCCCAACCTGCGTGTTTACAAAATAAATAAAGAGAGGGTTTGTAAGAAGAGAAAGACAGAAAACCTTTCTGAAGCATGGAGTTGGATTTGGTCCAGTGTTATAAACGTCTAAAAAAAAGGTACAGAAACAAAATAGTCCATTACAAGACACTGCAGGTTCCTTAAGGCTATGTCTCCCCAGAGCTCCTGGATGTGAAATCTTGTCTTTCTTTTTTTTCACTTGTCCATGGGTACTGTCGTCCATGGCAAATCAATAAAACAGTAAACAAAACAAAAACCCCAGAGAGAATTAAAATCTGAAGCAAGGGAAGATGGATGTCTTTCATGTTCTAACCTGCAACAGAGAAAGAAAGAAAGATATTGTAGCCCTAGTTTTAAAAATGAGCCATCAAATGAGCAAATATTATAGCAGGGTCATCAAATCAGTGAAATGCTTTTGCACTGATTGTCTATAATTTAACTTGGGCAACATGGAGATTGTATTTTATTTATGCTCTTGTGGTTCATGTTTTCGCTTTGGGGTGCTTTGTGGGAAGCGGTTCACAAATGAACGAAAGAAATTTGGAAATCTAAGAAACGGCCGCGGGTATAACAAAATACCAATTTCACAGAAGAACAAGCTGGCAATGCTCAGACCTCCACCTAGCAGGCGAAAACACACACACACAAACACACCACAAAAAAACCATATGCTCCCTTTTGTGGTGATGGTGAAAGTGTAAGGTTACTTCTCTTTTTCTTTCTTTATTGCAGGATCACACCCGGAACCAAACAAGGCCCAGAAATACCGTATTTTTCGCCCTATAGGGTGCACCGGCCCATAGGACACACTTATTTTTTTTTGGGGGGGGGGAATAAAGGGAAAAAAAAATATCCCCCCCCCAGCCCCAAAGAGCAAAGAAGCTTCATTTTTAGCCTTAGGGGCTTAGCAACTTGCACATTAATGTGTGTGTGTGTGTGTGTGTGTGTGTGTAGATAATTAAGTATTATTAATGCTCCCTTACTGCAGAGCAGAGGGACACATAGTGCAAGCAGAAATCCTTGTGTTACTGATTCTATTTTGCTGCATACAGCCTAACGGCTCTAGCTCCACCTGCTGTTGGCCTCCTGCCTTGCACCCTGCCCAATGGATACCAACCACAACTGGTTGAAATCCAGCTCTGCATCTCCTCCCAAGCAGTTACGTTTGGCACTACCATTTATTTCTAAACCTGGCTGTGAATGGGCAGCTCTGGCGGCTGAGCCTCTTGCATTGCAAGCACAGGTAGGACCCATCAAGCCAGCACTCCATGTGCAGAACCCGTTTGCCGTATGCTAGCTGGATGGGAGTATCTGGCTTCGAGGCACAGTCCTTGCAATAAATAAAAAGGCTGGGGCTTTAATATTTATGACAGCAGCTGCTCCTGAGCGAGCAGTCAAAACTCAAGCATGAAAGCCAAAGAAAGCTCCTCGGACTCACCGCCTGGCCTGGAATTATGACTTGCTGACATTCTCATATATAACGTCGCTGATGCAGAACTGCTTCTTTTTCTTTAGCCACATTAATTGCACACACTGGTGAATAAAAATGTATTGTTCCTGCAGAGAGAGAGAGAGAGACCAAAAGGCAGTCTATCACATCCAGTGGGATCTGGTTTATGAACCCAGCCACCCACATCCATTACGCATGTGCCAAAAGCAGTCTTCTTGATCCTGGTGGATTCCAGAAATGACATCAGCTTCCCTGGGACAGTTGGGAGCAAAAAATAAAATAAAAATCTATGTTATATGGACAGCATAAAGGATGGGGAACTGCTCTGAACATTCGGAGGATCTTTTCATATAATTCGTTGCTCTGTCAAGACTGGTCCTGGGGTCTGAACTGGTTATATTCTATATCCCTTCTCATGACTTTTGTGGCAGGTTTAGTTTGAGCGTTTCAGGTTCGGTGACCAGCCTTGTCAGGGTCTAAGAGACTCCAGCAGGCTTCCAGTTTTTTCCTATCTGCACGCAGCATTGGCCTTCGCCTCACCCAGAAGGCTTGAGAGCGATGCGGTGAGCATAACCAATTCATTTTCCACTTCAGAAGGTAACCTGAGACCAGGTGAGCACAGTGTGGTTTCAAGTTTTCTGCGGAAACATTCACAACCCTCCCAAGGCTGGTTGGCTTCCAGCTCCTTAAAGCGCACTGACATCTAGTGGCCGTTAACAGAAGTATTTCCCCTCCCTCGGATCAACTCGCTTTCGGAAATGAACCGATGGAGGGACAACTAAAAGAGGCAGAATTGTTCTTCCCTGGAAGCGCCAAACCAGAAAGCATGCTCAGGTTTGGTTATTTAAAGGGCATCTGTGGTGTGGCGAGAGAGGCACACGATCAGAAATATGCTTTGTGGGGAGAGTTTTAGGCAAAACTTTCCCCCTGCATAGGAGTTTCAGTGGGATTCTCACTACCTGAAGCTTCTATCACTTACAGCTGTCCATGGAGGGGCATAATAATAATAATAATTTATTATTTTTACCCTGCCCAACTGGCTGGGTCTCCCCAGCCACTCTGGGCAGCTTCCAACAAAGATTAAAAATACATTAAAATATCACACATTAAAAACTTCCCTGAACAGGGCTGCCTTCAGATGTCTTCTAAATGTCAGGTAGTTGTTTATCTCTTTGACATCTGATGGGAGGGCGTTCCACAGGGCGGGCGCCACTACCGAGAAGGCCCTCTGCCTGGTTCCCTGTAGCTTAACTTCTCGCAGTGAGGGAACCACCAGAAGGCCCTCAGCGCTGGACCTCAGCGTCCGAGCAAAATGTTGGGGGTGGAGATGCTCCTTCAGGTATACTGGGCCGAGGCCGTTTAGGGCTTTAAAGGTCAACACCAACACTTTGAATTGTGCTCAGAAATGTACAAGTTTATTCCGTGTCCAGGACAATTGTCTACCAGCTCTGGTTATCTCCCACTTGGGTTACTGCAATGCTGTCTACATGGGGTTACCTTTGAAGGTGACTCAGAAACTACAACTCATCCGGAATGAGGTAGCTGGACTGGGAGTGGCCACTGGTACCGTATAAAACCAGTCCTAAAGGATCTACATTGGCTCCCATTTCCAAGCCCACTTCCATGTGTTGGTTCCCTACAGAGCCCTACAGAGTCTCAGTCTTGTATACCTGAAGGAGCATCTCCATCCCCATCATTCAGCCTGGACACAGAGATCCAGCTCCAGGACCTTCTGGCAGTTCCCTCACTGTAAGAAGTGAGGTTACATGGAACCGGGCAAAGGGCCTTCTCGGTAGTTGCAGCTGCACTGTACACTGGCCTCCCATCAGATGTCAAAGAGATAAATAATTATACACAGTGCTTTTTTTCAGGAGATACTCAGTACTGGCACTGATTTTTTGTTGTTGTTAAAAAGCGTGGCACTTACTGTAACAACTTCATGGTGAGCACTGGCACCTATTTTTCCAGGGAAAGAAGCACTGATTATATGACTTTCCATAGATATCTGAAGGCAGCCCTGTATCAGGAAGCTTTTAATGTTTCATTTTGATCCATTATATTCTGTTGGAAGCCGCCCAGAGTGGCTACGGCAACCCAATCAAAAGGATTTAGTACAAGTAATAAATTATTATTATTATTATTATTATTATTATTATTTTGAGGGAACAGAGGTGGAGTGAAGCATTCAGATCTGCTGAACCAAATAGCTCAGGAGCAGGTGGCATGGGCAGGTGGGTCAACCTGCTTACTTCAGAGGTTGGGCCAGCAAGCTCAGAATTGAAAGGACAGGATGAAAGCAGTTTCATTTCAAAGGCATTGTGGGAGCTCAAGGATGCTTCCCAGGTAAAAGCAATCAAGGATAACCCAGGGTAGTATTGGCAAAGGACGCAAGGGCCAGACAGAGAGGCTTGGAGGACCACATTTACGGTCCTATATCCCAAGACTATATAGGGGATTAAATCTTGTGGCTTCTCCTTTGCTTGCTGACTCCCTCCCCGCTTCCCTGGACACTCCAGCCCCTGGCAACTAGTTCATCATATCCTGCTCCTGAGTGTTAAATACTGGCACGAGTTTGGGGTGTTCTTTAATCCAGATCCGGTTTGCTGAAGCATTACAAAGCCCTGCTGTCTGCTGTGTTTGTGCATGAGAGACAGAGAGGGGGGATGCAGTGATGCTCTGCCAATGGAACAGGAGGAGAGGCCAGCTGGCAAACAGCAGGAACTCGGAAACTGCACAGAAGCTGGCAGTCACTAGTGCGTGGGCACTTTGGAGGAAAGCTAATTGAGTGCCACTATGCAAACAAGTGGGTGGCATAGATAAGGGGGGGGGGGAGGAACAGCAGCTCACCTGACAGTACCCTGATCTGCTCCACAGAGAGGTACAGTGTGTCAGAAAGGCCTGATTTTATACACACCAGGGATGCGGAAATCTGTCAGTTTAGTTTTCTCTTTGGTTCTCATTTTACCATTCTCAAATTCAGTTCTCTACATTTCTTTGTGATTATTATTTTTAAGAGTCTTCAGGAAAATTTGTCAGTGCTTCAGTTCAAATTCCTCCAATTATACAATTGTTTTCTTTGCAGTTTTGTAAAACAATTTTCCCTAATGCCAAACATTATGGTATGCTGTTTTCACTAATGCCCCTTTAGGCACACTTCAATAAGTTGAATTTTCGTACATATCATTTGACTGGAGGACTGCATCGCAACATTCAGAGATGAGTGAATTTCACAAGATGGCTGTGCTTTCGTTTGCGTATGGTTTCTAGAAAGCGAATTGGGTAGACTTGCCTTTTAAATGTGAAATCAATCCAATTTTCCCCATCCCTAAGTTTGAGGCTGTTAACTGGGACTAGATGTTGTGATCACATTAGGCCAACCACATTGGCTCCTAATTTGTTTCCGGGCTCAATGCAGAGTGCACATCTTGACCTTTAAAGACCTCAAGAGCTTGAGACTGGGACCCCTGCAAAACTGCTCATATCTGCATGAACTTGCCCATGTTATCGATCATTAAGCAAAGGGTTTGAGAATAAAATAAACCGTGTACGGTTCTGGTCACTACACCTCAACGAGAAAGGATATCACTGAATTGGAAAAGGGGCAAAACAAATTGTGGCGATCAAAATAATCAAGGGGTTGGAACAACTCTCCAGTGAAAAAAGGTTACAATATTGAACGCTCCTTAGGAAAAAGGAGTGTAAGGGGGAGGGCATGCTAGGTAAAGGTAAAGGGACCCCTGACCATTAGGTCCAGTCGCAGACGACTCTGGGGTTGCGGCGTTCATCTCACTTTATTGGCCGAGGGAGCCAGCATACAGCTTCCGAGTCATGTGGCCAGCATGACTAAGCCGCTTCTGGCGAACCAGAGCAGCGCACAGAAACGCCGTTTACCTTCCTCCCAGAGTGGTACCTATTTATCTACTTGCACTTGGAAGTGCTTTCAAACTGCTAGGTTGGCAGGAGCAGGAACCAAGCAACGGGAGCTCACCCCGTCACAGGGATTCAAACCTCCAACCTTCCGATCGGCAAGTCCTAGGCTCTGTGGTTTAACCCACAGCACCACCCACATCGCCATTAAATTTAAGAATGGTGCGGGAAAGCGGAGAAGTCCCGCCCTCTTGTCCTTGCTGTCATAATACCAGAAACTGGGGTCATCCAATGAAGCTGAAGGAGATTCAGGAAAGATGAAAGGAGGTGCTTCTCCACACACCACACAGTTCAGCTTGGATAGCTCAGTGGGTTAGAGCATGGTGCTGATAATGCCAAGGTTGCAGGTTCGTTTCCCATATGGGACAGCTGCATTGCAGGGGGTTGGACTAGATGATACTCAGGGTCCCTTCCGACTCTACAACTCTATGATTTTAAGTGATGCAAGCCTTCCCCCAACCTGGTGCCCTCCAGAGATTTGGGGCTATAAAGCCTACCAGCCCTAGACAACTTACGATCTACTTCAGTACTTAAAGCTGCGCTGGCTGTGGCTGATGGGAGTTGTAGTCCGAGACTGTGAGATGGACCATTGGCCTGTGATCCAGCAGGCTCTTCTTGTATCCATGCACATGCATTGCTGTGTCCATATGGTGCCTACTGCTTCTGCAGCATTCAAGCAGGCAGTGAGCAGGCACCAGGCAGAGCTGTGAGTGAGGGTGGCCAAGTATTTGAGGATTGCCTTGCATTCCCTAAGCTAATCTGCTGCCCTCAAGTGTGGCAGACACCGTCTCCATTCCAGCCCTGCCTCCAGGCTTCCCAGAGGCACCTGGTTGGCCACTGTGGGAACAGAATCCTGGATAGATGGGTCTGTGATCCTGCACAACTCTTCTTCTGCATGCTAAGGTATGCAGTGGAGCTCCTTCTTTGGGCACACACCTGAGGTGGGACAGGTGGCTGCAGAAGAAAGGGACTCCTTAGTGGTGGCACCAAGTGTGGAATGTTTTCCTCAGGGAGGCTCACCTGTGTTGAATGGTTTCTTTAAATATTAAGGTTCATTATTGTTTCACAAGATGTGTATCTCTTTAAAGGCCAAAGGAAATAACATGACCTAGTTTTACAGCTGTGAAGCAGTATAGCAGGTGCTGTTAAGATGTGGTAATTAAGCTGTGTCAGCAATTGGGTATAGTATATAAAGAGCAGCATGTAGCTCTCTCAGTACCCTGGTGAATGGGTCGTACTTATTGATATAAGGTAATTTAGTGTAAAAGGAGTTTTTGTTTTTGTTATTATTTTGTTATTTCTTGAATGTGTGGTCTCCCCAGCACGCCTTCTGCAGCGCAACTGATCTACAAAATAACCAACCACCTGGTGTCGATCTTGTTGTCATTTCAATGGCAGGCAAGGACTTTAGAAAACTTTCTCAGGCTTTTCAAACCTTCACGTGGCTTTGTGCTTGTTTCACTTCTGCAGATTGCTTTGATGCTGCACTGCCATGTTGCTAAGTTTTAATTGTTTGGGTGGTGGTGATAGTTATGGTCATTTTAACTTTCTGGAAGCCCCCTGGGATTGACAGGGCAACTAAAACAAATAAATGCATGGGGGGGGGGGGCAACTGAAAATCTTACCTCTGTCTGTACCATAGACATCCGATAGGACCGCATGTCAGACACCAGCCCCAATATATCTACAAACTCGTGGTCCCGAATGTGCTGTAAGAGTCGGTCCAATGCTATAAAAGTCCCCGTCCGTCCCACACCGGCACTGCAAAACAGAGGGGAGCAGTGGGAATAGGGATGAGCACTTCTATCCATTTTTTGTTTCTCTGTGTTGCTCATTTATCCAGTCTGAAGACCCACATTTCAACGTCAGTTTGTTTTTTTTTCACACCAGTTTGCAAAATAAAACCAAATAAAAGTTCTAATGAATTTGATTTATTACGCAAGTTTTTCCTCTATGTGATTTTGCTTAATATGTGGATTATTATTATTATTGCAAATCAATTTCCCTCTAAAACAATGCATTTTTGAACCCAGAGCTGCATTGCAAAATTCAGAGAAGCACACATTTTAAAAGATGGCTGTGTCTCGGTTCTAGTATTCTTGCAAAAAAAATTAATAAAGTGCATATTACGTAGGTTCACCTTCACATGTAAATCCCATCAAATTTATGTCTCATCCCTAAGTGAGAATGTCCTTGAAATGCAGCCCCATTTTGAGAAACAATATTCATATTGCAAACATCCACCACCGTCATCATAGGAGATCACTTATGCTGCAGAGGCATGGCTGTCAACTTTTCCCTTTTCTTGTGAGGAATCCTATTCGGAATAAGGGAATTTCCTTTTTAAAAAGGGAAACGTTGACAGCTATGTGCAGAGGGCTAACTTTATGCTGTCCATTGTGAAGCTTCTTTCAGATGTTTCCTGGGAAGCAGTTCATAAATGAAACAGTAACAAAAAAAACTTCCAGGCATTTCAGGTCAAGATTCACCAAAAGAGAAGAAAAACCTTTTCATGTACAGTGGTACCTCGGGTTACGAACTTAATTCATTCTGGAAGTCCGTTCTTAACCCAAAGTGAGCATTCCCTACATAGGCCTTCCGTGTCCCTGGAAGCGGATTGCGTTCATATTCAGGGGCAAAGTTCACAACCTGGGAACTTCTGGGTTTGTGGAGTTCATAACCCAAAGCATTCATAAGCAGGGCTGTTTGTAACCCGAGGGACCACTGTATGCTACCACTGCGGCTAGAATATTGCTAGCACAAAGATGGAAAAGTGTTGAAATACCAACTAAAGAAGAATGTCAAGGAAAACAGATAGAATACGCTGAAATGGCAAAATTAACTTCAAGACAAGGACAATAGAGACTTTAAGAAAGACTGAGAACCATTCATGTCATGTTTACAGAATCAATGTAAAAAAATGGACTCATTTGCAGGGTTTGAGTAAACACTTGCAATTAACAAAATATATGTAGGAAATAGAATGAGGATGTTGAAATGATAAGAGAATAGTAATATTTGTGTTAAAAAATGTTAAAGAATAAGAAATAACCAATAAGCAGGGAGAGATAATATGCCAAAAAACCAGAAGTGGAAGCTGAGGGAAGTCGTGGAGGGGAGGGGGAAATTGGGGAATGGTATTTTTGATATATGTTATGATATTTTGATGTTAAAAAATGTAAAATTTCACTAAAAAATTATTTTAAACTGTTTTTTAAAATTTTAATTTAATAAAAAAAATTAAATGAAACAATAACAATACTGATAATTAAATGAAACAATAACAATACTAACAACAACAAATTGTGCATCCATCTTTGTGAGCACTTTGAAGGCATTGCAACAACCTTCTCCGCCTCTTGCTTTGCTAATGTCTTCTAGGCAGAGAGGAGAGGCTCACCTGCAATGTATGATCATGGGGCCTTTGCTTTTTGCTGCCTGCTGCCTGACCATCTGTACAAACTGCAAGATGCTTTCTGCTGCGTTTGTGGGAGGGACTCCGTGGTCAGGCCAAGCCGTGTAATTAAAATGCATCACATCCTGCACCTCATCGGCCTGGGGAAAAGAGAAAGAAAATTGGTGCTTAGCAGCCATTGCCTTTATAAATCAGTGACCACCAACCCCAGGCCAGGGACGTTTTGAAAGGTGAGAAAGGTAGCCATTGGAATTTACCTCCCGATGAAAGTCACAGTCCCTGGAAATCCAGACTGGGGCAACAGCAGGAGTAAAGGGTTAAAGCAGCCCAACCCCAACCCCAGCCAGGGCCCTACTCAAGATTGACTGCTTTAAAATAAACATTCCCAAATTTATTATTATTATTTTCCAAATCTATAAACCTCTTCACAGCCTAAGGCCCTCAAAGAGGTGTTCGAGATAAAATGAAAAATAAAATACAATATACAAGAACAATTAAACCCATTTCTACAGACTGCAAATCTATAAAGCCATTCCCATAGATGCCCAGTTGGTATTTCATCAATGACTGGGTTAAACCTCCAGGAAAGCCTTCTTAAACAGAAATGTCTTCAGTAAGTGGCTAAAACATCATGGCTAATCTCAGCCGGCAATCTATTCCAGAGGGCTAGAGCTGCAACACTAAAAGCCCAGTTTCTAGTATAAACTATGTGCACTTTGGGGGCATGCAGTAATTTCAGCAGTGCCCCATGTAAAGACCACAATTTCTGGGCAGGGATATATGGGGCAAGGCTATGGATACACTATGGATACACTTTATTAAGAAAAGGTTTGTGTTTACAAGAGGTTTGAATTTAGATCCAAAGTTTGCAGAACTAGCAACATTAGTAAAAACAAAAAAAACCTTTACATTGACCTACATAGTTGATTCTGAAATTCCTAAAGACCCAATCCGATTGCTCTTCTTCGGACAGCATCTCCACTGTGATGTCCCCATAAGGAACCAACTCTTCCGTGAAAGGCCAATAGTGATCACATTTCACCTGGAAGAAAAAGAGTCAAAGTCTTTTCAAAGTCTTGGTAAGCGTTGTAGCTTAAGCCCAAATCCAAAGAAGAAAAGGTTTAGGAGTAAACGCTACACCAGGCATCCCCAAACTCGGCCCTCCAGCTGTTTTGGGACTACAATTCCCATCATCCCTGACCACTGGTCCTGTTAGCTAGGGGTGATGGGAGTTGTAGTCCCAAAACAGCTAGAGGGGCGAGTTTGGGGGTGCCTGCTCTACACAAATCTGGAGCCAAGTCTCTAAGACAGTTGGATGGCACCTTTTATGCCTCCTTCCGGCAACTCCTGCAGCCAAGCTGGTGCGAAATGTATTGCTCTGCTTTCCTTTGAACCCTATCAGCAAGGCTTAAAGGGGGGTCTTGTTGTCTGGGCAGCCAAGGACCCCCATACAGACTGCCCAGGCTTGTGCCCCGATAGGTCACTTTGGTGCTGCTAATGTAGCAATTTGACTTCACCTCCAGAGAGGCACTCTATTGCCTCTCAAAACAGAAAGATGCCAACTTTGTGTGTGCCTGTGTGCATAAAAATATATGCACACAATTTCTGCTAAGGACTAGAAACATAGTTTTTTCAAAAAAAGAATCTTTAGAAGCTGAATTCTGCACCCAGCTCCATGTACTGTGCATGACAGGTGCGCATACACACACACAAAAACCACACAGAGTCTATTCCCTATAAAGGTTTGACCTCTGATATGTAGCAATGTGATTACTGAGGGCTGTATTTCATTGTACGTTTTCTGTAAACCTGATTACACATGGAACGTAAGGGAAAGCATGTCATATAATGTGGAGATAAGATGTGAATGTAATCTTCTTCCTATTATAACAAGGAAACTGCTCCCCGGGGAGTCAGTAAACTGTACGCTGCAGGAAGCTAACATTCGCTTTGATGTCCCTACATCAGAAGTATGAATGGTTTTGGAGATAGTGGAGAAAGTATATGTGTCTGTGTATTTCGTAGTACTAGAACGAAGGCACTCAATGAGACTGAGCGGCAGGAGGCTTCAGACAGAAAAAGAGGAAGCACATCAGGCCATGCGTCACTCTAACCCAGTGGAATTCACTTCTACAAAATGTGGTGATGGGTCAATAGATTAGACGGCTTTAAAGTGACTGTGTGGTGCAGTGGTTAGAGCACTGGGCAACACCTGGAACTGCAGGGAGCAAATCCTGACTCAGATATGAAGGTGGCCTTTGGCCAATTACAGCTTCTCAATCCAAGCCTCCTCTCAGGACTGATTTAAGGATAAAACAGGCACAAGGAAGGACCGCTTGCTTGTTTTATTGCATTTATACCTCACCTTTCTCTCAAAATAGCTAAAGGAGCCATACATGGTTCTTCTCCCCTTCCTCAATTACCCTGTGAGGTAGGTTAGGCAGAGAAGCAGTGACTTGCCCAAGATCCCGCAGTGAGCTTCATGACCAAGTAAGTCTCCCAGGTCCCAGTCTGACACTCTTACCACTGTGCCACACTGGTTCTCACCAAGTGCATCACCTTGAACTCTTGGGAGAATGGAGGGGATATAAATAAAATAAATAAATATTAGTAAAATTAACGGAGTGCGGTTCTATTGATAAAAATTAGCTGTGTGTGACGACTAAACAGAACCTCCATGATTTGAGGCAATGTATATTTGATTACACCCTATTTATGAGGACTACGGCATTCTGAATGACTGTAACCGAGAACAGAATTCTGGGTAAGAGGGAATGTAGATCCACTGCAGATTTCGAGAGGCTTAGAGGATTTTCCACACATACATACCCTTCTTTTCTCATTGCATTGTGTGAGCATGACGATGATTTGCGACTTCTGCTGGAGAACCATCTTCCAGAAGTCGTTCCTCGTCTCTGGCAGTGGCCCCTGGGTGGCGATGTACTCTTGGGGAGAGTTGTAACCCTGAAAGAGAAAGCGTGTGGTGGCTCCTTTGGATTGGCTTTAGATTTGGGGTATTTCTTTCAAAAGCACAGGAACAACATAGGAAGCTGCCTCATACCGAATGAGGTGGAATCACCATTAAATGGGAACCGATTCAAATTTCTTCCCCACCCATTACTTTTCACACACATTTGCTCTCGACTCAGCTTGGCTTCTCCTTCCGCAGAGCCATGCTGGGTTAGGACTGCACTTGTCCTTCCCATTTTATCAACTGGTCTTGACCACAACCATCACAGATTGTTATTTTTTGTGTGTGTGTGATGGTGCTTCAGAGCCTCAGTCAATCTTGGCGGGGACCTTAGTCCTTCTGCCCACTCCCCTCTTGTAAGGTTAGGTAAAGGGACCCTTGACCATTAGGTCCAGTCGTGGACGACTCTGGGGTTGCAGCGCTCATCTCGCTTTATTGGCCGAGGGAGCCGGCGTACAGCTTCCGGGTCATATGGCCAGCATGACTAAGCCGCTTCTGGCGAACCAGAGCAGTGCACAGAAACGCCGTTTACCTTCCCACCAGAGCAGTACCTATTTATCTACTTGCACTTTGATGTGCTTTCGAACTGCTAGGTTGGCAGGAGCAGGGTAAGGTTGCCTGCATGTAATTCCATCCTTGTGTAAGAAAAAGAAAAGAGGTATATTGAGGGACACTGTCAAAGTATGCACGAGGTGGAGCCTTCTTCCTGCCTCTGGTGACCTCAGCCGTTGGGAAATCCAGTTCACAGCTTCGCTTACACAGCTCCATCCTGGGTCCCGTTTCCTGATCAAGCAGGTCTGGGACAGAATGTGAAGAATGGGCTTTTATTTATCACTGCAAGCGGGCCTCACAACAAAAATGCAAGCCTATGCTTGTAGCATTTCTCTCTCTCAAAATGTTAAGTGGTATATAGATTATCTAAATAAGTACGAAGCTTGATTGACAAGCTCATACAGTCTGTTCCTCCTTAAGGCCCCTTCCTCTCTCTGAAAGTTCACCTGCTACCAGTGCTTTTTTTCTAAAAAAATATATGTTTAGGGGTACTCTCATTTTCCTACTCATATTGAAATACTGCCCCTCAATGAGGCCAAACTTAGATTCACAAAATGTTTAGGGGTATGCGTACCCCTGAGTGTGTAATCCCCCCCCCCCCCGAAGAAAAGCACTGCCTGCCACCAATATTCGGTAAATCCCGTGATTATACAGGTGGTTCGTGGGTCATTTCAGCCTTTAAAAGTGGATTCTGCTTGTAATTGAAATACATATATACACCTGCATTCCTAGGAAATTTGTCATGCATATGGAAAACGCCCCCCCCCCCCCATTTTGGTATGGTTCTGTTTCACTTTTAAATTGATTTTCACGCAACCAAGTTCTCTATTAAAGGGGGGCGGGGAATATGTTGAAAGGTTTGGCTCTTGCACTTGCCTGTGTGGTATTTTGCAAGCCACCACCCTCACCCCCATATTTTGGATGCTTTTGAGTCCAGTTCACTTACAGGGATATAGTTGGCATTGATGTAATCTGAACCTTCTTCTTCATTCATTGAGACCAATCGAACTCGGCTGAAATCATCTGCAAAAGGAAGAAGACTCAAAGGTGGGTGGAACTTAAAGCATCGCCACAAACCAGACAGCTCCTAATTAAACCTCTGAAAGCTTGAAGCATAAATTTGCAGATATTCTGAGCAAAAAGTGAGGCTGCAGGCTGGCCCGTTTAATGAATGCTTTGGTAAATTTGTAATCTTTAGCGCAAGGCGATCCCGTCACTACTGTCACTTCTGAACATCCTTCAGTTGGGGTCCCTTGGAACTCATTAAGACTACTTAGGAATGTTGCATAGCTGAATACAGTGGTACCTCGGGTTAAGTACCGTATTTTTCGCTCTATAAGACGCACCAGACCATAAGGCGCACCTAGATTTGGGAGGAGGAAAACAAGAAGAAGAAAAAATTCTGAATCCCAGAAGCCAGAACAGCAAGAGGGATCTGGCTTCTGGGATAGCCTCTGGCTGTTCTGGCTTCTGGGATAGCCGTGCCAAGCCTCTTCAGGGCAGCAGGAGGAAGGTTCCCCCTGCCCGGAATAGGCTGCATGGGGCTAAGGCAGAAGCCAGGACAGCAAGCGGGATCACTGCACAGTGATCCCTCTTGCTGTCCTGGCTTATGGCTTATAGGAAAAGTTCAGTGCATGGTCACAGAAATCGAACAGCGAGAAATATTCGAAAATACAATCAGCTTCGGAAACCCACAAAATGCTCACAATTGTGTACAGAGATGAAGCTGTAACTCGAAAGATAGCGCATGAGTGGTTTAAGTGTTTCCATGAAGCGCGGCAAACCATCAAAGATGACCCTCAGTCTAGCAGACAGTCGATGAGCAGAATGGCAGCAAATGTCAACAGAGTTCATGAGTTATTGTTGTGGAATCACTGTCCGTCCAAATGGTGGTGGAAGAATTGCATATTCTGTGTGAAATCGTTACTGAGTGGTCCCAACATATTCTCCCGATATGGCCCCACCAGATTTCTTTCCTTTTCCAAAACTGAAATCTGCACTGAAAGGGCACAGATTTCCCAACATTTCACACATCCAAGCTGCTGTGACGAAGGAACTTGGAGCAGTACAAAAAGTGGACTTTTCCAGAAGTTTCCAACAGTTCTACAAACATTGTCAACGGTGCATTGTATCAGAGAGGGCCTACTTTGAAGCCCTGGAAGGTATGTATGTTGGAATATTTCTTGCTGTCTGATTTCTGTGACTATTCACCAAACTTTCTGGTCACACCTTGCATTCATTCTGATTTGTTTGTGGGGCAGCCAGAGCAGCCAATAAGCAGTCAATCCTGCACTCATCCTGACTTGATTGCAGGGTCTTGACACACCATCCCAGTTGTCATTCGTTCATCCCACACTTTGCATTTCCCTGTAACCCTCCATATTTCAAGAAGTCTGTTTTATTAAAACAAAAGGTGGACTTGTTGCTCTAGCGCAGGGTTTCCCAAACATGGGTTTCCAGTTGTTCTTGGACTACAACTCCCATTATCCCTAGCTAGCAGGACCAGTGGTGGGGGATAATGGGACTTGTAGTCCACAAACAGCTGGAGACCCAAGTCTGGGAAATGCCGCTGTAGATTGACGGAGCCACTGAAAAGTGCAAATCTAACATTCTGGGATTTGATTGAACTCTCTTCTGCAAAATTCAGCCTGGAAGCAACCTTAGTTGGATACAACCCAAAGGAGTTAAATAAACTGATAATGGAATAAATATAGGAAAACCAGCTGTTGTGGTGATAATTCAGATGGGATTTATGTTTATGGGCTCAGGTCAGCTTAAAAATGCTTCCTTCCTTTCCTCACATTCTCCCTTTAGATCAGAGGAAGAGAACAGGCAGTAACAGCAAGAGAAGCAGCATGAGGACATCTTCTAGGGCCTGGGTCTCAGTTGGTGTCTGACATTGCCAGCAGTTGACCTCAGGCCCTGAACGTGTCACAGAATTGCTATGCATCAACCTGATTCCTAAGGGTTAGAATTGGTGTTACGGGTACCCTAGAGTGCACAAGTCAAAGCACCCATAACAGGCACATCCCCACAATAACGTACAAGGGAGGATATTCGTGTAGCGATTTTTACTGCGGTTCATGGGGAGGTCAGCTGCAAAGTGTGGGATATCCAGCCCAATCAGCTTCAGTTCCTGTAGAAGACACAAAATAAAATGCCGTCATTAAGATAACCCATCTTAGGTCTTCAACCTACAAGTAGGTCACACCCAAACCAAGATGGAAGTCGTAGTCTAAAAGATGGTGGATATAATTCAACATGGTGGATGAAATTCAACGTCACACTCTTCCAGTTGCTTCCATCTGCACAAGCAATTCAGTTGGCCAAACAGAACAATCCCCCTATCCTGTTCTGGGGGTTCTCCTGCCCCACCCGAGTCAATTTCATGGGTGTGGGGGGAGCACAGGAGAGGAGAGGAGTAAAAAAGTCCCATTGCACTAGCAAAAATTGCACTTCTGTAGGGCTTCTGTTGACAACGCGGGATATTCCTAAATTTTACTTGGAGTATACCCACTGAAATTAATGGGCATGGCTAAGTTAGGTTATTGACTTCAATGGGTCTACTCTGAGTCAACCTTACTTGACCACCACTACTGAATGGATACTGTTAATGGAAAATAAATTGCTGCTCAGATGGAGGGGGACTTGTGCTGGGCAAAGCCATCTTGAAAGCTGAATGCTTCCTGTGGGCTGCCATTTAACGAACTGCAAGCCATAAGCTATTCAGATAGTTCTTGTTCTGGTACCCTATCAAGCCAAGGCTGAAGCGGGGTCTATGCATTGCATAAGATGAGGCAACAGAATTCCAAGTAGAACTACTTTAGACAACAATGGAGGGTGTTTGCACGTGTTGTTTTAATGCTTCCCCATCTAACAAACCTCCTGGCATGAAATAAACTAGCACATCAATGAAAACGAATGTAAAAAACATTACCTGCTAGATTTCTTCATGCAGGGGGATTTAAAGAAAATGTAGGCGAGCTTCTAAAAATGTAATCTGCCACCTCCACTCTGCCGTGTCAAAGCTCAATGGTGTGCTTTGAGCCAGTGTGGTGTAGGGGTTAGAGCACTGGTTCAAATAGCTGCATAGCCATGAAACTCACTGGGTGACCCGGGACCAGCCACGGCCTCTAGCCTACTTCAAAGGGTGGTTGTGAGGTTAAAACGGGGAGGAAGGGAACCTTACATATGACCTTCATCTCCTTGGTGGAAAAGTGGGATATGAATGTGATAAATGATGAAAGCGCCGCCAATTCACTCTCTGTCATTCCATTCTGCGCAATTTGCTGAGTTACATCTAGCAAGCTAATATCCGCGTCAGGACATACCTCAAACTGCAGAGAGAATTTGTAATCGGAATCTTTCGCCATATCTTTGATGTAGCTGTCAAAATCATCCAGCTGGACAGGGCTTTAAAAACAAAGATATAGCATGTAACAAGCGAAACGGAAGGGGGAAACCAGATAAGATATTCATAAGCTAAGAAAGAGAAAGAAAGAAAGAGGCTGGATGAATAAAAATAGATCCATCCCTTGGTGCCTAAAGAAAAGTAGCTTTGGTGCAGGGAAAACCCCCTTGAAGAGGGCAGAATTCAAAAAACCCTCACTGAATAAAGAAGCCTTTCCAAAGCCTGTGCTCTCCAGATATAAAGGTAAAGGGACCCCTGACCATTAGGTCCAGTCGTGGCCGACTCTGGGGTTGGGGCGTTCATCTCGCTTTAGTGGCCAAGGGAGCTGGCATACAGCTTCCAGGTCATGTGGCCAGCAGGACTAAGCCACTTCTGGCGAACCAGAGCAGCACATGGAAACGCCGTTTACCTTCCCGCCGGAGTGGTACTTATTTATCTACTTGCACTTTGACATGCTTTCGAACTGTTAGGTTGGCAGGAGCAGGGACTGAGCGACAGGAGCTCAACCCGTCACGGGGATTTGAACTACTGACCTTCTGATCAGCAAGTCCTAGGCTCTGTGGTTTAACCCACAGTGCCACCCGCATCTCTAGATATAGGAAAGGCTAAAACCGAGTGACAGAAGGGCTCAGGCTGAGTCCAACACCCAGCATCTCCAGGAAGGATTGGGAGTGACCCCTGTCCAAAAACCTGAAGAGTCACTGCCAGCCAGTGTAGAAATGATGGTTAACATGTGTGGTTTCTTCATGGTTAATAAACCATGGTTAAGCAGCTGGGCCAGGTTCAGGTGGTGGTTTATAACCATGGCTTAGAGTTATGTGCCAACCAGTCTTCCTATGAGTTCCTTTCACATTTTCTGCAGTTCCCATAATGCTCAGCAGCCCCAGCTAATGCTAATTCTATTTATTAAAAAGTACATTTTAAATGCGAAGATACATTTAACGTCAGGTCTAATTTATTTTTCTATTTCTAGGGATGAAGAAAATACACACCGTCAAATCTTGTGAGGTTTCTTAGGAGGCTGACTTAGAAAGTGCCAACATTTAAAACTGAAGCTGAAAATATCCAGCTCTCCCTTCCGTTTAAAAAAGCACAAAACCTCTAAATGTCACCCACATATATAGCATCGGACATCAAATTATGAATTTGTAGTAGCACTCAAGAGGCTGACATGATCTAGCAAACCACAGCTGACATTTCACAGCATCAGAAATGGCCACAATCAATATCTGACAGTATCTGACAATAGACTTTTAGTCCATCACATTTAGTGATATTTGTACTAATGGTTTCATTCTTCCCAACTATAAGCACCCTGCTGACAGACAGACGGAGAAACTGTGAACCACTGATGTCAAATTTTGACTCTGAAACTGGAATGTCAAATGTTGATGTCAAAATCTAAAGGGTAAAAATCTGAAAACCATCCAGATTTTTTATTTCCCACAATTTTGTCTCAGCTCTGTAAGCCTTTGTGTCAGGAAATCAGTAACAGAACTATAAAAAAAAGCCCACATTGTCCTTGATCCAGCTAAAGTGAGGCCTGCAGATAAAGTGGCAAAACTGTGTCTGGACTATACCACTTGACACTTCAGGAAGGGGCTCACATGGTTAAATCACCGGTATTCGCTGTTGTTGCTTTCAGTTTGCAAACGATACATAATTATTACACACACACACCACAATTTGCATTGGGCTTCCTTTCCATTGAAATAATTGGGGTTGAATAATGTAACAACACCACAATTTACATAATGTATGTAATGGCTTACGTAAATGACGCAAGTTTCATAAATTTCACCTCATAGGACAGAAAGAGGAATAATGTAATTTTTGGCAGAACATGAACTGCAGCAGACTGGAAACAGTGCTGCAGGCAACAAATATAGAGCAGAATGAAAATTTATGCCTTCTTACATATCTAGTTCCAAAACAGGTTCACCACCTCACTGGTCTTGGGGCTTAGTTGTTACTTTCAATGGAACACAGACAAGAATAACTTTAACTGGATCAGGGCCACTGTGGAAACTTGCCTTAATTTGTTAAATTTATACTCTGAATAATGAAGAAGAGGCAAACAACTTTATCTCGCCTGATTATTCATGTTCCAATTAGCAAATAGTGAAGCATATACACACATTCCCCCCATTTCCTTGAAGCAGCAAACCCCAAGGAACTCGTCTCTTATCAACAGTTAATTACTCCTGTTTACCTGTTAGCATTAATGATCCAGTGCATAATTAGCAACTGCCATTAGAGCGCTGTGCTGAGAGAGGGGAACGGCACTGATAACACATACGTTGCTGAGATTTTTCACATTTTGTCATTGTTAATGAAAGGCAAACCCTGTCAGGACTGTAAACTTGAGATAATTGATCTTTCCCTAATGCCTAATTTTCTGCCAGCCAGGAACATTTTTATCGTGCAATATCTGTGGCGAAGATTAAGCAGGCACATACAATTTTGTTTTGCTTAAATGTAATAGTCAGTGACAGATTTGGGTTTTGAGGACCCTCGGGCAGGAAAACCCAGAAGCAGCATCAGAGCTGGGGGGCCTGTTGAGCCCCCAGTGGTTGGAGCTGCTAGCTTTGCTTCCCGCAGTGCAGCGTCTGAGAAGTTCCACCACCCTGTGGCATTGTGGGTAAAATAAAAATGGCAGCACGATTTGTCAGCAAAGATGCGTGGTAAGTCCTTCACCCACTTTTACACCCTAGAGACTCTTCTCATCATTGGACATTGGTTTAAAATGATTTGTATGTTTAAATGAAGATGTATATGGATGGTTACTGTATTCTTCATGTGAGCTGAAGAATACCTTCCCACAAGACCCCAGGAAACTACCAAACATAGTTGGACTCCAGTTCACATCAGCCAGCAGTGGTCAGGGATGATGGGAGTTATAGTCCTGCAGTCAGAGGGCCAGAGATTCCCCATACCTGCCTCTGATAGTTGGACGAATAGTCCGATTCAATATATGGGACTTCCCTACGGCATATGCATTAGCAAAGGGGGGACGTGGTCCCTTTTCACTTCAGTGATAGATGTCTGTAAGGCAGGGGTAGTGAACCTCAGGCCCAAAGTCTAGTTATATAAATTTAATCAATCAATTAATCAATTAAAAGTGGCCCTCCAGACCTGTATTGAGCTCTCAGGACACTGTCTAAGCCAGAGCCCCTTCCAGACCCTTCATGTATCCCTATTTTCCAGGGACAACCTCAGATTTACAGAAACTGTTCTGGTTTCTGATTTGATCTTGGAATGTCCCACCTTTCCTTAAGACGCCCTTATTTTCATCGGAGAAATGTTGGAAGTTATGGAGTTATACCACTCCCCCCAAGCCAAGGAGATGAGTAACTATACAACCTTTAGAAGACATCCGAAGGCAGCTCTGTATAGGGAAGTTTTTAAAAAAATGTTTAATGTTTTCTTATGTTTTTATATATGTTGGAAGCTGTCCAGAGCAGCCGAAGCAACACAGTCAGATGGGTGGGGTATAAACAAACAAACAAGCAAAGGATTGGCAAGTGTGTGTGTGTGTGTGTGTGTGTGTGTAGCAAACCACTGAGTTTTGTGTGGCTGGACCACAGTCTACTGCCTGAGCCTCATCCATTGCTCTTCCCACTTTTGCTTCTGGCCCTGCTCACGCTTGCATGCGGCCCCCAGAATGTGTCACAGGATGAAACATGGCCCTTGGGGTTAAGAAGGGTTTCGTGCCCCTGTTGAGATGAGGGCAACAGTGACATTTCCATTAAGTGTTACAAAATGGACATACTTGGTCAGTTTCCTCTTCTTCAGTCCGTTTTTACTCCTGAAAGAGGAAGAGAATGCTGCAGTTACTTTTTGACAGCCATTTTCTGGATGGCGACAGCGTTAATCAAATGCCGTGAAACAAATTTGCTAACACACACTTGAGGACACATAACGTGGTAAGAAATGATTTCTAAACCACTTCTCCTTGGTTCACGTCCAGGTGAAGGAACAAAACCTTATATAAAAATGGAACCAAGAGAGAGATGCAAGCTGAGCGTCTAGTAGGGACCCGGTTTATTAAAGGGACCCGGTTTATTAATGGAGCTATTGCAATAACAACAGCTGCTGTAAACCAGATGTTCAGCGAAACACCAGTTAGGAGAACTGCCCCGAAGGCACATTTTAACAAGGCTTTCATAGTGTTTTTCAGACACAATACATCATTAGCTTATAGAATGCATACATCAAGAGAGGTCACGGGTCAAGGGGTTTGCACACGGCAAACATATTTAGTTCATTTGTGTAACTGAATGATTAAAATTGGGCAGATCTTAAAAGCATGCCAGTTAATTGGGGGGGAGGGGAGAGAACCATTGCCCTTTTGGAACAGGCTCTTGAATAATGAGCATATAACCTGAAAGGACATTTGCTTTCCTATAAAGAAACTGCTGAATACTAGTCACATCAGGGGTGGGTGAAAGCTTAGCCATATCTCACTGATTATATGCAAAGTATGCAGGGTTCGTTCATTCATTCAATATCCTGCCCTTTCCCCCTATAGCAGCCCAGGGCAGCAAATCTATCAATAATAAAACATTTATTTTCAACTTTGTAAAAACAGTTTACAGATTTCCAAAACCAGGTATCTTAGGCTTTCCAAGAACAGTGCGTTTAGGCCATCAAATCTCCAAGTAAACAGGGATGCTTACTGCCACTGAAAAGGCTGTCATGGGTCAATGCCAACCAAGGAGCCCCCAGTTGGCACCCCCTGTTGGCACCAGTATCCAGCGACATTGTCCCATTCATGGAAGGGCTTGCCCATCCATCTCACCTCACTGTGTGCGCCCCAGATTTGCTCTTTGGGAGAAGTTCCGCTGTGCAAGTGGAAAGTCCTTCTGCAAACAGAACAGCTTTGTCTGATACAACCCTGAAGTTTCTTGGGCATGGCTAGACAGAGTTCTGCGCAATGCCCCCCCCCAATTTCCTCCCCACCCAATCATAAAATGGGTGCAAGGGGCAAAGTTCCCTCTTGCTTTCGTATTTCAAGAGTCGAACTCCGTGTTAACGCCGAGAACATATTCAACATAGATTTGAGCAAACCTAGCAGGAAATGAAAACTTTTCGGTTACGGTCGAGGAAGAAGCAAGCTGTTTGATGCAGACTTACCAAGGGTTAATATAAAACGCCAAGAGATAATCAGTCCATAGGCAGGAAGGCAACAGAGTTAGGAAAGCAAAGACACTCCTACGCCTGTGAGTATTAATAGATAATATGCAGAGAGATTAACAATTGAAGTCAGGAGGATTAGTATGACAAGCAAGAGATCAATAGGTCACATGTTAAAATCTAGACAGACAGCCTGGAAGAAGAGGTAGGGGTGTTAGAGGCATAGTCAAGGCTATATAATGAAAAAGAGGAATTGATCCCTGTTTTCTGGGATGCAGCAACCAACTACACTGCGTGGAGTAAACCAGCTACTCCCCACACTATTCACCCACAAGCGTATCCCCTTTTAAACCTCCCCAGGGACCCTCTTGCCACCCCCAGAGGCTCAAGTAAATTCATAGCATTGGGCTGCTCCGTTTGGGGTTCCTTGTTAGCGTAACTCCAGCTTGGATCATTAATTAGCTAGAGCGTTTGATCTTCCGCCTTTGGTGCCATACCAAAGAAGCCCCCCGAAAAGAGGATTAATGATTGCTGAGGAGGGCTCTCTGCTTCTGGGAGCTCAAAGAGGGAATAAAGGTTGATTTCCGCTTAGTTCATTAGCTGCATCAATATTTACAGGGCCTGCTGGTGGCTTTCATTCAGTTTGGGAAGTTTTTATCATCAAAAGACTTGCTTCGGCGCCATATCAAATCGATTTTGCCAGTTGCGCCAGCCGGCTGCACCTCATAAAATCCGCAAAATACCTTCACATCTGCCTGCTCCCCATACCAGCCCTTTAACTGATTGGCCCATGGTCTTGGGGTCTTCCACTGTTTGGGGGAAGCACCTGCCTCACATGGTGATATCCGGGGTCTCATCTGCACATCACGGTAAGCCAAAGCTGGTTACCAGATAAGCTAATTAAAGCATCAGTAACTGCCCGAGGCCACTCACAATTCAGAATAGGAGATGAGACAGTATATAATATAGGGACGCGGATGGCACTGTGGGTTAAACCACAGAGCGTAGGACTTGCCGATCAGAAGGTTGGCGGTTCGAATCCCTGTGACGGGGTGAGCTCCCGTTGCTCGGTCCCTGCTCCTGCCAACCTATCAGTTTGAAAGCACCGCAAAGTGCAAGTAGATAAATAGGTACCGTTCCAGCAGGAAGGTAAACGGTGTTTCCGTGCGCTGCTCTGGTTCGCCAGAAGCAGCTTAGTCATGCTGGCCACATGAGCCGGAAGCTGTACGCCGGCTCCCTCAGCCAATAAAGCGAGATGAGCGCCGCAACCCCAGAGTTGTCCGTGACTGGACCTAATGGTCAGGGGTCCCTTTACCTTAATATAATATAATAATATTCTGAACTGATTTTTTCAAATCACTTGCATTTCAAGGTTACCAGGATTGCTCAAACATGAGGGATCTCAAAGGAGCTTGCAACCACAATTGTTCCGCCTCAGCCCTCTAGAGTGTGCTACTGGCTTAGATCTAGTGAGACAGGAACAGAGGAAGATGCTGTAGACCAAGTCTGACCTTTGGTCCATACTGTCTGCACTGACTGGCAGCAGCTCTCCAGGAGTTCAGACTGAGGATGTGAGGATACCCAGAGCTTACAGGCTTAACAGCTCAGAGGGAAATGACATCCTGTCACTGCGGGGCTGTTCACATCTTTGTTATGTAAACGATTTACTTTCTGTTTTGGCTGCGACGGGAGAAGCATCATGCCTTCGCTATCTCATGGTTGGTTGTTTTGCTGCTGTACAATAAAGCTTCCTAGAATAGAAGCTGTTGTGTGAGAGTTTTATTGCATGGCTGAGATTCCTTCCACACAGGCACAGCGCTGCGCAAGATACTCTGCTGTAGCTGGGAGAAGCAGGTCGGCACAGTGGAAGCGGACTGGACGCCACAACAGTCCCACTGTTCACAGCCGAGATGGACGCTCAGTGGAACAGAGGACACTCCCAGCTCTCCCTGGATATGCCAGGGATTGAACTTGGAGAACCTTCTGCATGCAAAGCAGGTGTTCTATCACTGAGCTACAGTCCTTGCCTAGGATTCTGGATTTCAGAGAAGCGGTAGCTAGCAGCAGGTATTTACAAACTGAGAAGAAGGAGGAAGCATCTCAATAGACATGTTTCGGATTTCATGACACGACCCTAAGCATGTTTACTTTGTACTGGCTGAAAGACTTGGAGGGAACTTCCAAAGGTATTTGTGGGTCTAAATAGGTTTTAAATTAATAGGCCCTTGAAGAGAAAGCCAACCAGGTCTCTCTGCCTTGCTCTCAGTCTCTCTCTCTCTCTCAGTCAATATTTATAGAAAGACAGAAGAGGTCCCAAGGGCCATCTAGTCCAACCCCCTTGATTATCATTTGGGAGACACCAGGCTTGATATACAAAACACCTGCAGTGTGGAAGAAATGGGTTTCATGGGTGAACAAGAGCATTAACTGGTGATCCCTTAAGCATTTTTCTCATTGCAGAACTCATTGCAGATTCATTGACCAGATTTTCTGGACTCTTTATTGCTATGGGAGATTGTATGTCCAGGGGAAGAAAAAGCAGCATTTGTCTTCCCTGACTCACATAACCAGATGCTTGAGCATTGCAGTTTCTCAGTGGAAATAGCTAAGGATGAAAGGCACGACCTCAATCAAATGAAATGCAATGCTTGAAGAGGTCAAAGAGGAGGGGGAAGGAGTGCTATAGGTGTACTGTACTGTTTTGTTGTATGGATAGCCTTGGGAAGAATTTTGTTCTTGAAAGGTGGTACGAAAATTTATTTAGATAATGAATAAATAGCTGTTTTCAGTGCCATGTGGTCTCTGGAAGGCTGTGGGGGAGGGAAATGAACATTTTGTCTGAAAAAGGACCCCCTGTTCTAAGCCTGCTTCCCAGAGGCGATGTGACTGCAAATAAAGAGACTGGTGACCTCCTGCTTCCAAAAACAATTAAAAAATTGTCCAGCAGCACCTTAGAGAACTAAGTTTTTTTTAAATAATCTTTTTCAAGATTTGTTTTATTTATTTTTATTTATTTTGGGGAAAGAATGGGGTAAAAATCATACAGATGAATGAATAAATAATATAAAATGTATGTCCTATTTAAAATGTGGGATCCAACTGTTAACGTTTGAGCGGACACGGACACGGAGCAATGGATCCAAACTACAAGAAAGAAGATTCCACCTAAACATTAGGAAGAACTTCCTGACAGTAAGAGCTGTTCGACAGTGGAATTTGCTGCCAAGGAGTGTGGTGGAGTCTCCTTCTTTGGAGGTCTTTAAGCAGAGGCTTGACAACCATATGTCAGGAGTGCTCTGATGGTGGTTCCTGCTTGGCAGGGGGTTGGACTCGATGGCCCTTGTGGTCTCTTCCAACTCTTCTATGATTCTATGAATTGCAAAATCTTTCTCACAGCAAACATTATTTAGAGTTAGGGTCAAAAAAACCCAAAACTCAATACACATCAAGTAGCCAGGCAAATGTAAGAGTAGCTGTAATAAAACTTTGGGCATCGCTTACCAGTTATATGGCAGTTTTCCATCTCTCTCCAATGAAGCGAAGTTCACAAAGGTTCCAGCTCCACATTCCCTGGTATTAGAAGAAGACCTCAAGTGATTATTGGTAGATCGGCCTCTGTCTCTCTCACTATCTTTAATCTGTCCTGGATCTGCCTTTTCCTTCCCTCCTTCTTACTAGATCAATAAATTTGTCCATGATGAAAATACGCCCCCAGTGGACACAGCGAGGCTGACTTCTGACTAAGCATGGTTAAGAATCAAACCAGACAGAGCGAGAGAGATCAGAGAATCTCTCAAGTTCTTCCTCTTCATGGTAGAGGGTTTCCCAAACGTGGGTCCCAAGCTGTTTTGTGACTACAACTCCCATACTCCCTAGCTAGCAGGACCAGGGATGATGGGAATTGCAGTCCCAAAACAGCCGGAGACCAAAGTTTAGGAAGCCACATCCTGAACTGAGAACTGAGTGTTGCAGTGCTGCTCCAGCCTTCCCTCCCCATTAATTGCAAAATTGGTTAACAGAACAATTAAGAGTCAGCAGATCTGATTGCAACCTTTGGTAGCCGGCAATATTTCTCCTCTGTTCTGTAACATCTGCATTTGTACCGGTGAGCAAATTCAAGGAGGAGTATTGCATTTATTGCCAGGTCATGGAACAGAAAAAGATGGTGAGCATCACCTGGAGAACAGCTGTAGCTATAAATAAGAGCCAAGCAGACATAATCCAATTTAAAAGAGCTCTGCTATTCCAAGTGCACATGTTTCACCTGAAATGTGTACAGTACATCAAATACATCCCATTTAATAAAACACCATGTCTGCAGGAGAACCAATTAACACCCCCCCTTTTTTCTCTCTCAAAGTGATGCTTTGAAATGCAATTACATACCTTGTTAACCTTGAAAGGAAAGAGGAAATTATTTTTATGCACAGTGTGCATGGAAATTGTAAGGAAATAGGGAGTCTTAATCCTTCTGCGGGTGGCGCTGTGGGTAAAACCTCAGCGCCTAGGACTTGCCGATCGCATGGTCTGCGGTTCGAATCCCCGCGGCGGGGTGCGCTCCCGTCGTTCGGTCCCAGCGCCTGCCAACCTAGCAGTTCGAAAGCACCCCCGGGTGCAAGTAGATAAATAGGGACCGCTTTATAGCAGGAAGGTAAACGGCGTTCCATGTGCTGCGCTGGCTCACCAGATGCAGCTTGTCACGCTGGCCACGTGACCCCGAAGTGTCTGCGGACAGCGCTGGCTCCCGGCCTATAGAGTGAGATGAGCGCACAACCCTAGAGTCTGGCAAGACAGGCCCGTACGGGCAGGGGTACCTTTACCTTTACCTTTTAATCCTTCTGCAAGGCTTTCATTGATAGATGTTTGCAGAATGAATCAGTGATGGGATTAACTTGGCAACCAGGATGAGGACAGTCCTTGGACAAAGGGTGGGTGTTTCAGGGGTGGAGAAGGTCATGCAAACAAGGTTGCTGCAGTGGTGCATGGAATCACCAATTGCTTCTTAGTTAATTCATTTGGCTACGTGTAAGTAAGGGAACCACCTGTTGCTTATCACTTAAGAGATGAACATATTGGAGGAGAATACCTGGTTTATCTGTGGTGCATCCATACAGAACCATAGAATTTTAGATTTGAAAGGAGCTCTAGGGGGTCAGCTCATCCAATTCCCTTCTGCCCATGTCAGGTTCAGCCCAGTCCAAATCTGGAATCTGAGGTCTTCTGAACCTAATTATTCCAACCGCAAGGCTGGAGGTCTCCACACAAACTGCCTAGCTTGTCTGGGCAGCCCAGGACCTCCATACACACTGCTCAGGCTTGCGTCCCAGGGAGGTCACTTGCGGACTGCTAACACAGCGATTTGACTTCACCCCCAGAGGTGCACAACCTGGAGTTGCTGGGGACTGAAATTCTGCATGCCTAGCAGATGCTCTCTCATTGAGTTACAATCCTATTGAGCTCCTCATAGAACATGGTTCATCATAATATAAATTATGGATCTCGTAAGAACATTAGAAGAGTCTTGCTGGACCAAGCCAATGGTCCATCTAGTCCAGCATCCTGTTCTCACAGTGGCCAACCAGATGCCTGTGGGAAGCCTCAAAGCATGACCTGAGCCCAAAAACCCTCTCCTGGCATCCAGAGGCATACTGCCTCCAAGATGGAGGTCGAACATCACCATCATTGCTAGAAGCCACTGAGCTTTGGGAAAAATTCTCCATGAATGTGTCCAATCCTCTTTAAAAGACATCCCAGTTAGACATCACCACTCATTGTGCAAGCAATATGCAGTGGCCCAATCCCTAGCTCAGCAAGGCACACGGTTGCTCCATTCGCCATTTACGAACCATCACTGGCATTAGAAGTCAAAGCTGACCTACCTGGCCATTTGCAGGTGTTTTCTCCGAAGGACCACAAGAGTGACCAGCAGCAGGCCTATCAAAAGGATGCTCAAGATGGCTAGGACAGAGATGACCACCACGTTGGGATTCATCTCCGTAACTGAAATGCAAGGAGGAGGAGCCAGGTTAAGGAACGATACCAAGACATGCTAAGGAAAAGACAACAATCCTGAATTATTTCTGCTTATAATAGTTTCTCAGAGAGCACTTCCGCAATGACTACAGGGGTCCTTTAAAAAAGGCATATACTGACAAAAAATGATGGGCAATTGACCAAAAAAGGCAAATGGTGTACTCTCAGTTTCCTGGTGGGCAAAATGTAATAATAAGCTCAACAACTGACAATTTCATGCCCATTAATGCTACCCCAAAAGGTAGCATCTGACTAATAACTCAATGCTTAGGAATGTACATTTTGCCTAATATGTTCTTCTGCCACATCTCAATCTTAGACTTGGAGGGACCACGAAGGTCATCAAGTCCAACCCTTTGCAATGCTGGGATCTTCTGAGAAGCTTTTGGGGGGTATTTTCCACAGGTCCTTGCCCTATGGCCGCCTTTTTTTTGGGGGGGGGGGAGAAATGGGTGAAGAATCAAAGGACTTCAGCTCACCCATTGTGGAGACAGCAATGAAGGTGGGGATGCTGGGGCTGTTGTGGCTGAAGGTGGTCACACTGCAGTTGTAGGACGTGGCAGGCAGGAGGCTGGAGATGGTCACTACATGCGAAGAGACCGTAACAGGCTCCTAAATGTAGGGGGGAGGCAAGGAAAGAGTTTGTGGTTAGTGATCAGTCCGATTATTATATGCCTTCCCCACCACTGCAAGCAAATGCAAGCTAAACTCCTGTATGTGCTTAGAAACATAGAATTGGAGAAGACCCCAAGGGCCATGTAGTCTCACCCCCCACAATGCAGGACTCTCAACTGAGCATTCATGACAGATGCTGGGTGGCTGACCAGAAAGCAAGCCCCATTGAACGCTGATTCAAGATGGGCAAAAGCAAGCACTTCTTCACACATGGCTAAACTTTGGGATTCCTACCACAAGAGATTGTGGTGGCCAGCCAACACCATCCCATTTAAAGGATAGGTTTGCGAGTATTGAAACTCCCGCTTTGCATGGAAAACCACACCATTCAAACCTCTACATATTTGTACTTATGTCCTCATTTTGGATAACTTATATCCTGGTCTTTGCACAAGCCGCAAAGTGATTGCAAGAAAAACAAATGAGATTAAAAGAGCATATCATATATCTGACAAATATTGTCACCCTTAAAAACAGCAGAGCAACAACTCGCTAAACTGCAGTTATGGATAGCAGCAGTGTGGGGCAGCAACAAACCATTCTCAAGCTGTACAGTCCTGGGAAGGCTGTAACATGTAATCAGTCTTTAACATCAGCAGTCAGGAGTGCTTTAGCCCTGTTTTTGAGTTTGTTTGAAACTTAAACAGCTTATCTCATATCCCTGTGTAAGTTTTTCTCAAAACCTTTTTTGTAAACTCAGGGAAGCGTTTCAGCCCTGCTCTTGAGTTTGCTGGAAATCATTTAAAATCATTTAAGGTTTATAATGTTCTCTTAAATAGGGCTATGTTTAAAACTTGCCATTGAGGTTTTTATACCTTTTTTGTAAACTCAAGGAAGCGGTTCAGCCCTGCTCTTGAGTTTGTTTGATATCACTTAAAATTATTTAAGGTTTATGAAATTCTTTATTTCCTTCTGAGGAAACTGATTAGTTCAGTGAAATGAATTTTGTAGCCGGCATCTCGTAAAGTCTTTGTTTAATTCTAGGTTAATTTTTCCTTAAATTTTTGATTTTTGTTATTTAGTTTAATTCTAAAGTTCATTACTTCTTGTTTCAGGGATTTTCACGGCAATTCTTTTGTTTTGTGTACAGTCCTGGGAAGGCTGTAGCATGTGACAGAGACAAATGTGGAATTTAGCTCTTGCGTTCCTGACCACAGCATGCCGTGCAGGAAGGCGATAAAACCAAATCATGACACAAGCACAAATCAACAGTTTCGTCATAGTAACTCCCTGACCCTTTTTGTTTCTTCCTGGCTTTGTAACCAGTTCTGAACCAGTGACGTGACTCATGCCTGCACATGGCAAAGGTAAGAGATGCTGTCCTAGGCCTAGATGAAGCAAGCAGATGAGGCAAAGTCTTTCTTTTAGCAGAGGCCTCTGAGGCTGCATTCAGATATTCCCCTACCTGTTACTTTCCACGTTATATCTGAGCTTTCACAGGATTTAAAAGCCACAAATCTATCGGAATCTAGTGGACGTTTATCACTCATTTCCGTGTTAATTGGCTCCAGACATAATCCCTCTGCGAGCCCATAAACCCCCAAAATCGCAGAAGTAAAGTCACAATTTGGGGCGCCTTCCCAGCATGCTGTTCTCTCCTGCTGTGTTCATGGGGGAATCATGGGGGAACAGAAGCACACAGGGTGGAACAGCAGCGATGTTGTCCACTGGTGTTTGCTCTCGTGCCACACCACACCCACTGGAGTGAATGAAATTTGGCGTGAACAAGCCACAGTTCCATATCGCAACTGCAGTGTGAAAGAAACGTGCTAGCATTACAATCAGAAAAACTAACATAATACCCCCCGCATCTGAATGCACCCTTAGAAGGGTCAAGCAGCGTAGAGAGATAGAAACCAAAAATTGGGATGATACAACAAGAGAAAAACCTCAGGAAGATCATCAACAAATGACCATGGTCTACTTTTTCATACCACCCAGAATCTTGGGTGTGCTTTCGTTTTTACTGACCTTTGTGGAAATACAATTATTTTATACCAAAGCAGAAACAAAGCATATCATAAAAGTATATCAACAAAAGATGATTAATGTGTTTTCAGCCTTTCTTTGCAGCCTACATTGGCTCCCAGTACATTTCTATGCACAATTCAAAGTGTTGGTGCTGACCTTTAAAGTCCTAAACAGCCTCGGTCCAGTATACCTGAAGGAGTGTCTCCACCCCCATCGTTCTACCCGGACACTGAGGTCCAGCGCCAAGGGCCTTCTGGTGGTTCCCTCACTGCGAGAAGTGAGGTTACAGGGAACCAGGCAGAGGGCCTTCTCGGTAGTGGCACCCACCCTGTGGAATCCCCTCCCACCAGATGTCAAAGAGAACAACAACTACCAGTTTTTTAGAAGACATCTGAAGGCAGCCCTGTTTAGGGAAGCTTTTAATGTTTGATGGACTACTGTCTTTTAATATTTTGTTGGAAGCTTCCCAGAGTGGCTGGGGAAACCCGGCCAGATGGGAGGGGGGGAAATAATATGTTGTTGTTAGATTCCCCACCATCACCTCTATAACTCAGTTATTAAAATAAAGAAAACAATGCCTTAATTCTACCACACACCAGGTTAGGAACTGAGTCTTTGAGGGCAGTTATGTGCTTTCAATACACAGTGTGGATGTAACCAAGAAAACAAGAAGTGGTGTTCTAATGAAGGGTGCAAGCTGTAACTAGTTTTAACTTTTAGATGTAGAGCTGCAACCACAGCAAAAAGTTGGAAGCCCACAATTATCAGCGGCCAAAGAGGCCACTTGTTTGTTTCCCCCTCTCTGGCATATTATTGCTTGCTTTCCCTTTTACATTCAAAGCCAGAAGTCCCATGGGGGAAAACCCTTGGGCTTTCCCCCTTGTAACAGAACCAGAGAAATTGAAAAAAAAGGGAAGAGCTTCCTTCTTAATGAATTGTGCTTTGCTGCAGATTCCCAAACTGGTGGATATGAAAATAATAAAGGATTGTCTTTCTGGGTACTAGTAGCTAAGTGTCGTACTTTATAGAGGACCTTCATCTACCTGAAGGGCTGTTAAAGGACAGTCCTCTATTTGAAGGAGTCCTCCCTTTTGCAGGCTCTCCACTCCAAGTCATGTTTAAGGATAAAACAGCCTCAAGAAGGGAGAGCAAGAAGGCTCTCAAAGAGACCCATCAACCATGAGCACTTTGTCAGCAGAAGCAACAGGTACACACCTCACCTGATCACAGCCATTGCCACTGTGGTGAGATATATGGCATTTGTCTTTAAATTATAGTAATTATACCTAAGTTTGCAACTGTTCATATGCATCAACACGTTCAATTTTATGCAAATAGGTGCCCCCCTTTTTGGTGATATGTAAACGGGCACCCTATAGCGCAGGTGTCATCAAACTTTCTCCCTGTGGAAGTTTTGGACTACAACTCCTATCATCCCTCACCAATAGCAATGTCAGCTAGTGCTGATGGGAGCTGGAGTCCGCAACATCATATCTTGAGTAGTTGTTTAGAAGAGCTGTGGGCAAGGAAGGGCTGTAGCTCAGTGGCAGAGCAGCTGCCCTGCAACCCTCTCTAACCTCTGGAGAGCCCCTGCCAATCATTCTGAGCTAAATGGGCCAATGGCTTGACTCGGTATAAGGCAGCTTCCTTGGTTCCTAGATGTAAGAGAGAATTACATTTTGGAGCACCCTTTCTCATGCTTGCACAAGAAGATGCATCTATTCCAGTTCCCCCTTCTGCACTAAAGAGCCCTATTTTCCTTTGCATTTGGTCATCCCCAAACTACGTCGCACTTCAGGAAAATCACACCCTCCCGTTAGGATCTTAAAAAGGCACCTGTGTTGCAGTTTTGAAAACATGCAAAACTATTTAAATATAACAAATAGGGCTGGACATTGCACATTATGGAATTACCTTTTCATTGATTAATTGCTGGGAGGCAAATTGAATAGGCAAATGAAAACGTCAATTGATGGGACTCCTAGCTAAGGACACATTCATGTTGTGAAGCAACCTTGGTCCTGATGTGCTAGTATAATGAGGGAATCAGAAAAGTATCAAAACTATATCCCTTTCAGGTGTTCTCCACCATGTGTTCAAGCAGGATGTGGAAGGGGAAGGGCGTTCACTAGCGAGTCACACTGGCACAGGCATTGACACACCCCTCTGGCCACAGTGCGAGTCACACACTGAGTTGAACATGTGAAATTGTGACCAACAGCTGTATTGCAGTAGAGGCTCTCATGTGAGCAGGAGCTCTGATAGTACACAATTCCTGATTGAACTGAATTCGGATACATAAGAAGAGCCTGCTGGATCCGGCCAAAACCCACAGTGGCCAATCAGATGCCTATGGGAAACCCCCAAGCAGATTCTGAGTCCAACAACACTCTCCCTACTGGTGTTTTCCAGCAACAGGTATTCAAAAGTTGTAGAACATAGTCATCGTGGCTCGTAGCCATGGATAGCATGATTCCCCAGTGAACCGGTACAATCTTCTTTCAAAGCCTGACTCTCTAAAAGCTAAGAGTGTGGCCACTGTCCTGTTCCCCATCCCACTCAATGGATTCCCTGAACGTGTGGATCTCAGCACCTGAAAAGGGCTTGTGCAGGACAGCTTTCGTTTATTAAATCGGCCGAAACTGGGGTTGCACTATTTAATTGAGAACTACCATGCTGGTTATTGTCAGAGTCTCAAACAGGAGAAGATAGCGTAAATATGGGGGACAAAACAGATCCCCAAATCTTTACCATTGAGATACAGGAGGAGGCAGAACATCCCTGAAAAAGAAGAAAACACATACCTGGATCTTTGTGTCTTGGCTCAAACCAGCCTGCTGGCAGAAGACTTCAAAGAAATCAGCAACTCCCTCTTCCACCCACAGGAGAGTCACAGACGTCTGGGTCTTATTCACAGCGAAAAGTGACCTCGGAGGAGCTGGGTCTGGGGACAGGAGGAAAGTAACTTCAGAGGTATCTTACAAATCCAACGGGAAGATGTGGCAGGCAGAACCAGTTGAAGAATCAGCTCTCTAGTGGTTCCACAGAGATGTTTTTTACTTTTCCCAAAGCTCTGTCAGCAGTAAACAGGCAGTTTTAAAACAGCCCTTAAGTAGTGGGCTGCTCCCTCTTCCCTATTTTCAGTTATTGCTTCATTTCCTTTTTTCAGTCGAGTCTTAACTGGCGTGTGTGTGTGCACCTTTAGGAAGATAAATGACATTTGCACAACTTTTGACAGAGGGTTCCGGAAGCCGTTATTTTGTGGAGCTAGAACCACACATTTCTCCTCTTGGCTTGTCTGACCCTAAGATTGCTGTGAGTCTGAGATGGTCAAAATGAGACTGTGTGCCATATTTAAGCAAGCTCATTAAGAAACACAACCCTTGACTTTTCAAAAGTCCATCATATTCACAAATTTTATATCATTTCCCAAGGAAAAAGTTGGTGTCATCTTTTTACTTTTACGTTTGAAAATTCACATAGTTGGTTTTTTCTCATGTTGATATCCGGCTTCCTTGGGGTTATTATTTGAAGGAGATATTGACAAGCAATTTCTCAAAGTTAATAAGAATAATGGTGACTTCTGTGCAGGAAAAGTCTTCAGGTTGTGGGCATGCAACCTTGCAGAGGAGGGTTTATATGCCAGCAGAGAGGCAGGGTCTCACTGTTGCTGCAGCTGCTTCATAGAGCCCAGACCTGTGGACAGCTGCCTAGAAGCTAGAAGTATGTAATAAGGTGCATCTGGAGCCCCATGGAAGCTGCTGCTGGTGTTTCTCTTCCCAGCAAAAAGTTAACTATCAGGCACAAGCCTTCCTTATCTGGGATGGGCCATGACAGGTTCTGACCTATCTCTCAATTCTTTCTTTGTTCATTTTCAGCTGGAGTTCAAAAAGCCTGACTTCATTGTATTTAGCACTTCCATATCTTAAAATAATAATAATATTTCCATTAGTGCTATGTCTGCCATTACTGCTACATCAGCAAAACATACCCATTTCCTTCCCCTTTACTTTAATGCTGGGCTGTAGTACTTGTTCCATTTTATTAATTGCATCCTTTATAAATGTATTAAACAGTGGGGGGGGGGGCATCCATGACAGACTCTATTACTAATTCTGGCTCTTTGTTCAATATAATTTACTCTAAATATAGCTTCTGGGGTTTTGCATTATTGCATAGTATTCTTCTGTCCTCATAATTTTTTTCTTGCTTTCTGAAATATACTGGGCATTTTTTTCCCCAGTCAAGGCTGCCTAGCCTTTTTCTGGGCTATATTAAACACACACACACACACACACACACATCATAGATTTTTGAGCTGGAAGGGACCCTGATGTTCATCTACAGTAGTCCAGCCCCCTGCAATGCAATAATATGCAGCTGCCCCATATGGGGATCGAACTTGTGACTTTGGTGTTATCAGCACCATGCTCTAACCAACTGAGTTATCCAGTTGGGAGGAAGTGTGGGATATAAAGTTCTTACTTTGAAGAGGAAGGGTGGGATATAAGATTAACACTCTCTCTCTCTCTCTCTCTCTCTCTCTCTCACACACACACACACACACACTTTCTACATATAAACCTAAATTTCTAGTCCTCTTCCTATTAAAATCTGAATTGCAAAGGTGACTTTGTTCTGCTCCTAGTTCTTTCTTAAAACCAAATTGATCCTCACCAAATTGTTAATTTGGATTTGCTTGCATCTGTGTTTTAATTTGCTTTGTTAGATAACACGGACCAAGTTAACTCTCTCTCTCTCTCTTTTAAAGAACCTAATGGCTTGGATTCTAAAATGAATGAACAGAAGGAGGTTTATTCATCCCTGCCCCCAGCCACTTGTCCCCCCTGGAAGACTTCTCTGGAAGTTCAGAAGCCATCGCCCCACACCTCCCATGAACAAAGCTAGGTGGGCCTGCAGAGGTTTGCTGGAGAATTATAGCACCGTAGAATTATAGAGTTGGGAGGGACCTGGAGGGAGGAATCACTCCAGATTAGGCAAAGCTCTGTCCAACTTTGGGTGATTCCCCCTCCCCCATTAGCATTAGCCCTACATAGTCCATCCTACATGGTCCAGGGGTGACCCCTGATTATCCAGAGAGGCTTTTGGGGTAGAACAGGATGCTCCAGCCTGGGGGAGAGGGAGAGAAGGGGGTGAGTGGAACCTTTCATGACCCTCCATTTATTGATCTTATCACTGAAGCCAAGAAACTAGTATCTAACCCTGTCTACTTTTATTAAGAGACTTAAAATACAACACCTAGCGTTCAGTGCTACTCTTTCAACAGTTCATGTTAACTGCACAAAACAGGCAGTTCTGTTGTCTGTGGTGCTCTCAGTTTTACCGCCTCCCGGGTCTTTGGTAATATTTCACTTTCACGAAATTGCAGCCCATTCCCCTAGGGAATAACTTACCAACTTTTACAAGCTGAAGCGCAGATGTGTTGCTTCCTGTTTCGGTGCAAGCAGTTACTGAGAGATTGTAGATGTCCCCAGGTGGCAGGTTGAGAACGGCGCTCATGACGTTTCGCGTCACCTAAAATGGTCAGTGGGTGAAATAGCGGCCCCACATAGGAGATAACTCCACAGCAGAGGAGACTGAAATTACTTTGAACCCTGTTGTCAAGTGGGTGGGAGCATGATGCACCATTGAGTTCTATCCCAGTTTGTCTAGAACTGGACCCACCTGGCAGGACAGATCCTTATCTTCCCCCATCCCTGTAGGTCAAGTCTGACAGGTAGGCAGGAGTGCCCACCTGCCAATCATCCACTGCCACAATAATGCCAGAGGAATCTATTTTTGCAGTGCCCTCTGCAAGCACCAATGATCAGCTGATTTTAGGAGAGCCCTGCTAAAGATATTGATTTAATGTGCATAACATGTAATGTCTATATGCACTGAAGTTTAAAACTTATGTAAAGATTTGCATTTGCAAAGAAAAGTTTGCATTACGCAGAAGCTTCAGTTTTAGATAAACGCTGAAATAAGGAGAGGCTGGAGATTTCAGTTTCGGTGCGTGTACTAATTAATGACTCATTGCTGGGAAACCTGAGAGCTCTTATATCTCAGCTGGCATGGGAGCCAGCAGCAGTAAGAGCTCAGCTCAGCAATCCTGGGTGGAATCTAGACACACATAAAACAGTCTTTTTAAAACGTTTTGAAAAAAAAATTGAATTTTCCATAAGTTCACCATCACCATCTAGGGTCACATTTGAAGAATGTACTTAAAATGCACTTAAAACATTATATTTGCAGCTATATAACTGAACAAACAAGTTGCTTGTATAGGATATCTCTCTGGGAGCAGGAATGTTCTTAGACTATATTAAGGACTTAAAGAAGACTGGACTTCATTGTTAGTTTGTTTAAGAGCAATGTGTTACTTTGTATTTTTGCAACATTTATTTTGTAACTAGTTTAAGACAGTTTGCAGTAATACTTTTTGGGACTCTTTCCTATATATTTCTACCCTGCACAAGGTCCTGAACAGGGATTCCATTTGCATCAATTCTAGCAAATCCCAATGATCAAACGATCATTGTTGCAAGTCCCGACAGCTTGCAAACAATCAGCTAGTTTCTGGTGCTTGCAAAGTGCTGTGCGAGGGCCTTTGTAGGTGAAACCCCCCACTGTCCCATAACAAGCTTTTGTTTTGCTTTTTTGAAAAATCCATGGCATAATAATAATAATAATAATAATAATAATAATAATAATAATTTATTATTTGTACCCCGTCCATCTGGCTGGGTTTTCCCAGCCACTCTGGGCAGCTTCCATAGAAACCAAAAAACACTAAAATATCATACATTAAAAACTTCCCTTAAGATGTCTTCTGAATGTCAGGTAGTTGTTTATCGTTTTGACATCTGATGGGAGAGCGTTCCACAGGGCGGGTGCCACTACCGAGAAGGCCCTCTGCCTGGTTCCCTGTAGCCTTGCTTCTCGCAATGAGGGAACCGCCAGAAGGCCCTCGGCACTGTACCTCAGCGTCCAGGTAGAACGATGGGGGTGGAGACACTCCTTCAGGTATACTGGGCCGAGGCCGTTTAGGGCTTTAAAGGTCAACACCAGCACTTTGAATTGTGCTCGGAAACGTACTGGGAGCCAATGTAGGTCTTTCAAGACCGGTCTTATGTGGTCTCAGCGGCCGCCCCCAGTCACCAGTCTAGCTGCCGCATTCTGGATTAGTTGTAGTTTCCAAGTCACCTTCAAAGGTATGCGAAACCCAAAGGAAGTACAAGGTGTTTAGACTTACACTCTTTTTTATCTTTTTCTTTCCTTCTGCAATAACCATCCAGTGCAACATTCGAGAATGGGAAAGGTCTGTGTTGTCATCCCCATAGATCCAGCTGACATAGAGAAGGTTATTGAAATATTCAACTGAAGTGATTTCAGGAGATACTGGAGCTATCAGAAAGAAAAACAGTGCACCTAATTTGAGGCTGCAAAGCATTTCACAATTAGATATACAACAGCAAACCCATGTTCCTAGTGTGGATCCTTATGTAGCCATAACAGTACCACCTACACATGACAGGGAAGGAGACTGAAGGGGAAATGAAAGTTTGCAGACATTAAGGGAATCTAAGCTGCGGGAGTGGGCGAAATTCCAAAACAACTCAGTGAAAACTCAGCATGCTCAGTGGCCACAGAATGCTGGTTGACTGCTGGCGTGTGGGAACAGAAAACCGGAGAATGGAATGGAGTCTCCTGGAAAAGGACATGGCTGGCTGGCACTCTGAACAAGAGCACTCAGCACTGCAGTGTCTTGTTGCAGGCCACACTGGTCCAGACTTAGATTATTATCCTGAAATCAGCAGTGTGCTACAATTTCACAAATGAAAGTACAGAACTTGGAACTAATGGCAAAACTCTGCATCTTGAAAGGGCCAATCCTCTCCTTTTTTCGTATTAAGAAAAATCAAGGTTCTAGTCCCTGTTGCTGTCAACTTAAAAAAAACACACTAAAGCAATGCTTGGTGAAACATCAGATATCACTGCAGATTTAAGAAAGTTCTACAGTGGTTTGCAGGCCCAATGGTTTCTTCCTATTATCAAAGGTCCTAATCCAATATTCCTACCCACTAGACCAGCCTTCCCTAACCTGCTTTTTGGATTCAAATTCTTACCAGCTCCAGTCAGCATAGCCAGCAGTCAGGGATGGTGGCAATTGTAATCCATCTCCATCTAGAGGCCAGCAGCCTCCACATTGTTGTCTTATATTAAAGAGCAAAACGACACACACACAAACTGTGAAAGGTTCTCCAAAGCTCTGTTCACCTGTTATGAAGCTGATGGTGGAAGTGTCACAACAGCTCAGTTCTGGGACTCCCCATGTAACCATGGTGACCCGAAAGTTGTAATACCAGGCAGGCAGAAGGTTTCCTATTCTCTGAAAGATTTGCAAACAAGAAAAGGCATGGAAGAAAGAGAATTAGCACCTGAAAAAGTGGGATCTGAAAGCGACGTTAAGGCTGCGTTCTGGATTGGAACTAGAATACCTATGACTGCCTGCCTAAAGAGTGTTTGGCATTGAATTGCTGTACGTATTTATTTTAAAAGGTAAAGGTAAAGGACCTCTGATGGTTAAGTCCAGTTGCAGATGACTTTGGGGTTGCGGCGCTCATCTCGCTTTATAGGCCAAGGGATCCGGCGTTTGTCCGCAGACAGTTTTTCTGGGTCATGTGGCCAGCATGACTAAGCCGCTTCTGGTGCAACGGAACACTGAAACCAGAGCAGTGCATGGAAACGCCATTTACCTTCCCACCGGAGTGGTACCTATTAATCTACTTGCACTTTTTGGCATGCTTTCGAACTGCTAGGTCGGCAGGAGCTGGGAGCCAGCAACGGGAGCTCACCCCGTCATAAAAAAGGCAAGAGTTTTACAACAATATAAAATACCATTGATAAAAAACAGTTAAAACAGGTATTTTGAAATATTCAGAAGAAGATTAAAATCAACAGTAGCTAAAATGCAATGAAACCCACGTAATTCCAAGTCTCTGGATAGGCTTGCCCCTCAAAAAAAAAACATGTTTTAAGCAGGAAAAATATTACAGTGAAGGCACCTGCTTGATGTCAATAGGCCAGGAGTTCCAAAGTGTAGGTGCTGCCAGTGGCGTAGCGTGGGTTGTCAGCACCCGGGGCAAGGCAAGTAATTTGCACCCCCTAACCCGTGGATTTCCGCCCCCTAACCCTAACCCCCAGATGTTGCGCCTGGTGCGGCCGGCCCCCCTGCACCCCCCACGCTACGCCACTGGGTGCTGCCACACTAAAATGTTGATTTATTACCAGTGTGGAATGAGTATTATGTGCCTCTTGTAATAGTGCCAGTTCCACAGATTAAAGTAGTCGAATGTAGTTCTGTTGTTAAGCATAGTGACTGTATTTACATGAAGTTGCATTTAAAAAGGATATTGTTTTAAATTAATTTTGTTTCTCTCTGTGTGTGAACGGTGAAGTTTGGGCATGAACGTGTGAGAGACATTTACAGAATCCAAGTGTGCTTTACCACTGATGACGTTAAGGAGACGGTTGCTGCTATTTCGTAGTACGTTGTCCACTCTGAAGTCATTGTTGATGGGTTGAAATAAAACATTTCTACAATGTATTTCCGGAAAACACCCAGGAGAGGCCTGTTCCAGCTGAGGACCACAGCAGTAGGGCCCAAAGGGTAAAGTGTTAAATCCCTTATCCCAGTTGGCACTGTAAAACAGAAGTGGAAAGCTATTAATACGTTTGCAATTCAACACATAGAGTTTCTGCTAGAGGTGGGTCACCTCGTTTCCACCTCATCCACAAGAGCTATTTAGTCATCATGCAAAAATCTGAGGTGAGGCATACAGTACTATACATGTGATCAAACAGGGGCCAAGCCAATGTCTTGGATAAATAAGGCACACCCTTCGTCTCATTCCCCAACAACTACAGGTATAAGGGAATAAATGGATTGCCGGTGAGCAGGTTTATCTGGACTATCTCCTTCAGATTAGAACATGAAGAAAACATGCTACAGCTCTTGGTTTACGATTAAAACTGAAGCATATGTGATTATGGTTTGTTTTGCTCCAAAAACCATAATCAGTAAGCTATGGATCCATGGCTATCATAGTTTTCCTCTTGCTTGCCCTGGGAGCAAACAAACTATAATCCCTAATCCAGCTGTAATGCTAAGGCAGAGATGGTGGCTTGTTTCCTCCTAGTGTGAGGAGCGAGGAGCAAAGTGGCTAGAATTGGTGCATTCCTGGCAAAGCGTTATCTATTGCTTTCTGTGATGTACAGACAAAACCAATGTTTAACTCAACGCATGGGCCTTGCAGGCTTCTACAGAAGCAGCACCACTCTCATTCTTCTACCAATTATTCTGCCTAAAACGTCTGGTTTCAAGCAACCAAAAACAACAGAGGTATGCAGAGGTATCCCATTACCAATGGCAAATGTCACAGGATCGGAAGGAGGCCCAACCAGCGGTCCCTTCTGTAAGTAAATCACAACTTGGTACTGAGCGCCAGGAACCAGGTTTTCGATAAAGCTGCTGCTTGTATTCACCTGTAGAAATGAGACAGAGCATGTGTAAGGAAAGGAAGGCATATTGAGCATCAGGGCCAGCTGATGACCTTTTGCTGCCTGAGGCAAAGCAGAAAATGGCGCCTCCTCCCTGCTCGAAATCAAGGTGCAAAAAGTAGCCAAGGCCAGCCATGTTAACTTTGGCACGTGAGCTTCATGCCACCCCAGCTGTGAAAATACAAAGATGAACTATATAAAGCTTCTGCTTTTTCATGCCACTCAGCATCTGCTGCCAGAAGCACCTGCCTGATGGTAGGGCAGGATTGACAGTACAGTCATACCTTGGGTTACAGCCACTTCAGGTTGCGTTTTTTTCAGGTTACGGACCGCTGAAACCCAGAAGTACCAGAACGGGTTACTTCTGGGTTTCGGCAGTCGCACATGCGCAGAAGCACCAAATCACAACCCGCGTGCGCATACGTGCAGATGCGGGTTGCGAATGCTGTGGGTTGCGAACGTGCATCCTACACGGATCATGGTCGCAACCCAAGTATCCACTGTACAACCAATCACCTATTTACTCAGATGTAAGTTCCCTTGCATTCAATAGCACTTTCTCCCTGGTTGAGTGTGCTTGGGAATGTAGCTGTACAGTGCTTTCCTGTGCATGTTTACTCAGAAGAGAGTTCCCCGGTGTTCAGATAGATTTACTGATCCTCTGATATATATTGAAGTGCCACTGATTTCTTCACAGCCAAACCAATGCCACTGAAGTCTTTCTGAAATACTCCATGAGTCAAGCTCAAGCAGCCCAAGAAACACAGCCATGTCTTCTTCACTGTGCCCATATCCTCCATGCTCCATGGTCACCCGGATGGCCTCCTTTACTGAGCATTCATCCTGATTTCTTTGTGCCACATGTGCTGGGATGAGCATTTGTCCCAATTGCATTGTGGGGAGGTTAAGGGAAGTGCCATAGCTTGGTGGCAGAGCATCTGCTTGGCATGCAGAAGGTTGCAGGTTCTATTCCTGGCATCTCCAGGCAGAGCTGGGAATGTCTCCTACCTGAAACCCTGGAGAATGGCTGCCAGTCATTCAGGAGAGTACCGAACTAGTAGGAATAACAGTGCAACTCCGTATAAGGAAGCCTCCTATGTCTGGATGCTATGAAATGCTGGTCAAGCAGTTGTTTCCACGGCACACTCCTGACACTTTCCTTACCACAAATAACCCAATTTTTTGTTGCACAAGAATGCCAAATCCACATTAGCTGTGCAAACCCGAATTTGCAATATGCAGTTCAGTCCCACCTGCAACTCAGTGACGGCCTGGAAAATTGTGTTTTCTTCCTCTTAAAGGTAAAGGTAAAGGTACCCCTGCCCATACGGGCCAGTTGTGACCGACTTTGGGGTTGCGCGCCCATCTCGCTTAAGAGGCCGGGGGGCAGCGCTGTCCGGAGACACTTCTGGGTCACGTGGCCAGCGTGGTGAAGCTGCTCTGGCGAGCCTGCACCAGCGCAGCACACGGAAACGCTGCTTACCTTCCCACTATAAAGCGGTCCCTATTTATCTACTTGCACTTAAGGGTGCTTTCGAACTGCTAGGTGGGCAGGAGCTGGGACTGAACGACGGGAGCTCACCCCACCGAGGGGATTTGAACCACTGACCATGCGATCGGCAAGTCCTAGGCGCTTAAGGTAAAGGTACCCCTGCCCGTACGGGCCAGTCTTGCCAGACTCTAGGGTTGTGCGCCCATCTCACTCAAGAGGCCGGGGGCCAGCGCTGTCCGGAGACACTTCCGGGTCACGTGGCCAGCGTGACATTGCTGCTCTGGGGAGCCAGAGCCGCACACAGAAACGCCGTTTACCTTCCCGCTAGTAAGCGGTCCCTATTTATCTACTTGCACCCAGGAGTGCTTTCGAACTGCTAGGTTGGCAGTCGCTGGGACCGAACAACGGGAGCGCACCCCGCCGCGGGGATTCGAACCGCCGACCATTTGATCGGCAAGTCCTAGGCACTTACCTCTGAGCAATAATGCTTTTCAAGCCTTTGACTTTCCTTCTGTTTCTGGCATGTCAAGGACACGACAGATATGATGGTGCTAGTGCTGGTGGTCTCCTGTGAAGTGGTCCAGGACAACGAGGCCGTGGTAGAGGTCAGCACTGTCGCTATGACGTTCTGAGGTTTCTCAGTGAGCTCTTCTATCAATTCCCCTGTGGGACCTAAAGCATCACCAGAAACAAGGAGAAATCACCTTCAAAGGCTGGTCCTCCCCACTAACTGAGCACCAGTGTTATTCTGGATCCAACCCACTGCCTTAAAAAAGTATGCCTAAGATTCTTCACATGCATGCTTGAAAACTGAACAAGCGGTAGAAAGTTTTGTGCTTGTCAGTCCATCACATCTGCATACATTCATTGAGGAGAATCTAAATGTGACCTTGATGCCTTAAAGTGGGGTGGGGGCAAGTGGGCCTCCATAAATTCCTGGACTACAACTCCCATCATCCCTGACTTTTGGCCATGCTGCCTGGGGTGATGGGAACTGGAGTTTAACAACATCTGGAGGGCCACAGGTAATCCATCCTTGCCTTAAGGTCCCCAGCACTCTCTCATCCAAAGGAAGCTGAACCTGGTCTTTACAGCTCCCAGAACTTTCAACTGAGGAACCGGCTTGAGGAAGCATCCAAAACAATAAGAATCAGATTTAAACAAGGCAAAGGAGAAGTAACATTTAGCATCAATGAACTTAAGTACCAACCACATATACTATTGCAGATACTGGTGTATATTATATAACTATGTGTAGACTTACTAATATAAAAACTGAGTGTTTTGGCAGATTGGCTTTCCCGAACTTCACATGAACCAGAAGAGCTGAATGTTGTAACAGATATTGTGTATTTCCCTGGTTCTTTCAGATCCGTGGCAAATTCGTGAATGTCCTCACCAACAGTCAGGAATTCTGTGAAGTTCTCTAAATCAAGAGAAGAGGTGTGAATTAGCTGGAATCTGATAGGGTTTCTAGTGACACAGGTAACTGAATTATGTCCCAGTGCCCTAACGCAGGGCTGAAGGAATGGATTAATTCTGGTAACATAATAATAATTAAATAAATAAAATTTTATTTATATACTTTTTCTACCATCTTGTAACATTACTCGAGAGGGTTATGAACGGCTGGAGTGGATGCATGGGAGCAAAGGGATATATTAAAAAATGGGACAAATCTCTTCGAGTGGTGCTAGTCATCAAGGAACGTCTTCATGAAAGCATGAAAGTGAAAAGCAACACAACTGAGACAGAAGAAGAGTTCAGGAGAGGCTTCTGCAATGCCTCTGGAGCTTCTTCTGGCTTAGAGGCCACCTGGAGTGAGCGAAGCAATGACAGGTGTGCCCGTGAGGCCCACAAAAATCCGAGGCTAGCTCTGAAGCTGCTCAGTGCTTTTGCTACTCTGCAGGTTGAAGGGGGTCTTTGCAAGATGTCTCTTGGTGGACCCTCTTCTCTTGCAGTGGGCCTGGCAGGCTAGACTGATGGGTGGGAGGTGGCAACAGAATCATTCTGAGCAGCCCTGGGCTGCTGGTTCGAGCCATTAATTTCCCACAATGCTATGGTGAAACACCACATTAGGGTCTTGGGAGGAATCAAATGGATGCTAGGCCAAACTATATCTACAGACATTTCAGCAACTGAGGCAAAACACCCCCTGCCACCTCCATGATGAAGGCCCCTTGCAAAGCCTTGCCACCACGTTGGGGTGGGGGCTCCAGAAAGCACTTTTCCTTAAGGAGCCCCTTCCCAACTCAGCAAGACCCAGCACTAGCACCAGTCCCTCTCCAACTCCAAGGTTGGGGGAGACGGGTGGCAAAGCTGAGCAAAGGAAAGCTGTGCTGCTCTGTTGCTGCCAAAACCTCCCTTACCTGGGTGGCTTTGGTGGCAGGGTGAGTGGGTATGGTTCCCGCGGGGAACCACCTCTTTTGTTCACACCACCTGAGGCAGCTGCTTCATCCCACCTCATGGGTGGGCCAGCTCTGCTATCTACAGTGCTACCTCGGGTTACAGATACTTCAGGTTACAGACTCCGCTAATCCAGAAATAGTACCTCGGGTTAAGAACTTTGCTTCAGGATGAGAACAGAAATTGCACGGTAGCAGCGGGAGGCCCCATTAGCTAAAGTAGTACCTCAGGTTAAGAACAGTTTCAGGTTAAGAATGGATCTCCAGAATGAATTAAGTTCTTAACCCAAGGTACCACTGTAGTACTATTTGGGAATGCCAGCCCAGAAAACAATTAAAGGATAGGTGAGAGAAAGGACAGGCTAGGCAACAACTAAGAGACCTGTTAGGGCCCAATGATACCAGGTTTCAATGCCAACCTTGGTGTCATCATTCTCAACAGAGCCGTGTGACCTTTTACCTTCTCTCTCAATGTTAATATGGAAGCCATCAAACGCCGTCGGCGGTTTGGGAGGCAGCCAACTCAGCACCATTTTCACTGGGAGGAACGAGGACGGCTCCGGCGTAGGGGTCCCAAACTCCTCGGTAGGGTTGACGCTCTCATAATCTCTTGGGATCGCGTTGACAAACTCTTCTTCATTCTCTGGGGAGTCGGGCTCGTTAATCCACCAGTCGGGCTGAGACGTGGTTTCATAGTCGCTGCTATTGTAGCGGTAATCGGGCCACGTATAGGAAGTGTTTGCAGTTGGGAGCTCAGGGAGGTCATCCAGAATCTGGGTGGCTTTGTCCTGTCGCATTGTCTTCTGCGTCCCCAAGAACGGCTCTTCGGGGAAACTTCCACTCTGCTCCTCCCAGTTCTCATTGAAGTTCATATGTATGATACGCACAGAAATGTTTCGAGGAGGGTAGGGAACTGGAAAAGATAGAACACTTTTTTCCCATTTGCGTATCATGCATAAAATACAATAATAAATAATACTCATCAATTTTCATTTCCTAGATCAGTGTTTCTCAACCTGTGAATCCCAACCCACAAGTACTTTGGGTCACAAAGCTTTATAAGTGAACCTCAAATAGCCTGCAATCAGATGGTGTGCTTACATTCCCAGGAGCAAAACTCTGAATAACCTTGTAAGTACCATACATATTTTAATGAATTCCACATTAATAGGGGCATTAAACAGGTGTTTTTTTCCTTGGATGCCTCAAGTAATGATCATAAAATAAGCAAATTTGTAGTTCAAATGCACACAATCAGTAGCTGCCCAAGACCTATAGTCCAAAATTCATGGGATAATAAATTAATGGGTCACCACACCAGCTAAATTTGGACTTGCGGTTCGCCATACTAAAACGGTTGGGAACTACTGCCCTACGATTATCATGAACATAGATATGGCACACACACAAAACAGCAGATAAATTCCAAATTAACTCAAATTCCCTTAAACTGTCTGACCTGCCTTTCCCTTCTCAATACTTTAACAAAGAGGTGTTCACACGTTATACAACAACTACAATATTAGCGACTTCCATTTGTATTGACACATTAAATGATTTACAAACCTACAGGTGAAGCATTCAAACTATATCCTTATTCTTCCTCTGTGTGTGACAATCACTCTGTCCGTGATGTTTCTTCCTGCCCTTGTAAAATATTATCTCTATCTTTTCCCAGTTACTTCTGGTCTCCATCATGCCTTGGGTGGAGATAATATCCCATCATAATAGATCACGCTTGGCCTGTGATGGGGAGCCTCCACGTCCTCAAGACTACAACTCCCCTCATCCCTGCCCATTGGCCATGCTGGCTAAGTCAGATGGCAGTTGGAGTCTAATAACAATTAGAGGGCCACAGCATCCGTCTGCCCCATCCTTGGCATATAGGGTACAGGTCTTGGGGAGGCCTCTAAAGCACAGATTCACAGCAGGGTTTCTCTCAGGCCAAAGGAAGAGGCTTCTGCTTATGGGGACAATGCATTGTATCTGGATACAATGACCGCTCCCCACATTAAACGGGGCGTGCCCTTTGCGTGGACGCGCACAGCCCCTGGACCCTGTGCGGCTCCATCAGCACAGGCTTGGCTTCGCCTTCCCCAGGTGGGATACCTGGAGGTCTCCGCCTACCTCAGTCAGATGTCCAATCCCGCCTGGGGGAAGTGTTGCCAAGGAGACCAGGCCAGGTAGGGGAGGGACTACCTGCCCACAAAATAGAGGGAGGATCTTACCTGGGAATCCTCAGCTGGTTCCAGAGCTTCTCCCACCCTACCAACCCTCAGTTAAGTCTTATTTTGCAGGTATGCGGGCGCTGCTAAGTCAAGGTTGCTGTTGAAGGTCCGGAAAGGAATTCCCCTGCATTGGCAGGTTTTGCCTTTCCCGTAGCAAAACGTCACAACTTTGGCAGTATCAGGCCTTGGGCAGAATCCTTTAGTCTATCTTCCTGAATGGGGGGGGCATGCAGCAGTGACCCACGCCCCCTTCCTCTTTGTGGCGGTGATATACCAGGGTTCCCCGTTAAAGGGGTTTCTGAGGAGAGGCTTTGACCGTACGCCAAGTGGTTGTCATTGCTCTCCCCTGCGACGGCAGCGTAACAGGGGCAGCTACCTCTGCTTGAACATATGTTTTCCAGACTTGGCCCACCCCCCCCACTGGATAACCCTGATGTTCCCTAGATCCCCGGCTGGGGACTGGGGAGGGATAAACGCCCAATGCCTGATCCAAGGTCTACCCACATCTGAAATATAATAAAGTTGTGGCCAATTTAATCCCATAGCACATTATCTTGAGTCTTTATTCCACATGAGGGGGGGGCACCCAGGGTTTGGGGGACTCCGCCTGTCCTCGCAATGTGCACACGACACACAGAAGCCACTTGTCCTACCTGTTCGGTGTTGCTTTGCTTCATGTTTCACCCCGCTGTATTCCACCAGGGTGCTTTTGCTGAACGTCGCTTCGGACACCAGCTGAAACGTGATGTTGCTGTAACATATTCCCGGCAGCCAGTGGTTGAAAACGGTTTTGCCTTTGAAGAAATCTGCAGGGTGGTGAACAAATGGCACAGATTACATGAGCCAGATGACCCGAAGTCACAGTCTTAAGGATATTGCTTGGCACAGTCTCAGAGATACGGGATGTGTGTGCATTCGACAACATTTCTACACTCCTGCCACCCACTCCGTGCCTCCACCCTTTTCTTCCTGGCTGTCAAAAGTACTTAGAAGTGAGACCCAGGAAAATAAACACGAAAGTAGGCAAAGGAATCGCAAGTGGCAACATACCAGACAACTACCAGACTTTTAGAAGACATCTGAAGGCAGCCCTGTTTAGGGAAGATTTTAATGTTTAATAGGTTATTGTATTTCAATATGCTGTTGGAAGCCGCCCAGAGTGGCTGGGGAAACCCAGCCAGATGGGCGGGGTATAAATAATAAATTATTATTATATTATTATGTACGGTGTGACACGAAACATTTCGAGGAACGGATGATATAAAAGCTTCTTCATTCCTGACAAATCGCCAAGGGGCAAAACTTGCAAGGAGCAAACCAAAGATGCAAAGTTGTGGGGGTTTCTTTACAGTGGGGAGGGGCAAAGTGTTAAAGCCCCCAATCCCCACACCATGGTATGGTGCTATTCTGAATCAATGCTGCCCCCCCCCCCCGTCTACAATCTACTTTCCCCCTCCATTCACAGCAATTATTATTTAGGTGACTTATCTGCTTCGTACCTCAGTGTTCCCTATGGACTGACTGGCACCAGCTTTCCACAGTTTTGGATATGGGTCTTTCTCCACCCTACCTGGAGATGTTGATCCTGGGACCTTCTGCGTATTCAGCAAATGCTCTAGCACAGAGCTCCATGCCTCCCCCAAATAATGACCAATAATAATTAATAGTAACCTTCCAGCTTCTTCAGCTATTCAGCTGAACAAAAGACAGAAAGTGATTCTTGCTTAGGAAAATAGGAAGTTGCCTTACACCAAGACAGACCATTGGCCCATCTTATTCAATACCGTTGACGCTGATTGGTTGCAGATCTCCAGGGCTTCAGGAAGGGGACATTCCCTACCAAGAGATGTTGGGGGTTGAATCTGGGACCTTCAGCATGCAAAGGATGTTCTTGATCAGGCATAGGCAAACTCCGGCCCTCCAGATGTTTGGAACTACAATTCCCATAATCCCTGACCACTGGTCCTGTTAGCAAGGGATGATGGGAATTGTAGTCCCAGATATCTGGAGGGTCGGAGTTTGCCTATGCCTGTTCTTGATCATTGAGCTAATGTAATGGGTAGTAAGAAGCATGGTTTGTAGGAGGAGTATTTGTTAAATGACGCCATTAGCAGGAACTTTATCCCCCAGGTCTTGACATAAAGCAATAATGCCACCACAACAGGATAATCAGCTAACGAAATGGCTGGCTTTGTGAATTGTCCCTTATTTCCAGCTTCATGTGAACTTCACACCTCCAGTAGGTGATGAGTATCTGGGCAAAACAAGATGTTTCTGTACTTACGTTGCATCATATTGAAAGGAGATCTCCCTGGCCATTGGATCAGCTGCTGAGGTGCTATAGAATTACTATAAACATTCTAACTTGCCCAAAGGTTTGAGACAAGGTCAGCATACAGGGCCCAGGGACAGAAAGGGCTGGGAGTTGTTGGTGGAAGAGGAAAGGGTGTAGTCAGGCAGCACTACCAGACTGTTCTGTATGTGAAGACAATTGGATATACCCCCAAGGGTAGGGAACTTTTGGATGACAGCCTAATTTCCTGTGGTTGGGTGGAGTCCAAAGGGAGAGAAGGTCAGGAGGGGAAAATGTTCAGGAGGAGACCAGATGGATGGAGTGATCTAAGGTGGAGGGAGAAGCTCCCTGCAAGTGATCTGCTCAGACTTCTAACTAGAATAATCTGTCCTTCTCTTGACAGTCTGGTGAGCGGTGGAGGAAGACAGGGAGGCAGAGAAGCAAGGGAGAGGTATCAGAATGAGAGGGAGAGAAAAAGGGGCTGTCCTGCCCGTTTTGGGCTCTGTCTCCTCAATTTTGGCTCTGACCTCAACTACTATTGTTTAAGATTCCACCTACCTTTATATAACATGGTCCGATAGTCTTTCCCTTCCCAGTAGCTTATATTCACGCGGGTGAAAACATTGTACTTCTCTGGATACTGGATCTCAAACAGCACCCCAGTTTCTGGTGATGGTTTATAGTCATAGATGGAAACGCTGGTTACAGGTAGAGGTTCTGAAAGAGAGAGAGAGAAAGAAAGAAAGAAAGAAAGAAAGAAAGAAAGAAAGAAAGAAAGAATGCATTTTAGTTCTCAAGATAATCAGGTTATACTTTTAGAAAGAGATGAATATTTTGCAGTGACTTGTGGTCTCAGTGGCGTAGCGTGGGGGGTGCAGGGGGGGCCGGCCGCACCGGGCGCAACATTTGGGGGGGGGGCGCTCGCACTCGCAGCTCTCTGCCCCTACCTGGCTCACTCACTCTCTCTCACTGCAGTGCTGGCTGTGCGAATCCGATCCGAGGCGCCGCCCACTGTGGAGGGGGGTGCCAGGCGTGCGGTGCGGTGCGGAGAGAGAGCGAGAGACTATCTGGGGGAGGGACAGTGCAGCGGGGGGGGGGGGGGGCGCAAATTACTTGCCTTGCCCCGGGTGCTGACAACCCACGCTACGCCACTGTGTGGTCTTAGTCGTACATGCAAATAAATTACTTAATTTCTCAGTGTGTAAAAGGTAAATGTGTGAATTGTTCCATTGCCTGCAGTGACCAGCAAGTGGCACCCTTGGGCAGCTCTTGGGGTCCCAGTGCCCCCCAGCATGGCACACACCTGATGCTGCCATGGGACATCTCTCAAATGTGGCATCCCAGCATTCAGAAGAGCTCCAGGAACTGGATGTAGGAGAGCCTCTATTTTAATTTCCCCCAATGCCTCTAATGTTCCATCACACCAGGTAGGGATGGACAAGTCTGCCGATTTCAGTTTATCACCACCTCTCACATTTTCAGTCTTAAATTCAGTTCACCACATTTTCGCAATAGTTTGCAACAACAAAAAATAACCACACGCCTTTAGGAAAACTCTCCTAATATTGATGTTTTGGTCTGCAGTTTTGTCTAATATACACAGGAAGTTCCCCCTAATATATTTTTGCACACTTTCCCCTCATGAATGCAGCTTTGTACATATTATTCACCAAATTCAGAGATGTGAATTGCAAGAGTCATGTTTCAACTGACATTTTGCAACATAATGACAGCATGGTGTAGTGGTTAGAGTGTTTTCCTGGAACTGGTGCATATCCCTACCCAGCCGTGAAACTTACCAAAAGACCTTGGGCCTGCACTCCCTCAGCCTGACAAACCCCACAGGGACGTTGTGAGGATAAAATTTGGGTCAGGATGAACCACGTACACTGCCGTGATGTCTTCAGAGGAAAGGCAAATTATAAAGTAACCAATGCAGTGAAACCTTTGGACAGGGTTAGGTAAAGGTAAAGGTACCCCTGCCCGTACGGGCCAGTCGTGTCCGACTCTAGGGTTGTGTGCCTATCTCACTTAAGAGGCCGGGGGCCAGCGCTGTCCGCAGACACTTCCGGGTCACGTGGCCAGCGTGACGAAGCTGCATCTGGCGAGCCAGCGCAGCACACGGAAACGCTGTTTACCTTCCCGCTATAAAGCGGTACGTATTTATCTACTTGCACTTAAGGGTGCTTTCGAACTGCTAGGTGGGCAGGAGCTGGGACCGAACGACGGGAGCTCACCCCGCCGCGGGGATTCGAACCGCCGACCATGCGATTGGCAAGTCCTAGGTGCTGAGGTTTTACCCACAGCGCCACCCGCATCTGGACAGGGTTAGGTTCAGACAATTTTCTAGGTAGGATCAGGCATGATGGTCTGCCTTGGGACTCCTCCTGGATTCAGCTTGCCTCTACTATGGTCTGAAGGCACACGGGGCTTAGCTATCCTTCATGACTTTCTGCCTGATGAAGCCTCCCTATGCCATAATCACATTACAATTTTCTAATTACGGCAACTTTATAGACTGAGCGATTGCATTACCCTGTTACTTCTTCCCAGAAGAAATCAGATGAGGAATGCAAGCTTGGTATTCATTTTTATTACAATTTTATTTTGGCCCTGATCTTTTGATTTAATTAAGTGATGATTAGATCAAGTGGGAGGCATCATTAAGCTCTCCCTTCTTCTGTTTTCTTTCTAGCTGCAGCCAGCAAATCAACATGGACTAATGAATAGCATTTGGAGATGCTGCATTCAACATTGCGTCTTTTGGAATATCTCAGTAGCTAAGTACCCTACGCACTCACTGTTCAAGGTCGATTTCCAGAAGAGCAGCCGTGTTAATCTGCTTCAGCAAAAGCAGCAAGACCCTCGCGGCACTGAAAGGTTGCTTTAATGGCATCAGTTTTCAAGCCAGTGGGCCCTACTTCATCAGATGTAAGACCCCCAATATCAGAGGAGGAGGCTAGACCTGGTTTTGTTGTGGTTGTTGTGTTGCAACCCAGGAGAAAGTGTGCTTCTTTATAAATGCACCGGGGTCCCTTCCAACTCTACAGTTCCATGCGTCTATATTTGAAAGGCACTATATAAGAACTTGATGGGTGGCACTTTGGGTTAAACCACAGAGCCTAGGACTTGCCGATCAGAAGGCTGGCGGTTCGAATCCCCGCGATGGGGTGAGCTCCTGTTGTTTGGTCCCAGCTCCTGCCCACCTATCAGTTCGAAAGCACGTCAAAGTGCAAGTAGATAAATAGGAACCGCTCCAGCGGGAAGGTAAACGGCGTTTCCGTGCGCTGCTCTGGTTCTCCAGAAGCGACTTAATCATGCTGGCCACATGACCCGGAAGCTGTACGCTGGCTCCCTCGGCCAAAAAAGTGAGATGAGCGCCACAACCCCAGAGTTGGCCATGACTGGACCTAGTGGTCAGGGGTCCCTTTACCTTTACTATATAACTCTCCTAAATTTGATTCTGTAGTCTGAGCAACTGGTCTATGAGAGAAGGTGCGAAACAAGGCCTGATCCTGGCAACGTAGCCCATGCGATCTGCCTCTGGTGCCTTGACTGCCAGAGGTTACTTTGGAATCTGATCGCTGGGCTGTTCATACGGTACTGTTAAACTCTGCTGGACCCTGACAAACAGCTCCTTTTTCCCATTCTTCCTTTGCTTGTACTGCTTGTTTGTGCTGCTTTGGGTGAGGAATCAGGGCAGACAAAAGGGCCAAAGGAGGGATTTGCTGAACCCCTATTACCTCTTCTCCCATTTTATCAGTGCATTGGAAGACAGACTGACAACAATTAATAACCAACCGTTGCAATCAAGAGGCTACATTTCCAATCACAAGCACCAAGAGGGAAAGAGGACGGTGACACATTGGAACAAAACTGGGCCAATAGCTAATGGCTCACATCAAATTGGCTTGGAAATCACCCCCAAACACAAATTGGGGTGATGGGTCAACTCATTTTGTTGTTGTTGTTTAGTCGTTTAGTCATGTCCGACTCTTCGTGACCGCATGGACCAGAGCACACCAGGCACTCCTGTCTTCCGCTGCCTCCCGCAGTTTGGTCAAATTCATGCTGGTAGCTTCGAGAACACTGTCCAACCATCTCGTCCTCTGCCGTCCCCTTCTCCTTGTGCCCTCCATCTTTCCCAACATCAGGGTCTTTTCCAGGGAGTCTTCTCTTCTCATGAGGTGGCCAAAGTATTGGAGCCTCAGCTTCACGATCTGTCCTTCCAGTGAGCACTCAGGGCTGATTTCCTTCAGAATGGATAGGTTTGATATTCTTGCAGTCCATGGGACTCTCAAGAGTCTCCTCCAACACCATAATTCAAAAGCATCAATTCTTTGTCGATCAGCCTTCTTTATGGTCCAGCTCTCACTTCCATACATCACTACTGGGAAAACCAGAGCTTTAACTATACGGACCTATGTTGGCAAGGTTATGTCTCTGCTTTTTAAGATGCTGTCTAGGTTTGTCATTGCTTTTCTCCCAAGAAGCAGGCGTCTTTTAATTTCGGGACTGCTGTCACCATCTGCAGTGATCATGGAACCCAACTCATTTACAAGCCAATAAAAAACAGAGATGGCACACAATGGGGGGCAAATTGATCGTTTTGGTGGGGAAAATTCACCCACCACAGGTGACTCTCTTGCCTCAAGGGTCCTTCATGGGCTAGGGTTCTCTCGCATCAACAACCTCCACAGCTATGGAGGTATTTTGTAGCTCTGTATGGCTAGGAGAGATCCCAGAAGGAGAAGTCCTAGCCATGCAAAGTTCTCTTTAGGACTGGGTGAGTAGCAAGTGAATTAAGCCAGGAATTCTTCTCCGGCTTGGATTTTTAATCTGAAATGGAGAAGGATTTGGGGATTTTGAAGTGCTCGCTCATTATTTGAGGTGAGCATTATGAGCCCCGGAAGTTTGCATTGAACTCAAATAAGGGGTTCTAGACTTGAAGTAGAATGAGGGGAGTCTTTGAAGAAGCAGCAAGGAAGAATGGGTGAAGTCATACCTGGGGGTTATCCTACGGCTTAAGGATGGGGAACATGTGGCCCCCCAGATGTTACTGGACCCCAACTCCCATCATCCCTGATCACTGCCCATACTGGTGAAGCCTGATGGGAGTTGTAGTTGACTCCAACAACATCTGGAGGGCCACAGGCTCCCTTGGCCTGCCATATTCTCTTTGCAACCACCTTTTGAGGCAGGATAGGCTGGAACGCAGTAGCATCATGTTAAAGTGGGTACTTTGAGCCCAGGTCTTTGCAATCTGTGTCCAGCACTATGCATTCCATCACACTGGTGGTTCGCTCCAGTCAATATTCCAGTTGAAGAACACATTAGTTTTCCAACTCTTCCCAAAGAGAGGAAGAAGTGTATTTACAGCAGGCTGCTATTCTCCTTCTCATAAACATATCATTCTTATTCTCTCGGTGTGATCAGCTCTGTGACAAGGAGCAAGATCGATACAGAGCTGAGAGGAGGGGGGAAAGAAAAGAACAAAAAAGAAATAAATTGCATTGATCTGACCCAAACCTGGCTATATTATTAGGCTTGCCTTAAAACCTAAGCCTCTAGATGGAGAAAGGGTGACGATGCAAGCATGTTGTTTTAGTAGCAAAGTTTTAAATTGCTTTCCAAAAACGAAAACAGTATCTTGAAAGCATCAATAAAATTGGCCGAGATTCATGCTGCAGATTTCATTCAAAGAAAAATAAATCTGGGGATTTTCTTCCTTGATGCCTAAAGCCAATTCACAGGCTTGGCTGCAACCTCCATGCTCTCAGAGGAAGATGTCTTATACCTCGTTAGGCAACTTGTCCACCTGGATCAATAATGCCTACTCTGACTGGCAGTGGTTCTCCAGGATGTGAGGCAAGGGCCTCTCCCATTTAACCAGAGATGTCAGAGACAGAACCTGGGGCTTCTTCAGCTGAAGCACATTCTCCACCTCTGAGCTCGGTCCCCTCACATTTGACTTCATGCACAAGGAACTTGGAGTAAGCAGACTTTGGAGCACACAGTACAGTGGTTTTCACTGCCTTATGGAAACCAAAATTGCACGGGCAATCTTTAGGCTGGCTGAATGTTCTTCATTTCTTCAGAGAACCTTGAGATCCACCAGCTGCAGGCAGGTGCAAAATAACAGATGAGGTGGAGCTGAATGCGAAATGGTGAATTAGGGGATTGGGGAATAGATCCAATGACCTACTGTACCTCATTATTCATACACGGGGGGGGGGGGGGACTGCATATGCAAGTCCAACTCTACACTTGAGTTAGTAGGAATACCTAACTTAATGTGTTTCTTTTAAAACAAAACAATAACCCTTTCTGTTCTTGCTATCACTGAACCGCTAGATGTCAGAAATCTTTGCCAACCTACTACAAATTATCCCACCGCTCATGGGATATTTGCAAGGACATTCTTTTAATCTGCCAACCTGATTTGATTACCGAGTTGTTTCAACAGGAGTGTTTCATTGTGTGTTTTAATTGACAAAGGATGGGTCTCTGGACTTCTAAAAATTACTATTATACGGCAAGTTGTTTTCGTTAAACCAACGGTTTGGTACTGGAGAAGGTATGCTATGGTATTGCTCTGAGCACAACTTCTGTTAGGCTCCACTAATATTGCTTCCCCATCTCTCTAAGGCATTGAAGAGAGAGCAGATAATTAAGAATCCAGTGTCTAGTCAAATTTTAATTATTGGGAATAAATAGAGGAACTTTCCCTAGGTATTTTATTTTCTTAGAGTTCTTCACTTGCACATGGGGCGGGGGGGCGGGGGCGGGAGAGAGATCAAAATAGAACAGTGTCTCCCCAGACCCTAATAAGAGTGTTCCCTCCCCCCTGGGAACCAGCCAGCCTGGAAAGGTGCTTTGTAGTGCTGATTGAAACCTGGGGGTGGGAGGGAGACTTCAGCAAGAAGCGATCAGGATGGAAAGAACACATATTCTCTCTCTCTCTCTCTCTCATCTCTCACTATGCTACATAACACTCAAGCTGGCTGCCAGCTAGGGCAGTCCTGTGGCTTCTACTTGTGGGAGCCCTCCATTTGAAGGGCTGTTTGGTGTGAGCCCAGTTCAAAGAGAAATAACCCTTTCAATAGGGAGAGCAGGTAAGGGCGTCAGAACTGCCTGTCATCAACAGCGAGCCCCTGGACAGCAGATGGAGCAGACCCTCAAGTCACCTGGTCACACCCTCCCCTGCCAAGGTGAGAGGCATGGCATCCTACGTCTGTTGCACTAATCCTTTCCACAAGGGCACCAGTACGTAGAAATTCAAAGTGTTGGTGCTGATCTTTAAAGCCCTAAGGTCCAGTATACCTGAAGGAGCATCTCCACCCCCATCATTCTGCCTGGACACTGAGGTCCAGTGCTGAGGGCCTTCTGGCAGTTCCCTTGCTGCGAGAAGCCAAGTTACAGGGAACCAGGCAGAGGGCCTTCGCGGTAGTGGCACCCGCCCTGTGGAACACCCTCCCACCAGATGTCAAAGAGAAAAACAACTACCAGACTTGTAGAAGACATCTGAAGGCAGCCCTGTTTAAGGAAGCTTTTAATGTTTAATGTTGTTGTTGTTGTTTAGTCGTTTAGTCGTGTCCGACTCTTCGTGACCCCATGGACCAGAGCACGCCAGTCACTCCTGTCTTCCGCTGCCTCCCGCAGTTTGGTCAGACTCATGTTTGTAGCTTCGAGGACACCGTCCAACCATCTCATCCTCTGTCGTCCCCTTCTCCTTGTGCCCTCAATCTTTCCCAACATCAGGGTCTTTTCCAGGGAGTCTTCTCTTCTCATGAGGTGGCCAAAGTACTGGAGTCTCAGCTTTGCGATCTGTCCTTCCAGTGAGCACTCAGGGCTGATTTCCTGAAGAATGGATAGGTTTGATCTTCTTGCAGTCCATGGGACTCTCAAGAGTCTTCTCCAGCACCATAATTCAAAAGCATCAATTTTTCAGCGATCAGCCTTCTTTATGGTCCAGCTCTCACTTCCGTACATCACTACTGGGAAAACCATGGCTTTAACTATACGGACCTTTATTGGCAAGGTGATGTCTCTGCTTTATAAGATACTGTCTAGGTTTGCCACCGCCTTTCTCCCAAGGAGCAGGCATCTTTTAATTTCATGACTGCTGTCACCATGTTTAATAGGTTATTGTATTTTAATATTCTGTTGGAAGCCACCCAGATTTGCTGGAGAAACCCAGCCAGATGGGCAGGGTATAAATAATAAATTATTATTACAATTATTATTATTAAATCAGCCCCAGCAGATGTTATGCAAACCTGTGCCCTCCTTCCACTCTTTTATTTATTGAGACACCCCCTCTTTTTCAGGGGAGGCTTAACTGACCTAAACAGCCTAAACCTCTTAATCTTAGCGTTGTGGTTTCTAGCCCCACGTTGGGCAAAGGATTCCTGTATTGAAGGGGTTTTTACTAGATGACAATCGTTGTCCCTTCCAACTCTACATTTCTATGACTCTATTCTGAGCAATTTCCACGCACCCAGCATTAACACCCAAGAAAAATGTGAACAGGATCTATCTCAACTCGTAGTGAAGCTAGTTGAAGATAGCATGTACCAGATGCCCATGCGACTCCTAAGCAGGAAAGCGCCAGCCTCATGCATATTAGGCTGACATTCAAGCCATTGTTCTGAAGACTTGTACGCTCTTTCCCTGAAGAGGGATGTGACAGTGATGAGCAGCTCTCCTGCAAACATCAATAGGCCCCGAGGAACTGTGGTGAAATGTCAAAGGACAACTAAGGGACCAATTGCTTCGGTGATGCTTATTTCGCAGAGTGAGGCCTCTTCGGGGGCCTTGTTTGCTGTGTCCCACGGCAGCCGACGCCAGCGGACGGGCTGGGAGCGCGACGCCCGCCTGGATCGAAGTGGCACGCCAGTCTGTAAGGCCCAGCCGCAATTAGGCATGCGCTCTGTCAATATGCTCTCATATGGTCTCCATACGCCAGTGATCTTTAGCAGACAGGGAGCCATATGGCGCGGCGAGTTTCGACTGCCGCACGGGTTGCTGTTGACAACAATGGTAATTAAGGATCGCAATATAAAGGAGGTGGTGTTTTAACCGCCGAGTGTCGGCGAACACTGGGGAAACCCTTCCGCTTTCCCCTTCTCATTCCTCGTGTCTTTTCAAACCGTCTTCTGCCAGGATTTTTCTACTCCTGTCACCGCTTTCTCTCCATCTGTGGACCAAACTAGACATGTTTGACTCCTGGGCACGTGGCTTTTGTTTAATAAATAGCAGGCAGGCATGTGGGGGAATCCAGGTCCAGACTGAGGGGGGTGGGGCATTTCTTATTTATTTCATTTATTTATTTATTTGGAGAGCTTGTACTCTTAAGCAGAAAAAAAGGCTAGCAGGAGGAACTTGCATGCAATCGGTTGAAACACAACAGTCCCTGCCCACAGCCTTACGATCGAAAAAACAAACAAACCACATGGCACACAAGGTGAAAGGGATGGGGAGGGAAGAGGAATCAAATCCAGGCACCATGTTGCCCCTGTGATCCTGCCTCAGCCCCAGAAATCATAGAATTATAATGTTGGAATCATAGAATCATAGAATCATAGAGTTGGAAGAGACCACAAGGGCCATCGAGTCCAACCCCCTGCCAAGCAGGAAACACCATCAGAGCACTCCTGACATATGGTTGTCAAGCCTCTGCTTAAAGACCTCCAAAGAAGGAGACTCCACCACACTCCTTGGCAGCAAATTCCACTGTCAAACAGCTCTTACTGTCAGGAAGTTCTTCCTAATGTTTAGGTGGAATCTTCTTTCTTGTAGTTTGGATCCATTGCTCTGTGTCCGCTTCTCTGGAGCAGCAGAAAACAACCTTTCTCCCTCCTCTATGTGACATCCTTTTATATATTTGGAAGAGACCCCAGGGTGCAAGAATCTCAACCAAAGCACCCATGACAAATGGCCACCCAACCATCGGCTTAAAAACCTCCAAGGAAGGGAGTCCACAACCTCCCTAGGGTGTCTGTTCCAATGTCGAACAACTCTTACTGCCAGAAAGCTTTTCCTGACATTAAGTCAGAATCTCCTTTTCTGTAACTTGCCGTCGTCGGCACAGGTCCTACCCTCCAGAGCAGAATTCCCTAGCTCCTCTTTGCCTAGAGATGAAAGGTGACATTGGCATCTATGTATGTAAATAGCAACCCCAGTCCAGGGGGTGGGGACCAAATGAATCACTAACCAGGGGCGGCTAAACTGTGGCTCTACCAATGTTGAGGGACTACATCTCTGACCATAGCTGTCAACTTACAGATTTGAAAATAAGGGACCAGCAGCCTTGAAAATAAGGGACCAGCAGCCTTGAAAATAAGGGGTCAGCAGCCAAAATAAGGGATTTTCCGGGCACAGGTACGTTCAACTTCTGAGCCCCTCCGAGCCAAAGGCAGAAAACCCAGCCAGCAGCCAAATGAAGCCTCAAGCGATGGTTCCCATAGCGCAGCAACCTGGCAAAGGGGATGCAGCAAGGAAAACCACCATCACCTCTCCGCTGGGAAGTGCTGAGCAAAAGCGAGTCCCCAGGCAATGCAGCCGATTTGATTGGCACAAGGCATGCAAGCTCCACCCCCCCAGTCGTTCTTAGACTCCTTATTGGGTGAGCAACGCAGCCAAGCAACACAGTTGGAGCCTCCCTCCTCCTTGGCTGGCAGGGAGGAAGGGAGAGGAGCTGCTTCCTTTGAAACCCAGGAAATTTAAGAGACATCATCAGTAATGCACAGCAGCGGGACACGGCGCTGGGATAAGGGAGTTTCCCACCAAATAGGGGACGGTTGATAGCTGTGTCTCTGACTGGTGCCCCTCCTGGCTGGGGCTGATGGGAGCTGAAGTTCAGCAACACCCCAAAAGACACAGCATCAAACGCATGAATGGCCATGGATTCAGAAAACGCAGAGGCATAAGGAAGGCAGACTGGTAGGTTCAGTCTGCTGGTGTGCCTGCCTATTATTTCAGTTGTGATATTCATGGCGGCTGGCTCTCAGGATGTGCTGTGAATTCTCCTTCTCAGGATGCCTGCCTCTTATTAAGTGATTGCATTCATATTCCATATTTTTCTCCAATAAGCTCAAAGGGGCACATATGGTTCTCCCCCTCCTCATTTAATCCCCACAACAACCCTGCGAGGGAGGATAGGCTGAAGGGCAGGGACCAGCCCAAGATATCCCTGTGAACTTCATGACTGAGTGGGGATTAGAACCCTGGTCCAACACTTAAACCACTGCACTTCACTGGCTCCTCTCTCCACTCCATGTCTGGCACCAATAAACTGCAACAAGAAGTAGTGCCCAAGTTTCAAACGCGTTCACTTTGATTTTTAAAAGTTACTTACTGGTTAACACCGTGATGGATCTCGCTGGCTTGGAAACCATGTTTGCGCTCACCACGACCAGAGTCACTATGTAATAAAGGCCATGGTACGAGGCATTGAAAACCACAGGAGCAGGTAAAGTGCTGTTGAATTCGTCAAACTGGAAAAAATAGTTCTTAGATTCGCCGGTGATTTTGACAACGTACACCGAGGACGAGCTCACCACGTCCGCTGCTTCAAGGGAAACGGCGATGCAGTTGTCGTCTCGCACTGCCACCTGGAAAGGCGCCGCATTCTGCAAGTGAATAAGCAACAGAAACGCATTGGCAAACAAACGCCGCATGGCAGGCACTGCTGTTTTGTCTGCCGCCAACAGAGAAGAGGTGTGGATCGTGCTTAGGAAGGTTTTATTAATGGTCAGATCAAGAAAGAGAGGATCAGGATGGGAGAGGACACCCCCCCCCAATTTTGGCATTTTCTCCTTGGGGGTGAAAATGATGTTCTGGCATGAGCATTGCTGCTGCTGCTTCTTTTTAATTTTCAAAACCAAAAATAAAAATAAAAATTACAAACATCAAATTCAAAATCCATATTCATTTTCTAACATAAGCCTATTACATAGATTACCTAAATTAAAATATATCTAATTGCTCTAGGCTTCCCTTTGCTATATGTAAATACAACGCAATTAACAAATTATATCATAAATTATATTATAGGTTCCCATATACCCCCACTCCCCTTCACCCATGTGTGATCTCAATACTTTACTTCTCCCATCTTGTTGTGTTGTTATAATTTAATAATTATTCAGTTGGTTCTCTTATTATTTTCTTGCTTACCCCTGCACGTTTTACACATTCTCTATTAATATTTCAATTCTGAAACCATATTTTTTCATGTATTCCTTCACTCCATCCCACTCTCTAATTATTCTCTGATTTGAGTGGCCTCTAATAATTGCCGTCAATTTTGCCATTTCTACAAACTCGCAGAGTTTGTTTTGCCATTCTAAGCACTGCTTCTAGGGATGTGGGGATCTCCGGACCAGCGGCAGAGCATATGCAAAGCAGCGCAGCTCCTTCCTTCTCCCAACAGCTTGGGGTAGGCTTGAGAGTTGTGGGTGGCAGCACACTAAATGTTACGATATTCCGTTCCACCTTAACAGATGTGTGGAATTGTTGTATGTCACATGTCTGTTTACCTTCCAGCACAGCTTGCTGGGAACTTCCATTGTGTGTATAGCTTTTGCTTATGCTGCTTGCTTGGACACGTAGGGGAGAAGACATGTTTTTCCCTTTGTCCTGATGCTGAATAAAATGGCTGTAAATATGCTTTACACAGCCTCTATCTGCCCTTCTGTTGCAATGAGTTTTTTCTCTCTGCTGGCTTGCGTGCTCAGCTTCTGAAGGTTTCTGAAGCTCGAGTCGCAGTTACATGCTGATCCAAGGACTGGAGATCGCACGGCTGCCGGCCGGTGGGCTGGAGCCAGCTGGGGGCCTGCCAATTGCCCCCATTTCCTTGGATGCATCCCAACAATGTCACCCCCCTCAGTGAAGACACCCGGGGCAATCTGCCCCCACCACACCCCCTTTCTCTGCCCCTGTTCTGGACATTGATTGTTTTTGTGGTGCTTCCTGTAACATGGCAAGATGATTGTTCTGCATGCCAGCACTGCAGTGGCGTAGCATGGGGGGTGCAGGGGGGGCCGGCCGCACTGGGCGCAACACCTGGGAGTTAGGGTTAGGGGGCGCAAATCCACGGGTTAGGGGGCACAAATCCACAGGTTAGGGGGCGCAAATTACTTGCCTTGCCCTGGGTGCTGACAACCCACGCTACGCCACTGCAACACTGCTAGCTCCCAGAGCAAGGCAGCAGTGGCCCTGAAATTGGCAATGAGTGGCATTCAATGCAGACAGAACCCCACAAATCACTGGCCCCTTGCCCTGAAATCATCCTCCTGCTTCCTCGCCTCCTCTGGCCACATATCCCCCCCCCTCCATCTCTGACATCACACCCTATATGTGGCATGATGCCGACAGAAGGGACTTCAGCTTCAGGACCCTGGTATACAACAATTATTTCTGTATCTATAGAAATTAAAGCTACAAGTGTGTTACAGGCGAACCCAAATGGCAATACCAGTCTTCCTTCCCAGACACTAAAATATAAAAGAGTGCCATAAGTTTCCTCTTCCACCATGGATTTCCCTCCCAGTTTTTAAAGTTTGATTCCAGCGCAGGGGTATTGTTCCCACTGTGTGACTTCACTCCTTTTTCAAATAGTGTGGCTCTGAGGGTTTTTATTATTATTATTTTAAAAATTGGTTTTTCACCCATGTCTCCTTCATAAAGCTATAATTACACTGGAATTTGGGAGAAGTGGAGTGAATCCACAGAAAAATGAAGGAACAGAAACAGGGGAAATCCACTCATTCTTAGATACAAGGAAGCCCAAATCTTTCCTGCTCACCCAATTTATTTTCTATGAAGCTTCAATCCTTCTCATATTAGACAACTCCGTCACTCAAGTGTATAGAAGAAAATGGAACAGTTTAACCTTTTCTCTCTCTCTCTCTCCATCTGTCACACAGAAAATCAATTCTTTGGCTGATTTGGAAGGAAAATAAAAACCCTCTTCCTTTCATTAATTGCAAACTATCTGTCAGAAAGGAAACCGCCAGGTCTGCAGGAATTCCGAAATGCAGCGACTGTAATTATAATGAAAAAGGGACCACGTTTAAAGTTCCAGCATCTCTCCCAGCCCTTTCCCCCCATTTAATTGGCATGGCGATGCTTAGATCTCTACCTCTTGGCTGCTCAAAAAGTCAGCACCAGGTGATATTTTCAGCTCCTCTGAATCACTTTGCCCTTTGATGGTCCATAGGAGAGCAACTTCAAAAGCCTCAGCTCTGCAGCTTCTACAGCAGAAATGGCTTTGCTCTCGCAACATAGCGAGTGGGGATATGTTAGCCAGCCAGTTAGGTGTCTCTCCACAAGGAGTTCTGAAAATCTTTCAGCAGTGTGACTAAGCCTCCATCACCACCCCCACCCCCTGAAATAAGTCAACAAATATCACAAAGGTTTGTCTATAATGCACCAAGTATTAGTCATTCACAAATAAAAGCTTCCCCTACCTGATTGGTTTCTTGGAGATCATTCTTACCAATCAGAAACCAGGTGCTCAGAAACCAGGTGCAAGCTCTATCTGTTACCCATTCATGAAAAATTTCTCATCAAACACAACTTCTCTTTCACCCTCTCTTGTATTCAAAGCAACAAAAGGCTGTTAAGGGCAGCAATGCAAATAGTCCGCTAGGCCTCTGCCGCTCACTAGCAATCCTTGATTTATTGTTTTGACTTTGTGGGGTGCAAGACACAATAAATTCCTGGGTCCAATAAAAGTTGGAATTAATCAATGTTTGAAGAATTAAACTGTGCCATACACTGGACCCCTGGATTAAGCCTATGTTAACAAGCCAAGCCAGCCTGGTGGTTGCTAGCTGAGTGGGGAATAAAGGCTGCTAGCATCCCATCAAATGATGAGCCATTGGGATGTTCAATGGCAGACAGCAAAGGGGGTGGAGCCACTCCTCCAGCTGTGTGTTAGTGGGCAGAGACAAATAAGGGTTTAGGATTTCAGTTTGGACAGTGCTTTTTTCTGGGGGTACATATACTCCTAAACATTTTGTGAATCTAATGGGAGAAGAAACTATTTTTTAAATAAAAACAATAGTTTCTTCTCTAGCACAGTGAATCATCAGTTCCATTACTACCCCCAATGGCGGCCTCATTTCCTTTCCCGGTGTTTCCTGAGTCTCAGATGGAAGCAAGCATTTAATGTGTGAGGTAATACTGTACATGTTCTTTGTACTTTTGTCCATTTACTGTATTCCCTACCCCCCCGATTTGAACTATAAAACGGTGATTTTCTTGAGTCAAAATGAGAGTACCCTTAAACATTTTTTTAAGGGGGGAAAAAGCACTGAATTTGGATGAATTATGCCAGAGGGGAATAGTTTCACTTGGTTCACATACAAGAGGAAGTGGGGTGAACAATACCATGTGGACTGACTGTGACAGAGAGACAAAGAGAATGGCTGATTTCTCTGTTCTGAGACCCAACCCTTCTGTGCCTATGGGAGAAGCAAGAGACCCTCTTGGAATATGAATGCTCTGAGCAGTCTCCATCATATTCTCAGGTTGCACATATGTGTAAACAAACCACATATCATAAAGACACCACCAACTGTGCAGAGCCTCATTTCCAAAGGAAAACCCAGGCTAAAGTGTGTCTGGCATGCTTGTCATGTCGCGCCGCTTGTGGAGATTGGGGTGGTGTGCAACATTATTTTCTGCTTCATGTACCAATAGGGGGTATAGCCAGAAGCAGTAATGGTTGTGAATACCAGTTGCTGGAAGCCACAGGAGGGGAGAGTGTTATCAAGCTTGGTCCTGCTTGTGGGCTTCCCATGGATGTGGGTGGCACTGTGGGTTAAACCACAAAGCCTAGGACTTGCCTATCAGAAGGTCAGCGGTTCGAATCCCCGCAACGGGGTGAGCTCCTGTTGCTCAGTCCCAGCTCCTGCCAACCTAGCAGTTTGAAACCACGTCAAAGTACAAGTAGATAAATAGGTACTGCTCCGGCGGGAAGGTAAACGGCGTTTCCGTGTGCTGCTCTGGTTCGCCAGAAGCGGCTTAGTCATGCTGGCCACATGACCTGGAAGCTGTACACCGGCTCCCTCGGCCAGTAAAGCGAGATGAGTGCCGCAACCCCAGAGTCGGTCACGACTGGACCTAATGGTCAGGGGTCCCTTTACCTTTTACCTGCTTGTGAGCTTCCCATGGACATCCGGGCAGCTACTATGAAAGCAGGATGCTGGAGTAGATGAAACATTAACCTGACCCAGCAGGGCTTTTCTTGTGATTTAGAAGGGTTCAGATCCCCCACCCACCGACAATGAAAGAACATATGAGAGTAAAGAGAGTTGAGGAGGCACACAGATTTTATGGCACATTCTAGGTTTCCCCACTTATTTCCATGAAACTGAAGATGTAAACCAGCTTTCCCCAGCCAAGTGCCCCCCCCCAATGCTCCCCAGGCTAACTTTTATCCCATCCCCAGTCAGCATAGGTAAGAGTCCAGGACGATGGGACTTGTAGTCCAAAACACCTTCTGGCCTTAACTCTATTTGGAGGCTGGGCCTCAAATCTTTGTGAGATGTGTTTCTGCAGGGAGAGAAAGCAAACAGGTAGTACTAGTACATTGAGGGTCTTTGTCTGCTCACACCTTTTCTGAGGGCTTTGGTATGACTTGGGCTTGTCATGCTTGTAATAATAAACCGTGAAGGAGGCTAGATGCAATCATTTGGTTTAGGAGGCAGGTCTTGCCAAATTTCCCTGGAGGTGTGAAACAGCCTCTCCAGCTGTGACACTAGCAAATTAAATCCTGAAGGTAGCTGACCAGAAGTAATGAAATGTGTATTTACCATACTGATGCTGTCAGTCCCAACTCACAGTGACTTCCCAGTGCAATAAGTGGTGGCAAATTTGTCACTTCCAGTGGTGCTTCAGAGGTCACATCCCTGCACAACCTTCCTCTGCAAACGTGGAGAACCTTGGGGGCAAACTGTCACCAGTCATGCCTGCTCTTCCATCCATTGGTCCTATCTACACATTTGTCCTGGCTCCCACCCAAAACACGCAGAGACTCTTGTAAGTAAGAAAGAGATCTTATTCAGGCAAGTAATGGAATAGGCTCAGCAACAGGTACAGAGTTCAGGAGTCATGATTCCAGCACAGGAATGGATAGGGCAAGAAGTTCAGACCTGAACAGAAGTAATAAAGATGTCCCAACCAGTGGCGTAGCGTGGGTTGTCAGCACCCGGGGCAAGGCAAGTAATTTGCACCCCCTAACCCGGGGCAAGGCAAGTAATTTGTGCCCCCCCCACTGCACTGTCCCTCCCCCAGATAGTCCCTCGCTCTCTCTCCGCACCGCACCGCACGCCTGGCACCCTCCCCTCCACAGTGGCAACGACCCGGCGGCTCGGATCGGATTCGCACAGCCAGCACTGCAGTGAGAGAGAGTAAGTGAGCCAGGTAGGGGCAGAGAGCTGCGAGTGCGCCCCCCCCATGTTGCGTCCGGTGCAGCCAGCCCCCCCTGCACCCCCCACGCTATGCCACTGGTCCCAACAAATTCCCCCTACCCCACCCACCAGTCTTTTAAAGCATGTGCTCTTTCAGGAAACCCAGACCAAACATTGTGGCCTAAATTTACAATTAATTCAATACAATAACTACGCTAGAGAAACTTGGAATGCTGTCTTATACAAGGTCAGACTCTTCAGCTGCATTCAGACAGAACTTTATTCTATCTCCCCAACATTTCCTTACTTGATCGTTTTCGCATTCTACGTGATCTTTAAAGGGAAGCAGGTGGCGCTGTGGGTTAAACCACAGAGCCTAGAACTTGCTGATCAGAAGATTGGTGGTTCGAATTCCCGCGACGGGGTGAGCTTCCGTTCCTCGGTCCCTGCTCCTGCCAACCTAGCAGTTCGAAAGCACGTCAAAGTGCAAGTAGATAAATAGGTACAGCTCCGGCGGGAAGGTAAACGGTGTTTCCGTACTCTGCTTTGGTTCGCCAGAAGCGGCTTAGTCATGCTGGCCACATGACCCGGAAGCTGTACGCCGGCTCCCTCGGGCAATAAAGCGAGATGAGTGCCGCAACCCCAGAGTCAGCCACGACTGGACCTAATGGTCAGGGGTCCCTTTACCTTTTAAAAGCCACTTCTGGAAAGTGAACAAAATCCAATGAAAGTTTAGCTCTTATTTCCATGTTTATTGCTTCCAGAAAAAAATCCATTTGTATCCCCATTAACCCAGAAAATCAGGGGACAGAAATTGGGGCACTATTCCAGCATACAGTACCTCCATCATACCATTCCTTCCTGCCATGTTCGTGGGTGAGTCATGGGGGAACAGAATTGCACATGTGCCTAAAGAATGGCAACATGTCCGATAATATCCATGGTTGTGTCACACCACAGCCATTGGTGCAAATGAAATTTAGCATGACAGTATATCGATCAAAAACCTACAGTTCCTTAATGCAACAGGTAATGCAGTATACAGTACAAGGAACACAGAAACCAATGTTATTAGTATAACCAGGAAATCTAAACCAATAAACCCAATTCCTGAATGTAACTTTTATCCAGTTAGCCCAGTAATGTCCACTTGATTCTGACCAGAAGTAGCCCTCCAGGATACCAGGCAGAGAGGTCTTTTCCAATATCTTCTGCTTGACCTTTTTAACTGAAGATGTTAGGGATTTATTCAGGACCTCCTGTATAACCAAAATGCATGCTCCTCCACTGAGTGATGGTTCTTTCCCTAGTATCTTGGCTAAGTGAATGTACTATAATCTCATTCCCAGTTCCAAATCTCACCTCCACTCACTTAAAAGCACAGGGGCTATTGTGGCACACATGCACCAACCCCTCCACCTGCATTAGTAGAGTAATAATGCTATCCTATGATACGGGGCTGTTTTTTGTGATTACAAAGGTAACATTTGCAGACTGCTTTGGATGCTTGAAATGCATGTTCAACAGATGTGAAGCATTCATTCAAGCAATTAAGACAAATCTATAAATCTGTACAGTCTCCTCAGCAAGGAATCTGTTCTGACATGAGACTAATCCATATGCACAAACTACCAGCTCCGTATGCATCCACCTACTCAGCTACTTAGGAAGCAATGACAATTAAACTTTAGCTGTTCCCTAGTGAATAAGCACATGTAAATACACAAATGAGTGCAAGATGAATTATACGATGCAATTAAAAAGCTCCTTCCCACACAGGCCTTATTCAAAACCCAGGACGATATAAACAGGGAAGATAGATGACTTCATCTAATGGATCTCTTTACCAATGCCAGATTATTCCCAATAGTACAATTCTTGAGTGCAATTCTAGTCTAAATTGCACACACATACACCCCTCTGACAGGTAGGTAGGTAGGTAGATGATTAGATTTTCTATGTTAGGAATGAACAGTCGTTGTTCAATATATGAGGTTTTAATCAACACCCAAACAAGTTTTTAGAGACTTCATTGATAAAAAACAATGATTGTGTTACAGTGGACGCTCGGGTTGCAAACATGATTTGTGTGGGATGCACGTTCACAACCTGCTGCATTCGCAACCCACAGCGGCGTGTCTGTGCATGCGCGGGTTGAGATTCTGCGCATGCACGACCGCTGAAACCTGGAAGTAACCCGTCCCGGTACTTCCGGGTTTCAGCACTCCGTAACTCAAAAAAACGCAACCTGAAGTGTCTGTAAACCAAGGTATGACTGTACTGGGATTTTCCCCCTGCAACCACTCATGTTGTGAGCTGTCTTTCATTCCCCCAACAGGCCACAATGGCCTGGCTTGGGTATTTCAGCACCATGGACAGGGGATAAGCACTAGACTTGCTAACTGGCTAATGAGAGCGGTCTTTATATAAGGGTGAAAGGAATGCTACATTACATGAGCACAGGAAACTGATAGTTGCAGTTACAACACAATTGTTCGCCAGCTGGGGAACGTGGATATTCCACACAGAGTCAGGGAAGCATAAATCCAAAACTTTGAATGCAATTATTGCATCATCCCCTGAGTTCCCTGCCAGTGCTTAATTGGTCCCTGCAGTATGAATCTCAATAGCTGACTCCCCTCATCCCACCTGCTGTTCTCTTTTGTGAGGAGAACAATTCCTCACCTTGTTCTGCATTTGCTCCTTGTTCTGCGTTTGGGGGAAGGGGTGCAGCTCAGAGGGTTGCATGCAGAAAGCCCAAGCTTCAACGCTTGGCATCTCCAGATAGGGCAGAGAAGACACCCCCATCTGCAATCCTGGAGACCCGCTGCCACTCAGTGTAGATCTTCCTCAACATTGGTCCTCCAGATGTCTTTGGCCTATAACTCCCATGACCAGGACCAGTGGTCAGGGATGATGGGAACTCAAAACATCCGGAGGGCTGAGGTTGAGGAAGCCTGGTGTAGATGATACTGAGCTAGATGGATCAATAATCTGGCTCGGTATCAGGTAGCTTCCCAAGTCTCTCCAACATACACTTTTTATGTTCATATGGGTGTAACATCAGGCCAATGATAGATAATCAATGACTGGTTGACTAGATCTGACCCCTGGCCTGAACCAATTTTCTTTGGCTCTTGGAGATTCCACCAAATCTTAACCAAGAGGAATATGGCCATTTGCTCACATTTGCCTAGAAGAATATTGGATTCAAACACTGTGAGAGGGAGAGGTGTTCCATCCATCATCCCATTTATTATTGAATGCTTGTGCTCCATAACAGGAGGCAGAACTTGCTGCAGTGGGCATGGCATGTGTCAATATCAGGAGGAGAGGGGCAGAAGGGGAAGACTGCATGCCCACCTCCACCCTCCTTTTCCTGCTTCAGTTCCATCCCTGAGTTTCCACTTTTACAAACTGTTTGGGTTTTTCTCTTCTCCCCTTTTTTCTTTTGATTTATAATTTTGCATATTTCTGCACGCCTTGGGAGTCCTCCAAGAATATCTTATTTTTAGGTGGCCCCATAGAAAGACACTTAACACCCAAGTTTATATTGTGTTTATATATTACATTCTCTCTCACTCTTTAATGTGCCATTTTAAAAACAAAAGTAGTAAGAATGAAGGGAGATGGGCAGCTGGAACCTTAAGAAAGATTAAAAATGGATCAATACAGCAGGAAAAGCGAGAGATCTGGGCTGAGCTGCTGGGAAATGAACAAGCATGCAACTTCAGTGCAATTTAATGGTTCACAAAGCAGAAGCTGGAGCAGCTTGGCTTTGAAATTTGGAAAGGCCCTAGCGGCTCAGCGATTGCCCTTTGCTTTTTCGGTGTGACCAGCGACCAGAAAGAGACAAGTCAGTTCATGCCCTCTTTTGGTGGCCGCTTGACTTCCTGCTCACACAACAGGGGAGCATCTATGGATGTGATATACCCACTTTGATCGCGTGCTTTGCCTGCGAAAGTCAAAAATTCAAGCTAAAGGCTTAGATACCTGTAGAGCAGGGGCAGAAGGCAAGTTGCCCTCCAGATGCTGCTGAACTACAATGCTCATCATTCTGCACCATTGACCATGCTAGCGGAGGATGATGGGAGTTGAAGTCCAATGACTTCTGAAGGGAACTATGTTGGAAACCCCTGCCTGCTGTAAGAGACATACATCACTCCTGAAGATGGTGCAGTGGACAGAAAGCTCTGCATGTACAGTCAGAAGTCTTCACTCCCTGGCCCCCAACTGGGTAAAAACAAACAAATGGATGCCATTGTGGTTGGAGTGTTGGACGTGAACCCAGGAGATCAGGGTTCAAATCCCCACTTGGCCATGAAGCTCACTGGGTGATGTTGGGCCAGTCACTGCCTCTCAGCCTCACTCACCTCTCAGGGTTGTTGTGGGGATTAAACAGGGAGGGGGAGAGCCATGTACACCACCTTGATCTCCTTGGAGAAAAAAGTGGATCTGTTATCCAGTGGATCTGTTATCCACCCAGAACATAGTCCATCCATCATGATTCTATGATGTATAGTGGCCTGCCCTAGCCTCCATAACACTCCACCTTCTGTTTGCTGCTTGTCTGGCTCTGAAAAAAAAATGGATGGGGATCAAGTACCTAGCTAGTCACAGTACATGGGGCGGGTCACAATATGTGCATGGTTGCCTCAATACACAGCATCACACCTTATCTAACAGTGCATTCTTAAGCACATTAAGGTGACAAACTCTTCTCAGTTCTCCAAGTAGGAATCGTCAGCTGTTCGACTGAATGCACTGAGTGAATTCCTCATCTCACGGTCTATTTCTAACTTACTATACTTTGCATAATGTGTATTGGCAAGCCAATCAATTACGTTGAAGCAGATGATATGTGATAAGTGCTAAGGGTGCAATCTCTCAACCAGTAGGTTGGGGATCCAGGGACTTTGGGGACATGAATGACGTGAACAATAAGCAGCCGCTTTTGCGAGATGAGATTGTGATTTTAAGAGAGGTTAAGGCGCCGGACTTTGTAGCGACTTGGGAGGTGTCTGTGATACACAGGAAGGACTTTCAACCCACTATAAATATACCAGCTGTTTTTCTCAGGCTCTGGGACATGCCCCTCCCTGCAACTACAGTTTGCATTGCCAATAAACGTACTGTTTGCTGCAATGGGACACGCTGTGTCAATGCAAAAATTGACCTGGATGAGACCTATAGCAAGGGCAAAGGGATAGCACTCGTCTACCCTCATACTAGGGTCCTAATTTGGATAGGTCACCTGTGTTATTTGTTAAAAACAAAACCCTGCACTTAAGAGCAGAGTAATGCAACTCTGTGGTTTGGTCCTCCAATAGAGGGATTTATCACAACTCACTGCTTGAATCTTTAACTGGAGATGCTAGATGTCCAAACCAGGATCCCCTGTGGGCAAATGATGCAAATCGCCACAAAGTTCCTGTCCTGAAGTCCAGAGGTCCTCATGCTACCTGACAGAGAACTATGGCAAGGGCTAATGCTGCACACCCATCTTCTGCTCATGAAGAAGACTCCCAGTAGACTCAGTCCCAGGCTGGGTACCAAATTCAAAAGAGGAGGCTTTCAGTCCAGGTTCCAGAGTACCTGATGCCCTTGCCCCATACAACATCCACAATTCCATGCCAGGGAGAATAGAGGTCATCACCTAGCATCCATAAACAAGTCACAGCTTTCGCAGATAATTAATGAAAATACAACATTCAAGAAAAGAATTAAGTCTGTATAGGAACAGACTTTTAAAAGTGCTAATTTCTGTAAGCTTTACATGCCCATTGGCAAGGACATAATTAACAGAACCAGGACAGAGAAAATACTTTATAATACTGAACTACCAATCCCAACCACTTCCCCGCTAAGTTAATTTTAAATTTGTATGTATTTATGTGCATATTTCTTTTCTGCCTCTTTGGGGGGTGGGAATATCTCACAAGGTGGCTTATAGATAATTGCCTCAAAAACAAAACAAAAAATCAACCGTAAGATCCAAGCATTAAACATCATTAAAAACAACAACATTTTTTTTTAAGGACAAGCAAAGTCAGCATATACAGAAATTAATCATAAAAGCCTTCCGGAATGAAAAAAATGCCCAAAGCTGAAATGCACACAACGAAGAGGACATGACACAGATATCAAAGGGAGACCAGAGACTGAGATGGTGAATCTGAAAATTTGGGTAGATTTACAACATGTATGAAGGAGGGATGGAAGAGAAAGTTGGTTCAATTTGCACTTTCAAGAGCAATATGCAAACTGAAATGCAGCTACCCTTCAGAAGTCACTGAATTCTCTAAATTTTCTGACACAGTTCTCCAACTAAAAAAAAAGTGGGGACATGCATTAGATTGGGGGAAAGTGTTACATAACAATGTCTTTATTATTAAAAACAACATGCACAGAATTCACTGTATTACGGGAGGGGCTTGCAATAATGTATGCATTAGCCAAAACTAGATTTAAAAGAAGAAATGTGTATTAAAACGCTGATGAATTTCCACGAAAATTTTAAAATAAATTGCAAAATGATGTGGAAAAGGAATTAGCTGAACTTAAAATTTGGAAAAAAAGGGAAACAGAGAAATGAAAATTGGGAGATTAGTTTGTCTTTAGTTTGAAGGCAGACCTTACACAAGCAGGTTCCAGACTGATCAGCAAAGAGCTGTGCTGAATCTTTTGTTTTTCTCTATGCACTGGTCTGTCATCATACTGTAGTTCATGCAGTCGCTGACAGATGGTGCTAGCATCACAAAAGAATTACAACCATCTAGTGCTCCCTGAGAGCTGAAGAAGCCTGTGAGGAGGAGGTATCTAAAGCAGGGTGAAGGTGAAAATGGGGGGGGGAGCAAGAGGGGCACTGTGTGACTTTGGAAATGCTTTTGTGAAAAGGGGGTTAGTAACTGCATTCAGTGGGGAGATCTCAGGGGTTATATGTGTCTGTGTGCAAAAGCAGTTTGCAAAAGGAGGAAGGGAAAGGTGGCATGAGAATGAGGGTGAAGGTGAAAACAAAGGGGACTGCAAAAGAGGAGGGGGTGGTGGTTTCAGAACTGGAAGATGAAAAGATGGCTTAGTATGGCTGGGAGAGACCCCTGTCTGAAATCCTCAATAGTCAGTTACTGTACGCAACAGTGATCTAGATGGAACAATGATCCATAGTTTGGCTCACTATAAGGCAGCTTCCCATGTTCCTGCGACATGACAGAGAGCTCTCCAAGGCACCTGTAATCATCATTGCAATCTTTGGTTAAATGGATTTATCCTGAATTATACTCTGAATCAGCAACACCTGAAAAACGGCAGAGATCACCATTCCTCTCTAACAGGCTGGTTTCCAAATATTAATGGATTCGTTTTTGGTGTGAAGTGGGCCATCTATGCATCTCAAGTACCAGGTGGGAAGAATCCAACTGAAGGTCCAACTTGATGATGATGCATTCAGTTCATTCCAGGGGGTTGGAGCAACATCTGACTGTTGCTATGGCGACGCTGCTGAAAACATCCTCTTTGTTACAAGAGATGCCAGAGTCTGTAACTCTGAGAAGTCAGCCGCTGTTTTGCGAGTCTCGGTAAAGGCAAGGGTTCTAGGGAAGCACCCTGTTTGAGGGTCCTCAAGCAAGACATAATCAGTGGGTGTTCTTAATTAGTGAAAGATAGGAGTTATTCAGGCTTCCGTTTGTGCTGCAATTTGTAAGCACAGGTCTGTGATTTGTAGGCACAGGTCTGAGCGGGGTGATTGTTATTGTAACTCGCTGTACGTGGGCTGCCCTTGAGAATGATCCAGAAAATCCAGCGGGTGCAGAATGCCGCGGTGAGACTCCTTACGGGGTCTTCACTGCGAGATCACATTCACCCGGTGCTATTCCAGTTGCACTGGCTCCCGGTGGAGTACAGGATCAGGTTTAAGGTGCTGGTTTTAACCTTTAAAGCCCTATATGGCCTAGGACCCTCGTACCTACGGGACTGCCTCTCCTGGTATGTCCCACGGAGGCCCTCACGGTCTTCGAACAAAAACTTATTGGAGGTCCTGGGCCACAGGGAGGTTAGGTTGGCCTCAACCAGAGCCAGGGCCTTATTGGCTGTGGCTCCAATCTGGTGGAATGCTCTGTCACAAGAGACTAGGGCCCTGCGGGACTTGACATCTTTCTGCAGGGCCTGCAAGATAGTGTTGTTTCACCAGGCCTTTGGCCAGGGCACAGCCTGACCCCCTCCTTTGGCAATCCTCACAGAACTCTAGCCCAAGGGTTGCCATTAATCTGATTTGAATTAATTTTATAATGAAATGATTTTAGAATGTTGCATTTATTTTGCTGTTGTTGGCCGCTCTGGGCCCAGCTTTGGCTGGGGAGGGCGGGATATAAATGAAATTTTATTATTATTATTATTTTGGTCCCACTGCCTCCCCCAGGAAAATCCTCTGTTTACAAATGTCAATCAGGTTTCCTGCAAATCATGGTACAAATGGAAGCATGGATGAGCCCATCAGAGGAGTTGGAGGTGCAGGGCTCCAACCAAACAGGGTGCTTCCCTACAGTTCCCCTGAACCTGCAGCTTCCTAGTGATGCTGAACTACAACTCCCAGCATCCCTGACCACTAGCCACGGTGGCTGGGACTGACAGGAGTTGGGAGTCTAGCAACAACTGGGTGGCCACAGGTTCTTCACCCATGACCTAAGGGATCAAGAAGAGCTTCTCCCTGAAGTAGCTCATTTCTCTCTCTCCTGTAAAGGTAAAGGGACCCCTGACCGTTAGGTCCAGTCGTGACCAATTCTGGGTTTGCGGCGCTCATCTCACTTTATTGGCCAAGGGAGCCGGCGTACAGCTTCCAGGTCATGTGGCCAGCATGACTAAGCTGCTTGTGGCGAACCAGAAATGCACACAGAAATGCAGTTTACCTGAGTTTGCCAGAGTGGTACCTACTTATCTACTTGCACTTTGAAGTGCTTTCGAACTGCTAGGTTGGCAGGAGCAGGAACCGAGGAATGGGAACTCACCCCGTCGCGGGGATTCGAACCGCCGACCTTCTGATCGGCAAGTCCTAGGCTCTGTGGTTTAACCCACAGCGCCACCCGCGTCCCTCAGCTCTCTCTCTCCTATAGTTATCTGAAAACAATGCTCCATTGTGCCATTCCTGGGTGACTTAAGGGAGTGTAAGCTGCAGCTACATGAACAATCCTTGCTACCCCATCACTAATCAGTTCCCAGCCACGCGTTTTCAATTCATTTTAAAATTGCAAACCACCTTTCTATATCCCTGCACTCAAGACAAAAACGACAAAATGTACAACAAAAAACACAGTGCCAACATAGGAAGCTGCCTTAGAGTGAGTGAGATAATTGGTCAGTCTGCCTTAGAGCGAGTGAGATAATTGGTCAGTTCTCCAGGGTTTCAGGCAGGAGACATTTCCAGCCTTAGCCAGCATCATCTATATCTAAATCAAATGCTCCACCAGTGAGCGATGGCCTTCCTTCCTATTGCAACCCAAAATATAACTTGAAAATCAGTCAGCAAAATTAAAGAATTCATTTTGCATATCATATGGCAATATTGGCTAAATTATCAGCAAACAATAAAGCAACCCTCCGACCCAATTACAGCAAATGACTAATCACCAACAACCAAGACAACAGCTGCAAAAGACAAAATAATTAAATAAAAAATGCCAGCAAAAGAAACATCTGAGAAGTTAAGTCACATCACTCCATCCCTATTCCGTGATACCCGCCCACTCACAGTGGGATAACCATGGCACTCAAACCCTCCCCACCCATTCCATAGAGTCAGGGTCAGTACGATTTCTAGTTGCCGCTGCAGAGTTCTTAATCACAGTTCTTAATTACTGTGTGTGAATGGCACGATAAAGACAGCTTCAGGCAACCAGCGGTTTTCACTTCTAACGCACACACACTTCTTCCACTGAGCTGGGTTACCCCTGCCCTCCACCAATTGCAGAAATGTCTCCAGCCATTTCAGCACCCACAGTCAAACAGGGAACATTTGGGTTCAGGCCTAATCTGAGCACAAACATCCTACTTCGAGATGCTTCACAGAGCCTCCTGTGATTCATAGAAATGTAGAGTTGGAAGGGACCGTGAGGGTCATCTGGTCTACCCCCCTTCAATGCAGGAATATGCAGTTGTCCCATACAAGGATCGAACCTGCAACCTTTGCATTATCAGCACCACGCTCTAACCAGCTGAGCTATCCAGGTTGCTTTATGCCAGTCTTCCCCAACCTGGTGATCTCCAGCCGCTTTGGACTACAACCCCCATCACCCCCAGCCTGATGGGAGTTGTAGTTTAACCCAGCTGGAGGGTACCATGTTGGGAAGGTTGCTGGACACAGTCACACTTCCCTGCCAGTCCATTTAAAAAAATAACATTGACTCACGGGAGAGTTGTAAGAAAAGCCTCTAGTAATGTAAGTGCTTTTTCTTGAAATCTTACCAGAATTATAGCTAGCCTGAATTACTCCCTTGCTGAGAATGCGTACTTATAATTAACGAAGGGTCTTGGCTTATAAGAACTGATGGCAAAGCACTTGCTGACACACCACTCAAGGTTTTTACGTTGGGGAAGATGGCAAAATATGGACTTTTCTCTGCTCATTCTGACTCGGCGAAGAGATTTGGAGGGTGGTTCAGGATTTGAGCTACAGCACCAGTGACCCAGGTGGCGCTGTGGGTAAAAGCCTCAGCGCCTAGGGCTTGCCGATCGAAAGGTCGGCGGTTCGAATCCCTGCGGCGGGGTGCGCTCCCGTCGTTCGGTCCCAGCGCCTGCCAACCTAGCAGTTCGAAAGCACCCTTGGGTGCAAGTAGATAAATAGGGACCGCTTACTAGCGGGAAGGTAAACGGCGTTTCCGTGTGCTGCGCTGGCTCACCAGATGCAGCTTTGTCACGCTGGCCACGTAACCCAGAAGTGTCTCCGGACAACGCTGGCCCTTGGCCTCTTAAGTGAGATGGGCGCACAACCCTAGAGTCTGTCAAGACTGGCCCGTACGGGCAGGGGTACCTTTACCTTTACCAGTGACAGAGCCAAGGGTGACCTGTGCCTTAATGCAGCAACTGAAAAGTAGCATTGGGTTGTGGCTGATGGACGCTTGACGCATTAGCCTCATTGGGGTGTTATGTCAGTACATAGAGCTAGGGAAGGGAGACACAGGCCCTCTCTACCTAGCATAAGAACATCATAAGAGCCTGCTGGACCAGGTCAATGGTCTAGCTAGTCCAGTAACCTGTTCTCACATGAGGGGAATGTGAGGCTTGGGTTCACCACCCTGATGAAGAACAAAATTACAGGGGACAAATACAGGAGCTCTGCCCCCAGCATCACTATCATAGACCCTCTGACTTGAAGAGGTACATTTGCTGCCCTGCCTCAGACATTAAGATGTTTTGGTCAAGCATTGAAAGAAACCATTCCCTCTCTGAACTATCCAAGTCATGCTCAAGAATGGCATCTCCACCTCCACAACCTCAGACTTGAGAAGCAATTTCCTCCTGTAAGAAAGATTCCACTTTTTTATTTTTTATTTTTTGAGAGTACAAAGGAGGAAGGGAGAGAGAGAAAGAGAGAGAAAGGAAAAGACAGCAGAAAAAAATCAATCCTTTAATCCAGTTACTCTCTGTGAGAAAAGTATCATAATCTGTTACATTTGTCAGAATCTCCTTGGATCAACGCCATTGCCTTTGATTTTTGACTCTCTTTGGCACTAGATAGATGTTGCACGGGAGGAAGAACAGGAGAAAGTGGGCTTGGTTTGAAATCAACGTTCAGCCTGAACAGACGTTTACTTCAGAGATCTATCACTGTGGGCACTGCAGACCCAAGACATTTTCGCACCCTGCTTAAATGTTTTGTTGCACCACTGAGCCACCAATTCCTGTCTTAATCCATTTGCAACAACACTTGAGGGGCTGACTGAGATGGATTGCTTCCTCCTGCTGTAAAACAGGCCTGGTGAACAGTGCGAGACGTCTTGAAAGACCACAGCCGGCCCTACTGTCAGGCAGAATGCCTCAGGCAGCACATGCCAAGGGACAGGGAGATACGTGAAGTTATTGGAGGACAGAATAATGTCTGCCCCGGTAACCAACTAGCCTGCTGTCCTCCAATGAAGTGCAGAATGCTGTTCTGCTGCTACACTGAAGTAAGGTCCGGATGCCCAGGTCAGAATGGGAGAGAAGGCATCTTGTCCTTCACCAGAGGCGACTGTATCAACTGCCCTGGTCTTAATGGGACGGTGCCACCTTGTCCTCTGCTTACCTTGGGCTTTACCTTTGTAAAAAAATATGGATGAATGCAAATTTGTGATGCAGCAGCTGGAAAAGTGAACATAACAACTCAAGGGGGAAAAGCTACGCTTGGTAACTAGATAATTGGCCTGGGTGGCATCAAGAACCCACTGCCCCACCAACAATGAGAGTAATGCCCCTCGCCGGGATGAAAATGGGGTGAGGGGCATGATGGAGCATGTGCAGAGTGCCCATTCAATGTGCCAGCGGAATGTGCCAATGGAACAGAAAAATATCAGACAGTTCTAAGTAGGGTAAGGTAAAGGTAAAGGGACCCCTGACCATTAGGTCCAGTCGTGACCGACTCTGGGGTTGCGGCGCTCATCTCGCTTTACTGGCCGAGGAAGCCGGTGTACAGCTTCCGGGTCACGTGGCCAGCATGACTAAGCCGCTTCTGGCGAACCAGAGCAGCGCACGGAAACACCGTTTACCTTCCCGCTGGAGTGGAACCTATTTATCTACTTGCACTTTGACGTGCTTTTGAACTGCTAGGCTGGCAGGAGCTGAGACCGAGCAACGGGAGCTCACCCCGTCGCAGGGATTCAAACTGCCAACCTTCTGATCGGCAAGTCCTAGACTCTGTGCTTTAACCCACAGTGCCACCTGTGTCCCTCCAAGTAGGGTACAATGCAGTTTCAAAGCTTAGCAGTTACAGACGGTTCTATATAGTCTTTCCAACAGCATACAGTTTCCGGCAGCATTCCAGTCCATACTAGGCTGTAGCCCAGAGCAAACCTGCTTCCAACACAAGTGCATTTAGACTTTAGATTGTGCTGAGTCACTCTCACATGTTTGCTGACTCACTCTAACATGATTAACTAGGTGCAGGTGCAGGACAAGCAACCAATTAACCAGTACACCTAACTTAACCCTTTCTTGTCCTTTCCCTCTGCATTACCAGGGCAAGGCAGCAGTGGGGCAAGGTCAGGAGAGATCCTAGTTGGCCACTGCTGCCTTGCCCCCTCACACACCACAGCTACCCTGTTAGCACTGATTTGTTTCAGTGCCAATAATATTTTTGACAGATAGGTGTTCGAATTGTCCCATTTAAGAAAGGAGAGCTTATCTTTAGAATAAGACAATAAATCTGTGCTCCAAATTCTGCCTACGTCGCCCACCCAGCACTGACAACTCAAAATTTTCCACCACTATGCTAAGAAGGCTGAAAGGATCAATAATAATAATAATAATAATAATAATAATAATAATTTGTTATTTATACCCTGCCCATCTGGTTGGGTTTCCCCAGCCATTCTGGGCGGCTTCCAGCAGAATATTAAAATACAATGATTCATCCAATATTAAAAGCTTCCCTAAACAGGGCTGCCTTCAGACATCTTCTAAAAGCCTGATAGTTGTTTATTTCTTTGACATCTGATGGGAAGGCAGGCGCCACTACCGAGAAGGCCCTCTGCCTGATCCATAGATTCACATACCTCCTTTAGCTGCTGCTACTGCTGCTACTACTGTAAGTGCAGCAGAACACTTTAAAGTTGCAATTTAAGGAGGTTCTTGTTTGTTTCAGGGAGGTATTCATTCAAATTAAGAGCAGCTGGACTTCCAAAGATCTGCTGTTATTGAATGGATACATTTGGGATGCTAACAACCAATAGGCACTAAAAGACACACAGCCCACCTGCCACTCACAGGCACCAATGTTGCTTTTCCCATCTGCATCTGAAGAGGACTCAGAGGCCTGGTTGCACATAAGATGCAGCTCCTGAAGCCTTCCTGTGCTAACCTGTTTACCCTTCAGTTGCTTCACTGCCTTTTCACTTAGTTGAGCTACTGATTTTAGCATTACAAGTGGGACCTGCAACAAAATATTGCATTGGATCCTGACCTTCTAGCAGGAATGCTAGAAAACTGACATTTTTGGTTCCTCGTCTTCCCAATCTTTAGTTTGGTTCTCTGCCTCTCCACATCTGTTTGTGATTTTTCTTTCTAAGCCCTCGTGAAGATTCAGCAACATTTTAGCACGCGCTTCTTCTAATTCTAATACATTTTTGCCAAATGTGCACATTTTTGCAAGAAATTTCTCCTAATGCAATGCACCTTTGAGACTATCATCATCAATATGTGCAAATCTATGCAGATTTTACCTGATTAAATGCAGTTCTATACCTGCTACTTGGCTGGAGAACAGCAGTGCAAAATTCGGGGAAGTGTGACTTTTCAGGACAGTGGCTTTTCAGTTCTGTTATGTACTGAGTTGAATAGGATCCAAACTGCAGCAGTCTGATTGGTCCTAGAACAATAGGATCCAAAAGGCAGCAGTCTGATTGGTCCTAGAACAATGCAGCAGTATGATTGGTTGGCAGGAACCACCCAATCATGCTCCAGATAGAAGTGAATCCACAACCTGATTGGCTTACAGTAGAATTCCGGAATTAGCCAATCATGTGCAGCCCATTATGTAAATAATGTATATAAGCAGATACTTTGAGGGGACTTTCATTCATTCCTCCTCACCACTATGAGCTGAATAAAGAGCATGAAATCACTTTGCAACTCTGAGTATATTTCAAGTTCACATATTATTTTCTGTACTTATTTAAAGGTGAGCTTACTTACTTTGCATTCTTGAATAATTTCTTCCCCATCCCTAACCTCCAGTCAGCAATGCACTCCTCTAGAACATGCCATTCCATTCATTCCCATCTTTTTTATCTGCTATGTAGCTCAACATTCTTCAGCTAGGAGCAAGCATGCTCAGTCCTCATTGGGTCATGCTTGTTTTATATTTTGCTGCCTAATATTATCTTAAAGTTTTTTGTACTTCTGCAAACTGCAAGGTTCCCCCAAGCAGCTGGATATCTTCTTGTGCCTCGAGGGGGCCTGTTTTGGCTACATCATCACTAACACCACCTGAGTTCGCTGTTAGCGGGAGCGATTATTTCCACATAATTCTGCATAATCCTCTATGATTATTCACTTATGCTGGAGGCACCTCTTATATAGCCCTTTTGGCGCTTTCTGACCTTCCTTTTTCAACTAGCCATTTTATTTTGTTTTTACTTGAGATCATTCACAGTCTGCTTCTATTGTTTTATCCTTTGCATAGGTTCGCTGCCCTGGGCTCCTTTTTGGGGGAAATGGGTATAGAAAAGTAATAAATAAATATATGACATTGGCCTGGAAAAGGCTTCCCTCCCGCAGTTTTAAATAACTAGACAACATTCACCAAGGATTCAGAGAACAGGCATTGAAATTCACAGAAAATCATGGGGAGCAAATTCATTTCAGCTCCGCTGCACCAGATGACACACATGTGTGTTTTGCATATTTGTGGCTGAGAGATATGGCACTTCTTCTTTGGCTATTAGAGTTAGCATTAGCACAGGTAGAGCAACACACACTCTGAAGAGTTGTCTTGTCAGCCTATAGCAATTAACATTCATCTGGTGCCCATGAGAGGATATGTCCATTGTGTCAACATTGCCCTTTTAAAAAGAAGCTTTTAACTATAGACACATTTTAAATTAGCGGGTGCCCCGGAGGGTATCCATTATCCTTCAAAATGTATTACACTTCCAAATACAATCCATTTTATAAATGAGGTTCAGGCTGGTAGTAGCTGTTTACTCTCTCCAAGACATCAATTTAGAGAGCTGGTATTTCCTCATTACCCCAAATATAAGATAATTGTCTGTGTAATTCCTTCAGCAAGTTAATTGCGCACAGGCCCTCCTTTCGTTACGAAAATTAACTGTCAGCTTTGCATAATTTTTTACAGCACAGCGTCTCTCATATATGCAACTATACAGGGCTTGATCCGCCACCCATCTTCACCCCTTACATAGAAGAAGAAATCATATGGAACCTTAAAGCCGCAAGCAAATTACCATGATGCTTTGGGGGGTGCGACTGCACCTTGCTTTGAACGTGAGGGGAGACATGGAATACGCTGGCATTAGTCTAAAAATTTATATACAGTCATCCCTCGCAAGTCGCACGCCTTGCGAGTCAACTGTTCCGTAAACCCAGAAGTGAGTGTTCCAGTTTGCGAACGTTCTTTGCAATCTGAACGTCTGATATGGGTTCTGCGGCTTCCAATTGGCTGCAGGAGCTTTAAATATATAGTGCATATGGAGCCTAAGCATCACCTAGAAAAATCTGTACATTCTTTAAAACTTTAAAGTTTGCAGGGAGTTGGACTGAATAACTCTTGGGGTCCCTTCCAACTTTACAATTTTATGATTCTAAGTATTGTGACTTTACCTGTGACATTTAAGCACCTATGCTAAACTACAGCTACAAGACAGAATGCTATTGCAACTACCTTTTTTGTATTCTGGTTTCTTGCTTCTCTTCTACAGCCCCAGAATCAATTCTGCTCTTGATAAACCATCTATTCATTTGGCCAAGGAATTCACAAGTCTGGCCAAATGACAAAACCCCTTGTTACTCGCTCAGATCAAATTGCTTTTAATACAGAAGGTAGCTATAGCTTGGCAAGGCAGCTGAATTCAATAAGAAACATATGCACAGGCCAGTATCAGCCAAACTCTTGATTCCAGGCTTTGCTGAAAATTCCCACAAAATATAAAAATTCAGTCCTGCTGTGCACTGGAAGCAGAAATGTAGTCAGGGGTCTTGTCTAGCTGGTGAGTCTGCAAATAATGAGAATTGCGAGGTAATATTGACCTCTCCTGGTCCAGATTAGGTCAAATCATAGAATCATAGAATCATAGAGTTGGAAGAGACCACAAGGGCCATCGAGTCCAACCCCCTGCCAAGCAGGAAACACCATCAGAGCACTCCTGTCATATGGTTGTCAAGCCTCTGCTTAAAGACCTCCAAAGAAGGAGACTCCACCACACTCCTTGGCAGCAAATTCCACTGTCGAACAGCTCTTACTGTCAGGAAGTTCTTCCTAATGTTTAGGTGGAATCTTCTTTCTTGTAGTTTGGATCCATTGCTCCGTGTCCGCTTCTCTGGAGCAGCAGAAAACAACCTTTCTCCCTCCTCTAGGTGACATCCTTTTATATATTTGAACATGGCTATCATATCCCCCCTTAACCTCCTCTTCTCCAGGCTAAACATGCCCAGCTCCCTTAGCCGTTCCTCATAAGGCATCGTTTCCAGGCCTTTGACCATTTTGGTTGCCCTCCTCTGGACACGTTCCAGTTTGTCAGTGTCCTTCTTGAACTGTGGTGCCCAGAACTGGACACAGTACTCCAGGTGAGGTCTGACCAGAGCAGAATACAGTGGCACTATTACTTCCCTTGATCTAGATGCTATACTCCTATTGATGCAGCCCAGCATTGCATTGGCTTTCTTAGCTGCCGCGTCACACTGTTGGCTCATGTCAAGTTTGTGGTCAACCAAGACTCCTAAATCCCAGTTCTATTTATGACTACATCTAGCAAATCAGGATTACTCTTGTTTCTCTCTGCTATATCAACAGTGAGCAGTCGGGCAGCAGTCTGACCAGGCATACGGGTCACTGGGTCCCCACCTTGTGCATGGCAATGGGATGTATTCCAATTCTTTCTAAATTTGCATCTATGCCTTTAAATTAACATACGAAAAACAATATGGTGCATTGTAAGGGTGGTGCATTGTAAGGGTCCACCCCCTATTTATGTATGCGACCACGGCTGCACAGATGTTATTGGCCCAGAGATGGAAAGAAGATAAAGTCCAGACCAGAGAAGATCCAGTTGATGGACTATGCCAAAATGTCTAAAATGACCAGAAGAATCAGAAACCAGGAAGACCAAATTTTTAATAAGGAATGGGGGAAAATTATAACTTATCTTAAAGAACATTGCAAACAGTTAAAATCGTTAGTAGGATTGGATTATCACTTGTAGTTTAATGGTGAATTTTGGATACAATGGGGAGATAAAAGATTTGGATTATTATAAAAGATGCAGGAGGAAATGATTAATAATAGGACCCACAAAGGGGAGAAGGAAAGTCCAAGAGATTCCTTGGAATCTTGTTTTTATGTTGTGTGTTGGCCATGTGACAGTAAATTTTTAATCTGAAAAACCAGAGAGAGAGAGAGAGGTCCACCCTATTCAGCTGTGATGGGAGATGTGTCTAATATGTATGTGACTATTTTTTGGCATTGAAGTCAACCGTCTAGTTTTGCATGGCAATGGATTGCTCTGTGTCTCGTGGCTGCACAATGCCTTGAACATCAGAACTGATAGCAAGGCAAGACCTGCTTTCTTCTGAGAATCATGATAACAGTTAATCATTTTTAGTTATTTATTATTTGCCGACATAGCACTAAGGGGGAAACCGGGGAGGGGGAATCATTCATTTTGAGCAAACACCACTGGCCTGGCTCTGATGTGTTGCTTTGCAAATACATGCATTCCAGCCACGCCAGATGTAATAGGGAGAAATGGAAATAACAGCGTTTAGATCTTTGGTGACCTACTTACGGCATTAAAGGCACAAGGCGGGGGGTGACATGAAAGGGAGAGGATCTAGGCTACAGCTTAATATGGACAGACATGCATCAGTATTTCAGACCACAGAAGCAAGAAGATATTATTCCACCTTCTACTGAAAAGGCAACTGACAAAAATCAGTACCGGAGAGATGTTGATGCTTTGCCAAAAATAAGAAGCACAGATTTACATAAACATTTGCATATGCTGATTTATATGTACAGATGCAAATTTAGAAAGAATTATTACTGCTTGAATAGAAATACCTTCACCATGGGTGTGAAGACTGTGCTTACAAAACCTGTGTGCCTGCGGTGTCTGCTGTCCAAGGGCGAATTGGTGATGGGCAACTTCAAGATCCCTTCTGCTCTCCTTTCTTAGGGTTCTTTGACTAGGCAACTCTTCCAATAGAGGATGCCTTCAAACAGAGGACCGTCCTCTGACAGCCCTCAAAAAGAGGACGACTTCCTCTGCAAAGTAGGATGCACAACAACCTTGTCCTCTGCAACTGTACTGCTACTGAACTGTTTCTTTCTGGTGTCCATCAGGGTCAGGCTGAAGCTATGGGCATCCACACTGGAATCTAGATTTGGTTAGGCTGCTTTCAGCCTAAACCGGGAGGACTACATAAAAACCTAAGAAGAGCTCCGCTGGATCAGGTCAATGGCGCATCTAGTCCAGGATCCTGCTTTCAAAGTGGTCAACCAGATGCCTGTACAAAACCCACAAACGCACTTGAGGGCAACCACACTCTTTCCACTGGGGATTCCTGCCAACTGGTATTCAGAAGCACACTGCCGCTGATAGTGGAGATAGAACATTGATCGCCTTATCTTCCATGAATTTGTCCAATCCTCTTTTAAAACCATGCAGACTGTTGGCCATCAGTGCCTCTTGTGAATTCCATAGTTTATTTGTGGTACAAGTAGCAAAGGATACTCCCTTGTTGTCCAGGCTAAGACGCATATAGACTGGTGACTGAGAGCGGCTGCCGGGCCCATATAACACTGGTCCTAAAGGATCTTCAGTGGCTCCCAGTACATTTCCGAGCACAATTCAAAATGTTGGTGCTGACCTTTAAAGCCCTAAATGGCCTCGGCCCAGTAAACCTGAAGGAGCATCTCCACCCCCATCGTTCAGCCCGGACACTGAGGTCCAGCTCCAAAGGCCTTCTGGCGGTTCCCTTCCTGAGAGAAGTGAGGTTACAGGGAACCAGGAAGAGGGCCTTCTCAGTAGTGGCATCCTCCCTGTGGAACGCCCTCCCATTAGATGTCAAGGAGATAAAGAACTACACAACTTTTAGAAGATATCTGTATCAGGGATTTTTTAGATATTTGTTTGTTTTAATCCAGTAGGGCTTTTCTTCTATCTGAACCTTCACTAAGTATAGTGTTGGGAGGGAAGAGAAGGAGGAAGAGCAAAGGCTGAGAGCTGCCAATGATGTCATCAGAAGACCATTGGGGCCTAGGATTCTCTTCAGATTGGAACTGATCCATTAGCAATTGATTAATCTTGGGTTCCTTCCCATTAGATTTCCCTTTAATTCACCTGTTTGGGTTTTTAAAAAAGAAAAAGAGGCCAACTTCAGTCTGCCCTTCCATGACTTTACATCTGCTGCATTTAATAAGACCTCCTCAATTCCACCAGATAGTTCAGAAGATTGAACTTCAATATCAGAAGCATGAGGGGCATAACCAGAACCTCTAGCATGTTAGAACAATTTCCAGGTGATGCACAGATTGAACCCTAGAGATAGGGATGGAAGAGTTAAGAGTGACACACAGCCCCTCAGTTTAGATTCTCAGATGAAAGGTAGCATACGTGCAGTGGCGAAGCTGCATGCTCCGCTACTGGGGGTGGAGAGCAGGCAGGGGCATGGCTGGTGCCCCCGGGGGCGTGACGTGTGCCCGGGGGGGTCGCATCCCGGGGGCATGACGCGCCACCCGCAGGGTCATGGCATGCGTTCTGGGGGTGTGGCACACCGCCTTTTGGGGTGTGGCGCCCAGTACATGGAGGGGTGCGCGGCACATGTCGGGGGGACCACCACAATGGCATCCTACTGCAATAGTGGTGCAGGGGCGGTCCACTCCCTCCGTACTCCTGTCCTCCGCTAGTGCAAAACATGGCTGAAACAGAAGAAGTTGCTCTAACTCAATCTCTGTTGTGCACTGCCTCATTTGTACGCCATTAGTAGCCCACATATGGCTGGGGTCCCACTGACGTGCAGTGACTCCTGCTTTTCTTATCTCTGCAGTCCCAATAAATTGCTTGATTTCAAAAGAAGCTGTTCTCTTGCTCCTGGGGATCCCCTAAGGAGGTGAATGGGCTTCTGAGGAAAAGGCTAGGACAGGAACTAATAAGATGAAGAAAGACTGAAAATCACTGGGCATATTTATCTTTTTTTTTAAAAAAAGTCTACAACAAATTAATTGGTACACTCGTTTTCAACAGCAAAACCCTAAGCATGTAGAAACATGAGAGACACATGGCCAAATCATGTCCCAGGCAAGGAGCATATTGGGCATCCACCACCTTTTGCTCATTTTTAAAAATTGCTTTTGTTGCCCATTTCCCTGTCATATAAGATGACAAATGGGTGCACTGGAATCTGAATCTGAATCTGTATGAATCCTTCCCATGCTATATTAATTCACCCCCTTTCTTTCAGCCACTGAGGTTATAGTTGTGTAGATAGCCTGTGATGAGCACCCTCCAAGCCCAGTACATACATGAGTTGCCAGCCCAGGCCAGATATACATTGGAGAAGAATAGGCTAAGGAATAAACCCTACACAAATCCAGAGTGGGGTCCCCAAGATGGTTGGCGGTGCCTTGCACGCCTCCTTCCAACAACTCCTGCAGCCAGGCTGGTGCCAAACGTCTTGCTCTGCTTTCCTTTGGACCACATCAGTAAGGCTGAGAGGGGAGATCTTGTTATCTGGGAAGCCCAGGACCTCCACACACACTGCTCAGACTTGTGCCTCAGAGAGGTCACTCTGGTGCTGCTAGTGCACTGGTTTGACTTCACCCCCGGAGGTGCACTCCATTGTCTCTTGAGACAGATGGATGCCAACAACAATTGAGTTCAATGAGACTTTAAGTCAGGGGTCAGCAAGGTTTATCTCGCCTGGGCTGGTTCACTCCAGCGGAGATCCCTCTGTGGGCCAGACTGTGTCCGTGTGTGAGTGTGCGCCCCCCCCCCCCCGATTTCCGGCATCTGCGCAGACACGATTTCCTGTGCCACTGAAGTGAGTCCCCATGCTACGCTGCACCAGTTTAGCGCACCAGTTTAGCGCAGCATGTGGGGACTCATCAAGCGGGCGGCTCGAGGGCCGGTTAAACGTCCCCTGTGGCCCATGGACCTTAGGTTGCCTACCCCTGCTTTAAGTCACGGGGTAGTTTGAGGGGTTGCCAGATGTTGTTGGACTATAATCCTCTGGCCATTGGCCATGCTGGATGAAGATGATGGGAAATGAGTCCAAGATATGAAGGACACCACACTCTCCACCCACTCTCCTAAGTGTGCTTAAGACTGTAGGCAAAGAAGCAGTCAAACAGTGAAGGCTCTTTCTTTGTGTACCGGTTGAATTATTTAAGCTATCCTTCTCCTCAGAAAAGGTTTTAAGCCCGTGCTTCATCTCTGGTGTGTTTGCTTCAGACATCAAGAGGATGTCGACCAGGTTCTTTGAAGTCATCTGCATTATTTATTTCTACTTACCATAAGAAGTCTGATAGGCATGCTGTTTCAGTAATTAAATGTCAACAATTCATGTTGCTGGCTAAACCCTGAAAGTGCTTAATCAATAATAATGTACTTCCACGTCTTTCAATCAGGGGCCTTGAAAAGATCAACACCCTTCCATTGCATCATCTAAAGACTTATCAGTCACAATCCCCAGCCAGCAGCTCTCTAGAGAGGAGCGCCCCCACCATGCTGCTTTGACTCAAGTATTTCAGTTGAGTCAATCCAGCAAAGGTTACTCCAGATTATTTATACTACTCTGTAATCAAAAGCAAAGCAAAAGCCTAAAACAATGGACCCAATTTCTCTGCACTGAAAAATTGGGTCCTGCAATTAAGATTGGCACCTGATCTAAGCCAGTAAACCACATACATTTTAGCTGATTGATTGGTTAAGAGTAAAAACAGTAGTATTTGAGCAAGGAGTGCCTATTCTCCTTTATATGAAAGGGGAACATCTTTTTTAATTGAATTCATTTGAATTAATTCATTTAATTGAAATATAGATTCTTCTGCATATCCAGGGTTTTCCCCCAAGTATGTAATCACCAGTACCTTAATTTTTGATGACTCTGCTTCACTTCCAAATAGGTAGATGCTCAACCATGTGAGTTTGTTGCCATGAGTTTAGCCTGCCCATAAAATATCAATACTATATCCTTGGCATGCAACAAACCCACTGAAAGCCACAGAATCAATAGCTATTGAGTAATCCTTGTTGAAGGATCACATGGCTCATGATAGTGTTATATCCATGTCCTTCCAGCACAGATCAATGGTTCATCCATGATCCAACGTCTCTGGGTGTGATTTATGCCACTCACTGTTGAAGGACTGCTGGGTCTGTGCTTTTGGATAGCAGAACCAATGGCTGATCAGGGGCCAGTGCTCCTGAATGCCTGATATAAAGCATTCTTAAAAGATCATATATTTTCTATATGAGACTGAGAGTCAAATTTATTTCCGCATAGACAAGGGAAGATAACAGGAATAGCTTTCTTTCAGCTGATAGCTATGAAGACTCCATGCTGTCTATCTGTATATTACTAGAAGCAAGATTAGAGTCAAGGAGAAAGATAAATGCAGATCATTTTGAGCAATTTACCATGTAATCCTACCTATCTTTACTCAGACGTTCAGTGGGATTTACTCAGAAGTAAATATGCAAGGGGTTGTGCATTTTAGTTTTCATATACATGCAAATGAGGCTAAAATGCTATGCATATTTCTAGGGGAGGGGGAGGGTTGGAGTCCAATTGTGCACAGCAAGACTTCCTTTTGTGGAAACATACAGTGGGTTGTACTGCATATGCAGAAATACACACAGAGGTGAGATATCATGGAGATTTCTGGCAAGAAAAGAATTAGCAGAGCTTTAGCTCTTTCATCAGTAATTGGGGCATTGGATATCAGAAGAGCTAGCTTTGTTTTCATTTAAACTTGCATTTAAGCCCATAATGACAATCTCAAGCAACTAGAACCACACTCTTGGTTTTTCTGTGTCACATGAAATTCACTAACACTGTATCTGGAGGTCTTTAGCATTCAAAAGACTATATCTGTGATGGGCTTTTCTTTTTTGTTGACATGCCTTTGACCTCGAGGGAAAGCATAGCTAGTGGACAATGGACAGATTATGGTCTCCATTTAACTCCTTATTCAAGCCAATTTATGAGGCTATGGCTGAGTCTGGAAACCTCTGTTCCTCAACACGATGTGGGACTCCAAATCCCACCAGCCCCAGCCAGTGTGGCCAATGGTCAGGGATGATGGGAATTGTAGTCCAACAATATATGAAGAGGCACAGGTTCCCCACCTCTGAACTATGGCCAGGAGAACAGAGGTTGATGGAATGGGGAGGAGCAGAGACATGATAATCCACACCCTGTGAAGGAGGAACCTCTAAAATTGCTTTTACATAGGAGAAAGTTTGATGGCTACTTTAGAATACAGGGAAAATAACCTTGAATTGGAGAAAAGTTGTTGTGTGAACAAACAAACAACCTCTCCTAGTAGGCTAGGTGTGTGGAATGTTTTTCAGCCCAATACCTCCATGCCCTCTGGGCGAACATGCCAATGATATGTGTGGCAAGAACAAAAGTGGGTGTGGCCAAAGTAGATGCATTTGCAGTTGCCTTTGCCGTACGTTCAGCCCACAATGTACACAAACACACACGTTCATGCAGCATACACACAGGGCTAGAATAGGCTTGCCCAAGAAGACCACCTTCAACAATACCAGCCATCTTGGGCACTGCAATATGTAGGTGATATCTTCTTGGTAGTGTTGCCACTGATGTCAACCTTGGTTTCTATGGGTGAAATCAACCTACAGAATGAACTGAAAGAGGTGTCTCCCGAGGACTGAGTCCCAAAAGACTCTTGACAGTCCGGCATGACCAAGATCTCCAAGATTAGAAAGTGTTAGAATTTAATCAATGCTTCTTATTCTTGGAATAGCCAGGCTAGCCCTCGGGTGAGGAGATAGCCTGGGTGATGGGCCATTAAAGAGAACAAAGGAAGGGGCACTGTGGGAGACACAGATGGGTAGGATCCCCTCTCTCAACTTGCAGGTAGTTAGAAAGATGGAGGCAGAGTTGAGAGCAGAAAGTCGGGGTGCTATGGGCTAGAAGCAATGCAGCAAACTGGGAACCGAGACAGACTGAGAACTGCTGGTTTTCTGTTTGAAGTTAAGGCTATGGGAGAAGCAAGGCACTCTTGGGGTGCTAATGCTGTGAACCCCATTACTGTAGGCTCAGGTTGTAAATATGTGTAAATAAACCCTATATCCTAAAGACACCACAGTCTCCTCTGTGCCTTATTTCCAAAAGGAAATATGAACCTTGGGTACGCGCCGGGAACCCCTGGAATCTTGCAGCGTTCAGAGATTGGGGTGGCATGCAATATATGAGAGAGAGAAAGGGACAGAGGAACAAAAAAACCTTCATTTAAATACACCATCAGAAAGCATAAAGAGATGGGTGGGATCTTTTGTTTTTGCAAAAATGTTTCTCAACAGCTATTTGGCTTCCTTTCTTCAACCATCTCTTAATATAATTTGGCGCTGCTGTCTTCCCATCCCCACCCCACCCCCAACAACCTTGTAATAGTGGCAAACAAAATTGTCCTAATGACAATAATGATATTTCATTTCTATACACAGAGTTTCATCTTGAGTGGCAGGCGGAGATTCAGCCAATAAAAGAGAAAGCGTGGAAGCCCATTTTCTCCCGAGTTAGAAAGAGCCAGTCAGCATTCAATCTGAGCACAATTGAGTTTGAAGGCTATGTACATTTTATGCTCTGCCAGTTTTCAGCTGCTTATTCTGTTTTCACTTTGGGTTGAAAACGTGAGCAGATTGGTTTGGATAAAGACCACAAAAAAAGGGAAAGGAGTGTGTGTGCATGCGCACACACGCTAATGCTGCACTGTGATTCCGATGTGATTTGTCACACTAAGCCATTCGAACGCCATCGAATATGAGATGTCTTTTACAAAAGGACTAAAAGACTAATGACTTAGCTGGTATTTGAATGAGGGGCTTCCCGGATCGCATCTCAGCTTTTTAGCTATGACACTGTACCAACTGTATTTTTTTGGTGTTCACTACTTTATGAATCATTTCCATGTGATTAATGCTTTCAAGGGGAATGAAAGGCAAAGTTCTCCTGTGTCTGATTAGCTCACAGCAACCCTGACTCCTTATCAAGGCTCACCGTTTAATCAATCTCCACAAGATCCATCAAACCAGCCTGCTTTACATTAAAAGGGTACTCATCGCCCAATTGCAAAGCTGTAATTCAGGTGAGCTGTCATACCTTAACAGAGACAATAAAATGTAATTGGCTGTTATCAGTGCAGAGGCACCTGTAACTCAAAAGTCTGACAGCTGCAGCACAGATAAGGGTGACTGCACACTGGGAATATTCTCCCCAGTAGAATGTTTAATTGAGTAGCATGGTACCTCATCCTGCATTAAATAAAACTTGCTGACTTGGCTCTCGACATGTTCGCACCACACGTTTTAAGTGCTATGATGCCACTTTAAACAGTAATAGCTTTCCCCCAAAGAATTCTGGGAGCTGTAGTTTGTTAAACGTGCTGAGAGTTCTTAGGAGGCCCCTGATGCCCGTAATTCTTAGGGAATAGCTGTCAACTTCTCCCTTTTCTTGCGAGGAATCCTATTCGGAATAAGGGAATTTCCCTTTAAAAATGGGGAAAGTTGACAGCTATGTCTTAGAGAAGAAGAGTTTGGATTTGATATCCCGCTTTATCACTACCCTGAGGAGTCTCAAAGCGGCTAACAATCTCCTTTCCCTTCCTCCCCCACAACAAACACTCTGTGAGGTGAGTGGGGCTGAGAGACTTCAGAGAAGTGTGACTGGCCCAAGGTCACCCAGCAGCTGCATGTGGAGGAGCGAAGACGCGAACCCGGTTCACCAGATTACGAGACTACGCTCTTAACCACTACACCACACTAGCTCTCAGTGAGAGTTGCCTGTGAAGAGGAGCTGATGGTGAAACCACTCTAGGAATTATAGCTCTGGGCAAAATCATATCCAAATCAGCAGGTGAAGCTTTCCACAGCATGGAGATGAGCACTGGTCACTTCATAAAGTCTGGACACTGAGGCACTCTACAGCGGCCGGTTGAAAACTGGCACTCTTGTTATAGAGAAGAACCTGTTTGATACCGGCTGCCTTTACAAACAGATTGCCCCCAATCCAGACGCACACGAAAACACACTCTTCCTCTAACAGTCCTTGAGGGACACTCCAGACTGCATGGCTTGTGGTTTGTCCATAATGAGCTGCAGTAAAAGTTAATGACACCTCTTTGTACCCTCCTCTGGCTTCAGCCAACATCCCTTCATAAATCAAGCAGAAGGAATGCACATGTAATAAACTTTATGGATGTAAAAACAACAGCCGCACAGGGGAAAGTCGGTTTCCTGGCTGTCAAGAGGTGGGAAAGCTTCTGTTTCAGATCATGATCCTGATCCTCAAAGAAGAGGGGCAACACTGCAGCGCAGGTGTCCATCTCCCCCCACCCCTGCCTATGCCTGTCCAAGGGAAGAACTGTGTGGCAGGAACTGTCTTCTCCTTTTGGCTGCCTGGACATAGTCACCTGGTCCTGAATCTGAATGGAGGACAGAAGGTGCTTCTAAGGGAGGACAAGACAGTCAGAACCACCACTGACCTCAGTGAAAAAGGAGAGTGACTCCATCAATTCAAGAAGCCCACATTATTGTTTAAAGTTTTAACTGACTCAGGCCACAAATACCTGAAAGACTACCTCTTTCCCTACAGATCCTCCTGGGTGTTAAGATCAGCAGAGGAGGCCCTCTTGGTAGTTCCACCACCCTCAAAAGTTTAGGGTAGTGGCAGCCGAGGAGAGGGCATTCTCAATGGTGGCCCCTAAATTGCAGAGCTCTTTCTCCACAGAGACACATCTAGCTTCTTCACTATTCAGCTTTCAGAGAATGATGAAGACACACTTCTTTACCCTGACCAGAACATCAGACAGTTCAGGTGTATAGTGCCTTTATGACCCGCCACAAGAGCCTTTGGGTCTAACACTGCCTTAATAGGCCTACCAAAAGGCAAACAGTCTAAGAACAGAAGAACCACATTGTTGTATCAAGCCTAAGACAAAGGTAGTTGGGTGGGAGGGAATAGTTGGAGAGAAAGCCAGGAATTCTTCTCCGGGTCAGATATGAATCCAATCCAGAAAAGAATTTGGGAGCCTGTAAAGTTCACCCCTTCTATTTTAGGTGAGCTTCACAAGCCCCCTGAAGCTCAAGAACTTTGCCTGCATCTCTATCCAAAAGCTTTGTTTAAGGCTCTGGCCTTCTATTCAGTTTTAACAAATGTCTGAAGAGGAATCATGACAGGTAGCAAACCAATCCTTTAACATCCTGTGAAGCTTTTGCTAAGAATGCCAGAAACACCAGTTCAGCATAACAACACTAAATGTGTTTTTCTTGGCATCCCCACCTTCCATCCTCCCTACTTCAGCCAAAGATAATGAAGTTAGAAGCAACCACAAAATAAAATGAGAAGTATCAACAACTCATGGCAGAACATAATTAGAGCCCACAGCATTGCTCTTTTGATGCACTGAAGTGTAATTACTTCTTCGTCAGCTCCGATTCCTTGTCAGTTCAAGCTCATCCCACGTAGAACAGCTGAGGTTCCTAATTACCCACTGCGATGGCAAAAGTCTCCATTTTGCTCCCGAGAAATCAAGGTCATTAACCCAACTCATTACCTGATGCAGAACTGATGTATGTGGAAATTCCGCCACCGCTACGCCTGGGATTTGATATGCAACAGATGGAAGGAAAAGGTTACCATAGTCTGGATGAAAGCATGAAGAGGGAGGACTGCATTTCATTCTGCTAATTAAAAGCGCAAACCTTGTGCATTCTTATTCAGGAAAGCACTCGTGCTGAAAGCAAAAGGACATTGTGGAAGACTGCATGCATTTGGCTTCAGCTAATTAGAGGAAACAGAATCTTGGCTAGATAGTAATACAATGGGACTGAACAGTTGCTTGGGTTCAGACACTGGAGCACTCAGATTGTGAAAGCAAAAGGGGGTAAGGTTCTGGCACAAGGTTAGTCAACATAGCACTCTCCAGATGTTGCTGGACTCCAACTTCCATCAACTCATGCTCAACACATTTAACATCTGAATGACAACACTATTGGCCAACCATGTTCTGCTGCAACAACTGACATTTATTGGGGGGCAGGTAGGCTATAGCTCAGTGGTAAGGTGCATGTCCTATTGTGTTCATGTCCTGGTGGGCTTCCAAGAGACATTTGGTTGCACACCATGTGAACATAATGCTGGACTAGATGGACCTTTGGTCCATCAGGTAGGTGCTTCTGACGTTCAAGCATGCTTTGCAATCCTCAGCACCTCCAGGTAAGAAAGGAATAGGTAGCTGATGATGGGAAAGTGCCCTGCCTGAAAGCCTGGAGGATCCCTGTGAGTGAGAGCAGATAACACCAAGCTGCAGTGCCAGCTTGGCCCCACAACTGTGGGTTCCTGGGGCCATGGGTGGCATGCAGAGTGCATGGCCCTGGCACTGAAATTTGTGGGTGCCTAGCCCCTTCATGGGGAATTTTGTGGGTGCTCAGGCACCCAGGGCCCCTATGACACCAAGGTAGATTTGCCCCCTGCTAACACAGTTGCGGTTGGACTATAGACAATACACAGGAAATATCAGTTTAGTGGTTGAGGGACATTTTTACAATGGAGGCATGACAGCATGATTATTTTGACAGCCAATGGAATGCATGTTGATTGGTGTAGCTCTTTCTGTGGGCTTGTCTGCCCTTAGTAGAATCTTGGAGAAATTGCAGCTCTTAAAAAAAAAGAAAAGAAACTGAAAGGTTGTATTCAGTGGAGCACTAAGGAGTTTGTTCCATCATCATAAGCATTTCTGCTTCTCTGAAAGGATGATCTCCCCTCTCTTACCCCAACAAACTCATATCCTGCCAATCTGGTGCTTCAGGCAGGTAACAACTAAAGCCAAGCATTAACATGCAATACAAACACAACAAAATTAATATCTATATTATTTAAAAAACACCAGAAACAAGGACAGCAGCTTAAAACAGAAGTGGTTATCAGATAAAACTGTAGTGGTTATCAGATTTTAACTTGCTTGTATGAAATAATTTTCTTATCTCAGCTTTCATACATAGATTTCTAGTACTGTATATAACTAAACTTCTTCTCCACAGAATCCTTATCCACTACAATATACTATACAGTGGTACCTCAGGTTAAGAACATAATTCATTCTGGAGGTCCGTTCTTAACCTGAAACTGTTCTTAACCTGAGGTACCACTTTAGCTAATGGGGCCTCCCGCTGCCACTGCGCAATTTCTGTTCTCATCCTGAAGCAAAGTTCTTAACCCGGGGTACTAATTCTGGGTTAGCGGAGTCTGTAACCTGAAGCACCTGTAACCTAAAGCGTCTGTAACCCGAGGTACCACTGTACAGAAAAATATTAAACCTCTCTCTCTCTCTCTCTCTCTCCTCTCTTTTGAGTCTGGCTAATACAATCGCCTTTGTCATTCTAAAACTGTTGTCACAATTGGTTTCATTTCCAGACATGACGGACTGCATTTTCCTTCAGGAGCAAACTGAACCCAGCAGTAAACAGGACCACCTATCATTGCCACATTTTATTTATAGAGCACCAAGTGTCATACAAGTACATGTAGAAACTAAATTCCTTAGACTCATTCACTGACAGTGTGCCGTAGGTCGACAAGTGCGCTGGCTTGCCCCCACAATTGAGGGGGGCAGCGCTGTGCGCATGCCACACACATGCCACTGAGGGGGGGGGGTATGAAAGATAGTCTTGTCTTGCGCCAGAACTGGAAGAGACCCAATTTGCTCTTTGCAAGAATCCAAGTGTAGCTTTGCTGACCCTTCCCCCCAACAAAACCTAATGGGGGTGTGTGTCAAAGATGTGTTGGAGTATTAATGCTGTGAATCATCTATCTTATGTGCAGCCTGTATAGATGTGTAAAAAAAAAAAGAACCCCATACATCACAAAGGCGCTAGAAGCCTCCAGTGACCTTCATTCCAAGGCAATGAAATGTGGAATATGTGCTGAGAGCGCTGAGAGCTCTTTCCGCTCAGAGGCTGGGGTGCCCCCATATCAATACAAAGGAGAGGGGAGCGGAATAGGCAAGCCCAGAGAGGCACATTGGAAAATGGCAGCCTGCAGTCAAGCACAGGGTAGCGCTAATTGCCTAGTTGTCCTGACATCCTTATGCTGCAAGTTCCCCTTTTCATGTTCGACATCATTAGCTGCCATTAGGAATATGTGATGTTTGCATATGATGAATAAGAATGAATTTAAGGGAACGTATACAGTATCTCGCCTTTCACATGAGCCTCAAGAGGGTTAGCGAAATAAGCAAAGCAAACAAATAAGGCAACGTAACCAGAATAATAATAATAAATGACAAACTGGCTTGTGGTACCTTAAAGACTCTTTATCGAATGTATGACGGTAGGCAATATTTTGTGGAGTTGAGCCCAGTTCATCAGACTTCGAAGCACTTAAGTCTGCAAAAGCTTATGCCACAATAAACTGCTTAGTTTTTAAGCTTCTTCTGTTGTTTGTTGCTACGAGAGACTAAAAGGGCTACCCATCAGGAAAATAATAATAATGGAGAAAGCAAAATGCAGGTTAAAAAAATATGAAACTCAGAGGTTTGCAGTGGTTAAAATAAAATAAAAAATCTTTAGATTGGATTTCTCACCCCTGTCGTGCTTATTTGAAGGCCTAAAGCCTGATACAAAGACTAAGGAGTTATTGACTATCCTTCTAGCATCAGCTCAGCTTGGGCAGATTTGACCTCCAAGGACTGTGCCACTGCTGCTGCCACAGCGGCAGGCAATGTAGGCCGGACCTTCTGCCCCTGCAGATCCTGCTGCCTGAGGCGGTCACCTTACTTTGCCTCATGGGTGGGCTGGCCCCATGCTTATGAGCTTCCCAAGAGCATCCAGCAAATGAAGCGAAAGCAGGAGGGTTGGTATAGAGTAGGGGTCAGCAAACTTACTGCACCTCGGGTCGGTATCTCCAGCGCCATTCGCGTGGCGGGCCAAAGGGCGGGGAGCGCATGCCCATACATGTGCGCGCACACTATTTCTGGCGCACTTCCGGGACAGAGGAGTACCGGAAATAGTTTGTGTGCATGTGCACGGGCCTTCTCCGACCCGGATGTGGACCAGAAATAACGCTTGCGCATGCGCACAAGCTATTTCTGGTGCTCCTCTGACCTGGAAGTGGGCAGCTGTGCAGCGCAGCGGCGGTAAGTGTGGGCAGTGGCAGCAGGTGTCAGGGGTATCCAGCCCGTGGGCCTTAGTTCGGGGACCCCTGGAGTAGAGAGTCCCTTGCTTCAACCCAGCAAGGGAGCACGTAATGTTGTTTCTGATGCTTATGCATGGCTGTTTCGCTTTGGGCATTTCCACAAGAGATCAGAGCATTGCAGAATGTCTAGGACTTTCACTCCACTCTCTGGAGAAACTCCTCTCTGATGCTTAAACCACCAGAAATCCATCTATCTTCTCCACCACAAGGAAGAATGGGCCAATCTAGTCAATGGCAAAGCAATTACTGGTGTACAGAAGGGTTTGAAAAACAAAAGGGGAGAAAATTGCACTTGGGTTCATTCCCCCTCCCAAGCCCCTTGAGGACTCTTCTCTGACAAATGTGCTAAATGGTCTTCTGCTGTTCTCTTTGTCCACAGCAATCAGGAAGAAACAGGGGGGAAATGAGTGTGAAGGGGAAAGAAGCAGGAATTAGACACACATCAAAGGCAGGCCCAGCAGCTTCACAGGCAAAATGAGATTTATTTGTTTGTTTGTTTTGCCAGCAGGGTGGGGATTTGGGAAGCACTTGCAGCAGAAATGGAAGGGCAGAGTTGTTTGGCGCTGCCTCCCTGCTCTCCAGGTCTCAATATGTTTCCACTCAAGTTCTGCGAAGGCCCCAATCCTGCAAAGCACTAAGCCCCCTCTCCAAGGCGACTCCACTGACCCGGCTGATAATGTTTGCATTCTCTCCCGGAGTGTTTGCCACTGCACCACACTCACACACACACACACAGCAACAGCAACAGCAGCAGCTGCCACATGTAAAGCACCGGAATGATTAAAGAGTGGGAAGGAGAGTTAATTGCCTATTATTGTTGGGTCACTGGAGGAGGATGGCTTGGATCTTTGCAAAGGGCAAAGTCAGAAGGAGGCAAACACTGCAAAATTGGAAAGGCATTCCATGGAGGAAGGAGCTTTGTTCCATCTTCCGCCCCAGCCAAAGCACCGTCCTCATAAATAAATGCAATCCGCGTTTGTGATTATCTTCCCTCCAGCCACGCCAGTATTTGTCTAGGGCTGCTATCTAGCAGCCAATTCCACCCGCTGCCCTTTCGTCTTCAAGGAGGTTTCTTGCACACATTGCTGGCACTCGGCTGCAGTGCAAGCACCCAGCTGGGTGGCATTGTCCCCTGGGAGGCAGGGCTCCATCTTGTTTTGCTGGGCTCCGCCATGCAGCGGCAGACTTGGGCACTATAGCACCTTGTGTGAGGCCAAAATTTGGCACAGACACTCCAGCCCTTGTGGGGCAAAGAGATGCCTGACTTTGGGAAGGTCTTAGAACTCTTTAGGCACTAGGTGAAAGAGGAGAGCGCAAAATGTGGTCTGAAGCTCAACATAAAAAAACCCCGATGATCATGGCCACTGGGCCCATCATCTCCTGGCAAATAGAAAGGGAAGAAATGGAGGCAGTGAGAGATTTTGCTTTCTCGGGCTCCATGATCACTGTAGATGGTGACAGCAGCCACGAAATTAAAAGACGCCTGCTTCTTGAGAGAAAAGCAAAGACAAACCTAGACAGCATCTTAAAAAGCAGAGACATCACCTTGCCAACAAAGGTCCGTATAGTTAAAGCTATGATTTTCCCAGTAGTGATGTATGGAAGTGAGAGCTAGACCATAAAGAAGGCTGATCGCTGAAGAATTGATGCTTTTGAATTATGGTGCTGGAGGACTCTTGAGAGTCCCATGGACTGCAAGAAGGTCAAACCTATCCATTCTGAAGGAAATCAGCCCTGAGTGCTCACTGGAAGGACAGATCCTGAAGCTGAGGCTCCAATACTTTGGCCACCTCATGAGAAGAGAAGACCCCCTGGAAAAGACCCTGGTGTTAGGAAAGATTGAGGGCAGAAGGAGAGGGGGACAACAGAGGACAAGATGGCTGGACAGTGGTCTCAAAGCCAACATGAGTTGGACCAAACTGCAGGAGGCAGTGGAAGACAGGAGTGCCTGGCGTCCATGGAGTCACGAAGAGTCGGAAACGACTAAACAACAACAATCAGGCATTTGGCTGGTTAACATTCTATGACCTTTTAAATGTGTTGTAGGAGCAGGGTTATTGGTTTGTTTGCTTTTGTTTCATTATGTATTCTGCACCTTTCTTTTTGTATTCTTATGTTGTGAACAATTACTAGAAAGTGACCTCAAAATTACACCTGCAGCACCAGGGAACAAGGAGTGAGTGAAGATTGGCATCAGGAACAAGGGGAATTTTCGGCTGAAGGGTGGTATAAAAATTTAATATATAATAATAATAATCACTGCCAGTGCCTGTTTGTTTCTGTCTGCTTTTCTGTTGAAGAAGGCTTTCCATTGTTCTGGTCTAGCAAAGCCTAGCCCAACAGCTGAAACCTGCCTCCCATAAATATCTGACCAGCAGACAGCAATTCCGTAATAAGAAAGGTTTCCCCTCCCTGCCTATTGGACCTCTTCTCTGATGAAGCCAATCTATAATACCCTTGCTGCCGTTGGCAAATATCATTTTAGCATTTATCTCTCCATGAGGCGGCACTCATGAATAACACCTCCCATTCCAGCTCCTGCCCGGCTGCAAAGATAAGAAGCTACCCATCTCTGCCACCCCCTCGCCCCCATTTATTTTAAAATGAAAAGCAGATCGCACATCACATGTGTTTGCTCGACGCCGAGTTCTATTAACAAGCAGGAGGAAGAATTACATCAAGGCTGCAAATCCTCGGGTGTGTGGTGGCAGCGGGTGGATAATTATGGCTCTTTTTCTGAAAGCATTGCATTCTCTTCCAGAGGTTGGAAATTTGCACACACGAAACCCCCGCAAAAAGCTTAAATTGTAGACATGACAGCATATACGTCTTGGGCTTTGATATTGCTGTTACACACATTTCTCTCCTGTTCTGCAAACTGTTAAGATTCAAGGTCTGTGATGGGCACGACACTACTCTTTTGTTTACAGGGATCTTCTAGCACACTGTTCCGATTAAATCCGAGAGTTCTGCATGTTCTACCTGCCTTTCAAGTCTCCTTGTTTTGTTTTTAAGTTGTCACTTGTTTTGAACCGCTGTCACGAGCTGGCAGTTTGGGAACCCAGCCAGGAAGCAGGGAAGCCGATATGCAGAGACTGGTGGCATTCTAAGAACTTGGTCTACACCTCAGCACCCAGATGCTTAGATCAAGGAGCCCTGTTGGCATCCTACATCTGGCTCCTGCTAAACTAGCAGCTACACTCAAACCCTCTGGCTGTCCACAATGTTAGTGCTGAATTGCAACACAGACAGCCTTCTCCTTCCTAGTGGCTTAGATCAGGGAATGGGAGCCTCATACCCAGGGGCCAAATGCATCCATCCAAGCCTCTCTATCTGGCCCTCAGGACTCTCTCCAGGCCAGATTCCTCATTGACCTTGCTTTGAGCTTTCCTTGACTCTGCTTTGCCTTGAAGAGTTGGACACGACTAAATGACTAAGAAGAGTTGGACACGACTAAACAACAACAACAACAACAGTTAGGATCCATTGTGTGGTTCCCAGTACCACAAGTTTCCCAATTCAAGCCCCCCCTGAATCTTATAAATGTGCCACGATGCCTCGCACATTGTGTGTGCCCTCCTTGACAATGACAATGAGCACCTTGCGGAGTGTTTGCAGCTCCCAAGTGAGATTCGCCAGAATTCAGAGATGAAATCGCAAAAGCCAAAGTTCCTAATGTCAGTTCTGGATGACGGCAATTGGTTTGAACTCTGGCCCCAAGCATTCTAGTGCCAATGAAGAAATTAAAAGCAGATCGGGTTTCATTATGCAAGGAGGGATGTGGGGGACTTCCATCATAATTAAAAGTACACAATGGGTGTTCTTGTTTTGTTTTGTTTTTAAATGTTTTCTACTCCTTTGTTGCTGTATCATGAGATATAGGTAATAAAAAAAAGAATATTAGTTTGCATATCCCTGGAGTCTGCAACAAGGAGTTAGTAGACACCATGGCACTCTCAAGCACACGTACTTGCCAAGACTCTCTTTTAAACATTTTAAAATTATTTTCTTTTTGTTTTTTTCCAGCTGGTGGTGTCTGTTTTGTGGGAGGATTAGCCACTCTCTTTTTTTACTATGAAACGGTAGATTTACAGATGTGGCCACAGGCCCAAGAAATTGAAGGGCCTTTTTCTAGTCTCTGGCTTTCATAATATGATAGAAAGTGTATAAAAATTGGGATTTGGAAAACCATTATAAGGATATGCAATGAAATTCAACTAAGGGGAAATGAGGAAGTTGCTTTACAAAGTTAATAACTGTTATTTTCAATAAGGTTATGATTTATGTTTGTTATGTTTGTTCGTTTTGTGTTTTTGTTTGTCGTTAATATTGTAAAAACCAATAAAATTTTTGGAAGGAAAAAAAACATAATATGATAGAAGGCTGTACAGAAGCAAAACAACCCATTGCAAGTAGTCTCATTTTAAAAAACTGAAGGTGTTTTCATTTAATTCACTCTGCTCCAAAACATGTTGGTGGAGGGTGGAATGGATTCATGCCAGTCTGCCCTAACTCTGGGCATTGGGCACAGCTACCAAAGACAATTGCCATTCTGCACAAGAGCTTCCTTCTCTCTCTGCAATCAGAGCTGACACCAAAGCCTGCTCCTTTATGACTGGACAGAGAGGGATAGTTGGGATCATGTATGAATGAACTAGTAGAGGACTGTAGACATGTATGGATCACACTACATAACTTCCAGAATGTACATTTCAGATAGCAGGTGTTGTTGGGGCTAAACAGATGTTGTTACCGGGATCCGCAATGATGATGGGCTGGATAGGAATATTTTAAATATAAAATTGGTACGTATGTTACGTAACCCCCACGAGAAAAGGGAGAGGACCATGTGAACAGCTGAACCAGACAAAGTGCTCGCCATCTGCAGTTTTTTTATTTAATAGGAAATCCAGTTTATAAGCAATTAAGAGCTGCTTTCCATGACTTCTAGGAAGTCATAAAAATAAGCCAATTTATTTATGATGCTCAATTTCCGCTGGTTCCCCACTGCTTCGCGTGTGTTCTTCTGCAAAATGTGGCTTTTGGCAATGTAAACATTACGGGCATTCATCAGCCAGCCACTAATTCTTGTTCTTATTTGTTAAAATTGTATACTGCCCTTCTCCCGATGGTTGTTGGACTCCAACTCCCTTCTGGCCATTCAGCTGGGCCACTGGCCAAGGATAATGGGAGTTGTAGTCTAGTAACATCTGGAGAGCCACAGGTTCCCTATCCCCGCATTAAGAAGTTGTCAGTATGCACTCACTACTGCAGGAGTAGACAGACACCAGTCTCATTAAATCATTTCTCTCTATATTTTTGCCAGATTCCCAAGATGAGAGCAAAGTGCAAAAGACATAGTTAGAAGTGAGCAGGGTGCCTCCGAGCACATTTTCTGAGCCTAACAATTTATTTTCAGTACCAGAACCAAAATGAAACCGCACATTTACAAAACCTTCTGCTCCTTCTTAACCTTCATCATCCCAGCAACCTAATTTAGGTGGCCAAAAAGAAAACATGTCTTTTTCCTATGGTTAAAAACAGTGGCGAGTCAGAAATCTTTGCTGACCTAGAGATCTACTCAGAGATCTACAAGAAAATACTGATCTACCCCTGCGCTGTTGGACTCTGGAAGTTCCACCATGTTTTTTTTTAAGCAAGATGAAAACAGACCACTCTTGTTACAGCTTTAATGAGTGTTTACCAGCCAAAGCCAGAACCTTCCATTTAAATTTCATTTTGAAGATGAATGCGAATGATTGTACATTAAGCGAAGAGTACTTCAGAAATGATTTCTAACAATACAGGTTGGGGGAGCTTCAGAATTGCCATGTGAGCCAATCAACCTGAAGTGCACAACAGCAGAGAATCGTATTAAATTCCAAGTGCTAGATAATAGTCTTGTGATGTGCAGGTTGTGCTCTGCTCCCATTGTTATGCAGTCATTACCAGGAAATTACAGAGCTCTGGATATCCTGTAAAATAGTTACCTTTCCCTCCAACAAGCAATTGAGGGTTTCGGCATGGAAGCGAGTGGAAACAAAAGACGAAGATGTCTCATGTGGTACTAGAAGTCTTTTGTTTACCCACAGATGAGCGCTGTGATATAATCTGAAATGGAAGCAAAGCCATGCAAATGCTGCTAGAAGCAGCTAAAGGAGTTTCGGTTCGTGCAGCAAAAACACTTTACTTTAAAAAAAAATGTTTTCCTGGCAAGGATCCACAACATCCAGCTGGGCAATTAGAGTTTCAAATGCTCCTCTTCTCAAAGGAGCTAAGGACGAGTGACTGTCCAGCTGATGGACCAGGGGGAAAGCCATGGCGACACACTTTCTACAAATGGGCTGATCCTAAGCAGACAAACTAGGATGTTGTAATCCATGGAACTTACTTAAACTTCTAAGTCTGCCAGGAGCTGCCAAGGCAAGAACCAGAAGCCCCCAGTTCTGTCCAAAGCTGCCCTGTGGGGTGAGCCTTGTGGGCTACAGGCCAAAATATCTCCCCTAGATCAGGGATCGGGAACCTGTGGCCCTCTAGAACTCCACCTACCATCAATCCTAGCCAGCACAGCTAACACTCAGGGCTGATGGAGTCCAGTAATATCTGGAGGGCCACAGGTTCCCTACTCTCATAAAAAGGGGTGAGGAACCTCTGGTCTAAGGGCCAAATGTGGCCCTCGAGGTTCTCATGTTGCTCAGCTGTGATGTGAGCTTGGCATCTTCCAAGCTCAGCAAGTAATAAATGGACACACCAATGAACCCAGTTGTGCATTTTTTCAGCTTGCCTCTCTCTCTCTCTCTCTCTCTCTCTCTCTCTCTCTCTCATTTTGGGGTGTTTGGGGTTATTTTAATGTCCTCATCTATGGTTCTTTCCCAACTTATTGGGGGGGGGGGGAATGCAACATGAAAATAGTTGTGAAATTCCTGTGCAATGGCATGGGAAAGGTCCAATCAGTATCATTTCCCCATAAAAACCACCAGAGAGTTCTCTTTTCTTTTTAAGCATGGAAAGGAAAGGTGTATTGGAATTAAACTCAGGTGCAAGCTAGATAATTCAAGCATGCACTTAATGCGTATTTGTAGCTTTAACTTAAGAGGAAAGAAGTACTAGCCATGTGGGGCTCTGATCTGGGAATGTGGTGTTGCAAGGGGGTGGAGTATTTGAAGAGAGTTGCTCCTGTGTTTTTTTGTAGAGTTTATGCACTAGTCAGAATTAGAACTGATATAGCATGCAGTTCTGTGTTTCATTTTTAAACAACAAAGTCTGGAAGTAGATCACTTTTTTACAAAAATGAAAAAAATGAACACAAAGCTCCCCCCCAAAAAAACCCTATAAAGGTAAAGGGACCCCCGACAGTTAAGTCCAGCCACGAACGACTCTGGGGTTGCGGCGCTCATCTCGCTTTACTGGCCGAGGGAGCTGACATTTGTCCACAGACAGTTTTTCCGGGTCATGTGGCCAGCATGATTAAGCCGCTTCTGGTGAAACCAGAGCAGCGCACGGAAACGCCATTTATCTTCCTACCAGAGTGGTACCTATTTATCTACTTGCACTTTGAGGTGCTTTCGAACTGCTAAGTTGGCAGGAGCTGGGACTGAACAACGGGAGCTCACCCCATCGTGGGGATTTGAACCGCCGATCAGCAAGCCCAAGAGGCTCCATGGTTTAGACCACAGCGCCATCTGCGTCCCTCCCCCAATCCTATACAGGGAGCAAATTCCATTGAAAATAGTGGAGCTCACCTCTGAGTGAGAATCCATAGGCTTCTATGCAATAGTTCGCAGATCATAAGCTTTTCCCAATCTGGTGCCCTCCAGATGTTTTGGATTACAGCTATCAGACCCAGGCAGCATGGCCAATAGTCAGAGATGGCAGCAGTTTTCGTCCACAGTATCTGGAGAGCACAGCAAAGCTTATGAACAGTTCATTATTTTGGGTGTGGGTGCTCTAAGTACCCACCTCCTTTCCAAGGCAGGGGCCACCAAGCCAGACCTTTGCAATCCTTGCCCATCAGCCCCAATGGCTTTATATCTGGGTCGTGGAATACAGCTTAATAAATGACACCTGATGGGTTCAGTCACAGGCAAATATATCTGTCTCTTTCCCATTTTGTCTCCCTTTTCAAAATCCATATGGATTAAGTAATGCGTGATCACGATTCTGGGGCTGTTAGGCCAGCGACTAATTTACTGAACTACCCAAGCAATGAAGGATTATTTTATCTAATTAAGACGAAGCACAGTATTTAAGTCAGGACATTTGCATTAAGCGGGCAATTCTGAATTCTAAATACTGTTGCGTCTGAAATTATGCATGTTAATCTTCTCCCTGTACGACAGCGTTCTACTGACACATATTATAAATCACTTCCTTTTCTGCAAAACCTGCAGAGCCTTTCCCTTAAAACAAAAAACAACAACAACAAAAAACCCACACACCGCAATTTTGTGGTGAATAAATGGAACGGGCATGATCCTCACCCTCTGTCTATGGTTCTCCAAGGGACCCCAAGGGTATGCAGCTGGTTCTGCTGCTAGGCTGAATGCACTACAATAGAGACCCAATTATTTTCACACTCCCTAATGGCCTGCTCCATTCAAGGCCCGTAGCAGACAGAGCTCTGCACAATGGGCACCGCACCGCTGGCAAAGCTTGGGTAGTTGGAGGCCCAGAGAGGATGCAACATGCCTGTCCCTTTAGGGCCTTTGTCGAATATTAGAGAGAGGAGGGGGTGCTGCTGATTATTGGCTTTCCTGGCTTGCCATACCAGGAACTGCCAACGGCACTAAAAGTGGCATTCTGCTTTTATCAAATGTGGTGGACTTGTAAAAGGGTAAAAGAGTATTGGGAAATGATATATAATGAATTGAAGTACATTTTTTTAAAAAAGAGTTCTTTTTGTTGAGGATAATTCTGAGGGAAATTCCCAGGTGTCAAAAAAGACTGCTTATGTACGCTAGTACTGTGGCCCGTGTTTCGTTAGCCCAAAAATGGAAAACGAGTGAGGTCCCAACCAAAGAAGAATGGCAACTTAAACTAATGAAATATGCACAGCTTTCAGACTTAACATATAGAATAAGAAGACAAGAAGAATGCATGTTTAAAGAAGACTGAAAAGTGTTTACTGAATATATGGGTGAAAATTGCGTTCATTTAAAAACTCTGGCAGCATTAAGATAAATTCAACAGTGTAAATAAGCTTTGATGGATGTAACAATGGATTAGCGAATGGTTAAGTTCGTGTAAAATATGCAGGGATGTATGGTATGCAAAATGAACTGCGGGAAGAGAAGAAGGGAAGTCAATGATTTAAGGTTGTTTAAATGGATATTTTGAAATGTAATTTGGAAAATTTTAATAAAAATTATATATACCGTATATACGTGTATATTAAAAAGTGGCATTCTGCCAAATGGTTTTGCCCCCCCCGCCCCCCATAAACCATTTGATAAGCTAGTCATGATGGTGGCTATGTTCTCCCTCAACCGTCAGAAGCAGTATGCCTCTGAAGACCAGCACAAGCAGAGAGGTTGTTGTTGCACTCAGATCCTGCTTGTGGACTTCCCATGGGCATCTGATTAACCACTGTGAGAACAGAGTATTGGACTAAATGAGGCTCTTATGTATGAAAGTTGGGTTTTGGTTACGGAACCTCAGTTTGGTTTCCTCTCCTTGACGGACCCTGGGTTCTTGTTTGTTCTTAACTACATATTGCAGTTAAGGAAGAGAGGGCTTAACCACGACACCACTTGGCTTAGCTGCTGTGTTGGGATGAGCTCGAAAGACCAGGGAGATGCAAAGTAGGGTAAGCTGCTCCCTAGAAGCCACCATAGCCACCTGTTCCTGGTAATTCATAGTTTGGCTTGCTATGAAGTGCGAACCAGGCCAGTGCTTTGAATCTTGTATCTGATTTCAAGGATATCATATTGTACCATTCCTCCAGGCAGCTCAAGACGTCACACACAGAGACTTCCGGGTTGGCGCCATCGCCGAATGGCGGACTCCCTCCGAGCTCCGGAGGGAGTCTGCTCGGCAGGGGCTGGGTCCTACCGCAACGGCGATGCGGGGACCCTTAGAAACCACGGCCACGGAGGCCGTGGACATGGAGACTCGGCTTGCACCGTTAGCGCCCTCCCGACTCGTGAAGGAGCCTTTTTAAAGGCTACGGATCGGGTGCCGGGGAGAAGCGTGGTGCTTTGAGTCCTCTGCTTCCCCTGCTGAGCGCAGCCGCATGCCATCCGGCGGAGAGCGCTGACTTCTTCCATTGAAAATTCGGACTTTTCAACAATAACCCGTGAGTAAATCTGGAAATCGGGTTCAAAAGGAGGAAAAAAGAAATTTTTTTTTTCGAATTGGATACGAGCGGGGGGGATTCAAAAAGGAAGTCAGTCCCCTCCCTACTGTAAATTGTCTAAAACAAAGACGGGGAAACCAAGACCCAAAAAGGCTTGCATTGCTGATAAAAATTACAATTCCACGATGGGGAACTACAAGAACTGTGCTGGAGGAGGAACTGGAGAAGGGAAACACAACCCCCCCCCCTGGGAACCGGGGCGATTGAAGAGAGAGCCTGGTGAAAGGAGTCGGAGAGTTCGACAGTTTTCAAAATAGCTGTCAAAGTCGGAAAGTGGAGTGGATTTTATTATGAGAACTTGGCTGGTTAAATTTGCTTCAATTTGCTACAATTTGTTAAAATCTGGATACAAAATGGCGAATATGGATAACAACTTGACTTTTGGACTAGAGGAAACAAAGTTATAACAATCCCCCTCGAGGAGCTTCGGGACATTACAAGGACTGGGAAAGTGGAAAAACACCAATGGAATTTTACAGAACTGGTTACCTTCTGGGAAAGCTGCAAAACGGAAACAACATCTCGTCTGCAGGGTGTTTTCTGTAGACAATAGACTTTTCTATTGAAGAAAGGAAGGGACTGAACGTAAGGTTTTGCCCCTGAACAACAACCATCCCTGCAGACTTACCAAACTTGCGAATTACAACGTTTAAGCAGCGGAACAAAAGGAAATTAGACTACAAACCGGAAAGAACAACGGAGGGAGTTTTACTACAGTTTTCTTAAAGACTGAAGTTAAAGCTTTGGAGAATAATAATAATAATAATAATTTTGATTATCAAAAAATTTATTTCTAATTTTAAAAAAAAAAAAGGGAAAGCCAGCTGGAGTTGGGGAAAAGTTGTGATTTATGGCCTTAAGAATTCCAGGCAGATACTAGGGGTTGATGGTCAGGGGGAAATTAAACCGGGGACAGGGGGGGGAGAACTAAAACTCCAAAGGCTTGCCAACTTTGTTCTTTTTTGTTGAATTGGTCTTTCTTTTTTATTATTCATTATATCTCTTATTTTTTACCTTTTCTATTGTTATTATCTGGGGTGCTTTTTTTATCAAAAATGGAAATTGTGGAATGAAAGGGGGTGGGTCCTGGGGAAAGAACATCGGGTTGTTTATTATTATTAAGGGTAAAACAAATTAAGCTTTAATTTGAAAGGGGAATTTGTGTGGCCAACAATGTGAAATGGGAATATGGTGGGGGTGGGGGAAGGGGGGAGTCCCATAAGTGATTATGTATTTTTTGAAAAATTTTAATAAATATTATTTAAAAAAAAAAAAAAAGACGTCACACACAGTTTGCCCCCTCCTGGAAGGTGGATTAGATTGAAAGAAAATGGCTTGGTGAAACTCACCCAGTAACTTCAATGGCTGAGTGGGGATCTGAACCTGGCTTCCTGTTGAACAGTATCAACTACAGCAACAGCTTGGGAGCCACCATCCTACTAGACCCTATCCAAGAACCATTAGGTGTGGGGAACCTTTGGCCCTCCAGTTGTGGCTGTACTACAAGTCCATCAGCCCCAGCAAGCACAGCCAGTGGACAGAGATGTTGGGAGCTGTAGTTCAGAAACATCTGGAGTGCCAAATGTTATCCACACCTGCATGAGAGATGCACACACTTTGTTTCTTGCAATGCAAGGACTGAAATGGCAGTACCCAGATGTTACTGATACTCACTGGTAATATGGCAGCCTAAATCCCAGTGCATTCTGCAAAAGCACCTCGGTTGCTGTTGATTATGGGCTTAGAACTCATGGGGACCTTGGTGTAAAATCCCATCATCTTAATGATAATGCTCGAGTATCTAGTTTATGGACCTTGTTCTGGTGTAGAGGAGAACACATTTGCCTACCAGAAAGGTTGGGGGTGGCTGTGCATGATTAATGGGGAGAATATACGTAATCCACTCAAGACTCTGATAAAAAGACCTAAACAAATTCATTGCAAAGGCTCTCATGGGGGTGGGAGAGGTAAGTGGGGAAGGAATCAAAAGCTCTTCAGGGAAACTTTGAAGACTGGGTGCAATAATTTAAAAGATTTATTTTTCTCTAAGTGGCCAGCAAAGCTGAAAAGCAGGGGGCTAATTTCTGATGGTAGCTGTGAGACTGTGAAGTAATAAATGAAAGTGCCACTAAGTTTATAGAGGAGAGCACAATCTAATTCCAACTTAAGCAGCTCCTATGCAGATAGGGCAGTGGTTGAGCTTAGTTCCTGGGACCCACAAGTAAGCCTGGATGCCAGAGAGCTTGTAATGGGGTCAGGGAGTATTGTCTTATCTGTTCTGGCCTATTGGTTCATAGAGGTTCTCAGAGGTTCACAATCTATTGGTTAGATTGTGGATAAACTAGGTACAATTTAGTCCCTAAGTGGCACCTGACTTTGCTGTATCTTCATATATTCTTATACAGTGGTACCTCAGGTTACATACGCTTCAGGCTACAGACGCCACTAACCCAGAAATATTACCTCAGGTTAAGAACTTTGCTTCAGGTTGAGAACAGAAATCGTGCAGCGGCAGTGCAGTGGCAGGAGGCCCCATTAGCTAAAGTGGTGCTTCAGGTTAAGTACAGTTTCAGGTTAAGTACGGACCTCCGGAACGAATTAAGTACTTAACCCGAGGTACCACTGTATACATAAAAATGTAAGGTGTTGTCATGTTCTGCAGTTCACACAATTTCCAGAATGGCTTAACAGTCAATCCCTTTTCCCAGGGACTTCTGGGAATTGCAGCTCTGTGAAAGGAATAGGGATCTCCTAACAATTCTCAGCACCCTAAGCAAGCTATGCTTCCCAGGATTCTTTGTGGGAAGCAATGACTATTTAGAGTGGTATGATCCTGCTATAGATGTATAGTGCAGAAGAGGCCATAGGCAAGAGCAGAGGTCAGGGACAGGGAAGATGTGGATCTCCAGACATTGGGTCCCCAATTCCCATTGACCCCCAGTCAGCATAGCCAATGGTCAATGGTCAATGGTTTTGAGAGCTGTAGTCCACAGAGAAACTCACCTGGTGCCAACGAGTTCTGCCAGGCGGGAGGTGCTTGGATAGAGGAAAGCCATAATAATAATAATAATAATAATAATAATAATAATAATAATAATAATAATTTATTATTTGTACCCCACCTATCTGACTGGGTTGCCCCAGCCACTCTGGGTGGCTACCAGCATATATAGCAAAACATTAAACCTTAAAAAGCTTCTCTATACAGGGCTGCCTTCAGATATCTCCTAAAAGATATATAATTACTCATCTCCTTGACACTTGATGGGAGTGCATTCCACTGTAGTCCAAGCCACTGAGACTCTTGGGCTTGCCGATCAGAAGGTTGGCGGTTCGAATCCCCGCGATGGAGTGAGCTCCCGTTGCTCCATCCCAGCTTCTGCCAACCTAGCAGTTCGAAAGCACATCAGTGCAAGTAGATAAATAGGTGCTGCTGCGTCGGGAAGGTAAACAACATTTCTGTGGGTTCTGGTTTCCATCACGGTGTTCTGTTGTGCCAGAAGCGGTTTAGTCTTGCTGGCCACATGACCTGGAAAGCTGTCTGTGGACAAGCACTGGCTCCCTCAGCCTGAAAGCGACACCGCAACCCCATAGTCACCTTTGACTGGACTTAACCATCCAGGGTCCTTTACCTTTTTACCAGAGGGTGGGTGCTGCTACCAAGAAGGCCCTCTGCCTGGTTCCCTGTAGCATTACTTCTCACAGTGTGGTAACTGCCAGAAGTCTCTCGGTCCAAAATGATTCTTAAGTTTTCAGTCAACAAGTGAATGGATAATGGAGCCATGCCAGCTACTGCTACCTCTGGCTGCACACAGATCATCCTAACCTACCTGCTGACACTTGAAAGTCTACAGTGAGGAAGCCTCCATGCATAAGCTGAAGAGGCTCTTCAAAGAGAGATCCCACAGGTCCAAACCACCATGTATTCATCACAGCTCTACAGAAGCAGGATTGATGGGGAAGACAATGAGGAATGCATGCCTACACACACTTTGAGAGTCATTATGTTTGTTTTGATTATTTCTCTTGTTTGTTTCGGTTATTCTGCTTACATTTCCTGCTCAAAATCAAAGAAGTGCTCTCAGAAACATAAGGCTTTTTTGCGAAAGGATTTGCTAATCCGTTATTTGCTGCTCTCACGCATATAAACACACATGCACCCTCTAACCTTCTTGAAGACGCATTGCTCTCTTGTAGAGGAATCATGGGGCTCTGTTGTTTACTTAGGTTTTTCACTTGGAGAGAGTCTAATTCCAAGGCCCTCATAAGGGATGTTCTACACCATTATGCGACACCAGCCTCACATATGCCAGCAGTATACTCTCAATGGAGAGCAGCAACTACCGTATTTTTCGCACCATAGGACGCACCGGACCATAGGGCGCACCCAGTTTTTAGGGGGGGAAATCAAGAAAAAAAATATTTCCCCCCCCCCCAGCACCAAAGAGCAGCGTACAGGCTACGCACAACCTCTCCCTGCAGAGGGGTTGTGCGCGGCTATGGAGGAAGCCAAGGCAGAGAGCAGGATGGATCCCGCTCGGTGTTTTGGCTTCCTCTTTAGCCCAGCGCAACCTCTCCTTGCCAGGAGATGCTGCGCAGGGCTAAAGAATCCATAGCCCCGTGCAGCCTCTCCTTGCCGGAGGGGTTGTGCGCGGCTATGGAGGAAGCCAAGGCAGAGAGCAGAATGGATCCCGCTCGGTGTTTTGGCTTCCTCTTTAGCCCAGCGCAACCTCTCCTTGCCAGGAGATGCTGCGCAGGGCTAAAGAATCCATAGCCCCGTGCAGCCTCTCCTTGCCGGAGGGGTTGTGCGCGGCTATGGAGGAAGCCAAGGCAGAGAGCAGAATGGATCCCGCTCGGTATTTTGGCTTCCTCTTTAGCCCAGCGCAACCTCTCCTTGCCAGGAGATGCTGCGCAGGGCTAAAGAATCCATAGCCCCGTGCAGCCTCTCCTTGCCGGAGGGGTTGTGTGCGGCTATGGAGGAAGCCAAGGCAGAGAGCAGAATGGATCCCGCTCGGTGTTTTGGCTTCCTCTTTAGCCCAGCGCAACCTCTCCTTGCCAGGAGATGCTGCGCAGGGCTAAAGAATCCATAGCCCCGTGCAGCCTCTCCTTGCCAGAGGGGTTGCGCGCAGCTATGGAGGAAGCCAAGGCTGTTTTGGCTTCCCATTTAGCCCCGTGCAGCTTCTCCCTCCCGGGAGAGGCTGCGTGGGGCTAAAGAATCCATAGCCCCGTGCAGCCGCTCCTTGCCGGAGGGGTTGCACGCAGCTATGGAGGAAGCCAAGGCAGAGAGCGGGATGGCTTCCCCTTTAGCCCCGTGCAGCCTCTCCTTGCCGGGAGACGCTGCGCAGGGCTTTCCTGGCTTTACTGGGAGGTGGGGGGATTCCCTCACCTCTCCCAAAAGCCCGCAGAAGCCACGCAACCCCTTTAAAGAGATCGTGGCTTCTCCTGGCTTTCCTGGGAAGTGGGGGAATTCCCCCACCTCCCGCAAAACCGGCAGAAGCCGTGAGCACTTTAAAAGGGCTGCACGGCTTCTCTTGGCTTTCCTGGGAGGTGGGGGAATTCCCCCACCTCCCGCAAAAGCCCGCTTTAGCCCCGCGCGCGCTCTCGGCTGGAGAGGTGACGCGCGCCTATAGAGGCTCATGCTATAGGCACGCGTCACCTCTCCAGCCAGGAGAGGGTCGCGGGGGGCTGCTTTAGCCCCGCGCGCGCTCTCCCTGCTGGAGAGGTGACGCGCGCCTATAGAGGCTCATGCTATAGGCACGCGTCACCTCTCCAGCCAGGAGAGGGTCGCGGGGGGCTGCTTTAGCCCCGCGCGCGCTCTCCCTGCTGGAGAGCTGACGCGCGCCTATAGAGGCTCATGCTATAGGCACGCGTCACCTCTCCAGCCAGGAGAGGGTCGCGGGGGGCTGCTTTAGCCCCGCGCGCGCTCTCCCGGCTGGAGAGGTGACGCGCGCCTATAGAGGCTCATGCTATAGGCACGCGTCACCTCTCCAGCCAGGAGAGGGTCGCGGGGGGCTGCTTTAGCCCCGTGCGCGCTCTCCCGGCTGGAGAGGTGGCACGCGGCTATAGAGGCTCCTGCCATAGCCGTGCGTCACCTCTCCAGCCGGGAGAGGGTCGCAGGACTATAGCGTCTTCGCTCCATAGGACGCACACACATTTCTCCTTCATTTTTGAAGGGGAAAAAGTGCGTCCTATAGAGCGAAAAATACGGTAATCCTGGTTTTCTGATGAGTACTCTCAGGTTGCATGAGGAACATTTCCAAATATACGAGCTAGCATTGGGGGTGGACCATTGGCCTTATGCAGCAGGATATTCTGATGTTAATTACATGCCACACCCTCCAACATTCCTCAGATGAAAATAGGGACATTTCTCACTGCCCCCCTCAAGAAAAATTGATCCTCCTCGACCCCTGATTTTTTTGTCCCCTCACTTCCTGTCAGAAGAAGGGTGAGTGCTAGCACCACTACACCAATGGATCACACGCCCTCAACCATCCTAAGAAAACCCCTTAATCCTGATTCTGTGTTATAATGGTACCTCGGGTTACAGATGCTTCAGGTTACAGGCGCTTCAGGTTACAGACGCTTCAGGTTACAGACTCCGCTAACCCAGAAATAGTACCTCGGGTTAAGAACTTTGCTTCAGGATGAGAACAGAAATCATGCAGCGGCTGCGGGAGGCCCCATTAGCTAAGTGGTACCTCAGGTTAAGAACAGTTTCAGGTTAAGAACAGACCTCCAGAATGAATTAAGTTCTTAACCTGAGGTACCACTGTATTTTATTCTTGGTAGATTCACAAAAAGAAAAACACACACACCGATAAATAAATTTTAGAAATGGGCAAGATGAGTTGCAGATGCACAAAATGTTTATTTTTAAAATCAAGACTTCTTGCGCTCTGCTGCACTCCCCTTTTCTTCCCGCCCGGGGCAGCCCAGTCCCTCAGAGCAGGTACCTCACACAGAGCTGGGCTTTGGAAATGGCAGCCTCTCCTGCTCCTTGCCCTCTCTCCAGCAGCCCTGATGAGCTGCCCAAGGGAGAAGGCTGGCAGAGGCAGCCATGGAAAGGCATGGATGGCTAATGAAAAGCTCCTTCATCACTCCTGCCTGGGACAAGAATCAGCTCATCCTCTTCCCTGAGCTCAGCAGTGGCAGCACTGGTGGGGAAAACAGGGGCATTCTGGGATCAAATTGAAAGCTGGGGTGGCTTTCATAATTCCAGGACTGTCCCTGGAAATTCGGGGAACTTGGAGGGTATGGCATACTAGTCAGGAAGGGGGTCCTTGCTTCCCAGCAAGCCACCTATAGTCATGCTCCACAAATCACAGGCAACAGCTAGCAGTCTCTGGCAGGGGTGTATATTGGCTGGCAAGAAGAGCAGCTAGCCAATGCCATGACGCAGATGCAAATGAATATCCTGCTCTTCCATCAGCTGGGTGCTCAGAAGCCTGCAAACAATCTACAGTAATTTGGTCTGGCTATTCTTTCTCCTTCCTATACAACAAGCTCTCCTTATAATATACACAGTTACATGGTGGAGGGGTGATAGGGGCGGATGGACTACTGCAATGTGCAGCTACATTAAAAATGAGTCCATACATTTGGCTTCATTTCAAAGACAAAGTCATTTCCCAGCACACGGAGATTAGCCTCTCTCCTTGCTTTCGGTATTACATTTGCACATTTCTGGGCTTTTTTTTTTTACTTCATTTCAGATCCATCGCCAAGCTGGAAAGCGCTGCTTAAAGATTTTGTTTCAACCACAAAATAAGTAATTCAATAATCCTAACACAAAAGGGATTTATTTCATTTGTTGGAAAGAGTAATGTGTTTTCCTTTTTTTGTAAAAAGAAGAAGGGATCATTTCGGGTTTTGCATATTTAGGAGATAGAACAGGACCACTGAGTGATGATATAGGTCTCTCTAGCACAGTGATGGCCAAACTTGGCCCGCCAACTGTTTTGGGACTACAACTCCCACCATCCCTAGCTAACAGGACCAGTGGTCAGGGATTATGGGAATTGTAGTCCCAAAACAGCTGGAGGGCCAAGTTTGGCCATCACTGCTCTAGCCACACCTTCAGCCCAACGTTTCAGAAAATATTTAGTGGGTACCCAAAATTCTGTTTAGCCAACAACCATGTGCTTTGAGGTCTCTCCAAAGGCCCCATCAATCAAATGTGTTGAGTTTCATTGCGATCATCTGACACTCATTCACTTCTGTTTGTTATGAGGCTGGCCAAGACATACTTGATTTCAGAAAGCCATTGGTGAACCCGACCAATCTGATTTTATTTATTCTCATGATATACTTTATAGGTTTTAGGTCTCTGGCTAGCTGGCATTGGTACATCATTTAATTATTTAGCAAAATTTATATACCACTTCCTAGTAACGAAACCTCTAAGGGGTCTATAAGAAATTAAAATTCTCAATAAAAGCAGTTAAGAAGAAGTAGTTAAAACATATGAAAGACATATTAAAATCAACAGTAAACTAAAAAGAGATCAAAACACAACATCTGGACAGGCTAGCCTAAATAAAAAGGCTTTTGAGCAGGTGCTGAAAATACAGTGAAGGCCCTAACTTAATGTAGATTTATTGGCTTTTAATTTTATCTGAAGTCAATTTGCACTGTGCTTGATACAGACACAGTGTTTAATTGTACAGGCACTCAAGGGCAAACCAGAAGAGTAAAGACAGAAAATTATGCAGAAATGCACCCATAAAATGTGATGTAGAATATGTAACTCGTAACTAGGTATCTGCACATAAGAGGGCTGCTACATCAGCCTGGAGGCCCATCTAAGTCCAGCACCTGGTTCTCCCAGTGGCCAACTGGGTACTAATGGAAAACCCACAAGCAGGACCCAACAACTGGTATTTAGAGGCCTATTGAGGATCGAGGGAGGATCAACTGGGATCAGAGGACAGACGGTAACCAGACAACTTGTCATTTTGCCAGGGTGCTGTCAAGAGGGCCACAGAACACTTACTTTCCGCACAAGCGAAAACTTTTGGAAAGTAGCCCAGACCTCCACCTCCTCCTCAAATGACAAGTGGAGCATCACTGCCAGCCAGGGATTAGGAGGCTTAGAGTCATGTCTATGAATCCCCAGAGCAAAGAGGCAATCGGCATCAGTTCCTGCCTCTGGGAATGTCCGCCACCACTGCTGCTTCGAACCCTCTCCTTGTTAGCAAGTCGTCTCCTTCTTCTTCCACCTCCCCCGGGAGAAGGACTGGCAGAGTGAGCAGGGAGTGGCAGCAGCTGGGTGCAAGCCAAATTTGGGCCAGCATGCTCAAGGGAAGGGAGCTGTGGGAGCTCCACTTAGGCCTGCTTTCACTGAAGCCGAGGCGTTTGTGCTTCTTTGAACATCCCTGTTTCAAACCATCACCCCAGCCTTCGGAGTCAACACTAAGCTGTTGTTGTCTTCATCATCTTCTGGCTTGCTGCGCTAGGAGGGGGACCTGTGGATGTGCAGATGCTGTTGGACTCCCAAACCTCTGGCAGACCTGGGGCTGATGGGAGCTGCATTCTCACAACCTCTGGAGGGCAACAGGCTTATCCATCCTGGCCATAATGCTGCACACAGAGTATATTTTAATCTCAGTGCATAGCTAACCTCTGGAATTTGCTCCCATCAGAGGCACTGATGGTCACCCACCTTTAGAACATTAGATCAATTCATGGAAGATGAGGCTATCAGTGACTCCTAGCCATGATATCTAAGCTCCACCTCCACTGCCAGAAGCATTATGCCAGGCATAGGCAAACTCGGCCCTCCAGATGTTTTGGGACTACAACTCCCATAATCCCTAGCTAACAGGACCAGTGGTCAGGGATGATGGGAGTTGTAGTCCCAAAACATCTGGAGGGCCAAGTTTGCCTATGCCTGCATTACGCCTTTGAATACCAGTGGAGAGAGAGGCTGTTGCTCCTGGGTCCTGCTTTCAGGCTTCCCACAGGTATATCTGGTTTGCCACTGTAGGATCAGGATGCTGGACGAGATGGGCCATTGGCCTCATCCAGCAGGGTTCTTCTTATGTAGCTCTGCACTCAGGGAAAGTTCTGGTGTCAAGCGTAGGTGTCAGGGGCTGGACTGAGGACGAATGGTGTGTGGGATTGAAACACAAGAGCAGTCAAGTACAACATTCCTAGAGTGAACATGTTTACACACGGGGAGGAATGTTTGTCCAGCCAGCAGGTAAACTTCCTGTTTCCTTCTGGGCTGGGACAGACTTCCTCTGCATGTGACTAGAGGTGGACGTGGCCTCACCTGTGCAGGTAACAAAAGCATAGGACTGGCCGCCATCTCTCTCTCTTTGACTACATACATCAAAGAAGCAACATCTGTTTAGCCAAAGATGCTCTCTTCAGCCAAGAGAGGACAAAGGGACTGTCCCCTTATGAGATAGTTTCCAGGTGTATGTTACTTTTCTAAGCTAAGTCTGCCTTCTGGAATCCGATTGTGAACAGAATGTGAGTAAACTCTTTTTATACTTTTATAGAAGACTGTGTCGTGTCTTATCTTTTATGAGGGAATAAGGGGTAAATATCAGAACAGTTGTTATTCCGCTGTGAGTTTAAAAAGGGGGGTGTTACTCTGCTAAATTGTGAACTTGTTAACACAAGTTGGAAAGGCTATAACCAAACAATATATCCTCTCCTGCATCCCTCAACATTCCCACATGGTGGAGACTGCCCCTCTCCTCCTGCACCACACAGAGAAGAGGAAGACAGTGTAGATTTACAACAGTGGTTTGCAGAAGGTCACGGCTCAGAGATAGATGAGGGACAAAGCTGGGGGAAAATGGGAGAAGAGGAGGGGAGAAGCAGAGCCAGAGCAGCTGGTTGACACATTAGCATTAGAAAGCATTCCAGACCACCACAACCCCTTCTCCCAAAACCCGGTGAGCATTGAAAATAGGAGAGCAAAGAGCTAAGAGGCAAGCCACCGTAATAGGAGTGGTGCTGTTGACGATTGAGAAGGGAAGGGGGGTGGAGATTACTCTGAGCAATGCCATTACTCCAAGTGGCTCTCTTTCTAAGCCTCTCTCTGTGAATATTGAATAAAGGACTTTGGTAAGAGTTTTTCTTGTCTATTTATCCCTGGCAGCCTGCCTGGGGGTGGGGTGGGGGATCAGATTCCCTGACGCCTGACAGTAGGGCACATAGATATAACTTGGCTGAAACAGACTCACAGGCCTATTTAGACCAGTGGAGCAGAGCTTTCTCCCTCCAACACGATGAGATTCTCTTGGCTTTAGTGTTCCCGGCTATCATAGGAGCCAACTGCTAGGGCTGACGTCCCTTCACCCCCTGCCCCCCATAAAGTATTTGAGGGGAGTGAGAATCCCAAAAGTTGATGGGCAGTGCCATTCAAATGGGGTGCATGTGCCACATCTTGCAATTGATTACAGTGGTGCCTCGCAAGACGAAATTAATCCGTTCTGCGAGTCTCTTCGTCTAGCGGTTTTTTCGTCTTGCGAAGCAACCCTATTAGTGGATTAGCGGATTAGCACTATTAGCAGTTTAGCGGCTATTAAAGGCTTAAGGGATTAGCAGATTAGCTGCTAAAAGGCTATTAGCGGTTTAGCAGCTTAGAAAAAGGGGGTGGGGAGCGAAAAAAAATCTCAAGACTCGCAAGACATTTTCGTCTTGCGAAGCAAGCCCATAGAGAAATTCGTCCTGCGAAGCGCATTGAAAAATGGAAAACCCTTTCGTCTAGCGGGTTTTCCGTCTTGCGAGGCATTCGTCTTGCGGGGCACCACTGTACCTAGGGTGGGTCTTACCTGCCCCCCCCCCCCCAAAAAAAAATATTTTATGCAAATTGGCATCCCTGCCAGCTGCTTTCTGCAAGTTTCATGCTTGTGTTGCTGAATCGGAGGTTTACAGGACCAGGATTTTAAGGAAAGGACACACCCATTTCCAAGCAACGCTAATGATTAAGGCTTAGTCATGTGAAAAATGACCATCACCGTTCTCTCTTGGGGAAGAGATCGGGAACTCTCGGGCTCTGGCTTTTCTTTCTTTTGCATATGTGCCGTACGCTGTCATCTGAGCACAATGTTAATTACAGCCAATGGCGCAGAGCCTGGGTGGCTGGCAGTTCTCTCTGTAGCAAAGTTTCGTGGAGCGTATGAAATGCACTCGGGGGGGGAGGGGGGAAGAAGGACCAACAGGCTCACAGACTAGAATGTCATGTGTAACCAAGCTTGCAGTGTTAAGCAGAACTCAGAGAAATGAATCCGTCAAGAAAATACGCTGACCCTGTTCTATCTGGCTCTGCAGTAATTGGAAGGGGCTGGCGAGGGGGGCAAAGGTAATATAGATGGCACTGGCTCTTTCTTCTATCAGCGTGTCGCTGGTGCAGCCATGAGACTGGGAATATGCTCTGAGCACAGGCAATGTGATAGTCAAACACTCAGCGCACTTGACCTAGAGATGGTCAAGATGGGGGGAATAGGTTCCCAAAGGCAATAGGTTGTATCCAACTAAGTTAGAATCGATCCATTGAAATTATTAGTCCTAAGTTAGTTGCGCGCATTAAGGGCCGTAGCTCAATGGCAGAGCATCTGTCTAGCATGCAGATGGTCCCAGGTTCAATCCCCGGCAGCTCCAAGTATGGTTGGGAGAGACCCCTGACTCATACTCTGGTTTCTCTTCAGATCATATACATCTTTTGTCTTTTGTGGAGAGACCCCTGTCTGAAACCCCTCCACTTGTAATATCCAGATTGGAAATTGCAGTATTTGGATTTGAAGACTGGGAGGAAAAGGGGGGGTTATAGAAGATAGAACGATTGGAAATTAATGAGTGAATACCATATTTAGCTGCAGGACAGAGAACTGGAAGTCTTTTTATCTTTCTTTATTTTCTCTCTCTCTTCTTTCCTTTATTTCCTTTTTTATTTTATTTTTTCTTTCCGCCTCTGTTCCTTTTTATATTAAACAACCCCTTTTATTTCAGTAAATAATAATAATAATAATAATAATAATAATCCCCACCCATCTGGCTGGGTTTTCCCATCCCCTCTGGGCAGCTTCCAATAAAATATTAAAATACAATAGTCTGTTAAACATTAAAAGCTTCCCTAAACAGGGCAGCCTTCAGATGTCTTCTAAAAGTCTGGTAGGTTTTTTCCCCTCTTTGAAATCTGGTGGGAGGGCGTTCCACAGGGTGGGTGTGAACTTTTGTATATCTTTGGCCAAGTATCAATAAATAAACTGAAACCCTTCCAATTTTGACTAAACACCAATGCCTATTCAGATGTTACCTGGGTGTAGGACTAGACAATATTGAGGGTAAACAGGACCATGCATCTGGCTGATGTCCCTCTCCTCTCAACAGTCATGCATTCAATGTGGTTGCTTCCAGAGACGCATCTACATTTGAGCAGCTTCTGATGTATAAACACTGAGGTATAGATCAGGACATCTATAGTGCGTAGGTGCTCTCTTGAAGGCGTGCCTCTGAAATGTGTGAGCATCAGGGAGCAGACTCAGTGGGGCAACCCATCTCAGGACAAGGCAATCAGGATCAACCATTTACATTGGATCACACATAGCTCTGCATATGAGCAGAGCCATTGTTTCCCATTATGTCCAACTCCAGGAACTGTGGCTTATTCTAACTCTAGTTTGTTAAAACAAACGGGTTGAATCATGGCTTGATATCCTGGTTTGTTAACCAGTGCATGTCATTTAGAGCACATCTGACCATGGTTCTAGCCGTTTAGCTGAACTGGGACAATAGCTCAGTGATACTTCTAGCAGTCTTGCAGGAAAGACACCGCTATTGTCCTCTTGCATTGTTAGTTGGAAGCAGAGAGAAGGACTCGACTAAGGTTAGCTAGCGTGTGGCTCAGGCAAGATCTGAAGCCAAGGCATCGTAGCTCAGTTTATTTTACTTTTAATAATAATAATAATTTTTATTTATACCCCGCCCTCCCCAGCTAAGGCCAGGCTCAGGGCGGCTAACAAGCAATAATAAAAACAAGTTGAATGAATACAACTTTAAAAAAAGATTAAAATACAACATTAAAATATTGAAACATTAAAATACAGCCTCATCACAGGAGGAGAAAGGAAAAAGAAAGAGGGGGAGGGAATCAAATTGGTTCCAAGCCAAAGGCCAGGTGGAACAACTCTGTCTTACAGGCAAAGAAATCAGATCCTGCCGGGCCCTGGTCTCATGAGACAGAGCGTTCCACCAGGCCGGAGCCAGTGTTGAAAAGGCCCTGGCTCTGGTTGAAGCTAATCTGACTTCCTTAGAGCCCAGGACCACTAGGGTGTTGCTATTTATGGACCTTAAGGTCCATACTGGGAGAGGCGGTCCCGTAGGTACATGTCCCGTGACATGACTAAGTGGTCCATGATCACTGGAATAGATCCCAGGCAGTAACAACAACAATAATAAATTATAATAAAAACTGAAGTACGAAACGAGCCACAATGCAATAAAAGCTAAAAGACAACAGCTAACACCAAAAAGCTGACCAAAGACAAGTGAAACTCATTCCATGTCACTGGAGAAGACTGTAGCGCATCTGCTTTGCACACAAAAGCTCTCAGGTTCCATCCTCAACATCTCTAAGTAGAGCTGGGAGATACCCTGGTCTGAAGTCCAGAGTCACTGCCAGCCAGTGTCCACAATATGGAGCTAGGTGGACCAGTGCCCTGTTAATGCAGTGGATTGCCAATGCCTCTGACAGCCATTGTTCGACAGCAAGGAGAATAATTCAGAAGCAGGCAATCCCTAAGGTAGGATGGGCATAGGTCTCATAGGGTCATAGGTAAGAGCCAGAACACTGATTTGAGTCAGGAAATGGTCCCTGATCATTGGCTATGCTGTCTGAGGCCAGTGGGAGCTGGCATCCAGCAACTTTGGAGGGTTACAGGTTTCCAGTCCCTACTCCGAGTCCACACAATGGCTCCTTCCTGGACATTGGCTCTCAGTTGGGTGCAAGCAAACCCAGCTGGTTGCAAGAACAATGTAGGATATTTGCATGTTCAATTAGTAATCAACAAGAGTTGATGGGACTGTGGGGAACTGGGGCCTTAGCACAGTGGTAGAGAGTGCATGCTTTGACTACAAAAAATCCCAGCTTCAATCTCCAGAATGGGCTGGGAAAGACCTCTTTCTGAGACCCTGGAGAGTCACTCCCAATCTGTGTTGACAATGTCAAACTAGATGGACTCAGTCTAAGGCAGTTTCACAGGCTGTATATTTCTCTCCTTCTAACAGACTGATCCTAAGCACATTATGCAGAAGTATGTTCCGCTGAAACCAGTTTAGCTTATTTTCAAAGAGTGTGTTCAGGTATGAGCGTGTAAGCCCATTAGCTATGGAAAACTCCTTAGCTGCTCTGCACAGTAGTATATGAATGGAGATTGGGTCTGCAGTGCTGAACGGATAGCTCCTTCTCCCTCAAAACTCTTCCTAGCTGTAAGTTGGTGACTTGAGAAAAAGACATCAGAATCCAGAAAACACAGAAGCTAATGGGCCTCATGACAAAGCAATTGTCGTTCGGTCACCATTGCCTAATAACATATATGGATAGGGCTGTCACCATGTTTGCCAATATCTGAGGAATTAGGAGAGAGCTTTTGATCCAACAAATGTTTAATATACCAAAAGAGGGAAAGTAGCAAGGAATTGTTTTGACATAGCAGAGGTGCAAATATTTGGCGCTGATCCATTTATATATAATTTAATCTAATGTAAGTTGGATCCAAGTGTGGATGTGATTCCCAATTTTTTAAAATTTCTTTGCACCAAGCTGGAGAAATGGTGTGTGTTTTTTTTAAAAAAAAAAAAAAAAATTGGCCTCTATATTATTTTTTAAAATGTTTGCTTTTCCCCCTTCTTCCTCCCCATCCCCCTTTCCTTGTGTGCCCTGTCTTTTTAGACAGCTCATGGGGAGGGATTGCCTTGTTTTAACTGATTAAGGCACTCTGGAAGGTGGGCTTGAAGCACTCTGATCTATACTGGAAACTAATGAAGAAAAATCGCTAATTTCAGGGACAGGGAATTTGTGGCCCTACAGCTTGTTAGACTCCAGCTCCTATCAACCCCATCTAGCATGGCCAAGGCTCAGGGATGCTGGGAGATGGAGTCTTGGTGGTTTCTGCCAGGTCACAGGATTCTCACCCCTGATTTGTCCCAAGGTATCTTTTCTCTTGCAACCACAGGCTGATGTAGAGCTGAGCTGAGAGTTCTCTATGAACAACTTTCATCTCAAGATGGTGTGTGTGTGTTGAGGTTATAATGAAACTCTGGCTGATTTGGAGAGTGCGGGGGCTGGCAAAATCCACAGAAAGCTACAGAGACTTATAGGTAAAGGTAAAGGGACCCCTGACCATTAGGCCCAGTTGTGGCTGACTCTGGGGTTGCGGCACTCATCTCACTTTATTGGCCGAGGGAGCCGGCGTACAGCTTCCGGGTCATGTGACCAGCATGACTAAGCCACTTCTGGTGAAACCAGAGCAACACACAGAAATGCTGTTTACCTTCCTGCCGGAGTGGTACCTATTTATCTACTTGCACTTCATGCTTTCGAACTGCTAGGTTGGCAGGAGAAGGGACAGAGCAATGGGAGCTCACCCCGTCGTTGGGATTCGAACCGCCGACCTTCTGATCAGCAAGCCCTAGGCTCTGTGGTTTAACCCACAGTGCTTTTTAAACTTAGTTTTTCATCCATGGAGATCCACCTGGGTGCACTTTCTTCTACCCAGAATTCCAAAGGGGATTCCAAGAGGAGAGGTGGCTCTGCTCTTGCAGCAACAGGTGATGGCAAAACTAAGTTTCAAAAGAATATGGGGAAACACTGACAACACTGACAGCAAGCAGGTAGCACCCCAAAATTTGATGAGAATTTCACTCGCCTCCAGGGAATGAAACAGGCTGTCAAATTGAGAGGGAGGCACTTCACCTCACCAGGACTATAAAGCCAAGTTATCTGTCCTCACTTCTCTCTGCTTATGGTCAAGCAGGTGTTTTGCATACAGAAGCTCCCAGGTTCAATCCCAGGCAGGGGTTAGAAAGACCTCCATCTGATACCCTGTAGACCAGCTTTTACCAACCTGGTACAAAACACCAGGAGGACCCCAAGTCTGCAAAGGCAGGAGTCAACAATCCTGAAGCAGACAGACCAGTTGTCTCTTCTTTTGAATCAGATGCTCTTTTGGTCTAACTAAATTGACAAGTGGCTTTTAGACTGGGGTATTTCCCAGACCTACTTGGGAGACGTCAGGGATTGAACCCAGGGCCTTCTGCATGCAAAGCAAGTGTTCTCCGCCTGAGCTGTGGACCTTTCCTACCCTTCAATTCACCAGACTTGTAAAGAGGAGCAATGAAGCAAACCCTGGCCCCAGAGTTGAGCCAGGAGGGACTCCAGGAGGGACTCAATTGAACCACCCCACTCCAGATTAAGCCCTGAGATGCAGATTCATCCAGCCCCCTCCATCCTGGCTCCTCCAGGCCAGTCGCAGGAGCAGAGGAGAGCCATGCAACACGTTCCCTTGAAGAAGCATCACAACAAAGACCCGGAAAGCAGCCCACGCACACCTTGCCTTGAATCACCAAACGCACCGCCACCTTTCCCAACCCTCCATCTCCACCACCAACCAGACAACCAGCCCGGTGATCAAACCAGCCAAGCTGCCCCCTGCCTCCATTTGCCTGCCATTCCTGGCTGACACAGACACCGAGAGAGAGAGAGAGAGAGAGAGAGAGAGAGAGATGCTCGTGGTGTTGAAAGTGACCTCATTTTGCCTTGGGAAGCGGATCCCCACCAAGCGACCTTGAGTGCCAGCTCCTATTAGCCATGCTTCAGAAAAGTCCCAAGCTCGGGGGGCGAAAAGAGAGAGAGAGAGAGAGGAACACCGTGGAGGATTGCCGAGATTTCTCAATAAATACACAAACGGGGGAAAGAAACGCGGGGGGGGGGGAGTCTCTTTGCTCCACAGGCACAGGCGTGTTGCACTAGCTCCTTCCACCCTACCCAGGCCAAAGGAAGAGCGCCAAGGAGCCTGGCACAGGGAGCGATGGCTGGTGTCTGGGGCGAGCGATCTCTTACCTTGAGGAGCAAAACAAAGAGCCACAGCCGGGAGAGGCAGCTCATCGGGGCGCCGCTGCTGCTCCGTCCCTGGGCGAGATGACCCCTGACCATTGGAAAGGAGAGGCGCGGGGGGAGAAGGACCCCGAAGCAGAGCCGCCACGCCGCCTGGATGTGGAGCTCCGGCAGCAAGGCAGAGCCCCGGGAGAGCCCAGAAAAGAGACGAAGCGCCTGCAGAGAGAGACACAGAGGCAGCCGGAAGGTGTGTGTGTGTGTATGTGTGCGCGCGCGCGCCTGTGGGCTCGGCTCTCCAAACTGGGGTAACAATGGCGAGCCTTCTCTGAGCTGCGGCACCGTCAGATCCGCAGCGCAGCCTTCCCGTCTCGTTGGAGGAGACCCATCTCCTCTTTTTCCCCCCACCCTCTTCGCTGCTGCCCCCTCCTCGCTCCTCCTCTTCCTTTATGGCTGGAGAAGTCCGGGGTCTCCTTCCCCCTCCCCTTTCTTCCTTTCCTCCTTCAATCGCAGCGCCGACGGCTTAAATGGCCAGGGAGCCGTCCGGGGACCGGCGATCGGAGCTGGCCAGCTGCTAGCTGCCTCCTTCTCGCGGCCACCGGCGAGGCGCGCCTTTCCTTTACGCCGCTGCCGCCCGCGCTGGCTGTCTCGGAATGAATGGAGCGCCTTCATGCCAAGCACGCCGCCGAAAGCGACGAGGAGACGCCCTCTACCTCGCGGGAGCCTCCGCCCTTCCCTGCGCTCCGCCCCCTCCTGACTTGACAGACCCATACATACCCACGCCCCAGCCACGCACAGGCCAGTTCCCAAGGGCTTTAGCTCGCCTACCGAGTCGTTATTTGTTGTTGTTTAGTCGTGTCTGACTCTTCGTGACCCCATGGACCAGAGCATGCCAGGCACTCCTGTCTTCCACTGCCTCCCACAGCTTGGTCAAACTCATGTTCGTAGCTTTGAGAACACTGTCAACCTGGGTCCAAATCTTCAAACAACCTTGACATTTACAGGTGTGGGGTGGAGCCAACTCTCAGCTTAGTTGTAACATCGGGTGTGCAAGAGAAGTGTGGGGTGCCAGTTCTGAAATGTTGCACATCTCCTTAGGAACATAGGAATTTGCCTTACACGGAGTCAGACCTTTGGTCCATGTTGCCCATTAACCCCAGCCCTCTCCATTCTCTCCCAGCCCTGCCTGAAGATGCCAGCGATTGAACCTGTATCGAGATGCGGGACTCTTTCATTCATTTTAACCTTCCCAAGAGTGAGGTGATGATTGATTGATTGACTGACTGACTGACTGACTAACTAACTGACTGAACAGCTTCCCCAAATGAAAAACAGCTTAATCAGCCCTTATATTTGAATGCCGAATGGAAAGTCAGAAGAGTAAGTGTGAAGATGCCTGCGGAAGGGATTAAAGCCAGCATATATTAGGAAAGGAGGAAGGGAGAGGACACCACCTTGAGCTCGGAAGGAGAGGTGGGATATTTAATTAAATTAATTGGGTTTGGGTGAAATTAATGACTCAGTGTGTCTTTTATCACTTCTACAATGGGATAAATCAGGTGAGAAGGGACAAAACTGAAAATTATTATGCCTTTTGTATGTCACTGGGCTATGGCCTCCCATGATTTTTGAGGATCAACACAAAAATCATTTTAATGCATTTTTGTTGCATTGGGTGTGTTGCCCCTGTAAATTAAGACCGCCTCCCCCCATTTGAACCAAACTGGGCCCTATGCTTATCATCGGAGGCCCTTCTCTGTGTGGCCCTTATGAGGCCCTACAGATTCAGAGGGTTGCAACACAAGAAAGGGCCTTTTCTGTGGTGGCTCCCCGCCTGTGGAATGCTCTCCCCTTTGAGGCTCGCCATCATTACAGATCTTTAGGCACCAGGTGAAAATATTAAATAAACTATAGCCTGTTAAATGTGGGAGGACTGTTGTTACAGAAGAGGCAGTGTGTGTATTTACTGGTAGCATACTTAGCTAGGCTTTATTTTAGAAAACGGGTAATGGGCGGAGGGATTGGTAACAAGAGGCTGTCTGGTTTTCCCCAAGACATTTGTATTTTACATCCCATAACAGGTACATTTGACAGCTCTTTATATCCGTTCACTTTTCATAAGGAAGATGATTGGCAGCTCTCAGGTGGATGGCCCGCTGAGCGGTGGTGTTCATATTATTCTTATCATGTCTGGGAAAGCATCAAAATACATGGCGGGGTCTGTTGGCTTTCTCAAGAATTCAGAAGCACACATTTTCAGTGTTCTTCCTTCTGACCTTTTGGACACTGTTTTCCTAGCAATCCCTTCCAATCTCACATATCCCTTTTTAGGCTGATGACTGCAGTAGCTGCAATCTTGGCCCAATGAAATCAGCCAGAGTTCTGTTGCTGATTTATTTTCCTTTCTTTTTTTAAAAAAAATATTATATATTTTTATTTACTTTTAGGTAAAACACACACAGAAAGAAACAAGAACCCAGGAACCTGCGCCGTAGCCCTATAAAGGACAAATTGTGATGGTGAAAGAAATTCTGAGTACAGTTCAAGAACAAATATAATCATAAATAGCTATTCGTATTGAAGCTAATATGGGACAAAACAAGGAATTGGGAGGAAACTGTAAATAACTAGTTACTTAGCAGAGGGTAGCTGTAGACCAGGGCTGGCTAACATTAACATTAACAGTAACAATAAATTTATTATTTATGCACCACCCATTGTTGGGTTGAAATAAACGACAGACGAGTGACAAGTGTCATATGGGAGGCATCTGCCGAGCATGTCTCGGGGAGTTCCTTTTATTGACTATTACAGCATTGCCACATATGTGCTTGTTGTTGATTGGTTAACACAAATCATATGCAAGGGTTGCATATAGGTATTAATCATCAATAGATTAAAGGTTGGGAAAGGGAACACAGAATTGGACAGGTATGAAAACCTCCTTATTAAACTATTACTAGTGATTGATATAGCAAAACTTAAAAGAGCATAACTATCACATTCCATAAATGTGGTCAACCATGCATTAAGAACAGGTCAGGGTACGATGTTTCATGAACTCAATGTGAACTAAACATTCTAGGGTGGGTGAGGAAGGAATGCTTCAGCTCAGAGCAGTTTGCCAGACTCGTGCAGAAGCAAAACCTCCCATCAACCCATCTGGCTGGGTTTCCCCAAACACTCTGGGCGGCTCCCAACAGAATATTAAAAACACAATAAAGCATCAAACATTAAAAACTTCCCAATACAGATGTCTTCTGTATTTCCTTGACATCTGATGGGAGGGCATTACACAGGGCGGGCACCGCTACTGAGAAGGCCCTCTGCCTGGTTCCCTGTAACCTCACTTCTTGCAGGGAGGGAACCGCCAGAAGGCCCTTGGCGCTGGATCTCAGCATCCGGGTTGAACGATGGGGGTGGGCCACATTGACTCATGCGCCAACATGAGCAAAGTAGAAAAATTAACACCTTTTGTCTTTGTTCCATCCAAAGTCGGTCCTTCCTTAATCCCTCCCTCCCTCCCCTTAAAAAAAACCAACCTTCATTATCTTTATATATTCATTTATAAATACATGATTGTGTTTTATTTATTTATATCTTTTTATGTCAGTCTTATAATAAGAAGTAAGAGTAGCATGTACACCCTGTGCTCGGCTACTGAGAGATGGGCCTTCCTTGTAGGAAGGCAGTAGACCCACTGGGGGCATCCTGCCATGGGCCGTCTATAATCTAGAACCAGCACTAGGGGGTGCAGTGTGTTTGTTTAGTGTGGCAAGCAGTTTTCTTCCCACTCATATGTGTCGTAACATGAGGCATGCAATGAGTTTGCAGCTTGAAAGATTCTCTATCACACTGGAACTGCAAGGAATGGTGGGGTCTCTCCGTACATCGGTAATGTGTCTAAACACTTAAATGCCATATGACTTTTTGCTGCTTAAGGTAAAGGGACCCCTGACCATTAGGTACAGTCATGTCCGACTCTGGGGTTGTGGCGCTCATCTCGCTTTATTGGCTGAGGGAGCCGGCGTACAGCTTCCGGGTCATGTGGCCAGCATGACTAAGCCACTTCTGGCAAACCAGAGCAGCGCACGGAAACACTGTATACCTTCCCGCTGGAGCGGTACCTATTTATCTACTTGCACTTTGACGTGCTTTTGAACTGCTAAGTTGGCAGGAGCAGGGACCGAGCAATGGGAGCTCATCCCGTCGTGGGGATTCAAACCACCAACCTTCTGATTGGCAAGTCCTAGGCTCTGTGGTTTAACCCACAGCGCCACCCGCATCCCACTTTGGTGCTGCTTACACCCCACCAAAAAAAAAACACACAAAAAACCACCCTTGTCAATTACTTTTGTCAGCTGCCACTTCAGCTTCTGATCAAAATCTAGCCACAATCAAGAATGAAGAGGAGGAGACCCAGAAACAGAGCTAGTTTGGGGCATTATATATATATATATATATATATATATATATATATATATATATATATATAATACCCATGCAGTATTCCAGTATGTTTCCATGAGCTCAGTTGGCAAGAAGAAGCAGGCAAATGGGGTAGGTGATTTTCTATTCTGCTGAGGCATTGACCCTCTCTTCAACTCTCTGGATTACCTTGTACTAGCTATTTATCTCCCCCTGCTCTCTATTTGTATCATTCAAGGCTGTGTGTGCGGTCGATGGAAGACTGCTGAGGTCTTTCATCGTCAGCCCCCACCCCCTTTCACCTGCTACAGTTGTTACATGAAATCATTAGGTCTACTTGGCAAGTCGCGTTTGGGTTTCTGCGCCTGCTGTAGAGAGAAGTGAGGGGTTGACCAACCTGGGAAGGTAGCCCACCTAGGAGAAGGAAAACTCTGGTCCTCAGCCTCTGCTGCCTTGTGGAATATCTTCAGGAGAAGAATAGGCTAAGGAATAAACCCTAAACAAATCCAGAGTGGGGTCCCTAAGATGGTTGGGTGGCACCTTGTACGCCTCTTTCCAACTCCTGCAGGCGAGCTGGTACCAAATGACTTGCTCTGCTTTCCTTTGGACCACATGAGTGAGGCCAAGAGGGGGGTGGTCTTCTTGTCATCTGGGCAGCCCAGGACCTTCATGCACACTGCCCGGGCTTATGCCCCAGAGGGGTCACTTGGGTGCTGCTAATGCAGCTGTTTGACTCCACCACCAAGGTGTACTCCATTGTCTCTAGAGACAAGACAGATGCCAATGACAACAAAAGTATTCAGAAGCATTACTGCCTCTAACAGTTGAGACTCTTCTTCTTCTTCTTCTTCTTCTTCTTCTTCTGTAATCACTCATAGCCGAGTCAGATTGTCTTCCATAAACATGGTTTTAACAATGAGTCCATAAGTGACTGTGTAGGCCAGTTCTAGACCCACACGTCCTTCCACAATAGGGACATTGGTTTCTGGGCAGGAGTTGATCACGGTGTGGATTTGCCAAGCGTGTCTTCCTCTTAGCACGTTTCTCCCTTGTGTCCTGAGTTCAAGTGTCTTCAAAGCCCATGACACCTTTGGTAAAGGCTGTTCTCCAACTGGAGCACTCTCAGGCTAGTGTTTCCCAGTTGTCAGTGTTTATACTACATTTTTAAAGATTTGCCCTGAGACAGTCTTTAAACCTCTTTTGTTGACCATCAGCATTACGCTTTCAGTTTCTAAGTTTGGAATAGAGTAGTTGCTTTGGAAGACGATCATCAGGCACCCATAATGACCAATGATTACTAGCAATCATGGCTAGTAATCAAGGCTGGCTGGCTGACCAAAATACCACCAGAGGAATCTCCACCAGTGATAGCATGCAGAAAGCCCCAAGGGGCATTCCAGGGCAGCAAGGGTCTGAGGTGACCCTCCTGCCATCACTTGATAGCATTAGGTCCTATCCCGGCCTGTTCCAGGCTTGAACAGTGGTGCTGAAGTCAGTTGACTTCCCTTCTGCCTAGTTGACATGAGCAGTGAGGCTGTGGATGCATGAATGAGCTGCCACTACATTACAACCTACCACTGCCCAGCCAGGGCTTTGACTGTCCTGTTCGGCTTGTTACAGAAAAACAGCACAGCATCATCAAATCTGTCAGGGACCAGCAACAGGTTTCTGCTTTTGCCAAAATCATCAACACATAGCAAACATACGGTTTACCTTTTCAGACTGCCTGCTGACCTGCAAATCAAAGAAGTGCCAAATGAATTACGCAGCTATGAAATAACGACAACAATTTATTATTTATACCCCACCCATCTGGCTGGGCTTCCCCAGCCACTCTGGGTGCCTTCCAACAAAATATTAAAATACAGTAATGCATCAAACATTAAAAGCTTCCCTAAATAGGGCTGTCTTCAGATGTCTTCGTAAAGTCTGGTAGTTGTTGTTCTCTTTGACATCTGGTGGGAGGGTGTTCCACAGGACGGGTGCCATTACCGAGAAGGCCCTCTGCCTGGTTCCCTGTAACGTGGCTTCTCACAGTGAGGGAATCACCAGAAGGCCCTCGGCGCTGGACCTCAGTGTCCAGGTAGAATGATGGGGGTGGAGATACTCCTTCAGGTATACTGGACAGAGGCCGTTTAGGGCTTTAAAGGTCAGCACCAACACTTTGAATTGTGCTCGGAAATCTCTCATTTGAAAAGTGCATCAATAACACAATACAAAACTTCCCCTGGTTACATTTCTGGTCTAATTAAAAATAAATAAATTCAAAGAGCTTAGCATAGCATGAAATTGCCTTCCATTTTCCGTTTTCATATAGCAGAATAGGACCAGTCCCAAGTATGAATGTTCTATGTGTTACAGAGATGCCTACGAGGCTGTTGAAGTGTGTTTCTCCAAGCAGCAGCCCAGAATCGAAGGTCTTCCGAAATTGTCAGAACAATCTGATGCTTTTGGACGGATGAGGATGCTCTGATGCACCCACCCAATCAGCAGCATGAAACTCACGCCAGGCAGCCGATTAATCAATACTGTTTACAGTACATGTCACAATGACATGAGGGAAGCCTCAGAAGACACAAATAGTGCATGTTTAAGCTGCAATAATTGAATGCAAATCTGTTTGTGAACTACCAGCGCCTGTCCATTGACATTTCCCCAATAGCGGGAAATTTGCAGTTATGAAATATTGAAGAGCAAGGGTTCCTTCCACTGGAAATTGTAAGTAGCTAAGAGTACCGCTGGGAGGAGCGCAGAGAGAAGAAATGCCATGGCGCATCTGCAGCAGCACAACTGGACGCCTTCATCTGCCTCGGCTGTAACAAAACATGTCTCTCCCATGTCAGTCTCTATAGCCACAGCAGTAGATGCAACCATCCAACAGCTTGACCTCATCCCCAAAGGCACACTCCTTCCTTGTCTCCTGAGACAGATGGATGCCGACCAATCAAGGGTGAATAGAGGAGGGAGAAAGGTTGTTTTCTGCTGCTCCAGAGAAGCAGACACGGAGCAATGGATCCAAACTACAAGAAAGAAGATTCCACCTAAACATTAGGAAGAACTTCCTGACAGTAAGAGCTGTTCGACAGTGGAATTTGCTGCCAAGGAGTGTGGTGGAGTCTCCTTCTTTGGAGGTCTTTAAGCAGAGGCTTGACAACCATATGTCAGGAGTGCTCTGATGGTGTTCCTGCTTGGCAGGGGGTTGGACTCGATGGCCCTTGTGGTCTCTTCCAACTCTATGATTCTATGATTCTATGATTCTCCCCTCACTGTACACATTTATCAGCATTTGCATCCTCAGTTTGAATGAACTTAGAGAGTAGTTCTTAATGATAGAATTATCTCTATACTTCAGAAGTGCATTGGGCACCTTCCTTGTATAGCTTTAAATATCTAAATCTGCATCTGTAATGTGCCACCCATCCAATCAAAATCTGCCATCTGATCCTTTCTATAGTGGACTACTCTATTCCGAACTTTAAAATGGAAAGCGTAATGCTGGTGGTCAACAAAAGAGGTTTAAAGACTGTCTCAAGGCAAATCTAAAAAAATGTAGTATAAACACTGACAACTGGGAAACACTGGCCTGCGGGTGCTCCAGTTGGAGAACAGCCTTTACTAAAGGTGTCAGGGGCTTTGAAGACACTCGAACTCAGGACGAAAGGGAGAAACGTGCTAAGAGGAAGGCATGCTCGGCAAATCCTCACCATGATCAACTCCTGCCCGGAAACCTATGTCCCCACTGTAGAAGGACGTGTGGATCCAGAATTGGCCTCCACAGTCACTTATGGACTCATTGTTAAAACCGTGTTTATGGAAGACAATCTCGCCGAAGAAGAAGAAGAAGAAATAGGAGGTGGGAAGGACTGTGGTTCTTCCGATGTTAGAATCACAGAATTGTAGAGTTGGAAGGGACCACAAGCATCATCTAGTCCGACCTCCTGCAATAAGGGATTTTTCACCCCAAGTGGGGCTTGAACCCATGACCTTGAGATTAAGAGTCTCATGCTTTACCGCCTGAGCTATAAGGTCAGCATGTCAGGCAGTGGTCTTCCTCCAGAGGGCAAAGATTGTTCTTTCCCTCTTCCGTTGGCTTGGCAGATGGATTTTGACTGATGTTCAGGGTTTGACGGATCAACATAAATGGTGTCAGAAAGCTTGCGTTTCTTCCTCCCCCTTCAGTATTCAGCTTTGCTCATTATTTAAGCCATCCGTATGGTTTCATCAAAAACATTCCTTGCCTCTGTTGGCATTTGGTCATAGAGTGACATGTTCCCTCCCGAGAAGGGATTATTTAGATGAATATTCAAGCACGGGTGAGCGGATTTTCCCATTCTGTTACTTTCTTGTTCCACGGATTCCTTCTGCCTGCTTTCCACATTCCTGAACACAGATTTAATTGGGAATATTTCTAAAATTTACCCCTGAACTCCAGCCTGCACATTTTGCTATAGCTTAAGAGTCCCTTGCACTTGTCTGGCATATTTTTCAACTCTACATTACCAAAGGGCATTGATAAAACACCGTAACAAATTAATAATTGCATCAAGGTGTCTTTTGTACAGTGTTTTATCAATGAACCAAAGTCCTCGGATGCTGTGTCCCTTTCAGGTCATCCGGCTTTTTCTGTGGTGGCACTCAATAAGTGGAACTTCTTGTCTCAATAGATTAGTTTAGCTTTGTTTTTATTTGTGTTTCGCCAACAACTGAAAACTTTCCATTTTAAACATGCTTTTTCTGATTCTGTTACTACTAAGCAAGTTGACCTGTGGCCCTGTCTCTTTTTGCTTTTGCTGCTGTTCTTATTGGACTGCTTGTGATTTTTAACAGCTACATCACACATAGCTTTTATGTTTGCTTTTATATTTAAAGGCAAGCCTACTTAATTCACACTTTCCAATACAAAACGCAGAGCAAACCACAGCCATCAATTGAAATTTGCGTTTCTCCAATACAATGTGGCGCAGTTCTCCAGCCAAGTACATACTAGTGCATATATTAGTGAAAATGACATACCCCCCCAAAATGCATGGCATTACAGGAAAATGTTTTGCAATAATGTGTATATTAGGCAGAATTGCATGCAAACGAATGCTTATATTAGAAGAAATTTGCAAGAAAATGCTGGTGAATTTTCACAATAACTTTTTTGAAAGATTAAAAAAAAGATTTCCAACTGATGTGGAAATGTGGGAACTGAACTTGAGACTGGAAAAATGAGAAACTGACCCCAAAAGCTGTAATGGAAAGATTCACTCATCCCTATACACCAGCTCCAAATCTCCAAGCGCATCTGTGGCTGCAGGTTCCCCGTCTATCCATCAATGTTTATGAACAAGAAAGATGTTCAGAAACCACCCTTTAATTATTCCAAGGACATCATCTGCAAAGGAGGGGGAACGGAATGTAGCGTAGAAAAAAATCAATATTAATGCGCCACATTAAATTAGATCAACCCCAGATTACCAAAGACATTCTATTCCATACAGTATCCTGCTCATTTAATTTGTGGTTTGCTTTTCTGAATAAATTAGCGCCGTCACAGTAGAATTAATTAAATTGGCATTAAAAATATATCAACTGCTTAGTATTCTTCTGCGAGAAAGACAGGGTGGGTGGGAAACCCTGCAATGAATGTATCGTGCCCCTAGGAATAGGAATGTCATTAGCAACTAAGAGAAATTAAAGAATGCTTGCGCACACTTGGGTGACATTTACAATTAAAACCACTCATTCAGCGAGATCTCTTTATTAACTCACCATCCTGGGGAAGCTTCGCTGAATTTTGAAGAAGGGACAGAGAGACTGAAAGACTGAAAGATGGGTGTTTTTCCTTAAAAACCTTGCCAGGCTGCAGCTAGAATCCAGTTTAGCCCTGACATGCTAGCTTTCTGTGTGCGGGGGTTATTATTGCCGTTCTTTCTTTTTATCTTTCAAATATATGTCTCAACTTTGCAGTTTGAAATGGTGCAGCCAGACACGGGGTCACCACCTGGAAAACCGACAGTCAAAACAGGATATTTGGAATAAAGCTTGGAAACACTTAGACCTCTTGTTTGATTATCAGAATCAGATATAGATCCAGACTTAGTTACCTTTAAAATAAGCACAGTGACATTACCAAGCCTTCCCGTCACTTAGTCAAAGTTTCCCATTGGATCTACCCTGAGCGTGACTTTCAGTGCAATCATAATCATGTCTACTCAGAAGTAAGACCTACTGAATTCAATGCAGCTTGCTCCTAGGTAGGTTGCAGCCCAAATTTGGGTCCAACTGTATCTCTCTGGCTGCACACAAAAGAATTGCCTTTCTGGAAGGTCCATTCAGCTCAATATCCCATTTCCATATTTAATCACATAACCTACACAGTTGTGAAATGTCATGAGCAGAACATGGTGGTGATGTTTCGGAGCTCCTAGGCAGAACAAGTACAGCAACAGATTTGGAATTTTGGAACTCCCTGCCCATTGAGATTATTTTGGGTGCCTGCCAAAACCCTTTTGTTCCAGCAAGTTCCCCAGGCCTATAATTTTGACAAATGATTTTACTAGGTAGGTTGTTGCTGCTGGCATCTGTTTGTCTCGGGAAACAATGAAAGAGTGTGACTTCAGGACTGAAATCAAACTGTTGGAGAGTTACAGCACCTGTAGAGACTGATAAGTGTTCCTAAAAGTTACTGGTTTTACTATATCTTTTGTTTTAACATAGCTTGCTTTTAATGTTTTTTATTTTATTTTGGTTTTTTATTTGGCCTTAAAAACTGCTTAGAGATCTTTTGTTTTAGTAAGCGGTATAGACCGTATTGCCCGAATATAAACCACACCCGAATATAAGCTGCACCTTTAAAATTCCAGGGGGGGGGGGGAGAATACCCTAATATAAGCCGCTCCCTTTTTGTAGGCACTCACATCCATTCCATTTTACCATGTGTCTGTTTCAGCAGCGATATCGTAAAAGCCAATTTTTGTAAGGTCGTGAATTTAAGCTGCACTTTAACTTTTAGCAGTCAGAATGGGGGGGGGGGTGAGGCTTATATTCACGCCAATATGGTATGTTTTGTAAAAACAAATCAATAACTTTTTATGGATGAGGGCCAATTGCATGGTTTCCCCCCATGGTTATAAAACAGCCAAGATTACAAAAACAAACATCAAAATAAATATTTAAAACAAGACTAAAAGCAATTGTGCAGAAATGAACAGATCCAATTCAGCCATACTTCAAAATACGGAGAAAACTAAGGTCCAAAGGTCTGCATGGATATAAAAGTGTTTTTGCCTGGTGCCTAAAAGCAGATAGTAATGGTACCAGGTGTGCCTCCCTCGGGACAGCATTCCTCCAGGGACAGGGAGCCACCACCGAAAAGGCCCATTCTGGTGTCACTTCACTTGTGGGGAGTCCATGCACTACGTATTGAGTCACTGAGTTCCACCTATTCATAAAGGTAAAGGGACCCCTGACCATTAGGTCCAGTTGTGGACGACTTTGTGGTTGCGGTGCTCATCTCACTTTATTCGCCGAGGGAGTCGGCGTACAGCTTCTGGGTCATGTGGCCAGCATGACTAAGCTGCTTCTGGCAAAACCAGAGCAGTGCACGGAAACGCCGTTTACCTTCCTGCTGGAGCGGTACCTATTTATCTACTTGCACTGTGTGCTTTCGAACTACTAGGTTGGCAGGAGCAGGGACCGAACAATGGGAGCTCAACCCGTCGTGGGGATTCGAACCGCCAACCTTCTGATCGGCAAGCCCTAGGCTCTGTTTAATCCACATCGCCACCCGCGTCCCTTCCACCTATTAATACTGTACTTCATTTCTTTTTATTTGCCTTGAAACTACTGCCTTCCACTCTTGCTGACTGACCCACCCAGAAGTCATGTCTACCTGCTGTTTGATAGGAGAAGAGGCTGTAAAATCAGCTCCTAGCCTTTCCTATCAAATGAGTAAACAAGCCCATTGTAGCCTGCATTTCAATCAGCTTAAGGAAAGCCCCTCGGACAGGCAAAATATGGTTTCATTCAATCAGCCGAAGCGAGATCTCCTCTGAAGGCTTTGCAGCTTAAAATACCCTTGGGGGCGGGGGCGACAAACAATTGTTTCCTGAGACAGGAAGACAGTCTGTCAAATAAAAAGGCCTGGGTGACATTTCCCCCAAAGATGAATGTAGATGGCAAGTGAGATCTACAACAAAATGTTGCAGCGTTGCTGCTCAGTGTTTCAGGGTACCTCCATACGAACAACAATTTGAAGAAAGGATCTAAGCACAAACTGGGAAATTTAGCTTTGTGCCATTAAAGCGCCCATGCAGATTGCTGGGGTTGTGGGGTTTGTGTTTAATAATTATTATTATTACGGTCGTAGACCAGCGTGTGGGGTTTGTGTGTTTTTGCAGGTGTGTCCTGCAACATGCCATTGATGCATTAATACTGCATTAATCGTGGATTTATACTGGACTGTCCACACACCACTGCACACTTTATTAGTCGTTCCATAAGGCTACCCCAATGCTTCCACATTAGTGCCATCTGGAGGGGCGCTATTGCACTGCAGTGCAACGAAAGCAAAACGGCAACAAAAATCCGGAACAACTGTGGCACAAAAAGCTATAGGCATTTAGCAGAAGCAAATGGTATTGAAAGTGTGATCTTTTATAGCTGAGACTGAATCTCAGGGTTGTAGCTTTGAGTCCCGCGTTGGACAAAAGATTCCTGCATTGCAGGGGGTCGGACTAGATTACCCTTGCGGTTCCATCCCACTCTATGGTTCTGTGCTGGTCTAGGATTGCCCCCAAGGCACAATAAAATGCACATCTGGAGGTTCCCAAAGCGTATACCCTAGCACAACAAATCCACTTTTAAATCGAAACTGACTTTTGCAGTTAGGAAAGTGGTGTGGGTATACATTGAAAAGCGTGGGGAGAACGGTGATTTACAGGAAGACATCTAAACACCTTGTAGTCAGATCAGGATGAATGCAGGATGAATGCTCATTGCCTGAATAACCTACCCACAAACAAACCAGAATGGACACTCAATAAAGACCAGATAGAATCTAACCTCCTTGTAAGCTTTGTGCAAGCAAATCAGGGCCTAGAATCCATCGGCCATGCTGATTTTCACATTTGGAAGTGGTTGTTTCCACTGCTGAAATTCTCTACATGTGATGGATTTCTCTGGAGCCTCAGGAGATCCTCGAAAACTTGTGCAAATCCATTTTAATTGCACCGACTTGTGGAAACATCCAGCTTAACCTAGACTGGTTGCCCGTTACTGTGTAGAGTTTGTGTTACAATTAATCCTCTTTGAAAGATTTCTCCATGAAACAGATGCCATCTGGCCACCTTTTCTGTCTCTCGGAAACGGTAATCAGTCTGTCTCTAGACGGAGAGCGGACGATTACAGAAACTAAACTTGTCTATGGTCTGGGCCATGGACACAAAAGAGCAGCCACTCAGTGGCCCCTTGAAGTAGCTCCACCAAGGCCAGACGAGTCGCGTGGAGGCAGCAGCAGGCTCAAGCTTTGAACCAAGCAACCTGGTGTACGAGGAGAGGAATTGTTGCTCCACAGTGCCCCCGCCTTGAGAATGGCAGGAAGGGAAACTGCAACTCCGAAGTGATCAGGTGAACCTGGAAAGACCAGCAGCAGTAGGGTATTGGCAAATTCACCAGTGCTGTATCTCTTCCCTATAGTCATAGCCACGTCCCCTCACAGCTGCATACCTTTCTAATAGGTAATGGTAAAGGGACCCCTGACTGTTAGGTCCAGTCATGGATGACTCTGGGGTTGTGGCGCTCATCTTGCTTTATTGGCCAAGGGAGCCAGAGTACAGCTTCCGGGTCATGTGGCCAGCATGACTAAGCCGCTTCTGGCAAACCAGAGCAGCACACAGAAACACTGTTTACCTTCCCACTGGAGTGGTACCTATTTATCTACTTGCACTTTGATGTGCTAGGTTGGCAGGAGCTGGGACCAAACAACGGGAGCTCACCCCGTCGTGGGGATTTGAACCGCCGATCCTCTAATCGGCAAGCCCTAAGCTCTGTGGTTTAGACCACAGCGCCACCCGTGTCCCTACCTTTCTAATAGGATACAACAATTTGTATCCAAAAAAAAGAGAAGGAAGGTAGGAAGGAAGGAAGGAAGGAAGGAAGGAAGGAAGGAAGGAAGGATCAAACAAACAAACAAACAAACAAAGAACTGCCTGACACTATAGGTAGCCATATCAGTCAGTACAATGGCCTTACTACCCATTGTGCCACCCATGTAGATCTTTTCATATCTCACGTTAAATGGTTTATGAAGCGAAATCTTTAGTTTGCCTTCTTCAGACCAATTGCTAACAAAGAACGTGGCCTTTCATCCAAATGCTTCATGGTACCCTATTGGCTGCAGCCGACAAATTGTCTTTCAGTATCCAGGCAACGGAGCTGGTAAATATTTCCATCGGCTTCCCTTTTTGTTCATTCAAAAAAGAAAAAGGAAAAAGGGGGCTGGTCAACAAGCCAATCTGTGGGCCAGTCCTTTTGGTCTAGCAACACTAAGGCGGGGGGGGGGGCAGGATTGATTCACAGATGAAAGCTCACTGCTGGCTGATTGCTGCTTAGCTTCAGAACCATTCATGTTTAGACCAATTGATTCACAATGTTTTGGACAAGGGATTTCATCCCCCTGCAAGCAAACCTTAAATATACAGCAATCTGTATTCTGTTAAATATGAAACACTAGCTGGCAGCACTGCACTGAGAATGCTTAATGCATGTGTGAATAGGGCAGTGATAGAAAGTGAGGTTCTTTGAAACGCCATGACGCACCTGTGGCAGCAAAGCGGGATGCCTTCATCTGCCCCACTTGAAATAAAATATGTCTCTCCCATATCGGTCTCTGCAGCCACAGAAGGTGTTGTAACTCTCCAACAGTTTGAGGTGCACTCTTGTCTTTTGAGATAGCCAACAACTGCACCTACCTTCCACTCAAGTCACTCCAATCAACCATCTTGCTGTAGACCCTGGGGCTCCAGTGCTGGGATAGCTCAGTCAGTAGAGCATGAGGCTCTTGATCCCAGGGTCATGGGTTTGAGCCACGTGTCGGCCAAAGGATTCCTGCATTGCAGGGGGCTGAACTAGATGACCCTCATCATCCCTTTCAACTCTACGATTCTGTAAAATGCATGGAGCACCCTCCACCGACATTGATTCTCTTCACACGCATCCCTTTGAGGGTGCTCAGCTGTCCCCTTCGATTCATGTGAATGGGAGCATCCTGGATATGCCACTGTACCCAGACTTTGTAATTCCTTATGTAGGGAAGTTCATCTTGCTTACGGCTCGCTGGGCATTCCAACACAGTGTGAAGACCTTCTTTCCTTTATTTAGTTGATTTATAGCCAGCTTACTATATGACAAACCTAGACAGCATCTTAAAAAGCAGAGACATCACCTTGCCAACAAAGGTCCGTATAGTTAAAGCTCTGGTTTTCCCAGTAGTGATGTATGGAAGTGAGAGCTGGACCTTAAAGAAGGTTGATCGCCGAAGAATTGATGCTTTTGAATTCTGGTGCTGGAGGAGACTCTTGAGAGTCCCATGGACTGCAAGAAGATCAAACCAATCCATTCTGAAGGAAATCAGCCCTGAGTGCTCACTGGAAGGACAGATTGTGAAGCTGAGGCTCCAGTACTTTGGCCACCTCATGAGAAGAGAAGACTCCCTGGAAAAGACCCTGATGTTGGGAAAGACGGAGGGCACAAGGAGAAGGGGACAACAGAGGATGAGATGGCTGGACAGTGTTCTCGAAGCTACCAGCATGAGTTTGACCAAACTGTGGGAGGCAGTGGAAGACAGGAGTGCCTGGCGTGCTCTGGTCCATGGGGTCACGAAGAGTCGGACACGACTAAACAACAACACTATAGAGAGAAATATACTGAAGCCATTTGCAATCAGGTGTCTCTTTTTAATGTTTCATGGTGCGAGGTTGATTTGCATACCTCAAATAGATACTGAAAATTAATAGAAGTCACAATAGAAGTTTCACCGGTTCCCACAGCGATAGGATAGATTGCTGATGAGAGCTTTTTAATCCAGCCTTTTGTGAGCACAAATGTGGCCTGTAGGTGGTGCTATCAAACTGCGTTTGCACCAGGCAGTTGGCACCAATGATCTCATGGAAGAAGCATTATTGCTTCCCCCTCTGCTATGTAGCTTTCGAACTTTAACATTCCACTTGGGTGAGTTTTGCTTTTTTAAAAAAAAAATAGAATGCCACAATAGGTGTCAACATAGCACACTAATGCCTCTACTGCCTGGTTCACTAAGGGGCATGTACTTTCTGAAGAATGGGAGGGTGGGTTGGTTGCTTTGGAGGGGGGGGGATATCAATGCCTCGCTTTCTTTCAAAAGGTGGACCTTCAGGCATGCTTCTGAGGAGGGGAATTGAAAGCAATTGATTAAGAGACCAATTAAGCAGGTGGGAGATGGAGGTAAATGTTGAACAAGGCCCAAAGACAGAAGGACCATATGAATGGGCTGAGACCTGAATTCTAGCACTTAACCTGCCAGATCTTTTCTTCATCTTTCTGCTCTTAATAAATATATATTATTTCAAAGCGGGGGAGCATGTACCTAAGGCGCTGGCTTTTCAGGGAGTGGCATATTTTGGGAGGGGGGGTGGTGGTAGTTACACAAGCCTCTAGCTCAATGCCTAAGAGCCATTACGGAAAAAGAATAACAGAGATTCTAGTCCTATCGGGGATTGACTCATCACCAATTTCCAGGCCTGCATTGAAGCAGACCTCATGTGGGTTGCAAAGACAATTTGCCGGAAAACCTCTATGGACCGGTATTGATTCTTTCTCCCCTTCTTGCAAGCCTCGTCTCATTTCTAAGAGAGTACCTTGAATTAAAAATAACCTCTGAGCAGTAACAACTGATTGTAAACGTGCTTCTTTTCAAAGTGAAGAAACAAGCTGGCTCCCCAAAGCACCCTGTTATATCTTGTTAAAGGGCTCTTAAAGAAAAATGTTCGCTGAGAGTAAAGCAAATATATATGGACGTGGAATTTGGTCACAAATTGCTCCAGAGGCTACTTCACTCGAAAGCGCATCCCGTAAGTTCATAACTCGAACTGGTATTGAAAAGGGGCCAAGGCTAGACAGCATCTGTTCCCAAGCAGATGTGTTGAACAACTCCCATCAGCACCAGCCAGAATGGCCAAAGGTCAGGGATGATCATCATGTCAGTCCAAAAAAATCTGAAGGGCACCAGACTGATATTAAAAATGAACCCAAGCTGACAGTAGAAGTGGTGCATACACTGACAGCCTTCCACAAACTTCTCTAATTCTCTTTTGAAGCCATCCAAGTTGGTAGCCATCGCTGCCTCTTGTGGCGGGGAGTTCCACAGTTTAACTACATGCACCATGGGGGGAAGGCATTTTCTTTTCGCCTGCCCTGAACCTTCCAACATTCCACTTTAGCCAACATTCAGTATTAGGAGAGCAGGAAAGTTTTATTTATCCCAGTGGTTCTCAAAGGGCATGGTGCACCACACAGGTCTGGCAGAAGAGGATGAGAAGATTCACGGGCATTCCAGTAAACGTTTCGACATTTCTGTGTAATATAGTATACTACCACAATTTATTTATTTGCAGAATATGGATAGATATCTTTTCAGAAGGAGAGGAAGAACATCCAGTGAAGCTGAGGACAATCCCAGTTGCCGTTTATAATTATATTTTTGGAACGATTCGTGTTCTTCGGTAGATGCATTGTTTTATACTTACTGGATGTCCCCTGATTATATTATAAAGCAGCTGTGTTCTATGTTATCCATCAAGCACCGCTAGGGGTTGTTTCTTTTTGTTTTCCAATGTATTTCTTATAGAGAGAAAAATTCGGTGAGCAAATTTTTATGCTGAAAGTGTGGCCCAGAGGGGGAAAAATTGAGAACTGCTGCTCTGGCCACTTTTATCATTCCGTACGCATTATTTTGTACTCCACGCTTCCCTTTTACTCACCTTTTACCCAAACTAAACAAAAAACCAGTGCGGCCACCTTTCCTCATCGGGGAGCTGTTCCAACTTTTGGGGTCGTGCGTTCTTCTCGCTGCGCAAATACGCGCGCCCTAGAAAATAAACTCTGCCTCCCCACCTCTCCCGGCTGCCATTTTTTGGTATGCGGTCCCCCGAGCCGCCTTGAAGCCCGACGGCCTGCCGGTGGCGCCCTAGAGCTTCCTTTTCCCCCTATTGAAAATACCGGCGGCGTGATTCGTTGCTCCCACAGCTTTGCCGGCAAGCGAGGGAGACGCGTCGGGCTGCTTTGGAGTGTTGCGCGCCGCGCCGCCTTTTTTAACGCCGCAGTCTCTGCCGCTAGCCGAAGAATCCGGGAGGCTGTACATGGCTCGGCGGCGCCTCTGATCCGGACGCCGGGTCCCTTCGTTGCTGCAGCGCCGCAGGGTTGCCGGGCTGGAGGCGGGCGGGGAAAGACCTGACCTCGAGGGGCCGCCTCCCGGAGCGCAGGCTAAGCGAGGTGAGTCGGTTTCGCCGGATGGGAGACCGAGGGTCGCTGCGCGTTTGGAAGGGTGATTTCCCCCCCTCCCCTCCATCGCTGCGGCAAAAGCACGAGGAGAAAAGTGCCGCCGCCACAAGCTTGCAGATCTCCGGGATCGTGGGCGGGTAATTTGCATTTAAAATGTGCCGGAAAGGAAGAGTTTTGTTTCGTCCTTCCCAAGGATGAGCGGAGAGGAGTCTCCCAGGTTTAAAAGCCAGAGCATGAGACTCTTAATCTCAGGGTGGTGGGTTCGAGTGCCGCTTTGGGCGAAAGATTCCTGCTTTGCAGGGGGTTGGACTAGATGACCCTTGGGTGCTTTGCTACTCTACGGTTCTATGATTGTCAGGCAGAAAATGACGGCAAGAGAAAGAGTGAAAAAGGAGACGCACTTCCTGGAAGGGGGTCCTTCTTTTGCGTGTGAGGGACCTCTTTGCAGCAACAACACCCCAAAACTGCAAGCTTACATATCTTGCTTATTATTTTTATCGATTGCATTTATGCCCCACCTTTTTCCTCCTGCTCCTCATTTAATCTGCACAGCAATCCTGCGAGGTAGGTTAGTTTGAGAGACAGCAGCTGGCCCAAGGTGACCCGGCAAGCTTCATGGCCGAGCGAGGATTCGAACACTCGTCTCCCAGGTCCTGGTCAGGCACGCTCACTATTATGTCTGCTCAGAAGTACGTTCATTGGGACTTACCCCCAGGGAGGAGCGCAGGATTGCAGCCGCTGAGGAGGCAGGTGCAGGAAGGTGTGGTGGGTGGGTGTATATTTTGAAGCTTTTTGCTCCTCTCCAGGGTAGAAGAGGTTGAGGGAGTTAGTTGCAGAGAGGTTGGCGTCTTCTGCTCTTTCGTCGAAAGCATCTCCTGGCACCTTTAAAAGCTGCTAGATTTATGGGGATAGAAGTTTTCGAGGCTCTGAGGAAGTGGGCAGACGTCCACCAAAGCTGGTGCTTCTGTTGGACTATAAAATGGCTCGGTATTCTCCCCAGCCGCACACCCACAAATCTGGGATTCAGCAGCAGAGCTCTCTCATCTGTTACCTGTGTGGCTCATTCGCAGAGCAGAGCCACCTGGGCTCTTTAGGAATCCTGGCTTCTCAATCTTAGGAACTTTTTCCACCCGCCACGGCAATGTTGGGCTGCTAGGACTGGAGAGACTAGGAGCCCCTCCACACCGTGTGTGTGTGTGTTTTTTTTGGGGGGGGGGGTGATGCAATGATAGTGGTGGATTTTGGTACTTATTTTCTTTTTGAATTGCATTTATACACCAGTGTTTCCTTCAAGGAACCTCCAATGTGGTTCTCCTCACTCTTCATTTTATTATCACAACAACCTGCAAGGTAGGTTCAGGGTTGAGAGACTGGGGCTGGCTCAAGGTCACCCAGCAAGCTTCGTGGCTGAGTGTGGATTGGAACCCTCGTCTCCCAGGTCATGATCCAGCACTCAGAGCACCAACTGGACCATCCAAACTTCAGTTGGTTTCATCCGTTCTTCTGTGACGCTTCTCCGATGTCATCTCATTATTGCTATAGAGGCGACGAAAGTGTTAACAAAAGCCGGACAAAAACAAAAGTAACAGTTATAGTCTTTAAAAGTGGAAATTCTGCAGGAAGTTACGGGTCGTGCACTGATTTGGGAATGAAACAGTATGTCCGCCCCAAAACTTTTGCAGGTGCAAACAATATTGATGGTGGGTTTGCGTATGACCACCCTGATAGCATGAGTTCAAATCAGCATGGATGCACAATAAAAAGGGTATCTTGGAAGGGCCCTGAGGTTCAGTTCCACTTCTGCAGCTCCATAAGTCACTGGGTGACTTTAAACTAGTCCCCCCCCCTCTCTCTGTTAACATACCACCTACACTGCAGGGTTGTTGTGATGTTAAAAGGAGGGAGAACTAGCTATGCTGCCCTGAAGTCTTTGGAAGAAGGGTGGGTTATAAATGAATGGTGAAGTTATTCTGCATGTGTTCAGAGGAACAGTTTTCTTTTCTTTTTCTTAAAAGAAGTTCATGTTACAGTGGTACCTCGGGTTAAGTACTTAATTCGTTCCGGAGGTCCGTTCTTAACCTGAAACTGTTCTTAACCTGAAGCACCACTTTAGCTAATGGGGTCTCCTGCTGCTGCCGCGCTGCTGGAGCACGATTTCTGTTCTCATCCTGAAGCAAAGTTCTTAACTTGAAGCACTATTTCTGGGTTAGCGGAGTCGGTAACCTGAAGTGTATGTAACCTGAAGTGTATGTAACCCGAGGTACCACTGTATATGTTTCCACCACCAAAATCTAGGCCAGAGTTTAATTTACCTTGCCTGGGAGCATGGCTGCTCAGAAGTCCTGCACTCTCACTGCATGCCTAGGCCAAATGTAGATATTTGGAGATCAGCTGTGGCTATCTCAATGCTCTGAGAAAGGCGCTCTGCACATGCCTGGAGGGCAGGGACCTCCATCCTCAATTTATATATTTTCAGGGTGATCTTAGTGGCACAGAAAACTTGTTCTATTTCGAGCTCAATAATCTGAACTACCAGTACAGTATTCCAGGCTTTGGCAAATCACCCTTCTGGGGAGGGGGGGGGGGGGGACCTTACATAAGCTAAAAGTGTCTGGGGGCCAAAATGCTTGAGATCATTTGGTAGCTCAGGAGCTACCAAAGAGCTATGCTAGTGTGTCAGTTTGGTACAGCTGAAGGTTACTTTTTGTCGTCTTCTTTTTTTAAATAAAAACTTGTAATTGTTTTGATTTAGACCATGAGACGCTTTGTAATTACAGACCAAACATCCCTTCCCTCTTGGTATGCCTTATTATGGACTTGGTAAATCACAAAACTGTATCCTATATTTTTGTTTGCTGGCAATTGTGACAACTTTCCCTTTTTAAAAATTAACTTTTCTTTCATTTCTTTTCCTTTTTTTAAAAAAAAAAAACTTGCTTGTTATCAAAATTAAGTAAATGGAGCAGCATGTTATTTTTTAGGGGGAAATTCTGTCCTGCGTTATTTTCAAAAACGGAACTCAAGGGGGGCAAGAATCACAGTACAGTTTTTGAAAATATTTTTTTAAAAATAATATTTATTAGAGGTTTAATAGTTACTACAGTTTTTGAAAATAGTATATCATGCCCACCTTTTAGGCAAAGTTTTTGTTCCAAAATAAGCCCTGAACAGCAGCAGCACTTTTTAGTTTTACACCTGCTGCTTTTTTAATAGTCTCCCTATCAAGTTCCATGAGTTGTTCATCTGTGCTTTTCTTTTGCCTCTGAGGTTAGCAATTGGTGGGGCAGATTTATGCCAGTTGTTGACTCTTACTCAGTGGCGTAGCGTGGGTTGTCAGCACCCGGGGCAAGGCAAGTAATTTGCGCCCCCTAACCCGGGGCAAAGCAAGTAATTTGCGCCCCCCCCCCCGCTGCACTGTCCCTCCCCCAGATAGTCCCTCGCTCTCTCTCCACACCGCACCGCACCGCACGCCTGGCACCCTCCCCTCCACAGTGGGCGGCGACCCGGCGGCTCGGATCGGATTTGCACAGCCAGCACTGCAGTGAGAGAGAGTGAGTGAGCCAGGTAGGGGCAGAGAGCTGCGAGTGCGAGAGCGCCCCCCCCCCCAGATGTTGCGCCCGGTGCGGCCGCCCCCCCTGCACCCCCCCACGCTACGCCACTGCTCTTACTTTCTGGGTGATCAGAAGCACTTTCATCAGGACACCTTGTCAATGCTGCGTTTCTCTGGCATATTGACTGTGTCCAGGAAACAAGGCTGCACAGTAGCCAAGACAGGAAATAGATGCATATGCCTGCTTTGTTTACGTGTGGCTTTTAAAAATAGCTTTGCAAGGATGAATGAAAGCTCCTGCTTTGTTTAATTTAGCATGAAAATGTTAGTCTCTGGAATAGGATACTCTACTCTAAACCTAAAAGATGTACCACAGTATTATCTCTTACTAGAACAGTTGCAATACATCGGAAGAGCTGCCAGCTTTTGATTTTCACAGAGCTCCTTGTCAGATTTTTTTCTGTTACTTTTGCAAAGCTCAAGAACATTTCCTTCATTCTTTTTGCTAACATCACCTTACCAACTTCTCTGCCTCCTCCCCCCCCCCCATCTCCTTGCAAATATTATCAGTGTTCAAGTGTCTTTGACTCTTGTTCAGGCACACAAAAGGTTTTAATAATAATAATAATTTATTATTCATACCCCACCCATCTGGCTGGGCCTCCCCAGCCACTCTGAGCGGCTTCCAACAAAATATTAAAATACCGTAATACATCAAACATTAAAAGCTTCCCTAAACAGGGCTGCCTTCAGATGTCTTCTAAAAGTCTGGTAGTATTTGTTCTCTTTGACATCTGGTGGGAGGGCGTTCCACAGAGTGGGTGCCACTACCAAGAAGGCCCTCTACCTGGTTCCCTGTAACTTGGCTTCTCGCAGTGAGGGAACCGCCAGAAGGCCCTTGGCGCTCGATCTCAGTGCCCGGGTAGAACGATGGGGGTGGAGATGCTCCACAAGATGCAATGAATAATAGAGAGGCAATCTTCTGTACGGGATGGCTGTCTTCCAGCTTTGGACATCTTCTTGAGCTGGAGACTGACCAGTTTCAGAGGTGGGGCAGGTGTGGAATATAATATGTGTTATTTGTGGTCGATCTCTGCAACATGCAATAGGCATAAGGAGAGCTTTGCTAGATCAGACCAAAGGGCTATGTAGCCTAGCATCCTGTCCCCACAGTGAAACAACCAGATTCCTGCGGGAAGCCCACAAGGAGGATATAACAGCCCTTACCTCTATTCTGATTCCCCAAAACTGGTCTTCAGAGGCATGCTGTCTCTGATACTTAAGGTAACACTGATCGCTCTCTGACTATTAACCATTGATAGCCAGCAACTTGGATGGCTTTAAAAGGGGTTAACCAAATCAACTGAAAACAAAAGCTATTAACACATCTTATAGTAGTGAAGGTCATCGCTTTAACTATGGGCTCGTCCACACTTCCGCCACTTCCCCCCAGAAAACTTGTTATTTGCTGCCAAATCGGAACAAGCGTAAAAGCGGATTGACGTTTGTTCCAATTGAGCGATAAACGGCAGGTTTTCCTGGGGGAAGTGGTGGGTCTAACAAAAAGTCTCTCAGACCCATGCCTAGAAAGTACAGAACAAGTGGAAAACCTCAGTTTCTAGGCCTAGGAGAAGCAAAAGTATGGATGAGCCCATGTGCCAAGTGCCGAAATATAATTTCCCCTCTGTCCATTCAGCTTCATTAGATGACCCTGAGTTCCAGTATTTTGAGAGAAGCCTACCAACTTTCCCCCTCCCCACTGTGTACACTTTGTATTCCTCTGTTGCATTCTCCCTTGCTCACCGTTTTTCTACCCCAAAAAGCTCCAAATGTTGTAATCTTTCCTCACGGGGGAGTTGCGCTGTCTCCTTGATTATTCGGCTTGCTCTTTTCTAAACCTTTTTGCAGCTCTACCTCACCTTTTTTGAGGTGAGGATACAGAGCTGTTCATGACATTGCAAGTGTGGCCGTGCCACAGATTTGCACAAAGGAATTATGATAATTGGCAGCTTTATTTTCAATCCCTTTCGTTATGACCCATGACATAGAAGTTTCCTTTTTCACAGCTTTTACACTTTGGGGAGACGTTTTCGGAGAGTAGAGTGTTGGTTTGTTTTTACTTGTATCTTTCTCACCGGCCTTTTGGCCTACTGAGGCCTTCGGTAGATTATTATTTTTTGCCAGTATTATAAACACCCCTGAGCCAACAAGATAGCTCTGGGAACAAAGTTATGATGAAAAAGAGCTCCAAAGGCATAAGCTGCAATCCAGAACAGAATTAAACACGTTTAAACTAAATTATTTCAGTGAGCTGAATTTATTGGATGGTGGTCACCGTGTTGTCTGACTGCAAAGTCCTGGATCCTGGAATCATAGAGGTGGAATGGAGTATGATGTTCAGTCGAAACCTCTTTGCATTGCAGGAATCTTACCCAACATGGGGCTCAAACCCTCGACCCCTGAGATTAAGAATCTCATGTCCTACAGACTGAGGTATCCCCTCAGAGTGCTAAGCTTGGAGAGCCCAACTATGTGCTTCTTACACATAAAAAAAAGAATTCTAAATTCTGTTCCAAGCAAAGTTGGATTTATTTACTTATTGCCAGCCCAATAAATCAGGCAAGGGCAGTGTTAGAAACTTACTTAAAGTGAAATAAGTCAGTGTTTAGTGAAATAACTTGGCACCGAGCACTAAAGTCTGCATTTGTGCAAGAACATTCAATTACCTCTCAAAAAAAACACCCCCAGTGGAATCACTTCACATGCCCAGCTGTCAGTCCTCAAGTCAAATAATGGTTGCTTGGCCATAGTATGGGTGAAAAGGATCTCAGGACTGTAGTTGATCATTAACAGTGTGATGCAGCTGCAAAAATAAGAAAAGAGCCAGTGTGGTTTAGTGGTTAGAGTGCTGGTCCGGGATCTGAGAGATCAGGCTTCAAATCCCCAGTCAGCCATGAAGCCAACTGGGTAGTCACCAGTTCTCAATGACTCTGAATAGAAATCACATTTTAAAAAATGTAAATTAGAACACAGATGTGGAAACAATGAGGAAACTAAGGTTCCCCTCCTCTCTCTCTCTCGCGCACACACACACACACACACACACACACACTTACACACTTTTGCCCCCTTAGTATAAATGCAGGTGCAGTATCTCTGAGCATGTGGCATGTTCCTGTAGCAATAGCTACCCAACAGCTGTATCTCAGTGGGTAAAACATCTGCTTTGCATGCCAGAAGGTCTCAGATTTGGTCTCTAGCGTCTCCCAGAAGACTGGGCAGTGGAAGAGATAACTGTCTGGTACCGTGGAAAGCTGATGCCAGTCAATTTAGAGACTAGATGGACCAGGGGGTCCAACTCTACATACGTTTGTTTCTGTGTTTTCCCACATAACTGATGTCATTTGTAGCCTCCCTGTGAAAATAGAGGCTGATGAAGAATACTCTCTACAGTTGCTTGTCAATTGTTAGCAAAATAGCAAAATAATAATAAGTCTTGTTACGATGGCTTTAAATGACACTCCAGGCCAGAGTCTTTTTGCAGATATGCTCTGTAACACAACAACAACAACAACAACAACAACAACAACAACTTTTTTATTTGTACCCCGTCCACTCTGGCCATTTTCCAACAAAGTATTAAAAGCGCAATAAAACACCAAACATTTAAAACTTCCTTATGCAGGGCTGCCTTCAGATGTCTTCTAAAAGTCATATAGTTATTTATCTGTTTGACATTTGATGGGAGGCCACTACTGAGAAGGCCCTCTGCTTGGTTCCCTGTAACTTCCCTTCTCGCAGTGAGGGAACTGCCGGAAGGCCCTCAGAGCTGGACCTCAGGCTGAACAATGGGGGTGAAGACACTCCTTCAGGTATTCAGGGTCGAAGCCATTTAGGGCTTTAAAAGTCAGCATCAACATTTTGGATTGTGCTCCGAAACATACTGGGAGCCTGCGTCATGGATTACTTATAACTGCCCCAATATTATCATGAGCACAAATTATTGTGGGTGCACAATAATAAGGACATCTGGAGGGACCCTTGATTTTGGGCAAAGCATCTCTGCGTAGTTGAAGATTACTCACACCCTCTTCCAAAAACGGCCACACTTTTCGTCACAGTTGTCAGTTGTCTCATGCTTTTCTGGGGTGGGCAACTGAGAAGGGTGAGGGGGTCAGTGTTGGTCCACTCCACCTCTTAGCATTTCTCACAGAGAACTCCTCCATCAAGCTGATGAGTGAGATGAGATGGGGCAGGGTGGGGAAAGCTTTTCCAAGCCCTATAATAAAACACCTTTTAAGCCTTGCCTAACCCTGCACTCTGCCCCTGATGCAGAATGCACAAAGGGCTTCTGAGCACTTAAAAGCACAGAGGTTTGTTTAGGGGGAAATGTTGAGAAGCATACCTTTCCCAACTGGTGTGGCTTTTATAGCAATTCCTGAGGGCCAATAAAGGGAGTTACAGTAGGCTGTGGGGAGCTGACTCCGCAACGGCGTTAATGGGTTTTTCGTACATTCAGAAACGTAAAAACCTGTATTGGAAGTTAGTTGTCAAGGCCAACTGCTGGCAATAATAATTGCAGCTATCTTGGCTGGGGTGGAAATGGGACTTTTTCAGTATTTTGAGCCTATTATATTGAAGAATGTCGAGACTTTATTCAGCGGTTGTGTGTCCTATGGTATCTATTAACTGTTAGGTAATTTTGCCAAACATGACGTTGACATTCTCTGTTATGCAAGCAAGACAGAAAAGCCCCACATTAAAGCTCCCCTAAAAACAGGAAAGCACAGAGTTGCACCCTGAATCTGGATTGGCAGATCATTTTTTAAACAAGGGCCATACTTTGTAATGATTAATTGTTGACAGCTAGTAACGGGCTGCTTAACCCTTTCCTCCCAATTGTAATAGAAGTTTGTGCAGAGTAATTTTCTGATTATGCCCTTCATAGCAGGTTTTTAAGGCAAACTGTTTTGTGCATTTGTTTTTTTTTTGTTTTTTTTTTGAAGTGACCAGCCATTGTGCGTAATGAGGCATGGGCTCTGCTCAAGCTGTGATGCCCCCACACAGGAGGAATTGCTAAAGATAGCTCTGACTGTGTTGTCCTCAAATGTGATTGAAGAGCAGAAGGGAGGTGAGGTCTTGGGTTTGTGGGTGATGCTTGGAGCCAGGGAGGGAGGGGGCTGAAACAAGGACCTGCAAGGACCAAATGGAGGGACTGGTTGTCCATACCATGGATTGCTGGAAGCGGCACTCCTCCATCTGCTTTGCTGCACAACTTCTTTTTCCTGAAACTCATCTGCACAGGAACTGGCAGAAGATGCATGTGTTGTAGTACCAATGGCTTCTGCTGTTGCACCAAGGCTTGAGTTGGTAGAATCATAGAGTTGAAAGAGACCACAAGGGCCATCGAGTCCAACCCCCTGCCAAGCAGGAAACACCATCAGAGCACTCCTGACATATGGTTGTCAAGCCTCTGCTTAAAGACCTCCAAAGAAGGAGACTCCACCACACTCCTTGGCAGCAAATTCCACCGTCGAACAGCTCTTACTGTCAGGAAGTTCTTCCTAATGTTTAGGTGGAATCTTCTTTCTTGTAGTTTGGTGCAGATGCAAAATGGATTGATCCATTAAGGCCACATTGGGGCCTTAGCACTTAATCTGTGTTCCCTGCTTCACGCAACAGCACATTAGATTGTACTATTTAGTATGTTACTCCTATAAAAAGAAATTGGGGGGGGGGTGTACAGGAATAATGCAAAGGTCACTCCAGATGCATTGCGTTGTTGATGCGCAGGCCTAAATTTTGCCCATTAACATTAACCTAAATTCTGTGTCCTTGTGTCTTCATTCTCCTGGGAGTGGCTTGGGGGTCTTGAAGCGCAGCCAGTTGCTGGGAATCACAAGTGAGCTGTGGCTTTTCTTGGATCCTGCCTTTGGACTTCCACCAGGTATCTGGTTGGCTAGTGTGAGAACCAGATGCTGGGATAGATGGGCCTTTGGCCTGATCCAGCAAAGCTCTTATCATGAAGTTATGTGGAAAGGTAGCATCTCAGGGAATAGGGTTCTTGCCAAGATTTCCACATGATTTGCACATCTTTTGTATGCAAGCTTTTATATATATATATATATATATATATATATATATATATATATATATAAATATACACATACACACACACAGTGGTACCTCGGGTTACATACGCTTCAGGTTACATATGCTTCAGGTTACAGACTCTGCTAACCCAGAAATAGTACCTCAGGTTAAGAACTTTGCTTCAGGATGAGAACAGAAATCGTGTTCCATCAGTGCGGTGGCCCCATTAGCTAAAGTGGTGCTTCAGGTTAAGAACAGTTTCAGGTTAAGAACGGACCTCTGGAACGAAGTAAGTACTTAACCCGAGGTACCACTGTATACACAGAGAGAGAGAGAGAGTCATACCTCGGGTTACAGATGCTTCAGGTTGCGTTTTTTCTGGTTGCGAACTGCCAAAACCCAGAAGTACCAGAACGTCCGGGTTACTTCCGGGTTTTGGCGGTCACACATGCGCAGAAGCGCCGAATCGCAACCCACACGTGCACAGACGCACTGCTGTGGGTTGCAAACGCTGCATCCGGAGCATCCACTGTGTGTGTGTGTGTGTGTGTGTGTGTGTGTGTATATATATATAATATAGGTTTTGGTGTCCTCGGGTGTCTTCCCGTGTAAAAGTTGGGGTGTCTAGGCGACGTTTCGACGAGGTCTCACTCGTCATCTTCAGGCTGGTGCTTTCGGCTTCTTGTTACTGGAACAGAGCAGGATCTCAGCTCTGGCACAGGCCACAAAACCACAGCTCGCCCCTATACACGAAGCCAAGCCAGAGCACAACCAAGTGCAGTACAGCCATCTTCTCAGAAAAACTCTTCACAAAGTTCAAGAGTTCAAGACACGAAGGCTTTAGCAACTAATCCACACCTAATGACCCACCTAAGTGTGATTCAGGAAATCACTCAAGAAATCACTCAAGATATCCCTCAAGTAATTAAGGAACAAAAGAAGAAAAGGCACACTAGCCTGGGAACCTCCTCTCTGCCCAGAACATTGGAGGCTATACACCACACCTCCTCAACAGTATTTATAGGAACTCAAACACTAAGATCCTGCTCTGTTCCAGTAACAAGAAGCCGAAAGCACCAGCCTGAAGATGACGAGTGAGACCTCGTCGAAACGTCGCCTAGACACCCCAACTTTTACACGGGAAGACACCCGAGGACACCAAAACCTGCATATATATATATATATATATATATATATATGGGATCATTCAGGAAGGGAGTCAAGTCCGTCCCTCACCCCAGCTGTGATCTGAAGAGAGGGGGCTGTAACATGTGATTCTTCTGAACAGAGCCATCATGATGCAGTGGTTTAGAGTGCCAGACTTGGACCTGGGAGACCAGGGGTCAAATGCCTGCTCAGCCATGGAACTCACTGGGTGACTTTAGGCTAGTCACTCTCTCTCAGCCTAGCCTAGGTAAATGTAATACGCAATATAAAGAAATAGAGCTTTTGCTCTTTTTCTTCTTCCCCCTTGCCCGAAGACAGAGAACCACCCCCTGAGCTTTTAGAAAGGAGATTGGTTCTAGGTTCATGGCTTATCGTTTGAGGGCTGCGTCTGACGAAAAGCTCTCCCTGTGGGTCCTTGCGAAACAGGACACACCTCAACCCTCTGCTGAGACCTTGGCAGTGGCTGGCAGCACCCCTGTTCACCTGCTCATTCCTTCTCTTTGGTGGGTCTTTTCCCATTAGGCCCTGCTTGAAAATCACAATGGCACGGTAAGGCGGAAGAAAGGACTTGGCCATTCATCCTTCGTGCCAGTTTGGTTCAGCCAGCGACGTTTCCGCCATCCTCCATTTTCTCCCCGCCATGGCTAAGAGCGCAGAAGTGAAACTGGCCATCTTTGGCCGAGCTGGAGTGGGAAAGTCAGGTATGTTTGCTTTCTCTTCCATTGCTCCTTATTTGGCTTTGTTTTCTCGTGTTTTCAAGATGTATTTTTGCAAACAAACACACACACAGCAGAGTTCTGATCCAGCTAAGGCCTCTCACACCCGTAATTCTGTGTTATTTTTTAAAAGGTTGGAACATTTTAGCCACTTTAGGTGCATTAAATAAACTCTGAAGCTGTTGCCGCGCACCGAAAAGGTCACAAGAATTGACCTGAGCCAAGATGTGGGAGTTTCTTTTAAAACAGGCGTCGCGCTGTGATTGTGTTGGTGACCAAACCCGACCACCCACCATGGTCTCACTGAGTCTTCTGGAACAGCATATAGGGGCAACAGGAGAGGGTCTCAGGCACCTTCAGGGTCCATGGACTGTCTTCACCCTTCTGTGGAATAAAAATTTGGCCACCACTAGGACAAACCTGTGTAGGGTAGCTTGGTTGAGTAGCTTTTCCTGGAAGATAGGTGAAAAAACCTCAGGCCACAGGTGTAGAAGCAGCCGCCCAGGCCTGTCTTGGTCTGGTTTTTAGGACTCTTCCCAGGCCACACCCCTCCTGAAGCCACTCCCCCTGCCCCAGGCCACACCCCCTCAGTGACCCTGCACTGTGTCCACCTTGAGCAATCTTTTTCTTGAATTGTGATAATGCCTGTTGTCTGCCTGGATGGATAATAAAGAGATGCGTATGTAGAAACCTCCTGATTTTACTTCACAGGGGTAAGAAGTACACCTCTGTCCCTGACCACCTCTGGCCTGCGGCCCCTGGAAGGTTTCCCATGGGAAGAATGTGGCCCTGGAGCTGCTAAAGGCTCCCTCCTCCTGTCATAGAAAGTCAGTGGTAAACAAATGAAATGTTTCATCAGAGGAGGTCAGCATGACTTTTTGGAATGACCCAGCTTTGCTGCAATTTACTTCATTCAAGGCATTAGTGCTTTGGAACGGGGGCTGCGCGGAGGGAAAAGCTGCCAGCCTGCCGCTTAGCCGATTCCCTCCTTTATGGTCTCCACTTAAAAATTAGCAGTTTGCCAGTTTTTGTCCTCTGACTGGAAGAATTGTTCAGGTTCAAGCGTATTGAGGGGATGGGTGTAAAAGCAAATCCGTTGCTGCTGCGGAAAATGGTAAAATGTCAACGCCTGGTTCTGAATGCTAATAGTTAGTCTTCATATAGCACAGTCCTTTGCAGACATCGTCAGTACAATATCCCTGAGAGGCAGGCTGTGAGGATCCCAATTTTGTAGATAAATGGGAATGAACGACTGAAAGCATTGTTTTGGCTAGCATTTTCAGCCCCGCCTCATTTCCAGGGAGCAATGTTGGGGGAGGAGCCTGAGTTCAGTGTCTGCTTTGCTTGCAGGTGGTTCCTGGTTCAATTCTCAGCATCTCCTGGTAGGGCTGGCAGAGACCTCTACCTGAATTTCAGTGTCTGTGTATTGACTACATGCCACTGTCAGTGGAGACAGTGCTGAGCTAGATGCATCAAGGGTCTAACTCAGTATAAGACAGCTCCAACTGGGCTCTAATTAAAGTGCTGGCACCTGGGGAGGCTGCAATGTGCAGAACACTGGTGTGATGATTTGTAAAGTAGGAGGAAAGTTCAATACCTGTACCCAAAGCATGAGAATGTAACTGAAATCTTCTCTCCCCTTTGATAATTTGCAAATGCAGTTTCTTGATGGATAGATGAGTGGGGAGGTGAGGAACTGCTGGATGATTTGGGGGGGGGGGGACATGGCACTAGAAGAAATGCACAAAGAGGGCTGCAGGGACTGGTTCAAGGTCACCCAGGAAGGTCTGAGATTGGGTAATTTTTTTTTAACCCAAATCACCCTGCACAAATGCCAACAATTTAGAAACCAGATGTATGTTGTGCTATTTGGTGTTCGTTTATTACATATGCCGAAGTACCGGTTTACAAAATACCTTATTTCCAGCGTTGAATGCCATGATTATATTTCTGCTCTGAACTTTGTGCTTGGGTATCAGTCTCTTCTGGCCAATGAAAACAGTGACATTGTCCTGGTGATATGCCCTGCAAGGTCCCTGCAAGAGCAACACAGAAAATGAAGGATGTAGGCAACAATACATAAGAAAAATACATTAAGAATTCATTCAATACATTAGAATGAATAAGATCACTTTCCTGGCTTCTGGCATAGAGGGGAGGGAGGTATGGTTGTTTGTTTTTGTATTTCTTGTTATATTCAGTTTCTATTTTCTGACTTCATACAGTGCATTTATCACTGAAAAGCTGATAAAAATTATTAGCATGTCCAGCATTTTAGCCACAACAGTATGCTAGCTCAGCCTCTCTGAAGCAGGGGTTTCTCAGACACCACACCATGCCATGGCCCTCCTCCTTTTTCTGCTCTGCAGATGGTTTTCTTGGCAAAGTGTGGTGCTCGCTTTGCAAAAGGGGAAGTCTCTGGACTCTAGCACAGCCACTGGGTTTTCTGCTTGGCCTTGATGGATGTGCTCAACTCTCAGTTCAAGTAGATAGTTGCCTAATGGATGAGCTTCTCCTTCTCCAGATCTGCAGGGTTTCGCACCATCAAAGGGAGGCCGCTGTTGAATGCAAAGCTGCCAGGAGGAAAGTCTATCCAGCATTATGACTTATGTGGCAGTTCTTTGCACTGCCTGCTTTACTCGACAGGGCTGGCCAGACAGCTGGAGGCCCTTGCCAAGCAGTGTAATCCAAAAACGTTAGCCAAGATCCCAGAGGAGGAGGCCTTGATCCACTATAAAGAGAAAAGTGCATGCAACAGTAAATAAGATGACCGGGACTGCCAGGAGTCCCTGGCGGTTGTTCTATCACTGGTGCGGCTCATAGTTTCTAACCAACAGCCAGACACTAAACTTAAACACTTATGGTCTTCCAAAGTTCAGATCTGGCTCCAAGGTTTGGGGTCCCCAGTTCATTTGCCCTTGGGGTCATGGACTGGTTGGATGCAGAGGAATGGTGGAAGTCACCAGCTGGGGAACCCCCAAGGGAGGAAGGCTTAGAGCCCGGGGAATGGTGGTGGGATGATGATGAGTGGTCAGAGTGAGAAGAGGGAGCAGACAGAGCGGAGGAGGTGTTGGAACCTGAAGAGGTAATAGGATTTAGTGAGCAGAAAGGGTCTGTGGCTGAGAGAAGCCCAGAATGAAAGGCAGAAGCTGAAGCAGGAGAGGAAGGGAGCCAAGAAGCAAAGATGGGTCAGGGAGAGGCATGGGTGTCTCCTCATCCTGCTGCAACAACTCCCTTCCCTTCTGGTCTTCCCAGAACAAGGAGAGGCATGAAACAGGAGGAGCAAAGGCAGGCATGCAGGTGCAGTCTCCGATTGCTTAGGGGAAAAAACCTCTGGATAGGAGGAGACATAGATGGCTGTGGAGGGTGGGGACCTTTAGTCTCTGCTTCATGGGGCAAGACCTACCAGAGATGGGTTGCTCTGCTCATTAGGCCTGACACTCAGCCAAATCTGTGAAGATCGTGGTTTTGCTAATAAAGAGTGAACTCCAACTTGCTCGGTGTGATTTCCTGCTGGCTCGCTCCTGTCACTTGGGGGGTCCCCAGTGCTTGCCCATGGTGGTGGCGGCTGTGCTGATCACACTGCACACACATTCCCTGGCGATGCTGGCTTTTGCCATCCACACCCTGAAGGGTCCTTGCCTTCAGGAAGAAGGCTGGCACTATTAAGCTGATGGCCCCAGGTAGTCTGCACATGTGACCCAGTGCTGAGAGCGGCACAATGCCATATCCTCAGGTAGCCTCAGGTAGCAAGGACCCAGGAGGGGCCCAGCAGTGGTGCAGATCAGAACTCCAGCCTATGTACACAAACTCCCTGCCTCCACCAGCTTGAATAGCACCCGCCTCACCCTCAAACATAGGCATGGCAGGGAACATAGGAAGCTGCCCTGTACTTTGGCCTTTGTCTCATCTAACTAAGCATTGTCCGCAATGACTGGAAGCAGCTTTCCTGGCTTTCAGACAGGAGATATGGATATGGTGGGGCTTGAACCTGGGACCTTCTGCATGCAAAGCAGATGCTCTGTCACTGAGCCACAGCCCTTCCCCAATCATTGTTGGCCTAATTAAGCTGGTGTTGATGGGGAATTTGCACGCATGGCTGATTGCTCTGGTCAGTTCCCTGCCATCCCCTAGTCCTTCTTGCCAGCCCAGGAGTGGTGGTAGTGGCAGTGTCAGCAGGAGTGGTTTGGGACCTGGCAGGCAGTAGTGGCAATGGGCTTTGCCAGAGCCTCTGGGTTCTAGCACGTATCTCAATATATGCCATATGCTGGCTTTCCAAAGATGAATATATGGAATACAAGATAGTAGAACAGTTTAATTCCTCAGGGTGCTACTGCAATAAGTTTCACAGTGGACCCACTGAAGAAAAACCTGAAAAAAGAGACAAGGCGCGTACTTTTATAACCTAAGGAAATCTTTAATTTATTTAATTTTTGAAGTGGACCCACTGAAATTAGTGAACATTAAGTTTGGGCCATTAATTTCAGCAAGTCTGCTCTGAGTAAAACTTACTAGACTATTACCCTTTGTTCCTTCCCACCTCCCCCAAGATCACATCCACACTTTACATAACTTCCCCAAAGAATCCCAGGAGCGGTGACGGTACAAATGTGCTTTGAAGGTGTGGTGACCCGAGAAAGGATGCTTTGAGGAATCTCAGTGCACTCTTAACATTTAACCCAGAAACATGGGTGCCATTGAAGGAGGTCCTTCCTGCATCTCTGGGCCAGTAATCCTAAGGAGAGCTTTCTTTTTAGGGTGTATTCAGCAAGCTTTCTTTCCCTTTCCAGCGCCTTGATTAAAGGCTTCCTCGCAAAGCTAAAAACAGGCTGGCGAAACTAGTGCTGGGACGCCTCAGAAGATAAACCAAGAGAAACGGGCCTGTCAGGTGGTCAGTCTGGAATTTCCGTAGTGCTTTCAAATAACTCGTTTGAAAGTTGGTTAGGTTGCAAGCCTTGTTCAGATGCTTGGTAAACCTTTGCTACTAGCAACAACTCTTTTTGCGTGTGCAAAATGGGCCCCTGAGCCACTTCTGCATTTGTTATGTAGAAAAAGTCTGAAGATGCGTCCGTGTGCAATGCATGTTTGCCAGAGAGTTGTGGCTTATTGCAGCTCCTCTTGTAAAGAAGACCCTCCTGAAAAGTGACCATCCTAAGGGAGATGTAGCAGTCACATGTCCTACTTCAGGAAACGACAATTCTCTGAAGGAGTTGCCACTACACCATGCAGGTTTGGGTATCTGGGTTAGTCAGACGGCAATGACAGCATGTCAGGAATTCAAGAAGGACACTGACAAACTGGAACGTGTCCAGAGGAGGGCAACCAAAATGGTCAAAGGCCTGGAAACGATGCCTTATGAGGAACGGCTAAGGGAGCTGGGCATGTTTAGCCTGGAGAAGAGGAGGTTAAGGGGTGATATGATAGCCATGTTCAAATATATAAAAGGATGTCCCATAGAGGAGGGAGAAAGGTTGTTTTCTGCTGCTCCAGAGAAGCGGACACAGAGCAATGGATCCAAACTACAAGAAAGAAGTTTCCACCTAAACATTAGGAAGAACTTCCTGACAGTAAGAGCTGTTCGACAGTGGAATTTGCTGCCAAGGAGTGTGGTGGAGTCTCCTTCTTTGGAGGTCTTTAAGCAGAGGCTTGACAACCATATGTCGGGAGTGCTCTGATGGTGTTTCCTGCTTGGCAGGGGGTTGGACTCGATGGCCCTTGTGGTCTCTTCCAACTCTATGATTCTATGAGGAGTGGGGTTGGGAAGAAAATTGATCCCAGCTGAATCTGTCAGATTTGCACTTTTCTGAAACAGTCTGTGAACAGAAGCACAGCAAGCCTTTGAAATTTGCCCTTCTGCAAATTTCGCTATGCAGTTCGCTGACCAAACAAGGTTTACAAAAACGGTGAAAGTGTGCATAAAGATGCATATGTTAGTAAAAATGGCACAAAAATGCATTGTGTTAGGGGAAATCGTTTACAAAAATGTGCAAGGGTTAGACTGCATATCACAATGTGTTCTATTAGGAAGAATCTGCACTAAAATGCTGGTGAGTTTTCATGAGGTTTTCTTAATTTTTTTATTTTAATCACATTTATATGCCACTTTTTTTCTTCCAAAGAGCTCATAGTGGTGTACCTTGAGTGTCCCCATTTCATCTTCACAACAACCTTGTGAGGTAGGTTATGTTGAGAGACAATGACCAGCCCCAGATCACCCAGTGAACGTCATGACTGAGCGAGGATTTTTAATTTTTTAAAAGTCACGAATTGCTGCAAAATGTGGAGAACTGAATTTAAGATTAGAAAAAAATAAACTGACATAACTCAAACTCACAGGTCCTATCATCCCTAGTGAAAAGCAATATGTAGAAGAAGGTAAATTACCCAAGTGTAGGGAAGGGGGGAATTTTGATTCAGTCCACATTTGAATACAAATCTCCCTTTTTCGCACTTACCACACAGCTTAACTCACAAACCAAAACAGCCATTACACTTTTCTGAATTTTAAGATGCCTTTCTCCTGCCAACTGACGTGTGTGTTTTTAAAAAAGAGAAGAAGTATAAGCTAGGGTAAAGTTGCATAAAATGCATATAAAGGTAAAGGTACCCCTGCCCGTAAGGGCCAGTCGTGTCCGCCTCTAGGGTTGTGCGCCCATCTCACTTAAGAGGCTGAGGGCCAGCACTGTCCGGAGACACTTCCGGGTCACGTGGCCAGCGTGATGAAGCTGCTCTGGTGAGCCAGCACCAGCGCAGCACACGGAAACGCCGTTTACCTTCCCGCTATAAAGCGGTACCTATTTATGTACTTGCACTTAAGTGTGCTTTCAAACTGCTAGGTGGGCAGGAGCTGGGACCGAAAGACGGGAGCTCACCCCACTGCGGGGATTCGAACCGCCGTCCATGTGATCGGCAAGCCCTAGGCACTGAGGTTTTACCCACAGCGCCACCCACGTCCCAAAATGCATATAGTTTTGACTATTTGTTGTTGTTTAGTCGTGTCCGTCTCTTTGTGACCCCATGGACCAGAGCACGCCAGGCACTCCTGTCTTCCACTGCCCCCCGCAGTTTGGTCAAACTCATGCTGGTAGCTTCAAAAACACTGTCCAACCATCTCATCCTCTGTCGTCCCCTTCTCCTTGTGCATTCAGTCTTTCCCAACATCAGGGTCTTTTCCAGGGAGTCTTCTCTTCTCATGAGGTGGCCAAAGTATTGGGGCCTCAGCTTCACGATCTGTCCTTCCAGTGAGCACTCAGGGCTGATTTCCTTAAGAATGGATAGGTCTGATCTTCCTGCAGTCCATGGAACTCTCAAGAGTCTCCTCCAGCACCATAATTCAAAAGCATCAATTCTTCGGCGATCAGCCTTCTTTATGGTCCAGCTCTCACTTCCATACATCACTACTGGGAAAACCATAGCTTTAACTATATGGACCTTCGTTGGCAAGGCGATGTCTCTATACAATAAATTGTTACATTAGAGAACTTATGCTTTGCAAAAATGTGCATATTAGGCAAAATTGCATACAAACATTGGAGAAATTAGCACTAAAAGGTTGATGGCTTTTCATGTGGACTTGGAAACAATTGCAAATTGATGTGGAAATGTGGGTAACTAGGCTGGAAACTGGAAAAATGAGAAAGCATCACTGACAGATTTTCGGACCCCTATCCAGGTCCCATAAGGAACATAACGGACAATGAGACAGGTCTGCATCCTGTTCTCCTTTTCGCAAATGGCACTCTGTCCCTGATTTTTCTTGCCGAACTGAAAGCCAAGAGCAGGAATGCTGTGAGCCCAAAGGCCTCCAGTTGCTGATCTCGAGTTTCAGAGCTGGTCCCAGAGCTGATGCAGTAGGAAAGATAATAAATGGCAAATTGGCCTGAAAGAGCCTTTTAAGTGAGTTGAATTTCCATAGAACTGCATGCCAGGAGATTAATGGGAGGGAGAGCAAGAGAACGAAAAGGAAAGTGTGCAAAAGGCAGCGCGAGTTGAGTTTCTGCATCGAGATAATTGGTTTCATTATTCCGTAAACACACATTTGCTTCACTGCTAGGGAGAGAACTGGCTGCAACAACCATTTATTTAGTTATTTGCTAATTACATTATGTGGGTGCAGGAGTGCTATTTCTTCCGTCGCTTTGCGAGTAAGCACAGTCTATCTCTTAATCAATCTCTTAATTACATAGATTTTTGCCTTTTGGGCAAGGAGGTGGTCAACGGAGGGTTTTGTATCTGGAAGAACCCAGGCTCTCTTGCTGCTCCTAAGGACCACTTGCTCGTTCCAACACTTTGGCCTCGTTGAACTTCCTTAATTAAGTCGGGCTTGCCTTAATGGCATTCTTGGCGATCTGTTGCACGACGTTGCGCAACAACCGGCTGGTAGCACAATAGACTTGTTTGATTTACTCATCGGACCATTTCCTTTCGTTAAAAAAAGGGGAATCGTTGCTGATAAAATTCTGTCTGAAGAGCCATTCATTCGAAAGAAGCCTGCAAAAAGCTGGCAGAAAGGAGTTATGGGGGAGAGAATGGGGAAGCGACAGATTCAGGCACTGCAAACAACAACAAGAAACAACAACAACTTTATTTATACCCCACCCATCTGGCTGGGTTTCCCCAGCCACTCTAGGAAGCTTACAGCACATATAAAAACATAACAAAGCATCAAACATTAAAAACTTCCTGATACTGTTCTGCTACGGTGTTTGGTGTGCCATTGGAGCAATAGGTTAGACTGTGTGCAAACCTTTTGCCCTCCAGATGTTGCTCCCATCAGTGCCAGCAAGCATGGTCAGTGATCAGGGATGTTTGGAGTTGACGTTCAGCAACATCTGGACGCGCAAAAGTTCCCCACAGGCAGTGAAAGAGGAGTTAGAAACCTTGTTCAGCCCAAGTTCCCTATGGGCGGACTTTTGGGTTGTCATAGTTACAGCTGGTGATGCCTCTTCCTCTCACCTCTGGTGCTTAAAGGATTGCAAGGCAGCCACTGTTGCAATTGCCCATATGGTGAGTGCATGGCGCTCATCATAAGTTTGTCATCAGCACCATTTTTTTCTCCTACAATGGTAAACCTACATCTGTGTCTGGGTGGAAATAAAAAGGAAGAAGTGAGGGGTAGCCCACTAACACCTCTTCCAGAAAAATGGAATGTGAAAGTTTGCAAAAGTCACCTCTTTTGTTCTGTCTGCCTACAAATGTTCTGATGGCAGATGGATGTCTTTCATGGACTAGAAAGCCAAAAATCACGATCCCAGTGAGCTGAAATAATGCTCTGAGTCTGTTGGGCAGAAGATGTCATTCCAGTTTGCCACTGTATTAATCTCATGAAGGGCCACTATCTCTGCAAAGGACCGTATTTTTCGTCCCATAGGATGCTCCGTCCCATAGGACGCACCTAGTTTTTTGGGGGGAGAAATAAAGGGAATTTTTTTTCCCTTTATTTCCCCCCAAAAACCAGGTTGGGGAAACCGAACCAGGTCGAGGAACAGCGGGATGGCGGCACTGCGCCTCTCTGCTGTCCCCCGAGCTTCTGGGGCTGGCCGATGTCTGTCCCGCAGGCGGGGCACTCTGCTTTAGGGCGCCTCTCACACCGGGCGGCAGGCTGCTATCCGCAGCGTGGGGAGCCCTGTGGGAACTCCCGCAGGGCTGCCTAGGCTGCGGATGTGTTCCCGAAGCGCCGGGCGCTCTGCTTTCAGGGCGCCCGACGCTCCGGGAAGCAAGCTGCTATCCACAGCCTAGACAGCCCTGCGGGACCTCCCGCAGGGCTGCTTAGGCTGCGGATGTGTTCCTGAAGCCTGGAGAGCAAGAGGGGTCAGTGCGCACCGACCCCTCTCGCTCTCCAAGCTTCAGCGAAAGCCTGCATTTGCCCCATAGGACGCACCCAGATTTCCCCTTCATTTTTGGAGGGGAAAAAGTGCATCCTATAGGGTGAAAAATACGGTACACTTGTGATAGTCAGGCACCATGTATTCTAACGTCATTGCAGCAGGGGCAAACTTCCTGAGTGTGGGTTCCTCAGCTGACTGCCCAGAGTTTAGAGATTTCAGAATCACAAACTGCTTTTGCAAGGCTGGTCTTAGCTAATACAGAACATTTTGTTCAGCTGTTTTGATTTCCACTAAATCAGATATTTTTCTATCCAAGTCTGGTCTAAGCTGGGTGGCAGCTAGTAAAGCTGTGTTTCCATCTCTCCTGTCCAGTGCTATGGGTTTTCTGGAATATTTTCGATTGGGAACTTTTGGGGGGGAAGTTTACTATGCAAAACTTTCCCGGGGGTTATTTCAGCATACCATAGGATAATTTGCATAGGGACATTTCCAGTTTGAATGGGGAAATTATCTGATGCCTGAGTGATCTGATTTAGCATGTTTATTTTCCTTCTGTTTAGGAAATAAAGCTAAAAAACATTGAAACTGCCAAGCTTGCCTACTGTTCTGGTGTTCTCTTTTTTTGGCAGTTGGCATCCATCTACCATTAACAATGAATTAATGTTATTCGTTTCCACAGAAAAACAAAGCGCTATAAATTGTTCCATCCCACATCACTGCTTCTTTCTGTATATGTTTTGCTAAGCCAGTCTTTAACACCTGGCCCTGAAGGGAAGGAAGCCATGCTTCAAGGACTGCATCTGTTCTGCAAAAATCCGAGTGTTTGGCTGACTGCTATGATGACTTCCTCCATCCTATCTCCCTCCAACATATTTCTGCAGGGATTGCTGAGAATTGTTGTTTATTGCTTGCAATGTGTCTGAAGTTTGAGCTAATCTGCTCATACAGATTCTGAGAATTGTCACATGATACAAGACTATTGAGACTGTACCATCTGACAACGCAAATGGAGGATTAAGTATGTTTGCATATTCCTTTTGTGTCTTGAAAAAACCATGACACTCTTAATGTAGAAAACTGATAGGCTAGTTCTCAACAGAGAACAGTATGTGAGAACCTCCATTTGAAGGAACATTCCAAGATGCAAACCCTCCACCTGCAGTGTGAAATGGTACAGTCCTTGCACTGAAACTGTACAGGCAACTTATTTATTCTGGGGTATTTCCATAACTGGGCAGTAAATTACGGTAACCTTTCCAGCCCCCCCCCCCCCCCAGTTTGTTTTTCTTTCCCCTGACACATGGGATTTGACTCACTTGCTCAAATCTTCCAAGAGGCATTTCCACTGCAAACACCTTTTGTAGAGTACAGTTTCTTTCTGCAGGTTGTTTGGATTGTGTTTGTGGAATGATAATTCTGGGATTGGCAGGAGCCAAACTATATATGGTTTATTTCATTGTTTGGCACCTAAAAAGTATATGATTGCATTAAGGCTGTAAAGTTGTGATTTACTCCATTTTATTACCAGGTTAAGAAGTTGCTTCCCTTTCTTGTTACCTTTTGTACGCAAGGTATTTCAAGTAAAATTTGCAGGGTTTTGCGCCAACGTCTTGCCTTCTGCCTTTGAGTGGTCAGGAAATTCTTTCTCTTTTTCTTCTGCCCTGTTTTCAAAAGACCCCTAGGGAGTGGTTCAAGAGATAGAAGCAAAGATTGCAAACTGGTTTGTAAGAAAGAACCTTCCTTAGCTCAAACACCGGATTGGGCTGTGTGGACACATAGATCACTTTGTCAGGTCATGAGGCAGCTTTGCCAGACTGGTTTAAAAGGGCAGTGGTAGATCCATTTACATTGCTTTCAACTCTGTGTTGGCAACGGGGAGAAATTAATAGGGAAAGCTTTGAATAAATAGGCTTTTGTGAAAAGCAGCCCAGAGCCTTTGCTGACAATTTATAGGCTCACTCTTCGACAGAATAGAGTTTATGGGGACATAGTGCTCGTTTCCCCATCACTGTGGTATGCGTGTAGATGGATGAAGTTTGCAAATTATTAGTTGCACAGAAGAAGAGAAGAGAAAGGCAAGGCACACGTACGCATTCTCACAAAACGGGACATGCTCAGCTCGCTGTAGTGCCGGAAAGCATAAGGAGCTTCCAGTGTTGGCTCTAGATTTTGACCTTTGACCCCCCCCCAGTGAATCTAGTTCAGTGGGGAGAAATCTCCATCATTCCCCTAATGGAAATCAGAAGGTGAGAGCTAGCTTACTCGTACGACAGTGTGGCTGAGACACGGGTTGCGCTGTGGTCTAAACCACTGAGCCTCTTGGGCTAGCCAATCAGAATGTCAGCGGTTTGAATCCCCACGATGGGGATTTACTCTGTTCCAGCTCCTGCCAACCTAGCAGTTCACAAGCACACTAATGCAAGTAGATAAATAGGTATTGCTGTAGCAGGAAGGTGAATGGCATTTCCATGCGCTCTGGTTTCCGTCATGGTGTTCCGTTGTGCCAGAAGCGGTTTAGTCATGCTGGCCACATGACCCAGAAAGCTGTCTATGGACAAATGCCAGCCCCCTTGGCCTGAAAGCGAGATGAGCACCGTACCCCATAGTTGCTTTTGACTGGACTTAATCATCCAGGGGTCCTTTACCTTTTACCTTTTTACGAGTGTGTGGCACTGGCTCATTCCCGGGACATTCTGGGATCAATTCAGAAGCTGGGATGGCTTCTGTACTTCCAGGACAGTTGGAGGGTATGGGAACCTCTGCACACACACACCCCGGCCATTTTAGCCAAGTCATGTCCACCTGCCATCATGGATTGTGTCAGGTGTTGGGCACAGGCAAAGATGCAGCCGGGAAAATGAGAGTTTTCAGGCCCCGGTGTTTGATGGCATAAAAATGGCAACTTATTAAAGCAAACCTACAACTTCCTAAGGATTCAGTATGTTGGTTTCTCCTAGCTGTTATGAATTTATGAATTGCATTTTACATGCATATGTCTCAAGGCAATTTAGCTGTATCATAAGAATGGCTAAAGTAGTCTTTTAAAGAGTACAAACCTGAAAATAGGTTTAAAAACAATTCAGAATTCACACCTAAGGCAGCATTCCTCAAGAGTGGCTGTTCTAATTCAAGGCACTTTCTATATATACTCAGCTCACCTAGAAGCCGGAGGTTCCCTGGACTGAGAGGTAAATGAAAGTGAAAGCTTCATTTCTATTATGATTACCTTTTGAAACATGGTTTGAATTATGGTTTATTGCCCCCAAAGCAGGTTTACACTGACATATGCTATAGCAATGAACATTCATTGTTTTCAGGTTTGATCCCCCTATAGGACAGCTGCATATTCCTGCATTGCAGGCGGTTGGACTAGGGTCCCTTCCAATACAATTCTGTGATTCCATGATCATATTTGTTTGTGTGGCATTCACACATGTTCCTGTTAGCCATTCGTTCTTCCTCTGCCTTTCATTCTTCATCACATTCCTCACTGCAAACAAGTCCTTTAAAATACAAGTAGTATTTGTTATGCTGAGGTGAAAGAGCAGTTTATGTTGGGATACTGCCAGGGAGACAAAGTCCATCTTGACCTCCATGTCGTCTCCGGACGTCCATTGATCTCCCATTGACACGCGCTATCAGCAATTAGCGACAGGAGCTCCAGAAATAGCTTGAAAAAGATCTAGAGCTCTTGCACACTCTATCAGCAGATACGCACAGCAAAAGATGCACCCAGGAGAGCATGATTTACAAGTTTATTCAGCGTTGATCAGAACAAAGAAAAACCATGACTGCCTGCTAGAGAGTTTCCGGCAGTGAGAGAAAATCGAAAGCAAAAGACACAACAGAAACATCCTGTGAGACAGGAAATGCGCAGGCTGTGACACAAACATCCTGCTCCCTTTTAAGGTGGAACGGAAATATCCTAACAGTTTACAGGTGCAACCCAAATTTGCAGCGTGTGTTTGAATCCTTCCTGCAAAATGCTGAAAGTCTGGAGGTGATCCTCCTTTGTTGGTTCAGATGCAAAGGGCAACTTCTCACCCTGAACTCCATTTGTGCCGGAGCACAAAATATAGCAAGGAAGCTGGAAATAATTCATGCAGGTGTCACTAGCCAGGGTTCTTGACATGCAGCTCAAAAAGCTATCGAGACATGAAGAATGAAGCCCAAAGGAAGGGAGGAAAGCAGCCGATACATGGACACATAAGAGATGTGAATTTCTGCAAGAGGATGTGCTCAGATGCCATCTGGAATCCCAGAAATGTTAAAGACGGTAGCCGATGGAGGGGAAAGCCGAAAATGTGCAGAAAACATCAGGCCTCCTTTGACAGAGTACGAAATCCCCAAGTGCTTGTAGGTCACTGATTCCGTTTCCATGCTGGAATTGTAAAGGAAGCGGGTGGAGATGAAAGAGCAGGCGCTTGTGGCAGAATTAATGTGGAAAAATGTTCTTCCCAGAAGCTGAAAGGAGGCTTTGTACTGTCCCAACCCCGAATCGACTGCAGGGGACATGGAAAAGGATTCATAAGAATGCAGAAGTTGCCTTAGAATTAGGACCCCAAGGGTCATCTAGTCCAACCCCCTGCAATGCAGGTGGCCCATATGGGGATTGAACCTGCGACCTTTGCATTATCAGCGCCACGTTCTAGCCAACTGAGCTAACCGATGATGCTTTAGGCTGGGGGCTAGGTAAGCTTTCGCCAACCTAGTGCTCTCTGGACTGCAACTCACATCAGCCCCAGCCAGCAGAAAACTTCAGAATGATCTTCTGAAGTTTACTGAAATTTAAATAGAACTACGTCTTGACATCCATAGCAGGTAGGGCCAAGGCCAGGTAATGTGTGCTTCTGGGTGTGAACTGTTGATGGGCCACATCCAGACTCCAGCTCTCTCTCATCTTTATCATTAAACTGGACCCAAGAGTCCTTGAAACAGAACAGGGGCAGGCCATTCATAGAATCATAGAATCATAGAGTTGGAAGAGACCACAAGGGCCATCGAGTCCAACCCCCTGCCAAGCAGGAAACACCATCAGAGCACTCCTGAAATATGGTTGTCAAGCCTCTGCTTAAAGACCTCCAAAGAAGGAGACTCCACCACACTCCTTGGCAGCAAATTCCACTGTCAAACAGCTCTTACTGTCAGGAAGTTCTTCCTAATGTTTAGGTGGAATCTTCTTTCTTGTAGTTTGGATCCATTGCTCCGTGTCCGCTTCTCTGGAGCAGCAGAAAACAACCTTTCTCCCTCCTCTATGTGACATCCTTTTAGATATTTGAACATGGCTATCATATCACCCCTTAACCTCCTCCTCTTCAGATGTTGTTGGACTCCAGTTCCAACTAACCAGTGCTCTCAGTGGGTCTGGGATGATGGGAATTGTACACCAGCAATATCTGGAGCGTCACAGGTTCCCCATCCCTGAAATAAGAGACTTGTTCACCGACAGACCTTCAAATACGTGACTGTGCCCTGCTCTCAGTAGGAGACATTATTACTATCTATCCCTTAATTCAGTGTTAAGGACGCGGGTGGCACTGTGGGTTAAACCACAGAGCCTAGGACTTGCCGATCAGAAGGTCAGCGGTTCGAATCCCCACTATGGGGTGAGCTCCCGTTGCTCGGTCTCTGCTCCTGCCAACCTAGCAGTTCGAAAGCACATCAAAGTGCAAGTAGATAAATAGGTACCGCTCCGGCGGGAAGGTAAATGGCGTTTCCGTGTGCTGCTCTGGTTTGCCAGAAGCGGCTTAGTCATGCTGGCCACATGACCCGGAAGCTGTATGCCGGCTCCTTCAGCCAATAAAGCGAGATGAGCACCGCAACCCCAGAGTCAGTCACGACTAGACCTAATGGTCAGGGGTCCTTTTACCTTGAGCTAATTCAGTGTCGGAGGCCTGTCTGTCTGGCGATGCCCAGGTCACATGCTTTCCCCAGCCACATCCATCATGGGCTTTCTCTGCATCCTCTTTGAGTGTGGTTGCCTGGCTGGAATGTGCCCTTGTGCTCTATTGATGCCTCCTGCTTCCCTGGATGGAATGGAGAGAGGAGAAACTAGCCTACTGCACGAAGGTAACATTTGCATCCATGGCTGTACCCAATTGTGCCTCCATCCCTGCCCTCCATTGGCGTGTGGCCTCTGGAAGCCTGCAGAGAAGGGAATGCGGCTCTCGCTACCTGAATTAGTTTGCGTCAGCTAATGGCCTGGCTTAAAACAATAAATGCACTGGGCCAGAGTCAAGCTGACTTCAGTAGAAGGTCCCTTCAGGGCATTGTGGTTTGTGGGTCAAGGAAAGCATGTGTGTTCTCTCTCTCTCTCACTCACTCACACACACACACACACATACAGATTTCATCTTAATTCCACATGGTGGTAAATGTATTCTTTAAAGCACATGGATTTTGTGCCCTTGTGACTTTTATCCTACTAAGTGCAACTGCAGATGTAGCTCTTATTCATATTCATATATAATCCCTTTTGGGGTGTTTTTAAAACACACGCACACACAAAACAACAACAACACAGCAACCAAACGAGCACACACTGTTTGTAAAAATAGCTAGCCCAGGAGTCCAGCATGCATCCAGTTGAGAGAGATATATAATCTTGTAAATAGCCCCGCTGACTGCAAAGCACAGCTGGAAGAAATGGAAATGTGGGGGAAAGGGAAACAAACTAGACCCTGGTTACTTAGCATGCAATGTTTTTAAAAAGTTTGGCTTGGTTTTTTCTAATGTATGTAAAAAATAAATAGTAATGTGAGGTTTGCGGTTGCAGAACTGGGGGAAACGTACGGCTGGGGGGAGGTGAGCCTTTGTGTGTCTCCGGAATGTGAATTAAGCAAATGCTATAGCTCTGTCCTTGACAAGTATAATCTGTTATGTTTCCGTTCTGCTTTTCCTTCAAGGAACTTAGGGTATGGTGCACAGTTCTTTCCCCCCTCTATACCTCTTCTTATGCCTGGTGAGGTGGGCTAGGCTGAGACAGAGGGTGAATGACTCAACATCATCTGGATAGCAGAACGGGATTTGAACCCAGGGGTAGGTTGGCCCTACTGTTAGGTAAAGTGAGTCAGCTGCCTCTGGTGGCTGATACTGGCAGTGCACAGCAGTGGCAAGTGATCGGAAGACAGAGTGGTTTGTGCCATGTGGCCTGCTAGTTTGCTGTCCTGAGGTGCCAAGGAGTATGGTCATTGTTGGAATAAGATATAACTGTCAATCTAGTTGACTTCTGGTTGGATTGGGGGCGGGTGTTATCCTGTCCTATGCCTCGGACAGCAAAATGTCTTGGACAGACCCTGCTCAAGCTTTCTCTAATTGGGCCAGTTTCGTCCCCATCTCCATCTGCAATTGCACCAGGTATAAAAAATTGCACCTATATTTATTGTGTGAAGGACTATAAACTCCCTCAGGAGGAAATTATGGAATACATAAAAAGGGCCCACCAATTTTTTTTTAGACCTGTTAGCACATGTGGACTTTTGAGCAAATGCACTTTGTGTGTGTGTGTGTGTGTGTGTGTGTGTGTGTGTGTGTGTGACTATAGACTCACACAGAATGTAACTTTTGTATCCAATCCATAAATAAAAATATATTGCAGTTCCGAAGAAAGTTGCTATAATCCATTAGCTGGGAGCTTTAAGATATTTATCACCGCATGCCCCAATCACTTCCAAGGATTTTATTTCGGTCACAATCCTTTCACGTCACACTACCGTCCTGCAGTGTGAAAAATGCTTCCTTTCATGTGAGACAAAAGGCGTGTGAGGCTTCTGTGGCTGCTTCAGATTCGTCTGTTCGACACTTCAGATGATACATTTAGACTCTGAACAAAGAGTCTTTTGATATCAGTGGTTTTCCTGACACCTCCAATGACCCAGTTTGTTTGGTGAGGGTTTTTTTGTTTTGTTTTGTTATACTTCTTAAAGCACCCTGAGCTTCTGTGGCTTTGTCTTTCTATGTGATCCTTTCATACAGACTGATGGGGCTTCTGCTGCTGCTACCTGCCCCCTGGATAGGAATGCTTGTCCCATGGGGTGAGAGGCCAGGGAGTAGGAGAAAGATAGCTGCTTTTAATGATATTCAGCACAGGTCAGCTGATGCCATCCGTAGAGCTGAAATAGTCGTGCAAAACCCACCAGGAATATCCACAATATCTGCATATCCGCCAACATTTATCCAATGAAAATAGGGACGTCTTATTCTATTATAATAATATTGATAATAATATATTATTTATACCCCATTCATCTAGCAGGGTTACCCCAACCACTCTGGGCAGCTTCCGACATACATAAAAACATAATAAAACATTTTTTAAAAATTTTTTAAAGAAAACTTCCCTATACTGGGCTGCCTTCATATGCCTTCTAAAGCTTGTATAGTTACTTGGCTTGGTCGTCACATAACTCCATACCCTCTAACACCTCTCTGATGAAAATAGGGATGTCCTAAGGAAAAGCGGGACATTCCAGGATTAAATCAGAAACTGGGATGGCTTCTGTAAATCCAGGTCTGTCCCTGGAAAATAGGGACACTTGAAGGAGCATCTCCCCCCCCCCCATCGTTCAGCCCGGACACTGAGGTCCAGTTCTGAGGGCCTTCTGGCGGTTCCCTCACTGCAAGAAGTGAGGTTACAGGGAACCAGGCAGAGGGCCTTCTCAGTAGTGGCGCCCGCCCTGTGGAATGCCGTCCCATCAGATGTCAAAGAAATAAACAACTATCAGACTTTTAGAAGACATCTGAAGGTAGCCCTGTTTAGGGAAGCTTTTTAATGTTTGATGTTTTATTGTGTTTTTAATATTCTGTTGGAAGCTGCTCAGAGTGGCTGGGGAAACCTAGCCAGATGGGTGGGTTGTAAGTAATAAGTTATTATTACTTGGAGGGTCTGTATCTGCCTGTGCATCTTCCTTTAATCCTAAGCTTGCTAAACCTGAGCCGAAAGTGAGAGCGTTCCCCATTCGTAAGGGCCACAACTCCACAGCCGAACAGATGCTTTTCCGTGCAGAAGGCTCCAGGTTCAATCCTCAGCATCTCCAAGGAAAGCTTGGAGACTCACTACCAGTCAGTGTCAACATTATGGAGCTAGATCAGGCTTCCTCAGCCTCGGCCCTCCAGATGTTTTTGGCCTACAACTCCCATGATCCCTAGCTAGCAGGACCAGTGGTCAGGGATGCTGAGAATTGTAGTCTCAAAACATCTGGAGGGCCGAGATTGAGGAAGCGTGAGCTAGATGAACCAGTGATCTGACCTGGCCCGAGACAGCTTTGTCTAGCCTGTGATTTGAGGAGAGCTCCATGCAGGTGCGCAGCCCCCTCACATTCTTTGGAGTGGATTTGCATTTTGGCTACAGAGCTAGGGAGGGAGGGGGCAGCAAAGCAAGCAAGATACAAGACTGTAGAGTTGGTCCTGGGGTTGCCTCCCCACACCCGCCCATCCCAGGTATGCCTGTCCCAGCTGGGAACCACCCACGGAGGAAGATGTGATTCTCTGCTAAGGTTGGCTTGCGTTAGTGGAGAGAGTCCTGCTGCTGGAAAATGGGAGATTTGGGGTCAGTTTTCAACGCGGCCAAAGGAAGCCACGCAGCTTTCTGTGTGGCCTCAGGCCTCTAATTACTTTGCTTGAAATGGGAATAGTAGGCCTATTCCCCACAAGGGAAGATGCACGCACTTCATTACAGAGTACGAGGTGTGGGCTGTCGACTTGTATGATGCCAAGAAAACTAGATTAATTTGTTCCATGCTGTCTCACACTTCGGAGGAGTCCTGTTTTGGAAGAAGAGCTGTCATAGAGGAGAGAATGTATGCCAGCTCTGGGTGTGTCAGTATTACTGGGATTTGGTTTTGTCTTGTTTTATGGGGAATTGGTGTGGTTTCTGTAAAACATTGGCACTCCCGGAGGCAAACATAATGTCATTGTTCTTAAGATAAGTGCACACACACAATAAAGGTAAAGGTAAAGGTACCCCTGCCCGTACCGGCCAGTCTTGACAGACTCTAGGGTTGTGCGCCCATCTCACTCAAAGAGGCCAAGGGCCAGCGCTGTCCGGAGACACTTCCGGGTCACGTGGCCAGCGTGACATCGCTGCTCTGGCGAGCCAGAGCCGCACACGGAAACGCCGTTTACCTTCCCGCTGGTAAGCGGTCCCTATTTATCTACTTGCACCCAGGGGTGCTTTCGAACTGCTAGGTTGGCAGGCGCTGGGACCGAACAGCGGGAGCGCACCCTGCCGCGGGGATTCGAACCGCCGACCTTTCGATCGGCAAGCCCTAGGCACTGAGGCTTTAACCCACAGCGCCACCCGCGTCCCTTACACACACAATACAAGATACAAATGGCCATGTTGCTGAGTTACCACTGAAGGCAGAGGGATTGGATTGAAAATACTACTAAACATGGAACTGACCATCGTATCACAGCTTACTGGGGTTCTCATTCAAGTTCCTTGCAACCCAGTACGCCTTAGCATTGTTCAGTTAACTCTAATGTACACTGAATCTTCAGGCAGAGAAAGGAGGCAAAAAAGGACTCACTTTACTGAGTGTTTCATTAGTTACAGCGGAGCTTCTAACATTGTGTGGTTTTGAACAACTTCCAAGTGTTTCGAAGCGATTTGGCTCTCTCGGCTTTGCCTTTCAACTTCCTTTTTACCAATCCCCTCCATCACTTGGGGAAAATTTCCTCTTTTGAAGTCAAAATTGACCATGCTGGATTTTCTTGGCGATTGGCCGATACTGAATTTGATAGCCCTATCGCTGCTGTTCCCAAGTGATTCAACCGCACTACGTCCCAGGTACCATTTAAAAGCAAGTCCTGGGTTACCTTCCCTCTGATTGAGTGTATGACCTGCTGTTTTAGGGCACAGTTGTCTAGGGTTATCAATAACTTTTCTCTCTTTATCATGATAGGAAAACCCTCTGTGTGAGGGCGGTTGGTCACTCATAACTATACAACATCTATTTTGGATGCTCCCCTGATCCCATTTCCATCTCAAGAGCTCCCTGAGCATTTTGATACAGGGGACAACAGCACATTCCCAGTTTCAAATTGCTTTTGGAGCCAGGCATCACCACCCATAATAATTCGGTGGAGGAATCTGCCTCTTTGGGGAGTTCTGGCTCATTCAGTTCAATGCCCTCTCACCAGATGTCAAAGAGAACAAGAACCACCAGACTTTTAGAAGACATCTGAAGGCAGCCCTGTTTAGGGAAGCTTTTAATGTTTGATGCATTACTGTATTTTAATATGTTGTTGCAAGCTGCCCAGAGTGGCTGGGGAAGCCCAGCCAGATGGGCGGGGAATAAATAATAAACTATTGTTGTTGTTGTTGTCTACAGAGCAATGCCACTTGCAGTACACCCTTCCTCGTGCTTCCTGCAGAGTTTGTCTCCCTCTGGTTCTTTCCAATCCACCAGGTCAGGGTTTCCCAAAGTTGGGTCTCCAGCTGGACTACAGTTCCCACCATCCCTGACCCCTGGTCCTGCTAGCTAGGGATGATGGGAGTTGTAGTCCCAAAACATCTGGAGACCCAAGTTTGGGAATCCCTGCACAAGGTCTCCGGTAACACCTACCACATCAACGCTGTTCTCTAACACCCAGTGCTCCAGTTCACCCATCTTGGATCAGAAGCTTTTGAGCATTAGTGTATAAACACTTATATACCCTGTTTCTCTCCAGCTGTCTTGGGCGCTTGCATTTTGACCTGAGGTGCTTTGTTATGTCTGAATTGCTATCTCATGCCTCTGCTCTCATAATGCTGAGTTCTACACTGTCTTTGGTAGCTCGAAAAAAACTGGAGGTCTTCTGTGGGCTTGTTTTTTTAAAAGGCTGATTCAGTTGAAAAGCTTTTTAAAAAATAAATAAATCCCAAAGTCTCGCACAGCCGTCAAGCTCATAAGATATTTCTTATCACTTCAACAGCCAAAATAAGTACCTTTCACATTCAAGACATGTACAAAAAAAACCCCACAAACCTTTTTGTGATCTACATTTAGATTCTTTTCACGGCAGGAGCCAAAAAATTAGTTTTGGCTTCCTTTCTGCCTTGCAATGCTTGGACATTTCCAGCAATATTTCCTCACTACGTTGAAACTGACAGATAACTGGAAAGCAAAAGCCACTTCCATCACATTCATGGGGCCCGAGGCCACCCCCTCCTTACGGGAGGTCTACAAAAAAGAAGGAGAGAGAGAACGAAAGAAAAGAAAAGAAAGAAAGGCCTCAAGAGGGGAACATGGCATGTGCTGTGTAGTTCCTTAAATTTTATTTTCAAGAAAGTCCTTCAAATAACAGTATTCACAAGAGGAGTGCTGCGATCACAAGATTCATCTTGTATCTGTATTTGTATCATTTGGCAGCAAACTGATCTGGTTCAGATTTTCTGTGTGCCACTCCAATTCAATTCTTTATTTGCGTCCAACTCTGACCAGCTAAATCCAAAACTCTGTTTTGCTCCTGTTGCATGTATGTATTTGAATATGTATATACATAACAAACTCCCCCCCCCCCACATAAATGGATAAAATCTGCAGGCAGAGTAGCACCTCCAAGTGGATTGTGCCTGTCAAATTTCTGACATATCCATCCACATCATGTCCTGTGATCATGACTACAAACCTCCATTGATGCAAACTGCCCTCAAATCTTCTGTATTAGCTACTCATAAAGCCTTTAGAAAATGATATCCTCTTGGCCTATTTCCAGTCTAGTCCTGGCAGCAAAGACAGTTGATTAGAGATATACCTTCAAAACCATGTTTCCCCATTAGTGAAATTTATTGGATTCAAGCTCGTCTAAAAGAGTGCGTAAATATTCGTTATTGCATTTATTAAAAGTGTTTTTAGCCCACGCTTCAGCTAAAAATGGTTTCCAGAGTCACTTACCAAGGTCAGTGATAAGAGACTCCTTTTTCTTGGGTTTATCAACTAAAAGGCACCAAGTTAAAGGGAAAAGTTTTGGAAAAGGCACCAATTTTTAGTTACAAAGTTGTTGCAATGGCCAGCTGGAATGGAATGATGCAGAGAAGAGGAGCCCAAAGTCGCTGGCCTTTCAGCAGAGTGGACAAAGAGTCCCTGCAATCCCCCTCTCTTTCCCTCTCCCGTATAACCTGCCGGAATAGTTGCTGGTTAGATGGGAGATGGCTTCTGAAATGAGAAAACACAGGTTAGATGGAAGCCTCTTGGTACACACTGGGGCACGCGGCTGCTTTTCGCACCTGCTTTATAGCAAATGCCATAATTGCTTTCTGGAAGCAGCAAAATATCAGAGCAAAATTTCAGAGCCAAAATCCTGTTGGCCGAGGAGCAGCTAACATGCATCACAGTTAATGATTACTCCTTTTGTGGCATTTTCATTTGGAATATTGACAGAGGGAAGCGGCAGGGGGCCTACAGGCTACTCTTTTGCAATATGCCGGATCTGAGTGATTAACTCAAGGTTCGCACACAGAGAGAGAGATGCTTCCTCTTAATTTAATAACTTAGAAATAGTGGTTATCTCAGCACAGAACACCCAGGTATTTCCGCCGCTCCCTCCTCCAATAGGAAAACTGTTATCGTCAGTGATGCTAGCGTGTGTTTTTGTTGAGTGTGGCCTTTGGATCAATGAGAACTCCTTGCCTTTTGTCTGTTTCATTTTACAGCATGATGAATTGGCGTGGGGGGGGAGGGGAAGCTCATTGTCAGCCCCTGTTGTTCTGCACTATTTAGACATCCTCAGACCTGTGAAAACCAGCTGGGCCAGAAAGAACATCAATACATGCTGCTAAAGCTTTGCTCAGCAAGGCTGGGTGAGCTTTAGGGGAAAGAGCTGCTGCAAAAATTCTGAAACTTGGGGCATTCCCAAATCACTGATTCCCCCCCACACACCCCAGGTGGGATTTAATCACATGCCAGCAAATTACAAAAAAGGAGATTTCGACTAAACGTCAGGAAAAACTTTCTAATGGCAAGAGCTGTTTGACAGTGGTCTCCCTCGGGAGCTCCTTCCTGAATTTCATAGAATCATATGAGTTGGAAGGGACCCTGAGGATCATCTAGTCCAACCCCCTGCAATTCAGGAATCTCAGCAAAAGCATCCATGACAGATGGCCATCCAACCTCTGCTTAAAAGCCTCCAAGGAAGGAGACTCCACAACCTCCCAAGGGAGTCCGTTTCCACTGTCGAACTGCTCTTACTGTCAGAAAGTTCTTCCTGATGTTAGTTTGCTCTGGAGCTGATGCTGTAGAATTGCCCTGTTTGTGTTCAAGTCACAGATTCCACCCACTGGCACAAAGATATTGCTTAAACCAGCACATCTTCTTTCTTTCCCCCCCCATCGGTGTAGCATTTTGCTCCACCGCTGCAAGGTGGTCTGGGAGTGATCCTAGTGGGTGTAACTCAAGCATATGATTGCTCAGTTCGTTCACTGACTGAACGCTTTCTTACCAAAGAAGTGTAAGCCCAGGAACATTCTATTAATAGGACCATGTTGCTCTTCAGCCTGGCCACAGTTAATCATTTTTTTTTGCTCTTACTTAACAAATGTGGTATGTGAGGCAGAACTCCCTCAACGGTTTGGGTCAGCGAGGTTGGGCACAGATTCTCAGCCGCATTGTTTCCTGTGAAGTCATTAGGCAGTTGACTTATTTCCCCCCTTTGCAAAATATTTCACCCTTTGTGAAATGTGCGCTGGCACATCTGGCAGCAGTTGTGTGGATCCACTGGATTGAAAGCCAGATCTTTTTCTGATTCTGGAGCAATTGATGGATGTGTCCATGGAAATAAATGGCATGGCACAAAGTTCCTGGGCCAAATACATGAGATGTTTTTAAAGACCAGTGTATTCATCCAGACTTCCTGTGACTGCTGAATTTTGGTTACTGAACCTGAGCCCTGTAGTTGAAAATTCCGATTTGTGTTTCATCTGTTGCTATAACCATGTGGGGGATTAATGATTATATGTTGTTGTTACATGTTGAGTTTTGCACACTGCTAAGGGAGGTTTCTTTAATATTAAGTGAGTCCTTAAGTAAATAAATGTCAAAGTGCAAGTGGAAGACTTATGTTTGAATGTTCTTCCTCATCAGTAGTTCCCTTCCCATGGAAAACTAGCATTTTTGATGCCTTATTGGCCATTGACCCAGCATCTCAGTACTGTCTACACTGACATTTTCAATCTCGGGTCCTCTGGAACAGTGCAAAACCAGGGCTAGCCTTCTAGAAGCTGTTTGGCTCCAGCATCAGCCCCAGCCAATGTTTAAGGATGATGGGGGTTGTACTCTAACAACACCCAGAATCCCACATTTGCAAAAGCAGCAATATTTGGAGCTCTATTTTATTAGAAAAATGGTGAGCAAGTGGGCAGGAGGTATGATAGAGGTGTATAGAATTATGCATGGTATAGAGCAGAGATGGGGAATGTTTGGTACTCCAGCTGCTGCAGAACTACAGCTCCCATCTGCCCCAGCAAGCATGGCCAGTGGCCAGGGATGATGGGAATTGCAGTTCAGCAACATCTGGAGGACCAAAGGTTCCTCATACCTGGTACAGAAACAGTGGATAGGGATGCGGTTTTCTCCTCTCAAACTTTGGACCACTCAGTAAAGCTGAGCGTTGGGGAGATTTCAGATAGACAGAAAGAAAATGCTTCTTCTGCATGACCAGTCATCAGGGATGATGGGAGTTGTAGTCAGTGGCATGTAGAAGGTGCCATCCCTGATTTAATGCGCCTTTCCACTTCCTAGCAAATGACCTCAGGTGCTGGTGGGCTCCTCTTTGAAGGAGATACTTAAGCAGTGGTGGCACAGCCAATGTAGCTCCATCTTGCATTGTAGGGGAGGGATGAACGAGATGTTCTCATCAGTCTCTTCTGATTCTATGATTCAAAGTACAGAGACAGTGGGTAGCTGAATGCCTAAAGCTGGAAACATACGATGGGAAGGATTATTGCTTCCCCAGAGGCACAATCATGGCTACCCCTGGCCTATAAATGTGGGGGCTCAAGCCATGGTTTGTTTTGTAAACCATGAATAGCACAAACTGTGCCTGAATTGAGCTAATGAGTTAAGGTTTCCAACCTGCAGGAGCCTACGTTATAAATAGAATACTAATCTGAAAGATTGTTCCTAAGCAAACACGTAAGCTAACAGTGTGATAAAACAGTCAAGGCAACTCATTTGCAGGGACCTCTGTTGGCTGCCATTCACAAGTAGCTCAAGATGTACTTTTTCCAGTTCCTGACATCAGGAAGGCTGGCGCAAAGCAGCCATTTATACTAATCTCCTCAAGGCAGCAATCAAGTCCAGTACGTAGCTCCATTATCTTGGATGGTCTTCTGTTGAGAACAGCAAGAGTTATTCTCAGCAGCGATGCTATGCTTTGTCTATAGAAAGCAATGTTTCTTCTCCTGCCCTCACCCCCTTGTAAAAACACAAGAAAGACTTCTTTTTAGCAGATTGTCTTCTTGATGCATTTCAGCAGAGAGAAATGAATGCATTCAGAGAACGGGAAGGATTTCCTTGCCTTTCCACGCAAGCATGATTCTGCTTTGCACACCCATTGAGATCTAGAAGAAGCCACCATGTTTCTGCCTTTCAAGGCTTTGTCACAGTTTGATGCCGCAGCGCAACACCCTAGAGCCACTGTGGTGTAGTGGATAATCTGTTGGACTAAGACTGGGCCATGCCAGGTTCAAATTCCAATTTGATGTTTATAGAATTATGGATGACATGGAGAAACAAATAAAAGAAAGTACCGTATTTTTTCGCTCTATAAGACGCACCAGACCACAAGACGCACCTAGTTTTTGGAGGAGGAAAACAAGAAAAAAATATATTCTGAATCCCAGAAGCCAGAACAGCAAGAGGGATCACTGCTTTTGTTGCGCAGCGATCCCTCTTGCTGTTCTGGCTTCTGTGATAGCTGTGCAGCCTGCATTTGCTCCATAAGACGCACACACATTTCCCCTTACTTTTTAGGAGGGAAAAAGTGAGTCTTATAGAACAAAAAATACGGTACTTTTTCACACAGCCAGTCATTAAACTCTGGAACTCATTGCCACAGGAGGCAGTGACAGCCAGCAAAATAGATTGTCTTTGAAAGAGGATTAGACAAATTCATGGACAAGAGGGCTACCAGTGGCTCTCATCATGATGGCTCTGCTCTGCCTATCAGAGGCAATAATGCTTCTGAATACATGTTGCTGTAAAGTACAGGAAGGGAGAATACTTTGTGCTCAGTTCCTGCTGGTGGATTTCCCACAGACATCTGTGGGACCACTGTGAGATCAGGATGCTGCAGTAGATGGGCCCCTGGTTTGCTCCAGCAGGCTTTCCTGATCTTTTTTACCTGGTGGCAGATTTTGCAAGAGGAGGCGTGAAGGAGTTGCCCTCCTCTCTTGTTGATGTCTGGGGTGGTTTTGACTCCTTTGCCATTCCTTGGAAGCAGTCCTCTTGCCCTGCCCCAAATTAGATCCAGTAGCAGAACATGGGAAAATGTCCAGGTCAGAAGGACTGGGGGCCCTCATAACTTTTGAGTCAAAGGGGAAGGTGTGGAATGGCCCATAGAAGACATAGGGAACAAGGTGGTTAGTTAGATGCTAGGAAGCCCGATATTCTCATGTGTTGTGTAACCCTTAGAAACGGAATAACATTTTTATTGGATGGAAGCCTCTGGCAGGCATTCAAAGCCAAAACCCAACAAAAATACAGAATATTATTAACCTGCCAAGAGCTGAATTTTGGCCATGGAACATTTCCCTCCTCCCTCTACCTAGCAAGGTTACTCAACATGATTTAGGGATGTCAATTTTGGTTTCTCTCATCTTCTCATTTTTCATATCTCCAGTTCAGTTCCTCGCATTTCCACATCAGTTTCCAGATTCTTTGTTTCCAAGTCCTCATGAAAATTCATCATTGAATGTCTCCTAATAGGCACAAGGTCATATTGCTACCTAAAAACACACATTCTTGAGAAGCAATTCCCTGCATTCTAAATGTTATTTTCACTGATATGTGCATTATTATGCACAGTTTACCCTTGTATATGCATCTCTGGGGACATCACTGGGCTGGAGAACTGCCATGCAAAATTCAGACTGAAGTGGGAATTTCAAAGGTTAGCTTTGTTTCAGTATGTGAATTCTTTGGGAAAGTGAAAATTACGTAGGTTCGCCTTTAGATGTGAACTGAATCGAATTTACCCCCCCCCCCCATTTCTGGTGTGTTTCCATTTCCTTATGCTCAGTGGTATCAATAGTAAGGTAAAAAGTAAAGGAAAATGACTCCTGGATGGTTAAGTCCAGTCAAAGGCAACTATGGGGTTGCGGTGCTTGTCTTGCTTTCAGGCCAAGGGAGCCGGCATTTGTCCACAGACAGTTTTCCAGGTCATGTGGCCAGCATGACCAAACCACTTCTGGCACAATGGAACACCATGATAGAAACCAGAGCACACAGAAACACCATTTACATTCCCACCACCTATTTATCTACTTGCACTAGTGTGCTTTCAAACTGCAAGGTTGGCAGAAGCTGGGACAGAGCAACAGGAGCTTACCCCGTCGCAATAGTATTTCCCCTGAAGAACCTTAATAGCAAGTACTGAATCACCAAGCCAAAAACAAGGATTCCCTTTACACTTGGGCAGAGATACCATTTCACCTAAAATCACTCTGCCCGCCCACCCCCACCCCAACCCCCACGAAGTGTGGAATTGTAATTGATGTGATGGTGAATTGATTTATGTTGGAGCCAGGAAATTTGTGCAACAGTGGAGAAAAATTGCAAGGGGAAAACTTCTAAACTTGCTCCTAATTTTTTGCCATGCGCTATCGGGAAACTGCATTTCCCAGCTTACCAGGTGCCAGGGAGAAGGAAAGGGAAGGAACCTCAGCTTTGGGACCATTGGCAGCCAACAGCAGAACAGCAGCTGGTGGGTAATTGGGAGGGAAAGGGAAAATGGTTCTCTGGTTTGGATTAATATGTGAGTTTTGATACCCACTGTGTTTCGTGGCAAGCTCAAATTGCCACACTTTCTTTCCCACAATCTCAGTGGCATTCAATAAGCTGACAATGCATTGCATCCGGCCTCTCTGTTTTTTAAAAAAATTCTGGTTGTCAGCCACCCCGTTGCAATACCTTGTATTGTGTTAGCAGATGAACATCCCACCCAGCCACCCGTCAGTCACCAGACATCACAGCAATATCTAGCCGCAGTCAGTGCAGCCTGGTGACAGTAACTGATGGGAGTTGGAGTCGAAAACATCTGGACTCCTGGCTGGCAAAGGATGCCTTAGAGGCCAGGTGGAGATTTCCTGTTCCAGAAACCAGACTCCTTGTTTTTCTCTTCTGTCTGTTTTATCAGAATCTAACAATAGCTGGTTTTATTGGCGATATATCATACCAGGGTAGGAGAGATCATTTTTTCCACATTATCTGTCAGATTACTCTTTAAACAAACTTGATTATCTCGTAAAACATGTTTCAACAGGGCCCAGACACTGAAAGAAGCAAGTAAATAAGGCCCACTTGATGCAGTTCAGGTGGGGCCAGAATCCGGTTTAATTCTACTGAAATGTCAAAGCCCAAAGACGCAGAGAATTTCAAACACCCCTTTGCTAATCTCCCACCGAAATTGGCAAGGACATGGCATGAAGCAGCCACCTCAATACATCCCATTTTCTGTCTGTGTGTGACATGCAGGAAATATTTTAAGCCACCGAAATAAACCTCCCTAGAGAGGGTCAGAAAGCTGGCTTGGAATTGCTTTGCAGGAGGTCAGTTGAAGACTGCTTTGTTCCGGTGAGCCTTTGGAGACACTTAAACCTGCCTCTCTATTTTCAGATTTAACTGAGGGGTGTTGTTTTTCTGAATTGCTGCTACTATGAATTGTTACTTTAGTGGGTTTCTTCTTAAATGGTGCCCTACTTTGTTAAAGAAAAAGTGTACAGTCGTACCTTGTCGAACGCTTTGCAACTCAAATGTTTTAGCTCCTGAATGCCGCAAACCCGGATATGAGTGTTTTGTTTTGCGAACGTTCTTTGGAACCTGAACATCCGACGCTGCCTCCACAGCTTCCGATTGAGTGCAGGAAGCTCCTGCAGCCAATCAGAAGTCGCGCCTTGGTTTTCAAACATTTTTGAAAGTCGAGCGCCTTCCAGAATGGATTCCGTTCAAGGTACGACTGTACTTCCTTGATTTAAATTTAGCTGACGTGCAAGGTGGTGTTAGTGTAAAGTGCAATAAATTAAATGAGATTATTGGAAGTCTTTGGTATTGAATACTGCTGCATATCCATATTCACTATGCATATTCATGTATGCAGCATCAAAGCAACTGCTTTAGCATTCAAATGCATGAAATTTAGCTTCAGATCCCTGACCGACCTTCTAGCTCAGTCAAAGCACTAGGAAGCTGCTTACACCAAGTCAGTCTTTTGGCCCATCCAGCTCAGTACTGCATAAGTACAGAATGGTAGCAGCCCTCTGAGATTTCAGACAGGGAATCTGAGATCTTCATGTTAAACCTGAGTTTCACCTCTGAGCTCTACCTCCGAGCTGCAACCTAACCTCCAGATAGGCAGTGCTTGATTTCTAATGTTGCTATGGTAAAGCATTCCCACAGGATTCCCTTCTTTGGCTTTCAGAGAGGAGGTATTTAGTAACAGGTTCCATATAACCATCATGGCTAATAGCCATGGGGTTGAGTCTAGAAGTGTCCTTTGACTCATGGAAAACTGTTCCCCAACTAAGCACAAGCTTCCCTGACAAACTGGATCTGAAATCTAGGGGTGTACAGGAGATGTCGCATTTGTTTAATGCTTTCTCGCTGTTGCAATCTTCTTTTCACTCTCTTTTATTATGTTTGTTGATTTTAATCATGATATATTGCATTTTATTTTAGCATTGCTTTGTTTGTAAACTGTCTGGGGAATATTTATCGGCAAGTGGCTATATAAATTCAGTTTATCATTCTCTTCATAATCTCTTGCGCAAGATCTTGCCGGGGCCGGCCCTTTCCTTAGACAGGATGAGGCAAGCATATCAGGCAACTGATGCTGAAGGGCAGGGGACAGTGGCAAGGTGTTGTCAGGCAGGGCTGTGCATGCCACAGGGCTTGATGTTCACTCATAAGCTAGGCTGCCACTATCAGCTACATTGAAGGGTGCTATCTGGCCACCAGTGTGAAAGATGATTCAGTCGCCAGTCTGGTCAGCTCCTGTGCATGAAATGGGGAACCACCCTGATAAATTTTATGAAAGGTGTAGATTCTACTATCTGGCTCCCTCACAAGGTCCCAGGGTGCATTCTTGTGCAACAGCTGCATATTTTGAAGTCTTCCAGGAGCTCTTGCATAGCAGTTTGCAGGATAGCACCCCAACAAGCGTTCTCGTTGTTGAGTCGCTGAATCCAATCTGTGATATTTTTAATAACTCCAGAGCAAAGATGTCAAACCAGTCGACTGGTTCCAACTGCCAGAGAAACTTTCATCTGGCCCTGAATGCTAATCAAAATTCAGTTTTTAAAATTTGCTCATGGGGTCACTGGGGAGGGAAAGAAGCAATAAGTCTCTGTGTACATTAGATAATCTTTGTGTGTTTATTTTGGAGATCCGAAGGACCACCACCAATCTGGTCTCTGAAACGATCTTCATTACCCAGCCAAGTGTGTGTGCTGTGTTGCCAATGAAGCCTATTTTGCAAACTATTTCAGGCTGTCATCATTCTAGAGAATAAAAGGGTTGCCATCCTTGCTCTGTGGGAGAAGTTGGGTCGGCAAGAGAGCCATAGTGGTGCAGTGGTTAGAGTGCTGGACTAGAACCTGGGAAACCAAGGTTCGAATCCCCACTCAGCCTCTGAGAAGCACACTGGGTGATTTTGGGCCAGGCACTGTCTCTCAGCCAAACCTACCTCAATGGGTTGTTGTAGCATTAAAGGGAGCAAAAATAACTCCTTGGAGGAAAAACAGGATATAAATGTGCTGATAAGCAAACAAAACATTCTTTGGAAGATCTTGATTTTTAGAGCTTGTATTTTCTGTGAGAGTTTTATGAACCACCACATTCACCATCTACCGTGCAATTAATACACACACCTCTGCAATCCCTAGTCTAACCGACTAATCATTAATCATGTATATTTATTTTATTCTGGTTTTGGGTTTTGTATTCTGGAAAAGTCGTTTTCAGCTGCTAGAAATTAAAAAGCAGAGGGGGTTATGCATCTTTCCCCCCCTCAAAGCCCTCATTTTATCTTGTATGTTTGTGACGCTGTGCTGTCCTCACCTTATAAATGTTTCAGGAAGAGCGAGTTATACCAGGAAAGCCATTCCACATATTTCAATTTGTCATGTTAATGAAGCCAGATTGGGTGTACATGGGAAATATTAGAGGGTGGGTGGGTTGTGGAATCTGGGTCAAGAATGACTTGTGCGATAGGACATATTTGAATACATTTAAAATTGCACCACTGTAGCATTTCTTGAAGAATAAGAAATATTACAGGGAGATTCTTCCCACGACATGAATATAGGCAGTAGAGATGGTCCAATTTCTATCAATTTCCATTACTTAAGTTTCTTGTTTCTCCCATCTTAAATTAAGTTCTTTGCATAACTGCTGCAATTTGTGATTCCCGCCGCTGTCAAAAACGATCTCATAAAAAATCACCAGCAATTTACTGCAAATGCATTTTTGTACGTTATCTTCACTTAAAAATGCATTTTAATGTATGTTTCCTGCTAACTTACGTATTTTTTTTTCTACATACTCTTGGGTAAAGAGAACTGCCTAGAATTTTGAAAAAGTTCAAATTTTGAAGGATGGCTCTGTTTTGGGTCACACATTGATTGAAGAAGTGAGGAACAGGTAGTTTCTCATTGTCAAATGCAAGAACTTTTGACTTTCTCTTCCATCCCTGATCGTGAAGGCCTTCCACTGTCCCTTGGGGGCTAGAGCTTCACTTTGGGGGTCTCAGCAACAAAGGCAACTTCAAAGAAGGAGGCAAGTGGGCTACAACCACAGATCCCAGCCATATTTGGGAAGAGACTCATCCCCGCCTCCCTTGAGCTCTTTCCTTGTATCGCAGAACTTTCTAGGCATGGCTCCGAGCAGTTTTACCTTCTCCCCACCACTTTCCCTGGGAAAACCTGCTCTTTGCTGCTGAATTGGAGCAAACTTCAGTCTGGAGAAAAACCGATTGATGTTTGCTCTGATTCAACAGTGAACAAAGGGCTTCCGTGGGGGGGGGGGAGCGGAAGTGTGGATGAGCCCTTAGGCAAATCATAGTTGCCAACGGGAAATGCATGGAGGCTGGAATGAATTATGACGCATTTCGGAAATAAACAAATCCTTTCTCTCTCCTCCCTCCCTGGCCCTGTATTATCTCTCATGCATGAGAGTGATAAGGAAAGAAACCAGCCTGCCATCCTAATGATGATGGATATTTTGAATCAGCTGATCATGGTTCCATGTTCTGCCAGACATCTGACTGACATCTCTTCAGCTTCATAAATTGGCCGAATCACTTGTCGGAATTCTTTTCTGGCTTCAACAGTGTTTCTTTTACAGACTTAAACAAAATATTCTCTCGCCGTAAATTGCTTCATTGCAGACTAACGGCACCAGTGCCTATCTTAATAATAAAAGATGCCTCGCGGGGAGAATCTGTATTAGTGTCTATACACTAATAAAAAATAATAATACACTGGCCAATAGGGCATCTGGATAATGACTTTCAAGACTTGCTTGCTTTTTGTGGTTGCTTCATGCTTTTGAAAACATCACGGCCTGCTGTCAGGGATAGAGATTGGTCTGATATATGGCCTGTGCCATAAGCCCCTTGGTGATGTCATGGAGGGGCATGTTTGATCCTGAGCAAGAGTGGGAGGAGCTGGACAATCTAGAGGAGGGTCCTAGTGGGTTGGGAGCGATGTCTGAGTCTGAGCCATGGGGAAACGTTTAGCTTACTTCTTCCATAGGCTACACTGTTGTGTTTTTGCAGGGTGTGTTTCTCTTTGAATTGCCTGTGTTTTGTTCAGGAGAAGCCAGACTCAAAAGAGAAATGCAGCACTGACATAAAAATTCCTTAGAGAGTAAAGCTCTGTGTGTGCGCGTCTTTTTTGTTTTTGTTTTTAGTATAACGTTCATATACAGTGGTACCCCGGGTTAAGTACTTAATTCGTTCCGGAGGTCCGTTCTTAACCAGAAACTGTTCTTAACCTGAAGCACCACTTTAGCTAATGGGGCCTCCTGCTGCTGCTGCGCCACCGCCACACGATTTCTGTTCTCATCCTGAAGCAAAGTTCTTAACCTGAGGTACTATTTCTGGGTTAGCGGAGTCTGTAACCTGAAACGTCTGTAACCCGAGGTACCACTGTGTTGTGCATAGGATCATAGAGTTGGAAGAGACCCTGAGGATTACAGTACAGGAATATGCAGCTGCCCCATACAGGGATCGAACCTGCAGCCTTGGCGATATCAGCATCTTGCTCTAGCCAACTGAGCTGAAGCACAGAAAATGGGAGTGAATGCACACTAGGAAACAGCCTTATACCAAATCAGACCATTAGTTCACCTGGCTCTGTATTGTCTACACTGGCTGGTAGTGGCTCTCCAGGGTTTTGCACCCGGGGCAACCACCCCTGTGCCCCCCATGCTACACCACTTGGTTTGCCCCCCCTTTCTGCAAACTTTGGGTATTCTGTACTTGAGGGGTCTGCTTCTCGGGGGCGAATAGGCCAAGCAGCGGCTTATGGTCAGTCACGACGGTAAAGGGGCGCCCATACAAGAAATTGTGAAATTTATTTACTCCCTTCACGATTGCCAGGCCCTCTTTGTCTATTTGCGAATAGTTCCTCTCGGAGAGGGTCTGGGGAAAGTAAGCCACCGGCACCTCTCTTTCATCTGGAAGTTGGTGGCCTAGTATGGCGCCAACATCATAGGGCGAGGCGTCTCATGCCAGCACCACCGGCAACCTCTCGTCAAAGTGTGCCAGGACTGAGTTCGAGACAGGCAGATTTCTGACTGCTTGGAACGTGGCCTCCTGGCTCTGGCCCCATACCCATGGGGCCCACTTGTCTAACAGTCTGTGTAGGGGCTCCGTTACTGCTGCCTTGTGGGGTAAGAAGGCATGGTTCAATAGTCCCAAGAAGGCCTGGAGTTCCGCCGTACCCTTAGGTGCCGGGGCATCGCAAATAGACTGCACCTTGTAGAATGCGACAACTCTGTAGGAAAAGACCAATCAGGCTCCAGGAGGGAAGCAGAATCAGCCAATCAGATGGGACTCATTGTGTAAATAATGTATATAAGAGCCTCAGGTTTGGGGGGGCAATCCAATCACTGTTTTACAAGCTGCAATAAAGAGTATGAAATCACTACAGGACTCCAAGTTTGTTTCATTGGGTTTCGCCTAAGCCTGCCAATATCTCCCTGTTGTGTGTGGACGATGCCTTTTTGACTGCAGAAGGATCCACACTCTGCAAATGTGTCTACTATTCACGTTACGAGTTGTCTTTGATTGCAGCCCAGCCATGGGACATATGTATCTCCCACAGTTGGACCTTTTCGGTTTGCTGAGTCTCTCCTCCTCTTTCCTCTCCCTGAAATCTCAAAGGTCACGCTTGGGCAATGCCACATTTGTTGAGAATTGTTTAGCACAATTTCAACCTTGAACTAAATGCACCCACGCCTGCCCTTAGAAAGGTAAGCCTTTGTCAGTAAAGAAAAGGAGCTATGAATTCATCATCACTACCAGAGTGCTACAGGGCTGAGATTAAAAATAGCACCTCCTCCTTTGTTATTCATCAGTTACAATTTGCCTGCCTGGAGGTAGCAGGCGGGCGGGGGGGGGGATGCTACAGGAGAAGCAGCCGCTAAAGGGAACAGATTTGCACAAATGGATTGTGCAAAGCTTCAGTTGGTGAATAATAATAATAATAATAATAATTTTATTATTTATACCCTGCCCATCTGGGTTGGGTTTCCCCAGCCACTCTGGGCGGCTTACAGCATATTTAAAACCATAAAACATCGAGGGTTAAAAGCCTCCTGATACAGGGCTGCCTTCAGATGTCTTCTAAAAGTTGTGTAATTCTTTATCTCCTTGACATCTGAAGTGAGGGCGTTCCACAAGGAGGGTGCCACTGCCAAGAAGGCCCTCTGCCTGGTTCCCTGTAACTTTGCTTCTCGCAATGCGGGAACCAGCAGAAGACCCTCGGAGGAGGACCCCGGTGTCGGGCAGAACGATGGGGTGGTTGTGTGTATTGTCACTCAGCCCTGCCTCCAGCAAGCTATTTGCCACTACTTTCAGGGTTGCTGAACTCTGCTGACCTTTGATGCAGGACAAGCTTGGAGAATAGGGTGGTGGTGGATGTATCTTGTCTTTTTCTTCTGTTTTGCTGTTTGTTATGTATGGGGTTCTATGGCTTGTATCCAATACAATTCAGAGCAAACCCATTGGAATTAACGGAGCTAAATTAGTTGTGTTCATTGATTTTGTTTTATTTGCCTTTTTCTAGACTTTTTAAAAAATGTTTTTACTGAAAGATTTTCATGGATAACAAAGGTACACATAACATCTCTTGTTATCAATTCAGATGTCAAGGTATGTCCTTGCGGAAGGGCATTGCAGAAAAAGTTAATAAAGTGGAATGGTATGTGGATGGTCCGTTATAAATCCACCACAAATGCAGTTGTTGCATCAAGGGCATGTTGCAGAATACACTAGCCTGGAGAGGTCCTTAAAAGCAGCCACTGATAGAGGATGACTGGATGGCCAGGGGGTGGGGTATTTAAATGATTCTTCCCCCATTCCTGAAGCTGCTCTAGGCATCAGTGGGAAGGGTGGGGGAGAGACAGGCACCTGTGTGCTAATGATCTCCCCCCCCCCCAATGGAGCAAACAAAAGAGACCTGCAAGGAAGAAGAAATCATTTCTAGAGAAAGAGGTCTATAGCAAACACAACCAACAACAACCATGCAGCTTCCCCATTCACTTTCATAAGCACTCGATGATGGGCCATTTCAGCAGGACTGCCCGAAGCATTTCCTACCATACATGTCTAGGAAAGGAATTCACTGCCGGCCCTTTAGCATGGGTCCCATCACCATTCTGCACGCGTGGGAAAAATGCCATTCTCAGTCCCTCCGCCGCAGGCGTTCTGCTGGAACCAGCTGTGGGAGCTTGCCTGGAACTGCTACCTAGGCTCACGGTCCGAGGGTGCTCAGCTCGCCCGAGAGTGACTTGTTTGTCAGGGGATATGTTATTTGAAAGGGAGTGGTTGGGAAAGGCTTAAAATAATACACAGCAGGCTGCCAATCTGCAGAACAAGCTGGAAGTCAAAAATAGCCCAGAGAAAAATCCCCAAAGGTTGCATTTAGCTTCTGCTATTTGGCTATCTTTCTGAGGGCACCACAGAAAGTTGTTTTCTACTGGCAGTTGAAGATGAAAGCCCGGAAGGGTCACCCCATTCCCACCCCACCACCCTACGTGTGTGTGTGTGTGTGTGTGTGTGTGTGTGTATTGCTGGTCATTTTTATTCTTCTAAATTTTCTTCCCCAAGACTTTTTTAAAAAGTCTTTTTGTTGGGCTCTGTTGAGAAATTCTATAGTGAAGAACATGAAAACTTGCTGGGAAGATGCAGAGCCTTCTCTCTGGTAGCCCCCAGACGACCATGTATGACCATGGCCCTTCCTCATGGAAGAAATGTAAAACTTAGAAAATTCAAGCCTGTCTTTTCATGCTGTTTTCTTATTGTGCTGAGTGTTCATAGTATTGGGATGAAGTTTTATTTGCTGACTGATCATTTCTTAGTCACCTCAAGAATTCATTTTTTCCCCAAAAAATAATAATACGATCTAGTGAGAAATAATAGGACAGGAATAATACAGATATGGGAAATCTCTGCACCACAGCCAAAGTAGGCCCACAGCTAATTTGCCCCATGGGCCACTTTTCCCAGCCAAAGCCCAGCCAAGGCCCACAGCCCAGGTGTGGGGCAGGTAAACTCATGGCTGCAAGGAACAATTAGGAACATTAGACTACACTCATGATTGTTCCTCTGCAAGTGGGGCTTGCGTTCAGCACTGAATTTAAATGAAGCTCTGAATATAAGGGCAGTGGGATCAACTCTGCTTGGGAATGGCCAGTTGGTGCTTGCAAATTAAACCCATCCCAGCCGCAAGTGGGGCTGGCATTCAGCATCTTCATTTGTGGACACGGCTCAAATAAAGCTGTTCCTGCAAAGCAAGAAAGGAAAGAATCAGGAGCACACCCCTGATTCTTTCCTTTGAAGTTGTCACCAGTCCTCATGGGGATGAAAGGTGCATGGTCCAGCCCACCTGTCAAAGCAGCCTGTGGGGCAGGAGGTGAACTCAGGATCTGTCTCTCCAACCTGTTCCCCAACCAGGGAGTATGATTAAGACCGATAAATGATAGCTGCGGACATCCTGTCACTTCTTAGTTTGAGCATGAAACTGGCGGTGATGTCCCACTGAGGAAATATGTAACTTCCAAGCATTTCAGAGGCCTAGCAAGTTGCAAACAGCAAGCTTTCGGATGAGAACATTGCTTTTTAAGGCAGGGGGTTGTGTGCGCATTTGAAGCCAAACTGAGTACTGCTGTTGAGGAACTGTCAAAGGCATAAAGGTATTAGCCGGTGTTAGTTCCAGGAAACCAGGCAGAGGGCCTTCTCGGTAGTGGCACCTTCCCTGTGGAACGCCCTCCCACCAGATGTCAAAGAGAACAACCACTACCAGACTTTTAGAAGACATCTGAAGGCAGCCCTGTTTAGGGAACCTTTTAATGTATGATTCATTACGGTATTTTAATATTTTGTTGGAAGCCGCCCAGAGTGGCTGAGGAAGCCCAGGCAGATGGGCAGGGTATAAATAATAAATTGCTGTTGTTGTTGTTGTTATTCCTGATGGCACTACAGACAATAAGGAAGTGTTGGGGCAGGCTGCGTGCTTTCAACTTGAACCTGGGAAGCATGAGAATAATAAGTCAGCAGTCTGAGCAAAAGCATGTCCTGAGGTACCCTAATCCATGCCTGTAGTGATGCATGAGGTAAAAACAGGAAGTCAATTTGGCAACACATATCACCATGGCTACTCAGCTTAGCACCACAGGGCCAAAATCTGCCAGGCTATATGTGCCTTCAACATGAATGAGTGACGAAATATGAATAAATGGGCTGCTGTAGTGCTTAGAGAATATATGAGTTAGGAACAAAGAGAGCTATTCAAATCCCCACTCAGGCTGACAGGAAATGCTAACCACTGCTTCACAGTGAAGAACCTTCCTTAAAAAAAAAAAGTTTTTATTATTAAAATAATTCAACATTAATACACACATATTGTGAATATACAAGCATACAAACATACATTTCATACAGTCCTTAATAATGTTCAAACATACCTACAGATAATTCCTTTTCCCATCGCCATCAAAATATTGAGTGAAGAACCTTCCAGAATGATTCTGCCCAGCCTAGCCATTGGGTAGAAAGGACATCCTGCCTCAGTGGAACTTCTCTTGAGCAACAGGTCTACCTGAGCTTAACCTACAATGAAGAATGATAAAATCTGGTGGCAGGGAAAACAACCATGTTCACTGTGCTGTGATTCTTAAGAGGAAAGGCAGAATATGTTACACAAATGACTCATCCAGCTTGGTACTCTCTGTACCAAATGACTCTCCAAGGTCTCCTGCTGCTGGGGCAGGGTCAACTTCAAGTTTGAGGAGGCCTAGCCAAGGAGCCTTCTGGAGGCCCCTTCTCTATCAGTGCCAGCCTGCCCCAGCAATAGGCTTCCCTGGGGACAGTAGTAGTAAATTTCCCATAATACCCTGTAGCACCTGGCATAGCACTGATGCCTACCTGATGCCCAGGGCAAGTCTCAGGGCAAGTTCCAATTAATCCTGCTGGTCATGTACTGTGGTCTTTTCCATTCCTCCTACTTGAAATTATTTCAACTGGGAAAGCAAGGAACTGTTGTGACCTCTTCTTCAAGCTAGGGATTTGGAGTGGATGAGAGAATCAGCCTCTGGACCATCCCCAAATCTACATAACAAATCGGAAGCACGAAAGTAACCTGACTGTATCAGCTCCATTCCACCCTGGAAATGTCACATTGCCCTCCATTGACTCCCAAGAACTACTGCTTAGAAACCCTGATAGGATCACACTATAGCAGGCTGGGCATCTTCAGATGAAGAGGCTCCTCTCATGGCAGCACCGGCTACTGAGATAGAGCTGCATCTCCCAGTTTAAGGATGACCTCTACTGAAACAACATCCCAGCTCTTATGGAACCTCCAGCCTGAGACCTGCATGGAGCTGTCCAGGGTGCTGTTCAGCCTCATCACACTTCATTCCTGTACTACCGAGGCTGTGACTCAAAACAGAACAGAACCTGGAATGGTACATGTGCAATAGATGGGGCGTAGCAAGGAGCTAAGATTTTCCCCACGACTCCTGTTCAACATTCCTTCCACAGATGCCACAGACATAAGGGCCCAGTTCAGGTCTTGACACAAAAACACAATTGGAATTGGGTGTGGGGGAAGAGTAGGAATGTGCTTGTTGGTTCCACTGCCTTTGTTGTGTTTGCTCAACTCCATCACCTTCTGTGGGTCAGAAGGATAGGCCCAGAAATGGGATCCTGTCTATTTGCAAAGGCTCCCTTCATGATTTGAACACAGCACTCTGACATTCTAAATTGTGCAGAGGAAGTAGAGTAGGTTCCCTTCTACAGACGTTTCCCCTCCCAGTGCTGAGAGGGCCACAAAGCCAACTTCTGAGAGAGCAGTGGAAGAGATTAGGATAGTGTGCGTGTTCCCATTCTCTTCATTGTGCTATTCTGTTTGGGGATGGGGAGTGAATTCCTGAGCAGTTCTAAGATGCCACGGACTTGGGGGTCTTCTTATATACAAATTCTTCCTCATGCACACACTCCCAATCACATGGACCGGATATTTGCTAGCAAAGCATCAAAGCTGTTTTCATTATAACCCGTTTTTTAAAAATCCAGCATATAAACAGTTGCAATTCACAGCAATATGTGCAGTTTTGAATTAACAGTCTGGTCTTGTATGCAAAGCAGCCACAGACATTAAATATTTAAGCACCGACAATTATCCACCGGAGGTTGGAAATAGATATAATTTTTGGATGCATCGTGGTGTAATTAAACCATCCCAAACAATGCTTCCAGTGCTCTGTTATTATTGTATTATTGTATTAAAACACAGCAGCCACCTTGCGACATGTAAATTAAATGCATAGTTTGGTCCACCACTTGACAGACTGTCCCAAAATATTTGCATGATATGTCGTTAATCATAAAAAGACCTTCATTCCATCCAGGCATTTGCAGTATTTAGAATATGCAGTGTCTATAAGCAACTTGTTGAGGGCAGGCATGCTTAGCATTCAGCAGTGCCTGGGCAAACACCTGTTCCTAAAGCACTGCGTAGACACCAGTTCTTTGCTGAGTCAAGATAGTAAGAAGCCTGTAAAGGGCAGCTTCCATGTGATCATATCCTTTTGGCAGGCAGGTTTAGTGTGTGGACTCTCCATGTTGGCAGCTGTAAATTCTAGAGTGGTTTGCTCTGGATCTTCCTGAGAAAAGTGGAGCATTTTCCACAGTGCCAAGTTTCCTGGGGACGTCAGTTGGTGGCGTGGAAGTACCCGTCGCGGATCCACATGGCAAGCTTCTCAGAGACACTTGTTACTTATTTGTTTGGATTAATAGCTCCTGCCAGCATAGCCTGTAAACAACGTATAATTAAAGTCAAGAGTGACGCACGGCGTCCTACTCTTCATGAACTTGCTGCCAATTAAAAGCCCAACTGAGCACCGTAAAACAAATGTCATTAGTGGCGAGAAGGCACAGGAAGAGCAGAACAAACTCAAGGACTTGCTTCATCAGATCTGCTGAAACACCAGCTCTGTGAGCCCTTCTCTCTCAACCGTCACCTGGTAGCAGCCAGTAAGGCTGTCTACAACTCTGCCTGTGATTCCATCAACTCTTGTCTAGAATTCAGTTGTCAAAAGCCAGATGAAATAGAAAAGTCTAGATCAGCCTTCACTACCCTGGTGCCTTCCAGACATTGGACTATAAAGGTAAAGGTAAAGGTACCCCTGCCCGTACGGGCCAGTCTTGACAGACTCTAGGGTTGTGCACCCATCTCACTCAAGAGGCCAGGGGCCAGCGCTGTCCGGAGACACTTCCGGGTCACGTGGCCGGCGTGACGAAGCTGCTCTGGCGAGCCAGAGCCGCACACGGAACGCCGTTTACCTTCCCGCTAGTAAGCGGTCCCTATTTATCTACTTGCACTTAAGGGTGCTTTCGAACTGCTAGGTTGGCAGGCGCTGGGACCGAACAGCAAGAGCGCACCCCGCCGCGGGGATTCGAACCGCCGACCTTTCGATCGGCAAGTCCTAGGCGCTGAGGCTTTTACCCACAGCGCCATCCGCGACATTGGACTATGGCTTCCATCAAATCTAGCCAGCTGTGGTTCACACTGTGCTGCCTGGGCTGATGTGAGTTGTAGTCCAACAGCATCTGGAGGGCATCAGGTTGGTGAAAGCTGGTCTAGAGTAAGAACCACCCTGCTGGATCAGACCAAAAGCCCTTCTAGACCAGCATCCTGGTCTCACAGCGGCCAGCCAGATGCCTATATATGGGAGGCAAGGCCTGAGAACAGCAGCACTCTCCACCTTGCATTTCCCAGGCATTCAGAGGCATTTTGCCTGCCACAGTGTTGTTCAGGGCTTTAGACTGAGGCTGTTTCTGTCCCAAAACCCCATCGGCATCCAGACTGAAATGACTCCAGGGGGATCCTGAAAAATTCTATCCTATTTACTCGGATTTTATCTTATAAACAACAAATGAAAACACACAGGGCTCCCTCTCCACAGCACAATGTGAGATTTGCCTTTCCTAATGATCTTAAGCACTTTACCGACTTATTATTATGTCTCTCCAGGATTGCTTTTTTTGTACAGTGGTACCTCAGGTTAAGTACTTAATTCGTTCCGGAGGTCCATTCTTAACCTGAAGCACCACTTTAGCTAATGGGACCTCCTGCTGCTGCCGCGCTGCCAGAGCACGATTTCTGTTCTTATCCTGAAGCAAAGTTCTTAACCTGAAGCACTATTTCTGGGTTAGCGGAGTGTGTAACCTGAAGCGTATGTAACCTGAGGTACCACTGTATTGCTATTATTATTATTATTTTCCTATTAATGTCTGTGATCTGCTTCAATAGAATCTTTAAAGTGCGTGCGCACACAAACACACACACACACACACACCATTGGGTCTGGGGTGTTGCTGCTTTTGCAGAAGTCAGACATCACCACCTCCTTCAAGGCGGACTCCCGCTCACACAGAGATATGCTCGCCATACCCACTTACCTTCTGACTGGGATAGCTCAGTTGGCAGCACATGAGACTCTTCATCTCAGGGTCATGGGTTTGCACCCCATATTGGGCAAAAGATTCCTGCATTGCAGGGGGTTGGACTAGATGACCCTCCTGAGCCCTTCCAACTTGACAATTCTATTATTCTAAACCTCGCCACGTAGCTTTAGTAAGCTGCAACGGATAGGGGGTGGAGTGTGTGTGTGTTTGGCCTCTTGGGGGGGGGGGGACTAGATTTGACAGTGCACTGTACTCCATTCTTTGGTACCTCCCAGTCTGGATCACCCTTTCATCATTTCTGCTATGTTAGTTCAGCTGAGGAACAATAGCCAGGGTATCAAGACCAAAGTATGACTTCAAAGCTACTTCCTTGCTGAAGCTACGCAGGTCTTGGCCTAGTTGTGGCCTGGTTGGTAGACTGTCTGCTAATCACATGTGCTGCCTTGTGTTCTATGACAGAAGAAAGGAATGTAAAGGTAAAGAAATAAAAATAAATACATTCAAACCCAGGCCTTCCACAGTCGAATCTAACACTCTGACCACTTCACCACACTAGTTTTGTAATAGGTCAAAGTATGCATCCATTTCAGGCCAAATGGTTTAGAAAAACAAACCTAAGTGTCAGTATAATCTCGGGAGGGCGGGGGGAGTGGAAATTCCTCCCTTCTTTTAGGGAGGACATTTTGTAGTCTTTATTGCTGTGTTTTCCATTCTCTCTTTCGTTAGTTGTGGCAAAGCAAATGAGAAAGACAGCACTCTAGCTGTCCTTGAATCAGGACATTTTGTACCCCATTAAACACAGCAATGCCTAAAGCCTTTCTGTTCGTTCTGAGTAATGTGAACACTCCCTTCACCTGCTTCATAGGGATCTCACTGAACTAAGCTGGTAGGATTCCATAAGTCAATATCACTAACAGCATTCATTCATCTTTGCCGCTTTGCTGATGATGGTGAGAAGAGAATTTCCATGTTGTAAAGGAGCGTGTTCCTAATCGCTTGCCATAACGGTGGCAAATAAAAAAACTTCCATAATTGCCACTGATGTTGACAGCATAGTGGACTAGGGCCTGTAATACATTATCTTCCATCTCCTATAGGGAGGTTAGCCTGTGGGGTGGCCTTCAAATGCTGTCAGACTATTCGTTCCTGGAAGCCCCAGCTGGCATGGCCAGTGACCAGGGATGGTGCCATTACACCTAGAGAGCACCATGTTGACTTTACCTATCCTATGGAGCCTACCAGCAATATTTACAGGAGTTATAGAAGGTTAGCGATGGTCAGTCCAGCCCAGTTGGCATCCTGCAGTTGAATATGGGGTTTCCTGGGGGTAGATCTAGTAAAACAGCTTTAGCCAACCTGGTGCCCTCCGGATGTTTGGGACTCCAGCTCACATCAGGTCCAACCAGCGTAGCAGATTTGCAAAGTTTGTAGTAAAGGTTTGTAAAGAATTGGGCAAGGCACTCTTCATAAGAACTTTTTTTTTTAATTGCAATAGCCATGATAACTGTCAGGGAACTGCCATCAGTGCCAGAGGGAGAGAGCAAAATCCAGAGGGATTCCGGAGAGCGTCCCGGGAGTGGGAGAGGCAGCCCATCTTCTGGGGAAGAGAATCAGCGTAGCACCAGTGGAGAAGGGGGGAGATGGGGGAAGCAGCGAGGTGGTCCCATGACTCCTTGCCGGGGACCAGAGGGGAGAGTAGAGGTCCTCCGCTGCCTACGCCCTCCTTGCGCAGAAGCCTTTCGTGCAGAGAGAGTAGGAGGAGACTAGGCGTCAAAGAGCTTCTTTGCTGGAAGAAGTTTAAGAAACGCCCACTGACGGATTCTGCCAGCGATTGAGACAGCCACAGGTGAGTGGCTGTCCGGACAGGAAAGGTTCACTCAGGCAACCCAGCCAGGTGTTTGCACCGGCTTACGCATGAGCAACCCATAGAACCATTACAATAACAACTGCATGTTACCATGTTACCGTGTCCATTACAATCTTTTTGGTGTCAGGTTAAGCCTTTCCTAAATGTCAGGGCATTTTGGACAGAATTTTTACCGGTGCTGTTTTTGTTCTTTACTTTTGTGTCTTTATCCTGTGCTTTACTTTTGTGTTTGCTCTGTGTATGCTTGTTTCACAGCATGGTGGTGTACACCCTGCATGAATTGCTTTCACTGTTTTGTACACTATCCTGGAATCTTCTGATTAAAAAGTACTTTGAATAAATATATGAATAAACATGTACCATTTCAAAAATGTACCATTTTCAGAAGTAATACCGATTCTTGCTTCTGTTAATAGGTTTATTGTTCATTGTAAATCCTAGATTCAGTGTCCAGCTTTCTTGGCATGCTCTTCAGATGCCCCCAGAGGCGTGTTTGGTCCCAGAAAGGTATTGTGGAACGGAGCGGAAAGTTCAGTTTTCTGTCACATCCCCAAAGTACCATTTGAAGGTGCTGGACAAAATCTTAAACCTGCATTTGGGTGCAGATGTACACGGTCAACTACATTGTGCAACCTTTTCCAATGATTGCTATGAGACAGTGAAGCCTTTACTAAATCCCTTCTGACTGCCATTTTCAAAATCCCTGCTGCTGAAGACAGCCAGGAAGTTGGACCCCTGACTTTCCCCTGCATGAGCAGATTTCCAAACGTAATCAGAACATTGCACTTTGTCTTCATGAGTGGTGACCAAATCGTCTTGGCTAATGCACTGTGACGTTCCCCCATAAATAAAATATCTGCTCTAGTCTGTACTTAACTCTGATTGAGCAGCTCGTTTGCTGAAACAAATTGCTCTGTGTCCAGCCCTGAGATTTGGAAATGAATGGAATGTTTCCCTTCAGTCTTTTTTTTAAAGGAGATCTTAAGAGCAGCTTGATGCCAAACAGCTACCTCACATGACACAACCCCGAGCTAGATGTGTTTTTGAATAAGCTGAGGCAAGAGAGAAACAAAGACCGTTTCAAAGTTCCAGACACATCTTCTGTTTGGTTCCTAAGTTCCACTCAGTAAGTGAGGAAAGGCATGAGAGATGAGGTCTCAGTGGGACTGTGTGACATGCATGGTGCCAGCACACAACATACTCAGGGAAAGGCCATTGTGCCAGAAGGACATATGCCCACTACTACCCCATCGTTCTGCCCAGACACTGAGGTCCAGTGCCAAGGGCCTTCTGGCGGTTCCCTCGCTGTGAAAAGCAAAGTTACAGGGAACCAGGCAGAGGGCCTTCTCAGTAGTGGCACCAGCCCTGTGGAACACCCTCCCACCAGATGTCAAGGAGAAAAACAACTACTCTTTTAGAAGACATCTGAAGGTAGCCCTGTTTAGGGAAGCTTTTAATGTTTAATAGGTTATTGTATTTTAATATTCTGTTGGAAGCCGCCCAGAGTGGCCGGAGAAACCTAGCCAGATGGGTGGAGTATAAAAATAAATTATTATTATTATTATTATTATTATTATTATTATTATTATTCCAGGATATCACTGTTTCCACAGCTGATATGACTCAGTTGAGTGGTGGTGATTAAGGAGGAATGACCAGACCCATATGGTAAGCATGAACTCAATGGTGGAGCTGGCATGATTCAGAAGCCTGCTGTCAGGAGTGAGCCGGCAGTAAATCACACCATGCAAGTTGGAGTTAACTCTTTCTTAGCAAGAACATGATCTGCACAGACTTGGCAGAGTGTCAGGTCAGAAGAGCACAGCAGCTCATGCCCCATGGATCAGTTGTCGAGAATGAAAGTTCCCACTTCCTCACTGCTGTCTAGGTTTCCTCCTCTCCAGCAACCAGAGACTGCGCCTTTGTGAAGTCAACCTCTCCTCCACCCTTTTCATGCCTCTTCTGATTCTGGGAGACAAGGGTGGGGAGGGAGCTTGCCACAGCAGGAGGACTCTTCACCAGCCTGACTCATCTCTTCCTCTTGGCCTCCCTAATCCCACTCTCCTGCTTCAGCTTTTGCCTCTGATTCTGGACTTCCCTGTGCCCCTGACTCTCCTAGCTCACTAAGCCCCTCTTCTCACTCATCATCATCCCACCACCAATCCTCAGGCTCTGAGCCTTCTTCCCTCGGTGGTTCCTCCCACCATTCCTCTGCGTCAAACCAGTCCCTGGCATCTGCACTAGCAAGTACAGGTCAGGTGTACATGCCAGGAGCTCAGCTTGGCATGTGCCTAAGGCAGGCAGGCAAGCGACCTGATTACCAACCAATTGATATGTTTCCAGGACCCACTGTTTACTTTGTGATGTCATTTCTTTCAACCATAAGTTTTCAAAACTGGTTTTAATATTGTATTTTAAATTGTGGCTCATGGTACCACTGGGGGGGACTTGTGGTCAGCTAGCCCTAAGGCCCTGCCCTCAAAATCCAGAGCTGATTCTGTTGCATATCCAGCACTCAGAAATCCATTCAGTATCCGCCACTACATGCAAACAAAGAAGGGGCCTCAGTAATGACAATTCGCCTTTGAGTGTGCTTTCCATTGTGGTCGGTTGCACCCATCTCCCAGTCTCTCTCACCAGCCACAATTCCTTGGAGTGATGGAAGTGGGAGTATGAGACATATTTTGACCTGAAACTTCCACATTCCTCCTTCCTCTACTTCCTTTCCCCATTCTGACTGGTTCCAATGTGTATTGAGAATAGGCACCTTGCAGATAGTCAGGGATGTGCTTAAAAGAAAGGGATGTGCTTTACTTCGGCTGGCAGTGGCATAGCATGACTGCAGAAACATGGCAAATATTTTCTAGGCAAAACTGATTGGGCTGGCAGCTAGCTGTTCCCTGAGATTCAAGGCCCAGGAGAAAAACGTTGCTTTCAGGAACAGAGGAACGGCAAACGCACAGATCCCAACAGTCTAGGCTGCTAAATAGCACGCTGTTCAGAACAAAGTGTTTCAGATAATTTGATTTAGTAAAAAGAAAGATTTGCATCCGTGCATTTCGCCAGCAGATAATAGATTGCTCTGCTTTATTTCTCACAGGCAGTTTTTGTAAATATCTATATGGTGTGCGGTAAGGTGATTATGTAAATGAACTTTAGCAACTTCATATTGGCATTTCTTCTGAGCATGTTGGCAGGCAGGGTTTACCCAGTGTAATAATCACATGTGGGACTTCGGTTTACAGGTACATCTTTGGCGGATGCTGGACAAGGCTATGCAGCCTACAAGCAGAATTCTTAATTTGGGTAGAGGTTTTATTTAGATTTTGTGCGTGCGCGCTCCCTCTCTGCCCTGTTGTGTCTGGAGAAGTGCACTGTGGCTAAAGCCAGTTTTATCAGCCTCTTGGGTTTAAAAAAGATGCCATGGAGGATAAGGGTTCTTGGGTCCCCATAGGCATCTGAGTGGCCACTGTGAGAACAGGTTGCTGGGTTGGGGGGAGAGGTCATTTTATTTATTTAATTTTACTATATATTAAATTTTTGTACTGCCTTTCATCCAAAGATCTCAGGGCGGTTCTCAGCATAAAAAATGCAAAATAAAAATAGATAATAAGAATGAAATCAAATATACCTGCCCACCGACATTTAAAAGGACCTAGAGTGTTAATCAGCCTGAGGCCTGGTTGAAGAGGAATGCTTTCACCTCGAGATGTATAATGAAGGCACCAGGTGAGCCTCCTGGGGAAAGCATTCTACAAGAAGGGAGCCACCACGGAAAAGACCTGCTCTCATGTTGCCGCCCTCCGGACCTCTTGTGGAGGAGGCACATGAAGAAAGGTGTCAGAGGGTGATCCCAGGGTTCAGGTTGGCTCATATGGGGAGAGGCAGTCCTAATAATTGTCAGCATTGCCCTTGAGCCAGTGCCACTAACTGGACTCATCCACTTCAGCCCCGACTGGGCTAGGCGAGCTGGGTAGCACTTCCAGAGACCACAGGAACAGGTCAAAGTGCTGTGGACTCACAGCTTAGAGTTGTGAGCACCGGATTCACTTCCACAAGTAGACAGTCGTCGCACAGCAGAGTACAGCAGAGTCTAGCAGAGTATATAAACAACTCAGAGAGCAGCTCTGTAGAATATCTTCTTTATTCTATAACTACAACTATAATACAACTATATACAGAGCTAAATGAGCCTAAGCATAAATGAATGCTAAACCGCACTGAGTGTCTGCAGCTGCTCTTAGCAGCAACCTTATCTAAACACACAATCTCTCTCTAACACTCTCTCTCTCTCCGACACACTGACTGACTGACCGACTCACTGACGTGGTGCTGGAGCAGAATAAGTAGAGAGCAGAACACGCCTCCTCCTCTCT